>NC_141874.1:164193806-164846806 GCF_056163025.1 Triticum urartu
GGCATACATATTATGCCAAACAAAAACTTTAGTTGTCTGCGGTTTTTTTGGGAAGGGGAGGGGGAGGGGAGGGGCTTTAGTAGCTGATTTAATTACCACTTAATTGCTTAACCCAAAAGGTATTATTTTTGCGGGGGATAATTTAGTGGCCGTTTTTTGGGGGGCGGTTGAGGCGGCCTTCAGGGAAACCAAGGGAAAAACAAAGATTCGAGAAGGGGGGCTTTAGTAGCTGCTTTAATTAACACTTAATTGCTTAACCCAAAAGATATTATTTTTTGCAAGGGGTACTTTAGTGGCCGTTTTTTAGGGGGCGGTTGACGCGGTCTTCAGGGAAACCGAGGGAAAACAAAGATTTGAGAAGGGGGGGGATCAAAACAAGAAGAGGGGAGGACGTACTAAGGTGTTTGGACGAAAGAAGGAGCAAAATGGGAAGTGATCCTTCTTTTCATGAAAGTGTAGGCATTTCCCCAAATAAATATCCTTTGTTTAAGCATATCGATAATTATTTTAAATATCTTCTATGAACTTGTATATTTCCCCTTTAAACCTTCTTGCGGAAAAACAAGGCCATGTTCGGGACGAAGGATTTATCACAGGAATCGTACAACTTTCCTTTCCTATGGATATTTTCCTTTGGAGGCGTTCGGGACAAAGGAAAGAGCGCTACACTTTCCTTAGGAAAGGTAACTTTCCAGCGATTTTCACGGGAAACAGAACATCTACCCAGACCTAATGGAAACGCACAGGAAACAGAGTCGCCGCCCCTCCTTTCTATCTCGTACTGATGTCTCCTATCTCTAGCACTCCCGCCGCTCCCCCCAAATCCCCCATGGAGAAGGACGAACCCTAGATTATTTTGGCGTGGAATCAACATGGAGCACCAACGGAGCACTGTAGGCTGGCGAATCCACCCTCCTCCGCCTCCACATCTCCCCCTCCATCCACACAAGGGCTTGACGACCAGAAATTTGGGGGAAGTCAAGAAATCTCCCTATGAGGTAACCATCCAACCCTTTTTGATTTATTCTCCTAAAAATTACGAGTACTTATTGATTTCTTCTCCTAGAAATTATTTCTACTTCAGATCTATAGGCTTAAAACGAAAATAGGTCACACAGATTGAGAATGTTTAGATGCGTAAATGAATAGACATTTTTTTGTGCTGAAGTTGTTACACAGGGAAAGATCTACTTCTACTTGTTCGTCTATGATATATACTAGGAGGAAGTGCTGCTAGCCTGCTAGATGACTTCCTGCATAGCTAAACTTCCTGGTAGCATATACTACTACAGGATATCCATTTTCTGATTTAGTTTTTTTTTCTATATGTGCTTATCTTGAAAAAATACAGTTAAGAGCCTATCCTGAAGCTTAGTAGTTCTGTGGTGTTGCTCTGAATAAAAAAGGCTTGGCTGTGTGCTTGTAGTAAAGAGATAAAACAGAGTCATGGTATTTTTAGGATTTAAGGAATAGACCTAATATATTACCTGCCTTTAATACCACAAACAAGATTACACTTGATTGTTATTATATTTAGAGAAGTAACTATACTCACGACATCTACTTTCTGGAGCCCTAATATGCACTTTTCATGTTGCTAGGTATGTCTAAGAATTCTAGTAGAGCCAAGTGGAATCATCAGATGAAGGCATATCTCATTGAACAGTTAAGAGATCATGATGTTCCCAAATACCGCACACAAAATGCATGGAGTAAAGAGGCCTGGACAAATATTGTTGCTAAATTCAATCAAAGATTTGATGTATCATTCACGGTAGTTCAAGTGAAGCAAAAGGAGCAGGATCTAAAGAGAGATTTCAAAGCTGTAAAAGACTTAATATCTGAAAGTGGTTTTGGCTGGGATCGTGACAGAAAGATGGTGGTGGCGCCCGGTAATGTTTGGGCTGCACTAGAGGCACGTAAAAACAAGGATGCACTCTTCTGGCGAGGAAAGTCATTTCCATATTATGAAGATCTTTTTGCTCTATATGATGGTGAGCTTTAAATCGTTGGCTTAATTGGCCCAAATTTTGTTTTGCTGATTCTTATAAATGTTCCTTTTCTTTTACTTAATTCATCTAGGACGCTATGCTCACGGAAGGAGTTGCCATGGCATGGATTATTATGCGAACAAAGCAACTCAGCTCTCACAGTTACCAACATCACATTCACCACAACAGCAAGGGCTAGAGGCGCATCTGCACACACCTACACCAACCATACATGCTCCTGGTGATTCATCCATGCAATTTGACATTGAAGAGGATAGTGAAAACACAAACTGGTTTTCTAGCAATAATACATTCAGTCAAGTGGAGGCAAACCCGACTCAAGGAAATGACTTGACATTACATGCTCCATCCCAAGTTGAAACAGTACCAATTTCCTCACAGCGCGTTGGACAGACTTTGCATGAAATTCCACAAGTTGTACATCGCAATCCTCGACCAGCTAGCTCAGCTCCTGAGGTTACTAGCACCAAGAGAGCGAGAAAGCAAAAGACGACCAGTATTGACGATTTTCATGAGAGATACCTGAAACTGAGAAGGGAAGAAATAGATAGGTATGCAGCCATTGAGGAGAGGAAATTAAGGGACCCGTTCAGCATCAAGAAATGCATCAAAGCACTGGAAAGGTTGGAGGGTCTTTCGATGGCAGATATGCTAAAAGCAGCGGACATCTTTACTGCCAACAAGGAGAACAGGGAGGTATTTCTATCATTTTCAAGTAACGAATTACGGTTGGGTTGGTTGACTGAAAAAATTCAGAATACCTAATCAGATGGAACTAATATTTCGTACTAGGTGAGTGCTACCTTTAAAACAATGATATATTTTGTTCATGTGCATCTATAGGCACATGATTATGATCCTTGGCGTAGTTAACTTGTAATAGGATGTGATATATTTTGTTCATGTGCATTTCTGGACACATGGTTATGATCCTTGTCATAGTTAACTTGTAGTAGGTTGTGCATGTGCATTACTGGGCACATGATTATGGAAGTGTCAAACTTATTCGACTATTAATGCAATGTTAAATGGCTCTTAAAGCAATGTCTTTATGCAGTGTTTGACAAAAATAATCATATTAAGTGGAGTACAGTACAACCAAATAATTACATAACATATGAGAAAATTACACAATACATATGCTTATCTTCTGGCAATGTAATCTGCCCACATTTGCATTGCCATTGCATCTCGCATCTCATTTCCAGCTTGTCTCAAGTTGTTAAATATCATCACATCTTTTTTGTATTTGGCATCTCCATCTGGTACATCCTGCATATTGCTTTCATTAATATCCATTGTAGCTCTGTCAGGCAATGTCATATCTCCATTGTGTAGTCTTATGAAATTGTGCAAAACACAACAAGCTACAACTGTATCAACTTGTGTGTCAATATCAAACATTGTAGCTGCCTTTAGTATGGGATACCTTGCTTTCAGTATGCCAATAATTCTTTCGACATGATTTCGTAGTTGAGCATGTCAAAGGTTAAATAACTCCTTGTAGCATTGTGGCCTTTGCTGAACTCTTCCTTATTCTTGTAAATGATATCTAGTTCCTCGGTATGGAGCAATGAATTGGGGTGTATTTGCATAACCCGCATCTACAAGATAAATTTTTCCAGGCGGTACATTGAATCCATGTTCTAGTGCATCTTGCAAAACCCTTGCATCTGATGCAGATCCCTCCCATCCAGCATGTACATGCACAAACTTCATGTCAAAGTCACATGCAACCATTACGTTTTGTGAAAGACCTTGTTTTCTATTTCTATGTGGATCTTGTTGCCCAGGCGGAATAGTCATGGGAAAGTGAGTACCATCAATAGCCCCAATACAGTTCTGCGGATTTAATTAAATAGTTAGATATATAAATATAAGCTAGATTTAATCAATACCAATTCACCATGATAGGACTTGAAAAACAATTACCTTAAAGTATGAAAACTTCTGTTGCCTTAATATGGGATGCTGGTGTACAGAAGGTTGTATGTAGTTGCATGTGAGTCGTGTAATCGCGTTGAGCACGGCGTGGAAATAAGTACTAATTGAATCAGCGCCATGCTGGAATCTGTCTTGTAATGTTCTGTTGGTTGCATTCTTTGATACTGCATATAAAAATATGGCTACTTGCTCTTGCACAGAGATGTACCTTGCATCCTGGAGAAGGTGATTTTCACGCAGTTTTTGTGCTAAAGCTTGAAAGATTGATCTCTCCATATGGAACCTCCATTCACATAGAACCTCATGGCCAGTAAGAGCTTCATGCACATAAGTAGCTCCATTCAGGATGGATGTATGTATTGCTCTCCTCTGAGATGATTGGGATGAGCTACCTTGTAATGTAGGGAGTATGAAATGTACAAAATCATCTTCGTTTCTTGACCGTCGGCTGTAGTTTGGATCCATTCAGCTTTAGGAATGAATGGATTTTGAGGTTATATAGCAAGAGAAAGAATGGACTATGTGTTCCTAGAGAAGTTCTTACAGGGGAGGAGGAGAAGAAATGACAAGCAAGTTGCTAGCAGTGCATTGCATGTGCTTATACAGCAAGAGAAAGAAGAAGCAACGGCTAGAGAAATCAATAGCAAGAATGCAGTACAAGTCACATAACGGCTAGTTCTATTTCCTAGAGAAGTGTGCAGATTCCAAAACTTGTTTCCTTTGTTCAGAACACCCCATAGGTTCCCATTCCTCTTTTTGGAAGCCTGTAGGTTTCCACTTGGCACTCCATCCCATACCTATGCATTTTTCAAATCATTTGTTTTGTGAACCCACGTCCCGAACAGGGCCCAAATGTGTTGATGTGCTACCCAGTTGTATGTTGTTACCATGGGATAGCAATGCACCCCACCCCACCCCAAATGTATCTAAGGTGTGATTAACTTTTTCTGTTTTTTCATGTGCAACTTTGAATGCGACTTTTTGGTATAATACGTCTACAAAACTATAATATAGACATATGATGTTAAATTAGTTCATAAAAAAACAAATAATACCATTAAAATATGCCTAATTCATTTTTGGGTGTGCATTAGTTCAAATCGTGCATCAAAGACCATGAAATGTCAAGTGTGCCTTACATTTTTCATGGAAGAAGTAAGAATTAATCACTTTCAAGTTTCAAGTTTCAAAACCAAGTTACATGTCCCAATAGCATGTTCCAAATCATCATTGCAACAATAAAGCTTGTGAATTTATAAAAATAGATAAGTGAAAATTTCTAAAAAAACAATAGATAAGTAAAGAAAACACTTGTATGTGAAGAAAAGAAACATGGAAAGCTTTCAACAATTGTCTGGAGCAACACCAAGATTTGACTCGAGGCATCCAACACCAACCCCAGCGACACCATGGATACCTGAAGCTAATGTGGAAACAGACCATATTTAAGGTGTAACCCAATAATGACAGAGGGGAAGTAGGAGGAGGAGGGCTTCGGTGAGGGAATGGGTAAAGTTTAGTTGCAAGAAGAGGAGAAGTTTTTGGCTTTGTCGATTACAAGCTAGCGGTGTGTTAGGGTTGGGAAATGTTTCCTGCGATGGCAAAAAATGAAATGGCTGGTGAGGGGAGGGCGGTAAATTCTAGTTGCGGAAGGAGGAGAACGTTCTAGCAATTGTGACAGTAGGATATCAGTCTGATGATGTGTTAGAACGTGAATTAGGGTTCATGGGATGGTGTCAGGGGGAAGAGGAGGAATGGGATTAAACAAGAGATGAAATGGAGTCATATATGTGTCGTGGACCGTCAATAAATTAGACATTGGTTACAAATTTAGTAGCAAAAGGAGAAGGTTCTATCGGTGCTGATAATAGTATTCAAAGATGGTAATGTATTAGAAGAGGAAATAGGGTCCATTGCATGGATGCGGGGAGGGGCATGGGTGGGTTAAATAAGAGATGAAGTGTAACTCGTAGGTAGTCCGTTGGTAGTTTGGTGTATCCAGCCCAATTAGAAGTTGAATCGTCATTTCTAGATTGATCAAACATTTTATCTCTCTCTCATTCACCTTGTCCAACCACCTCAAAGGCACCTTTAGTTTGCAAGGATATAACATGAATTCTGCCGATGATAAGTTAAATCACATGCAGGTTGGTCCTCATCGTCGCTTTATTGGCCACCCCAAAGGCCCAAGGACAACACATCAACATGGAAAGTGTAACCGGCTTGGAGTACAAGAAGGAAGTTGAATTCGAGAAGGACTCCCAAGACAACCACCTCGTCAATCTCAACATAAGGCGGCCAATACCCACCAAAGAAGGAGCCTATCTCCCACGCCATAATTTAGCATATACCATCTAGATGCATTCTGGTGCCTATCGCTCGACTTTTCATGTCGTGAAAATAATCCGGACAATACTAGGGTGGAAGGAATGGAGAGGTAATCATATCTAACGAACAATGCAACTGAGAGTATGCTCGAGGATTTATACATGTTCAGGCTCTCTACGGTGGAGGTAATACCCTACTCCTGTGGTGCTCTCTTGGTGTAAGGTACAAAAGCGTGGATGTTCAACCCTTAGCACGGATCTTCCCTCTCAGCTTACATAGAGTGCGCTAGGAGGGGGTACATTATGGGCTAGTATTAATGATGTTCATAGCCTTAGGTGTGGCCAAATGTTACCTAGCATTTACTACTGGTAGTTGTCGTATTTAACTGGATTATACCATCGTTGGGTAACTACCATTATTAAGGCACCATGGGTGAGAGACATCCTAGGTAGCTTTCGACTGATGGACTACCCGACTGCTCCCTTCATCTTCATAGCCGATTGTTGGCTATCGATAGTCGACCGAGTTGGTATCCGACCATAGTGTCTTAGCGTGGTCTTGAGCTGCCATCCTTATCTCTGATGGGTTGATGATGGTGGTGTTGGGAATATGTCCTAGAGGCAGTAATATTGTATTATTATGTTTCCATTATTCATAATTAAGAGTTTATATTTCATGCTATAACTGATATGATCCCGGAATATGTGATTCAGTGGAAAACTCATATGCATGTGTGCAATGATAAAAGGTAAACAATAGGTTCCTGGTCTCGCTTCTAAGATTGGCTCAAGTGTTGTTGGTGATCATGTTTTCTGGATCTTAGGATATCGTTAAGTGTAATGATAGTCCTAAAACAACATTGAGGGGATGACATTAGAAGAATGATCATACTGAATCGACCCAATACTTGTCTGTTATACTTTTTGATTATATTGTATGAAACCATTCTTATAACACAGAGTGTTAGCATGTGTTTTAGTTCCTCATACCATGAGAGTGTCTCGGTCACTTCCTACCAGACGACAACTTTCAGGCTCACCGGAAAGTTTGACAAGTGACCGGATAGCTTGAGAGTGGGATTTTCAGCTTCAATGATGGCCAGATATTCTTAGGGCCCTCCTGGTGTGACGGTATCCATCATCATCTGGCCAGACACAGGTGACTACGTCACGGGGATGCCGAAACACATCAACGAGAAAGAAGAATAAAACCGATAACGGGAGCAACGGTATAGTGAGCATGGTGATGACTCATGAGGATACCGATACACATAGGGTTTTCTGAAGTATCGTGAAGCAAAGGTAACATCACATGATAACCAAAGGTTCACTTGAATATCATTCATGTAATCATAGGAACCGATATGGATGCCCATAGTTCCGCTATCGGTCATTGAACGAAGGGGTTTCATTCATGTGTATGATTTACTGAACCTACAGTGTCACAAGCTTAAGGTAATCACAGTATGATGAGTGTTAGTGGTATGGGAGTAATGAGAATATATTTGTGGAATTGTTTCACTAATATTTGGAATAGTTCCAAGAGATTCCGAAAGCGTTTCGGGGTCACCGGAAGGGTTTCGGGGTCACCGAAAGGGTTTCGTTGAAATCGGGTAATATCGGGTATTATCAATTAATTATATATAGGTGAAAATTATTTCCGGGGATGTTAAATTATATATAAAATGCTCTTAAATTGTTTAGAACATTGTCAATTTAAATATCAACGGGCCTAAAAAGGCCAAGAGGTGGAAGGCAACTTGGGCCCAAAAGGCCCAAGTGGGAAAGTGCCTCCCTTCCCTAAGGAAGGGGGCCGAATTGGGAAAGGGGAGGAGTCAGACTCCTCCTCCCCTTAGATGGCGCACCAAGTGGAAATCCTTCCCCTTGGTGGCAGCCCTCCCTCTCCCCTCCAACCTATATATACTAGGGGATTTTGCTCTTTTGAGATACAAGTTTTGGAACCTCCTCTAGTTGATCTAGTTCTAGTTCTTGTTGTCCCTAGTTGACTAATTAGAGCTAACCCTAGCCACCTCTAATCCTCACAATTATAAGCCTCATATGGTTCTAATCTCCTCCCTCTAATTCTTCGGCAACGATTAGCTCTGTATGGTGAAGTGCTGCCGGATGGTGAAGACCGTACGCTTGCAACCAAGTAGAGAGGTCATGCTTTTGGTCTTCAGTTCGAGGGATCGTTCGAGGGTGGTTCATGGGATCATCATCGACATTCAACGGACTCCAAGTACGATCTACACCGACTCGTCTACTTCCGCCGCACTTCTAGAGTCGGTAACGATCGTTGATCCAAACCCTATATGCATCTTCATAATTTTCCTGGGTGATCGTAGGGCGAATTGTTTTGTTTTCTACTACATTTCCCAAGAGTGGTATCATGAGCAGTTCTATGAGTAGATGTAGGCTACGATTTAGATCACATGTGGATGTCAGGGTGATGTTCTTGCTATTCTTCCCTCGAGTGTTGCTTCGGTTCAGTTCATTGATGGCATGGTGTCGCTTTTTACAAGGTTCAGACAATCGCTCGGCTCTAGCTATCGACGGTCTGCTAACAGTTTCTTGGGCTTCACCATAGTCAAGAATAGTGAACCATCGCGTACGCAAGAGGGCGATGAAGATGGATGATCTTCTAGGGGGTCACGCATATTAGATGAAGTTTAGTGTGGGGGGGCGAGATTTTTAATTAAGTCTCTTCTTTCACACACCCCAAAAGTTAATCTAGCAACAAGGATTATCACTTTATGGTGTGCACGTAGGTAGCTAGGTTTATCCAGAAACCCTAGAAGCCACGTAATTAAAATTTGCCAAACCAATTAGAGGACGTCTAACTTGCTTTTGTAGGGTTTTGCATATGATGTGGTATAGCCTTCATGATGATGATGAGTTTATGTATGAGATGATTATATGTTGTAATGTTTATTGGCCTGCCGTCACGGCATGATAGCTGGAGCCAAGAGATTGCCACCTTAATGTAAATAATGTAGAGATAGGTTACACGTGTCGGTGGCAAGATGTACTCGGAGGGCCCCGATGAGGAGAATGTGTACCAGGCATGGGGCAAGGAGCTATAATTTCGTGCCATGGTGGAAGTTTAGATTTTGGTGCCACGACAACATTTTTCTAAGATTGCTGCCACGACAATGTTTTTGAAACGGTTGCCATGGCAACAAAATATTGGTCGTCGCATAACTTCAACTGGAGATTGAAGACAATCATGGAGAACTCCCAACGTCCAGGGCTATACCATATCATGCTATTATGAATTGCTTGAGATGTTTATCATTTTGTTGTTTGCAACTTTTGATTGTGCAGTAGTCTCTGTTGGAAAAGGCAGTGCCTAGGAGGCGCTTAGGCACACCTAGGCGCTAGGCAATGGCCCAACGCCTCGCCTAAGGCATAAGCAGAAGTCTAGGTAGAGCAAGTAATAAATTGTCTACCCAAGCGAGAAATCGTGCCATATTACACTGATATGCCAAAAGGGCCATATTCCAATTGTAGTAGCTGATCGTTAACGTACTTATATGCCCTAAATTAATAGAATACACATATAATAACCACATATACACCCTAATAGTAAAAATTATATAATCGCCTAGGCTACGCCTAGGGCGTTTAAGCACCACCTAGGCACTAGGCGAAGGACAACCGCCTCGCTTACGCCTACCGCTTTTTCCAACCTTGGCAGTAGTCAATTATTAGGGTGATCTCTCACAGTAAATATCAAGTTAAACAGTGCTCTTTCGAGTATTACAACCTTCTATAACACGTAGCGTTCTAGAGCCTTCAGGATACAAAAGTTCCTGAGTCATTTTACCACCTCTAGTCATAACCCTAACAACATTATCATTATTCTTACTATTCAATTCATTAAGCAAATCATCACGTGCCTTAAGTACTTGTTCTACTTGAGTTGTAACCATGGAAGCATGTTTACTAATAAGCTTAAGATCATTAACAGTTCTACTCGTATAATCACCCAAGTGGTCAAGCATGTAAGCATTACGTTTCAATTGTCTACTAACATAAGCATTGAAGTTTTCTTGTTTAACAGTAAAATTATCAAACTCATCCAAGCATTGACTAGCAGACTTATTATGAGGGATATCACCTTGATAAAATCTATAAAGAGAGTTTACCTCTACTACATGTGTCGGGTAATCAAGACCATCTATTTCTTCAATAGGCGGTAGATTCTTAACATCTTCAGCTTTAATACCTTTTTCTTTCATTGATTTGTTTGCCTCTTGCATATCTTCAGGACCGAGAAATAGAATACCTCTTTTCTTTGGAGTTGGCTTAGGAGTTGGTTCAGGAAGTATCCAATCATTATTATTACTCAATATATTATTCAATAGCAATTCAGCTTGCTCAATAGTTCTTTCCTTGAAAACACAACCAGCACAACTATCCAGGTGGTCTTTGGAAGCATCGGTTAGTCCATTATAAAAGATATCAAGTATTTCATTTTTCTTGAGAGGATGATCATGCAAAGCATTAAGTAATTGGAGAAGCCTTCCCCAAGCTTGTGGGAGACTCTCTTCTTCAATTTGCACAAAGTTAAATATTTCCTTTAGAGAAGCTTGTTTCTTATGAGCAGGGAAATACTTTTTAGAGAAGTAGTCAATCATATCCTGGGGACTACGCACACAACCAGGAGCAAGAGAATTAAACCATAACTTAACATCACCCTTTAATGAGAAAGGAAACAACTTAAGAATATAGTAATAGCGAATTTTTTCCTCATGAGCAAATAGGATGGCTATATCATTCAATTTAGTAAGATGTGCCACAACAGTTTCAGATTCATAACCATAGAAAAGATCAGATTCAACCAAAGTAATTAACTCAGGATGACAGAGAATTCATAATCCTTATCAGTAACAAAGATAGGTGAGGTAGAAAACTTAGGATCATATTGCATTCTAGCATTCAAAGACTTTTCTTCCAGCTTAGCTAACAGTTTCTTAAGATCATCTCTATCATTACAAGCAAGAAAGTCTCTAGCAGTTTCCTCATCCATAATATAACCTTCAGGTACAACAGGCAATTCATATCTAGGGGGAGAATTAAACCCGGGCAAACATCGGGTCGGGCGGGTTTCGGGCCGGGCTTGTAAAAGCCCGACCTTCATTTCTCAAGCCCGAGTGTCGGTGTCAAAACTGGCGGATCTCGGGTAGGGGGTCCCGAACTGTGCGTCTAGGCCGGATGGTAACAGGAGGCAAGGGACACGAAGTTTTACCCAGGTTCGGGCCCTCTTGATGGAGGTAAAACCCTACGTCCTGCTTGATTAATATTGATGATATGGGTAGTACAAGAGTAGATCTACCACGAGATCGGAGAGGCTAAACCCTAGAAGCTAGCCTATGGTATGATTGTTGTTCTGTATGTTGTCCTACAAACTAAAACCCTCCGGTTTATATAGACATCGGAGAGGGTTAGGGTTACACAAAGTCGGTTACAATGGTAGGAGACCTATATATCCGTATCGCCAAGCTTGCCTTCCACGCCAAGGAAAGTCCCTTCCGGACACGGGACGAAGTCTTCAATCTTGTATCTTCATAGTCCAGGAGTCCGGCTGAAGGTATAGTCCGGCCATCCGGACACCCCCTAATCCAGGACTCCCTCAGTAGCCCCTGAACCAGGCTTCAATGACGACGAGTCCGGCGCGCAGATTGTCTTCGGCATTGCAAGGCGGGTTCCTCCTCCAAGTTCTTCATAGAAGATTTTGAACACAAAGATAGTGTCCGGCTCTGCAAAATAAGTTTCCACATATTTCCATAGAGAGAATAATATTTACACAAATCTAATCTGCTGACATATTCCGTAGTGCGACGCACCACGACCAAGCCTTTATTCGAATCGTTTTATTATCCCACCTCAGCGTGTCACGCGAGGCGGTCTCCTTGGCACATCTTGTTAAAGCAGAGATCGTGTCTCCTTATTCCAGGATTCTCATCAATACGGGCGTGGGTAACCCAACCGCGCCATTGATTACGGCGCTTGGAGATAAGCGAGTTTTACCAGGCTGGTGGGGACACGTAGTTGCGTCCACCCATATAAGGGGACAAGGATCCACCTTTTCACCTACGCCTTCTTCCTCCTTTGCCTATCCATTTTCGCGCACTCGAGCTCCAGCGCCCAAATCCGCACTCCCCACCTCAACCTTCTCCAGCCATGTCCGGAGCGGGAGGCAAGTGGATGGTCTCCTCTGTCACGGAGGGACACATCAAAAAACTGAGGAAGGCCGGGTACTTGTCTAACGACATCATGCACCCGCTTCCTGAAGAGGGGCAGCTCCTCCCCACACCAAGGCCCCATGAGAGGGTAGTGTTCCTTCCCCACTTCCTCTGTGGACTGGGCTTTCCTATCCACCCATTCGTCCGGGGACTCATGTTCTACTACGGCATGGATTTCCATGATCTGGCCCCGAACTTTATCCTCAACATCTCGGCGTTTATCGTCGTGTGCGAGGCTTTCCTCTGCATCCGCCCCCATTTCGGCCTATGGCTCAAGACTTTTAATGTCAAGCCGAAGGTGGTGCGCGACAACCAGGCGGAGTGCGGAGGCGCCATGGTGGTCAAGATGCCCAACGTCTTATGGCTCGAGGGCTCCTTTGTGGAGACCCTGAAGGGGTGGCAATCGGCGTGGTTTTACATCACCGAGCCGCGCGACCCTGAGTGGGTCGCAGCCCCCGAGTTCCGGTCCGGACCCCCAACGCGGCTCACGTCCTGGAAAGAGACGGGCCTGTTGTGGGGCAACAAAGGAGAGGCGACTGGACTGCAAACATGCATCCAAACCCTAGTGGACAAGCAGCTCAAGCTTGTCAACGTAGTCCAGGTCATGCTCATCCGTCGAATCCTCCCGTGTCAACAACGGGCCTTCAATCTGTGGGAGTTCAACCCGGCGCAACACCGAACTCTGAGCAGGCTCTTCGACACGACGTACAAAGATGTCTGGAAGGTGCTTTTCAAGGGCGCCGAGGCTCCCACATCTGCTACCGAGGATCGCGGATTCAGCGCGCAGCGTCATGCCAGCGCGATAAGTTGTTTGTGCCTTTTACAGGGTATTAGTTTTTCATAGTTTAACTCTATGCGGGATCTAAGCTCCCTTACCTCTCACAGGTTTGGCAGGCGAAGTCCGGACAGATCGACTGTCCGGCTCCTTTGCCCGAAGACCCAACCGATGCCCGCTTGGCGAAGTTGCTGGTTCCGGCACCCTATGTGGTGCCGGAGAAGAAGGCCACGAAGAGGGCCACGGGGACTCGAAAAAGTGCCCGGCGCCAGGAGGTGTCGGGTTCATCATCCGACGGCTCCAAGGCGCAGTCCTCCCGTGAAGACGAGGAGGAGGAGGAAGAGATCTCTCCCCCTCCAGCAGGGGGAGAGAAGAAAAGGAAGGCCGCCCTTACTGAGGAGGCCAAAGGGTCCAAGAAGGGGAAAACCTTTCCTCCGGACTACCCCACCGACGCTGACGACGGCGGAGAGGAGTGGCCGCTCAGGTCCAAGCCCCTGGCGAAATCGTAAGTATTCAGATACCAGAGTAATCCATAGCATTTCTTTATTGCACAGCTTTCCCTTATGTCGAATATGTTTATGCAGCCCACCCAAAGACCGGCTCGACGCGTCGTCGAGCGGTTCACTGGACTCGTCAGATGTGAATTCGCTTCCGACGGCTTCCTCCCCCCGCCCTACGGACGACGCCGAAGTGTTGTCCCAACAGGTTCCAAGCCAGGAGGAGGTGGTCCTGGAGGCACCACAAGGCGACCTCCCGGACTCCAGGAGTAAAGGGGATAAAACCCCCCAGGGCTCCAAGTCCGGCTCTAGGCCGGACACCGCTCCAGAACCTTCAAAGGTTCCAGAGTCCGGCGGGCGACCTCCTTCCAAGAGGAGCAAGCCCACCGTGCCGGTGACCCCCGTCCAACCGGAGGCGCCGGACAATCTGCTGGAGGTGCTCAAAGGCACCTCCATCAACGAGGAGCACTGCACTATTATGAGTGCGGTGGTCCAGAAGGTTCAGTCCGCCAAGAGCGGACTGACTGAAGCTTGTGTTAGCCTTTTAACAGGCTTTGAGGTAAGTAAAGAATGTGTAAATAATATTACCGCATAGACAGTAGCCCCTGATGCTCTGTTTGGCGTTCGGGAAGAAAAGCTGAATAGAGGATCAAATTAAATTCGTAGGAGTCTAACAAAAAAGAGTCAATATGCGTATGCAGGCTTCTCTGCTGGCGTCCGCCGTACTGACTGCGGAAGTGGACACGCTAAAGCAGAACCTCGAGCAGTCCGAGCAAGATCTCGGGCGTGCCAAGAAGCAGCTCGAGGACAAGGAAGGTAAGAAATACCTTGTTTAAATATATAAAAAAGGTGCAATTGCAAAAAATGACAGGATTATCGTGGCTATTGTAGGGGCCACGTCTGAGGTGGCGACCCTTAAGCAAGCGCTGGTCGAGGCCGAGAAGAGGGCGGCCACGGAGCGCACCGAGCGGGAGAAGTATGAGGCCCAGGTTGGCAAGGTGCAGCAAGAGCTCTAGGTTCTCATGAAAAAACATGAGAGTTTGGAGCTTGACTCAAAGACGTGAGCGTCCGAGCTCGCGGCGGCTATTGAAAATGCCAAGTCTGCCAAGGCCGAATCCCAGAAGACCCTGCAGGAGTTGGATGCGGTGAAAAATATAGCGGCGGGTAAGGCATTCTTTATGAAAAGCAAACACATAAATGTGAGTTACTTGTTACTTACCCGAATCCGGAGCTCTCCAGGAGCGTTCGCAGATCTTCCCCGTAGCGTGTCTGATGCCGCCGCATTCTATCGAGCCGAGGAGGGCAGCTCGATAGAGAAGGTGTTCTGGTCTCAGTATGCTGAGGCTGGACACCCCGTGCCCCTGAGCGACCAGCTGAAGCAACTGGTCGAGCTCCACAAGGCGGCAGAACAGGCCATGAAGGGCCTCATAGTTCGGCTGTGGCCTGGAGAGGCTTTGCCTGGGAGCTATTTCGGGCTGGTGCGGCGGCTGGTGGGGGCCTGTCCAAGGCTCGAAGTCATCAAGCGCTCCGTCTGCATTGAAGGTGCCCGTAGGGCCCTTGCCCGTGCTAAGGTGCACTGGGGCAAGCTGGATGCTGAGAAGCTTGTGAAGGACGGGCCACCGCCGAGGAAAGAGCATCGCAAGCCCGAGAATTATTATAAGGATGTTCTGAAGGGTGCCTGCCTTATGGCGGATGAATGTTCCAGGGATGTAATTTTTGAGTAAAACTCGCTCATTTTGTCCTGTGCGCTGAAAACTTGTTCATATCCGCTAAGTAATGCTTATGGAATTTAAAATATTACCTTCTGTGCGGCTGTTTATCAATTCTGAGAGATGGCGAGTCGTCGGCTTCTGCCCCCGTGCCGCTAGTGCTGGGGTGTTCAGGGATAAACCTGAGCACTCTTTTTCCCATGTTTGGGTCCTTCGAGGGAGGCGCTCAGCACAACGAACAAGGCAATCGGACTATAATGCGTGAACACTCTCACTTAGCCATAGAATTCTATAATTTTAAATTTCGGCGAAGCCCCTGGTATTCGGAAGACCGAGTTCGGGCCGCTATCGACGCCTTGGCCGGACAGAGCCGACTCCTCGCTCTAAGCGGCATAAGTCTTTAGGGACTCGAAAAACCTCTCGAATAGCGACCAGCTCTCGCTTCATCATGACAGTTAGTTTTAGCTTTCTCTACTGAGGTGCTCGACCCAGCTCAACTGGGGCACAATCGCAGTAGTTATCCTAGTGCTACCTTAGCCGATATAGCGGAACGTAAGGCACCAAAACATAGGAGCCGGGCAAACCCAACTATTGACCCAAGACATGATTCGGAGCCGATGCATATAATGCTATAAGTTCGGGGTGCCGCACTTGTTAAAGTGTTCGGACTTTTCACACCATATTGAGGGGTACTAAAGCCCCTGGCGTATTTTGGCCGTACCAAAGTGTACGGGTGCAACATGTCGTTAAGAAACATATATTTGTAAAAAAAAGAGTAATGCAAAAATAGACAAAAGCTATGCATTGTTTATTAAAAAGGGCTGCGATCAAAGCAGAACGATACAAAATAATGCGATAAGCAAAAGGTTGGACTATTTAACATGTCCGTTCCAGGGGCAGGCTGCATAATGGTATGCGAAACAGGTATACTGCTCGTGATAGAGACCACCTGGGAGTTCCGTAATGCGGCATGGCTTGTCTGCTTCCCTGGGTCTTGCATCGTTTGTGCGGCAATTGAACAGCCGAACAGGCCTTCCGAAGAATGGAGTCCTGAAAGTAAGAGAAAATTAAAAAATCGGCAGCCCCTGGTGCGGTTTAAGCCGTGTTTCGGGCGTGCCGTGATGGTGCCCCTCCCCCTGTACCCATGGTATTTCTAGGGCATAGTTATGTACGTGAAGCACTGGTGTCGCATTTTTGCGAGCGCTGGGGTTGGGGCCGCATTGCTATGCCTGCTCGGAACGTGCCAGGCGGTCTTGTTGTAGGTTACTCCGGGCGCGCTTGACGGTGTCCGGACTTTTAATGGCTGGACTGGAGAACTGCCTGGAGAGGCTGCTTTGTACTTCCGTTGCAAGGGCCGCCATGTGCTCCTCCGTTCGGAGGGAGCGTTCGGTGTTTCCATTGACCATAATTACTCCTCGAGGGCCTGGCATCTTGAGCTTAAGGTATGCGTAGTGCGGTACCGCATTGAACTTGGCGAATGCGGTTCGCCCGAGCAGTGCGTGATAGCCACTACAGAATGGGACTATGTCGAAGATTAACTCCTCGCTTCGAAAATTATCCGGAGATCCGAAGACCACCTCAAGTGTGACTGAGCATGTACAGTTGGCCTCTACACCTGGTATTACGCTTTTAAAGGTCGTTTTGGTGGGCTTAATCCTCGAGGGATCTATGCCCATTTTCCGCACTGTATCCTGGTAAAGCAGGTTCAGGCTGCTGCCGCCGTCCATAAGGACTCTAGTGAGATGAAATCCATCAATGATTGGGTCTAGAACCAATGCGGCGAATCCGCCATGACGGGTGCTACTGGGATGGTCCCTTCGATCAAAGGTGGTCGGGCAGGAGGACCATGGGTTGAACTTTGGGGCGACTGGCTCTACCGCGTATACGTCCCTTAACGCGCGCTTCCGCTCCCTCTTGGGGATGTGGGTTGCGTATATCATGTTCACCGTCCGCACTTGTGGGGGAAAACCCTTCTGTCCACTGCTGTTCGGCGGCCGGGGCTCTTCGTCGTCATCGCTATGCAGCCCCGTGTCTTTATTTTCGGCATTTAACTTACCTGCCTGCTTGAACACCCAACAATCCCTGTTGGTGTGATTGGCCGGCTTTTCGGGGGTGCCATGTATCTGGCACAAGCGGTCGAGTATTCGGTCCAAACTGGACGGGCCCCTAGGATTTCTTTTGAATGGCTTTTTCCGCTGACCGGATTTATAGCCTCTGAATCCGGCATTAACTGCCGTATCCTCAGCATTGTCGCTGTTAATGCGGCGCTTCTGCTTGTTGCGACAAGACCTGCCACTACTGTCCCTGGTATCCGAATTACAAGGGTTCTTGGCCATATTGTTTCTACAAGCAAGCCAGCTGTCTTCTCCCGCGCAAAAGCGGGTCATGAGTGTCGTGAGTGCTGCCATAGATTTCGGCTTTTCCTGTCCAAGGTGCCGGGCAAGCCACTCGTCACGGATATTGTGCTTGAAGGCTGCTAGGGCCTCTGCGTCCGGACAGTCGACTATTTGATTTTTCTTTGTTAGGAATCGTGTCAAGAATTGCCTGGCCGATTCCTCTGGCTGCTGAATTACGTGGCTTAGGTCATCGGCGTCTGGTGGTCGCACATAGGTGCCCTGGAAATTGTCGAGGAATGCGGCTTCCAGGTCCTCCCAACAACCGATTAATCTTACTGGCAAGCTATTAAGCCAATGCCGAGCTGGTCCTTTAAGCTTGAGTGGGAGGTATTTGATGGCGTGGAGATCATCGCCGTGGGCCATGTGGATATGAAGGAGATAATCCTCGATCCATATCGCAGGATCTGTTGTGCCATCATCTGATTCGATGTTTACGGGTTTGAAACCCTCGGGGATTTGATGATCCATTACTTCGTCTGTGAAGCATAGTGGGTGTGCGGCGCCTCTATACTGGGCTATATCCCGACGTAGCTCCAATGAGCTTTGTCTACTGTGTTCGGCCCTACCGGATTTGTGTCCGGCGTGACGGTTACCATCTCGAGTCGTGGGGCGCCCACGCGATCCGTAGATCGATCTTGTTTGCCTTGCCTTGTCCTCCAACATATCTCGCAGGTCTGGCGCATTTTCCCGTGCCTTGGTACGGGGTGCGGCTTGAGTGGAGGGCCAAGAGGCCTCTCTGTCGCGGCCACGAGGTGGCCGGTCGGTCGTATCAAGTGCTGGTGATGTAGGTTTAAGTGCTTCCTCTAATCGGGGTAGCACCCTACGCTTTGGGTAGCTCTTGGAGGGGCGTTCGAGTTTATGCTCTTCGGCCGCAAGGACTTCAGTCCATCTGTCGACTAGCAAATCTTGATCAGCTCTAAGCTATTGCTGTTTTTTCTTGAGGCTTCTTGCCGTGGCCATAAGCCTGCGTTGAAAACGCTCTTGCTCGACGGGATCCTCTAGCACGACGAATTCGTTGTCGTCGAGGCTTGCCTCGTCTTCGGAGGGAGGCATACAATTATCGTCCTCGACCTCTCTGTGTGCCGCTCTCTCATGAGGGCTGGCTTCTCCATCCTCCTGTGCTGAATCTTGTTGGAGGTGGTTTTCTTCAGCACTCTCCGGAGTATTATTATCTCCCGTGCTGGAATCACCTGTCACATCCCTAGTTCTGGTATGACCTAGGCTAGCTAGTCATGTGTGCATCATGTTTAAATTTCATTTAACTTTGAAATGGGGATTTTGAAACCCTCAGAAATCATTTCTGGAAATGACCCAGATAAAAATTTCTCCAATAAGGTCCAAGA
Organism: Triticum urartu; assembly: GCF_056163025.1. NCBI lineage: Eukaryota > Viridiplantae > Streptophyta > Magnoliopsida > Poales > Poaceae > Triticum > Triticum urartu. The sequence continues at coordinate 164,213,058 of NC_141874.1, forward strand.
AAATGCTCATGTTGCTCTCTGAAAATATTGGACAGAGATAAAAATCAAACCAATATCTTTAGGAGCTCATAAGTATTTATTTTGGGCATTTGGAATTAATCCAGTAATTATTTGCGTTGGATAAATATTTTATTATATATAAAATATTGTCCAATAATTCTGAATTTTGGTGAGGGGCTTTGGAGTGGTCCAACTAGTCCCTACTAAAATTTACAGAATAAAATAAAATGATTTGGTATTTTTATTAAATCAAAACAAATGTCAGAAAAATAGAAAAGAAGACAAATAAAGGAAAAACCCTTACCTGGGCCTCCTACCTGGCAGCCCAGCGGCCCAGCAGGCCAGCCCAGCCAGCTGGCCGATGCCAGTCGTCGCCTACCTCCTGCCAGGAGGACGGCGCGCGTGTGCCCGACGCGCGCGAGCACACGCCGGCCACCTCCTGCTTTCCCGCTCGCCGCTGGAGGCACCCAACGACGCCACACACTTCCCTGAACCTCTCTCTCGCTCTCTCTCGCTCTCTCTCGTCCCCATCTCCTCCTCTGCTCTCTTCCCCGCTGCTGCCCGAACGCTGCCGTCGCCGCCGCTCGCCGTTGTCACGCTCACTGCCTCCCCCTCGCCCTCCCGTCGTGCCCACGAGCTCCGGCTGTTGCCCTGCATCGTCTTCCTCAGCCACGCAAGCCGGAGCGCCCCGAGGAGCCGCCATCGTCATCTTCTTCACCGCCGGCCGCCGTGGATCCCCACCGCCCGCACGTCGCCGTCCGGCCTTCCCCGAGCCCGCTTCAAGGCCTGCTGCATCCTCTGTGAGCCACTGCGTCGATCCCCCCTCTTCCCTAGCTCAATTTCTTCCTCTAACAACGATGTCGTCGGAGCCGAGAGCTCATCGCCGCCGTTCATGTCGCCGTCATGGCCGCTGTCACCTAGGGCCGCAACCGAGCACACCACTGTGCTCAGTGCAATGCCAGGACCCCAAAACCCTCACCTGCTGCTCCTGCCATGCACCGTAGCCCTTCTCCCCTCCCCGCCGAACTCCGGCCGCCGCCCAAGTGGTCGCCGCCGTCGATTTAGGCCGTCTCCGGTGAAACGGAGGGCACCAGTGGATGCGCGCGAGCACCAGCTCCTCGGAGATGGTCTCCGCGGCCCATTTGGTCGCCGGAGATGCGTTTCCGACGCCCTCCGCCGTGTTCGGCCTCGCCGGCGTCAAGCCGCCGGTGGGTTTGACCCGCTGACCGGGGTTGACCCTCCCCCTTGTGTCACTGACGCGTGGGCCACCCCCCTGACATTTAGTTAGTATTAGATTAACACTAATTAACCTAGGTTAGTTACCTAGTTAGTCACTGACCAGTGGGCCCGGCGCTCACTAATCCTAATTAGGCTAAATAAACCCCCTGTGAACTAACTGAGTCACTGACGTGTGGACCCCACACGTCAGGTTTGACTTGGTCAGCTCCTTTGGCCTGCTGACGCAATGCTGCTGTCATGCTGACGCAATATATCATTTTCTGGTATTAATAAATCAGGAAATTCCAGAAAATGATATAAACTTCAAAAATTCATAGAAATTCAACCGTAGCTCAGATTGAAATAATTTATACATGAAAAATGATCAGAAAAATTCAATCTATCCATCTGTACCATTTTCATGCATGACAAACCAACCTATACATGATGTATATATGAAAACACACTTATGGCATATTTAAGGGCTTATTTTGGAGTTGCATTTGAACCCTTGGTTCAAATGGACCTCAACTAAATAAATGCTAGATGCATTAACTCAAACAACATCACATATTCATGCCATGATCATGCATCATATTGTTGCATATACTTGTGTTTGATTTTCGACACCGTTCCTTCTCGATAGGTCTTGCTCCGGAAAGTGTTTGAGAGCACCTATTAGTGGAGAAGTGCCCCCCTATTGATCTACTAGGCAAGCAACCCCCCCCTTGTTCATTCTGATACAATCCCACTCTCTCGCTCCTGCTCTCTTTTATTGCATTAGGACAACAACGATTCAACTGCTACTTTATGCTGCGGTAGTTGAACCCATTCCTCTGCATGACCTGTCATTGCCACAGTAAATAGTTGAAACCCACTAGCATGTGTAGGAGTTGATTGAGCCATGTTATGCTTCTACCATGCCATGCCTGCTATTGCTTAGAGTTGTGTCAGGTCTGATTCATTGGGAATGGATTGGAGTGCTATGCTATGTTCTGATGCCGGGAGTTAAGCGTGTGAACACGATCTGGTAAAGGTAGCGGTGAGAGGCCATGTAGGAGTACATGGTGGGTTGTCTCATTGGGACCGTCCTTAAGACCCAAGTTCTGTGTAAGTTGTCCAATGACTAGCTACTACCACACATTGGGTTCCGGTAACTCGACCCCTCTCGACTTATTAACCAACTTGATCTCTGTCCAGGAGTTGCAACTAGTTTCTGGTGTTTGTAGGTAGTGCTATTTTTCTACCGAGTGGCACCCAGCAGGGTGGGATCGGGACAGACTAGGCACAGGTGGCATGGTGTACCAAGTGGCACCCGGATGGTGGGCTTGGGTACCCTGCTCACATCGTTTGGGGCCGTGAGCGACACCCCGGCCGGATCTCCTTGCGGATGGAACCCAAATAGGTGATAAACCTGGACTAGAGTCTTGCGTGGTTAGTCAGGTCGTGGCCGACACCCTCGCCAGGCTTCCGCTTGAAGGTTGCCGAGATACATGACGGGTATATGGTGATAAGTGGTGAGAGCGTGTGTGATGAAGTACACCCCTGCAGGGTTATCATGATCTATTCGAATAGCTGTGTCCTCAATTATGGACTTCTTGGATGCTTACGTGGTACATAAACAACTTAAAGTGGATACTCTAAAATGCTCAAGATAAGTGTGAGTGCTATGGATGGCCTTCTCGTAGGAGAGACGGGGATGAATCCATAGTAGTGTATTGATGTGGTGATTAGTGGACTCGTGTGCGCTGCCTCACCTCAAAGAAGTTTCTCATTGTCGTAGAACAGGATAGCCAGTGAGTCAAAGCTGGCTTGCTGCAGCTAAACCCCACATTACCTTCTTGATACAAATGCATGTATGATAGGATCTGACGTAAGTCTTGCTGAGTACCTTTGTACTCATGTTTGCTTTATTTATGTTTTGCAGATGAGACATCTGTCTCACTAGTAGTACCGCTTGGACTTCGACGAGTAGCTTGTTACCTCAGCTATGATCTTGTACCTTGGAGGGACTTGTAGATAGTCAGGCTTCTCGGCCTTTTTCTTTTGTAGTTGTCTGTACTCAGACATGTAATGCTTCCGTTGCTTGTATGCTCTGAATGATGGGTCATGTGACCCCTGTTTGTATTTATGCCATGTGGCTCTTCTGAGCCTTTATCTATATGAGTTGCGTTATGTTGTGATGCCATGTTGTACACCACATACTTGCATGTTATGCATACGTGTGACGTGTATTGCTATGTGTGGGATCCGACAATCTGGTTGTTTGTCCTTGGCAGCCTCTCTTATGGGGAAATGTAGTCTAGTGCTTCCTTGAGCCATAGTAGTCCGCTACAGCCCGGTTCACCGGAGTCCTGCTAGCCCAGCACTACTGCTCAGAACACTTGACTGGCCGGCATGTGTTCCACTTCGTTCCTATGTCTGTCCCTTCGGGGAAATGTCACGCGGTGACATCCGGAGTCCTACCTAGCCTGCTACAGCCCGGGTTCCCGGAGTCCTGTTAGCCCAGTGCTACAGCCCGGATTCACACGCTGTTGACCGACATGCTCGATGTGATTCATGTATGCCTGTCCCCATAGGTTAGTGCCGCTTTGGGTTCACGACTAGTCATGTCGGCCCGGGTTCTCTGTCATATGGATGCTAGCGACACTATCATATACGTGAGCCAAAAGGCGCAAACGGTTCCGGGCCATGGTAAGGCGACACCCGTGGGAATACCATGCGTGAGGCCGCAAAGTGATATGAGGTGTTACATGCTAGATCGGTGTGACTTAGAATCGGGGTCCCGACATCACCGTATTTGCTTTGGCGGGATTTTGAGCGGCGCCGCTGACGCCGGTGCTTAGGCTGTTTCTTGGAGGGGTCATCCTCCGCTCTTCCATCGCCATCTCCTTCTTTTGGGGTGTCCACCATGTATATGTCATATGACGAGTTGGCTTTCCAGGGCCCAATAGGCGCTGGTTCTTCATCGTCTCCTGCATCAGCGTCCATACCGTCGATGTCTTCGGAGTCGAAGTCGAGCATGTCGGTTGAATCGTCGACAGTGGCTACAAAGTGGGTGGTGGGTGGGCTTTGAATTTCTTCATCGTCCGTATCCCAACCTTGCTGACCGTAGTCCGGCCAGGGCTCTCCTGATAAAGAGAGAGACTTTAGTGTTTTCAAAATATCGCCGAAAGGCGGGTGCTGAAAGATGTCCGCAGTAGTAAACTCCATGATCAGCGCCCAATCGGATTCGATCGGCAGGGGCGCGGAGGGTTCGGAGTCCGGAGAGGAGTCCGGCTCCTTGGAGTCACGAGTCTCGCGGAGTGTGGGGCTGGTGTTCGGCTCGATCGCCGTTGGGATCGCAGCCCCCGAGGCGACGTCCAACCACCCATCCTTGATCGGTGCAGTTGGCTCCGAATTAGGGGTCGGAGCCGATGCGGGTGCGGCCTCTAGGGCACTGTTCGGCGGCAGAGCTAGATCATGCTCGTCATGACAGTGCGGCGCGCTCGGCAGTGGCTCGAATCAGTCGAAGATCAAGTCCCCGTGGATGTCAACCGTGTAGTTTAAACTTCCAAATCTGACCTGACGGCCAGGGGCATATCTTTCGATCTGCTCCAGATGGCCAAGTGAATTGGCCCGCAGTGTGAAGCCACCGAAGACGAAGATCTGTCCGGGGAGGAAGGTCTCACCCTGGACTGCATCGCTATTGATGATCGTAGGAGCCATCAAGCCTAACGGCGACGACACAGAGGAACTCTCAATGAAAGCACCAATGTCGGTGTTAAAACCGGCGGATCTCGGGTAGGGGGTCCCGAACTGTGCGTCTAGGACGGATGGTAACAGGAGGCAAGGGACACGAAGTTTTACCCAGGTTCAGGCCCTCTTGATGGAGGTAAAACCCTATGTCCTGCTTGATTAATATTGATGATATGGGTAGTACAAGAGTAGATCTACCATGAGATCGGAGAGGCTAAACCCTAGAAGCTAGCCTATGGTATGATTGTTGTTCTGTATGTTGTCCTACGGACTAAAACCCTCCGGTTTATATAGACACCGGAGAGGGTTAGGGTTACACAGTCGGTTACAATGGTAGGAGATCTATATATCCGTATCGCCAAGCTTGCCTTCCACGCCAAGGAAAGTCCCTTCTGGACACGGGACAAAGTCTTCAATCTTGTATCTTCATAGTCCAGGAGTCCGGCTGAAGGTATAGTCCGGCCATCCGGACACCCCCTAATCCAGGACTCCCTCACCGAGCCCGGCCCGAAGCCCGAAATACTCCATGTTTTCAAGCCCGAGCCCGGCCCGAAATCAAGCCCGAAGGCGAAAAGCCCGGCTCGAATGCTGCTTTTTAGTACGCGCATGTGCAAGCCCGACCCAAAATTCAGAAAAATAGAAGCCCGAGCCCGGCCCGAACTATCTTTCGGGATACAAAACAAAGCCCGGGCCCGGCCTGAATGTCAAGCCTGACCCGGGTTTTTCGGGCCGGGCTCGGGCCGAGTTGTCGGGCGGGCTGTCCATGCCCGGGTTTAGGGAGAATCATAATCTCCAGTTTCAGTAATTTCATTCTCTCTAACCCTAGCAAGTTGTTCATCAAGAAATTCACCGAGTGGCACAGTATTGTCAAGCAAAGTAGTAGTATCATCATAAGCATCATGCATAGTAGAAGTGGCATCATCAATAATATGCGACATATCAGAATTAATAGCAGGTGTAGGTGTCGCAAGTTTACTCAAAACAGAAGGTGAATCAAGTGCAGAGCTAGATGGCAGTTCCTTATCCCCCGTAGTTGAGGGAAAAAAATCTTGGTTCTTTGTTCTTTCAAATTCCTCATAGTGATCAGCAGATATAAATCCCAAGTGACTCAGAGAATAGAGCTATGCTCCCCGGCAACGGCGCCAGAAAAATGTCTTGATAACCCACAAGTATAGGGGATGGCAACAATTTTCGAGCGTAGAGTATTCAACCCAAATTTATTGATTCGACACAAGGGGAGCCAAAGAATATTCTCAAGTATTAGCAGCTGAGTTGTCAATTCAACCACACCTGAAAGACTTAATATCTGCAGCAAAGTATTTAGTAGCAAAGTAATATGGAAGTAACAATAACGGTGGCAAAAGTAAAAGTAGCAGTTTTGTAGCAATCGTAACAGTGGAAATGGAAAAAGTTACTTAGCAAAGATCAATATGGAATGAACTTGTAGGCAATGGATCAATGATGTATAATTATGTCGGATGACATTCATCATGCAACAATTATAACATAGGGTGACACAGGACTAGCTCCAATTCATCAATATAATGTAGGCATGTATTCCGAATATAGTCCTACATGCTTATGGAAAAGAACTTGCATGACATCTTTTGTCCTACCCTCCCATGTAGGGCTGCAAGAAAAGCTCGATGCTCGTGAGCTGCTCGAGTTTGACTCATATTTTGGCTTGACTCGAGATCGACTCGAAAAAAAATCAAACGAGTATGAGCACTTTATGTAGCTCGATTGAGAAATGAGATGATCTTGAGCTAGCACTGGCTCGCTCGATTTTAGCTCAATAACTCAATATCTTATAAGTATAACCTTCATGTCTATTACAAAGATTTAGGATCATTTATTGCCTTATATGTTGTGTATGATTTTTTTCTCCATTTTACCTACTAGCAAACAAGAAAATTAAACGTGGATAAAATTTAGTCTCAATATGATATGTGGCCATCCATGCGTTCAATATCTTGCAATTCCCGCCAAAGTTTGAGAGCAGACTTACCTTCATTCTCTTCTCTTGCTAGCTCATCCACAATCTTTTGCTATTAATTTCTAGTCTTCCATTGAGAAAGAATAAATTGAATTTTATAGTGACTTCTTATGTTGTGGCTTATTTTTTTAAAATATTTGCCTTCAATTATTTTAAAACTCATCTTATTTAGCTCGAAACTAGCTCGAGATCGACTCTAGATCATTACAAGCTGAGCACAAGCTGCTTTTCACAACTCAACCTTGAGCTTCGCTCATTTTTAGCTCGCTCGATTTTAGTATGAGTTGAGTTGAGCCTAGTCCAACTCGCTCAAACTCGACTTGTTTGCAGCCCTACTCCCGTGGCAGCGGGGTCCTATTTGAAACTAAAGGATATTAAGGCCTCCTTTTAATAGAGAACCAGACCAAAGCGTTAGCACTTAGTGAATACATGAACTCCTCAAACTACGGTCGTCACCGGGAAGTGTCCCGACTATTGTCACTCCGAGGTTGCCGGATCATAACACGTAGTAGGTGACTATAACTTACAAGATAGGATCAGGAACACAAATATATCCGTTAAAACATAATAGGTTCAGATCTGGAATCATGGCACTCAGGCCCTAGTGACAAGCATTAAGCATAGCAAAGTCATAGCAACATCAATCTTAGAACATAGTGAATACTAGGGATCAAACCCTAACAAAACTAACTCGTTTACATGATAAATCTCATCCAACCCATCACCGTCCAGCAAGCCTACGATGGAATTACTCACACACGACGGTGAGCATCATGAAATTGGTGATGGAGGAAGGTTGGTGATGATGATGGCGACGATTTCCCCTCTCCGGAGCCCCGAACAGACTCCAGATCTGGCCTCCAGATGAAGAACAGGGGTTGACAGCGGCTCCGTATCGTAAAACGTGATGAATCCTTCTCTCTGATTTTTTCTCCCCAGACGTGAATATATGGAGTTGGAGTTAATGTCGGTGGAGCCTCGTGGGGCCACAAGACCGGAGGGCGCGCCCTAGGGGGGCGCACCCTCCACCCTTGTGGATAGGTGGTGGGTCCCCTCTGGTTGAGTCTTTCACCAATATTTTTATTTATTCCAAAAATAATCTCCGTGAAGTTTCAGGTCATTCCAAGAACTTTTATTTCTGCACAAAGATAACACCATGGCAATTCTGCTGAAAACAACGTCAGTCCGGGTTAGTTCCATTCAAATCATGCAAATTAGAGTCCAAAACAAGGGCAAAAGAGTTTGGAGAAGTAGATACGATGGAGACTTATCAATAATTCATAGGGATTTCCTGACGTCTACTAATATTGCCAATCCTGTGGCATTCATCACAAGACAAGACAAACTTACGAGCATCCTTGAAGAGAGTAGGCCAATAAAAACCAGATTGCAATACCTTGTGCACAGTTCTATCTCCAGCATGGTGTCCTCCATAAGCCTCGGAGTGGCACTTGCGTAGGATCTGTTCCTGTTCATGCTCAGGTACACAACGTCTAATAACACCATCTACTCCTTCTTTATAAAGGTGTGGGTCATCCCAGAAGTAATGTCTTAAATCATAGAAAACCTTTTTCTTTTGCTGGTATGTGAAACTAGGTGGTATAAATTTAGCAACAATGTAATTAGCATAATCAGCATACCATGGAGCAGTATGAGAAGCATTTATGACAGCTAATTGTTCATCAAGAAAACTATCATCAATATGTAGTGGGTCATCAAGAACATTTTCTAACCTAGACAAGTTGTCTGCAACAGGGTTCTCAACTCCCTTTCTATCAATAATATGCAAATCAAATTCTTGTAGCAAGAGAACCCATCTAATGAGTCTAGGTTTAGCATCTTTCTTTTCCATAAGATATTTAATAGCAGCATGATTGGTGTGAACAGTTACTTCAGAATCAACAATATAAGGTTTGAACTTATCACAAGCAAATACAACTGCTAAAAATTCTTTTTCAGTAGTAGCATAATTTCTCTAGGCACTGTCTAGAGTTTTACTAGCATATTGGATAGCATTTAATTTCTTATCAACCCTTTGTCCTAGAACATCACCTACATCATAATCACTAGCATCACACATAATTTCAAAGGGTAAATTCCAATCTGGTGGCTGAACAATAGGTGCAGAAATCAAGGCTTTCTTAAGTATTTCAAATGCTTGTACACAATCATCATCAAAGACAAAAGGAACATCTTTTTGTAAGAGATTAGTCAGAGGCCTAGAAATTTTCAGAAGTCTTTAATGAACCTCCTATAAAAACTGGCATGACCAAGGAAACTTCTTATACATTTGATGTCCTTAGGACACGACATCCTTTCAATGGCTTCAACTTTAGCTTTATGAACTTCAATACCTCTTTCAGAAATTTTGTGCCCCAAGACAATACCTTCATTAACCATAAAGTGTCACTTCTCCCAATTCAAGACAAGATTAGTTTCTTCACATTTCTGCAAAACTCGATCAAGGTTGCTTAAGCAATCATCAAAAGAAGTTCCATACACGGAGAAAGCATCCATGAAAACCTCAACAATCTTTCCACAAAAGTCAGAGAATATAGTAGTCATACATCTTTGGAAGGTAGCAGGTGCATTACATAAACCAAAAGGCATACATCTATAAGTAAAGGTACCTAAAGGGCAAGTAAAAGTGGTCTTTTACTGATCCTCTTTCGACACAGGTATTTGAGAGAAACCAGAATAACTGTCTAGAAAGCAAAAATGTGTATGTTTGGATAATCTTTCTAGCATTTGATCAATAAAAAGGTAAAGGGTAATGATCCTTTCTAGTAGCTTTATTTAATTTGCGGAAGTCAATTACCATTCTATAACCTGTAACAATTCTTTGTGGGATCAATTCATCTTTATCATTAGGAACAACAGTAATACCTCCCTTCTTGGGGACACAATGGACATGACTTACTGATACATATCCATCGTATCTACTTTTCCAAACACTTTTGACCTTGTTTTGGACTCTAACTTGCATGATTTGAATGGAACTAACCCGGACTTACGTTGTTTTCAGCAGAATTGCCTTGGTGTTATTTTTGTGCAGAAATAAAAGTTCTCGGAATGACCTGAAACTTCACGAAGAATATTTTTGGAGTGTATAAAAAATACTGGCGAAAGAATCGACATCAGGGGGCCCACACCCTGTCCACGAGGGTGGGGGGCGCACCCCCCTATCTCGTGGCCTCCCCTGAGGCTCCACCGACCTCAACTCCAACTCTATATATTCATGTTCGGGGAGAAAAAAATCAGGGAGAAGGATTCATCGCGTTTTATGATACGGAGCCACCGCCAAGCCCTAATCTCTCCCGGGAGGGCTGATCTGGAGTCCGTTCGGGGCTCTGGAGAGGGGAATCCGTCACCATCGTCATCATCAACCTTCCTCCATCACCAATTTCCTGATGCTCTCCGCAGTGCGTGAGTAATTCCATCGTAGACTTGCTGGACGGTGATGGGTTGGATGAGATTTATCATGTAATCGAGTTAGTTTTGTTAGGGTTTGATCCCTACTATCCATTATGTGCTGAGATTGATGTTGCTATGACTTTGCTATGCTTAATGCTTGCTACTAGGGCCCGAGTGCCATGATTTCAGATCCGAACCTATTATGTTTTCATGAATATATGTGAGTTCTTGATCCTATTTTGCAAGTCAATAGTTACCTACTATGTGTTATGATCCGGTAACCCCGAAGTGACAATAATCGGGACCACTCCCGGTGATGACTATAGTTTGAGGAGTTCATGTATTCACTAAGTGTTAATGCTTTGGTCCGGTACTCTATTAAAAGGAGGCCTTAATATCCCTTATTTTCCAATAGAACCCCACTGCCATGGGAGGGTAGGACAAAAGATGTCATGCAAGTTCTTTTCCATAAGCACGTATGACTATATTCGGAATACATGCCTACATTACATTGATGAACTGGAGCTAGTTCTGTGTCACCCTATGTTATAACTGTTGCATGAGGAATCTCATCCGATATAATTATCCATCACTGATCCATTGCGTACGAGCTTTTCACATATTGATCTTTGCTTAGTTACTTTTCCGTTGCCACTATTACAATCACTACAAAACAAATACTATTACTTTTTCCACTGTTACCGTTACTTCCATATTACTTTGCTACTAAATATTTTGCTGCAGATATTAAGTCTTTCAGGTGCGGTGAATTGACAACTCAACTGTTAATACTTGAGAATATTCTTTGGCCCCCCTTGTGTCGAATCAATAGATTTGGGTTGAATACTCTACCCTCGAAAACTGTTGCGATCCCCTATACTTGTGCGTTATCAAGACTATTTTCTGGCGCCGTTGCCGGGGAGCATAGCTCTATTCTTTGAGTCACTTGGGATTTATATCTGTTGATCACTATGAACAACTTGAAAGATGAAAGAACCAAGATTTATCCCTCAACTACGAGGGGAGGTAAGGAACTGCCATCTAGCTCTGCACTTGATTCACCTTCTGTTATGAGTAAACTTGCGACACCTACTCCTGCTATTTATTCTGATATGTCGCATGTTATCGATGATGCCACTTCTACTATGCATGATGCTTATGATGAAACTACTTCTATGCTTGATAATACTGTGCCATTAGGTGAATTTCTTGATGAACAACTTGCCAGGGTTAGAGAGAATGAAATTATTGAAACTGATAATATTGATGAAAGTGATGATGAAGATTCTCCCCCTAGATATGAATTGCCTGTTGTGCCTGAGGGTTATGTTATGGATGAAGAAACTGCTAGAGACTTTTTAGCTTGCAATGATAGATATGATCTTAAGAAACTGTTAGCTAAGCTGAAAGAAAAATATTTGAATGCTAGAATGAAACATGAACCTGCTTTTGCTACTTCACCTAATTGTATTTCTGATAAGGATTATGATTTCTCTGTCGATCCTGAGTTAATTACTTTGCTTGAATCTGATACTTTTTATGGCTATGAATCTGAAATTGTTGTGGCACATCTTACTAAATTAAATGATATAGACACCATGTCCACTAATGATGAGAAAACTCGCTATTACTTTATCCTTAAGTTATTTCCGTTCTCAGTAAAGGGTGATGCTAAAATATGGTTTAATTCTCTTGATCCTGGTTGTGTGCATAGTCCCCAGGATATGATTTATTACTTCTCTGCTAAATATTTCCCCGCTCATAAGAAACAAGCTGCCTTAAGGGAAATATATAATTTTGTGCAAATTGAATAAGAGAGTCTCCCACAAGCTTGGGGGAGGCTTCTCCGATTACTTAATGCTTTTCCTGATCATCCCCTCAAGAAAATGAAATACTTGATATCTTTTATAATGGACTAACTGATGCTTCCAGAAACCACCTGGATAGTTGTCCTGGTTGTGTTTTTAGGGAAAGAACTGTTGATCAAGTTGAATTGCTATTGAATAATATGTTGAGTAATGAAAACGATTGAACACTTCCTGAACCAATTCCTAAGCCAACTCCGAAGAAAGGGAGTACTCTATTTCTCAGTCCTGAAGATATGCAAGAGGCAAAGAAATCTATGAAAGAAAATGGTATTAAAGCTGAAGATGTTAAGAATTTACCACCCATTGAAGAAATACATGGTCTTGATAACCCGACACAGGTAGTAAAGGTAAATTCTCTCTATAGATTTGATAAGGGTGAAATCCCATCTACTAAGTTTTCTAGCCAATGCTTGGATGAGTTTGATAATTTTATGGCTAAACAAGAAGACTTCAATGCTTATGTTGGTAGACAATTGAAACGCAATGCTTATATGATTGAACACTTGAGTGATTATATGTCTAGAGTTAAAGGTGAACTTAAACTTATTAGTAAACATGCTTATATGGTTACCACTCAAGTAGAACAAGTACTTAAGTCTCAGAATGATTTGCTCAATGAATTAAATAATAAGAAAAATGATAATGCTGTTAGAGTTGTGACTAGAAGGGGTAAAATGACTCAGGAACCTTTGTATCCGGAGGGCCACCCTAAGAGAACTGAGCATGATTCTCAAAGAACTAATGCTGATGCACCTAGTTCTTCTAAGAAGAAGAAAAAGAAAAATGATAGGAATTTGCATGCTTCTACTGAACCTGTTATTGACACACCTGAGAATCCCAATGATATTTCTATTTCTGATGCTGAAACACATTCTGGTAATGAACATGAACCTAGTGATAATGTTAATGATGATGTTCATGTTGATGCTCAACCTAGCAATAACAATGATGTAGAGATTCAACCTGCTGTTGATCTTGATAACCAATAATCAAAGAATCAATGTTATGATAAGAGAGACTTCGTTGCTAGGAAGAACGGTAAAGAAAGAGAACCATGGGTTCAGAAACCCATGCCTTTTCCTCCTAAACCATCCAAGAAAAAGGATGATGAGGATTTTGAGCGCTTTGCTGAAATGATTAGACCTATCTTTTTGCGTATGCATTTGACTGATATGCTTAAAATGAATCCTTATGCTAAGTACATGAAAGTTATTGTCACAAATAAAAGAAAGATATCGGAAGATGAAATTTCCACCATGCTTGCTAATTATACTTTTAAGGGTGGGATACCAAAGAAACTAGGAGATCCCGGAGTACCTACTATACCATGCTCCATTAAAAGAAACTATGTTAAAACTGCCTTATGTGATCTTGGAGCTGGTGTTAGTGTTATGCCTCTCTCTTTATATCGTAGACTTGATTTGAATAAGTTGACACCTACTGAAATATCTTTGCAAATGACTGATAAATCAACTGCTATACCTATCGGTATTTGTGAGGATGTGCCTGTTGTGGTTGCAAACGTTACTATTTTAACGGACTTTGTTATTCTTGATATTCCCGAGGACGATAGTATGTCTATAATTCTTGGTAGACCCTTTTTGAATACCGCAGGGGCTGTTATTGATTGCAACAAAGGCAATGTCACTTTTCATATTAATGGTAATGAGCATACGGTACACTTTCCGAGGAAACAACCTCATGTCCACAGTATTAATTCTATTGGAAAAACTTCAACGATTACTATTGGATGTTTTGAATTCCCTCTTCCTACTATCAAGAAGAAATATGGTATTCTTATTGTCGGGGATGTGCATATCCCCATTGAGGTAACCTAGTGTTATTCAAAAATTCTCCGGTTTCATGTTATTCGAAAAGAGTTTGTTAACAAGACTTGATCAACCTTGTTAGTGGATTCCTTTTGATGAGCATGAGATGGATATAGTTAGAAAGCACAACTCTCTGTACCCTCCTTTTACTTTCTGTTATTTAGATTAAATAAAGCAAAAATAGTATTTTCTGTCTGTTTTCTGAATTATCCTTGCAATAAAAAATACCCCAAAAATAAAAGTTCTCCAAATGCCCTGAAAATTTTATATGATTTTTTCTAGAATATTTAAGAATTATTGGCAATGAGAACACACCAGGGGGACCCACCACCTGGCCACGAGGGTCCAGGGTGCGCCCCCCTGGGGCGCGCCTCCTGCCTCGTGGACCCCACGTGGGCTCCCTTCACTTATTCTTGCACCCACACACTTCATCTTCCTCCAGAAAAAATCCTCCACCAGCTCAAACCCGAGTTCTAGCTCATCTTGCTGCCATTTTCGATCTCCTTGCTCAAAGCTCCATTCACAAAACTGCTTTGGGGGATTGCTCTTCGGTATGTGACTCCTCCAATGGTCCAATTTTTTTTGATCTAGTGCTTTATTTATTGCAAATTTTTGCTGCTTAGGTGACCCTGTTCTTGAGCTTGCATGTCAAATTTATGTGGTCAACAGTAGTTTTAATGCATGATATAGTCTCTAGGCACTTGTGGGAGTAGTTGCTATTAATCTTGTTGAATTTGGTTCACTTTTATTTTGAGTTACTAAAAATTTCAGGAATTTTCAGAGGAAGAAATATGTTTAGGAAAATGTACCAAGGTGGTTCCTCAAGAAAGCAGGCACCTAGGCTCGCGATACGTGAGCCGGATTATGAACTACCAAGGGAAGCTCAAGTGCGGCTGTGTGAATGGCCGTCAGAGGAGTTTATGGTCGGAGCCGGTATCAAGGATGAATTTGAGGCGTATGTGCGTAATGCTGATCTTGAGGGCTTCGTGTCAGATAAGTGCCCGCAATACCCGTTACCTAACTGATTCCTTTGTGAGAAGGTTTAAATTTACATCATCGCGCAATTCTCACACTGTTCTATTTGATCTTTATGATAAATCATATACTATGGACCTAGAATATTTTAATGCTGCTTGTAAACTCCCACAGTGGGGCAAAGTTAGTGAACCACGTAAATCTGAATATAATGATTTTCTTGCTAGTATTAATGTTGGGGAATCTAGAGAAATCACACAAGCTACCATAGGGAGCATTCATTTTCCTGCCATACATCATTTTGCTCTTTTCGTGGGTAGATGCATTAATGGTAAAGATGAGGTGTGCCACATGTGCGTTCCAGATCTTTGTGTCCTCAAGTGTGCGGTACTAGGTGATAAATAATATAACTTGGGGGCCATCGTTGCATGAGGGTTGCATCTTAATAGTTTGAGTGGAGACTTGTTTGGTGGAATTTATGCAACCCATGTAGCTAATTATCTTGAGATACCCATACATGAGAATGATATGGAATTGCCTCCTGCTTATCTAGATTATAATGCTATGGTTTGTCATCAATTTGTTGAGAGGAATGAACAGTTCCTCCAATACCGACTAATCTTTGATAGACATCGCACTGTCCATGTTGCTCTCCTGCTCCTGCTTTCTTTGACTTTCAAACAAAAGGGAGATATGTTATAACCAGGGAGGAGGCCAACGAGTATGAGAGGAGGATGGAGGCAGCTCGCCTCCAAGCTGCAGCTCGTGAGGCAATAGCCGCTCCATCTCAGTACGACCCCAGTTACAACTTCGGATATCCGCCAGGCTAGCAGTGGGCATAGACCAACTTAGGCCAAAAGCCAAAGCTTGGGGGAGTACGTATTTCTCACCGACATTACATTCATGCGCACACACTCATGCCAATTGTCGGTGCTCATACTTTTTCATTGTACTGCCCATGCTAGTTTATTTTTTTAAGCCTTCTTCTTGTGTGTTTGAAAAACCTTAAGAAAAACCAAAAAAAATTAGTTGTACCTTTTAGCTAGTTTACTTTCCATGCTAGTAGTAATAATTAAAGAAAACCCAAAAAGATGTCTCGTTCTCCTTTTGCTTGTTGGGAGCTTTTCCGTGTAAATAGTTTTGTTTCTTTTCTTTTCTTTGGGGGTCGAGAGGAGAAGACCATGATGAAAATGTTGAGTGGCTCTCATATGCATTATTGTTGATCTAACAAAGAGCCCATATTACCTTGTCTTCTCCCTTGTATTAAATGCTTGCAAATTCTAGCTTAGTCCAATGCACGTGCACTATTATTATTATCCACACCGTTCGGTCGTGCAAGTGAAAGGCAATAATGACGATATATGATGGACTGATTGAGATGAGAGAAGCTGGTATGAACTCGACCTATCTTGTTTTTGTAAATATGATTAGTTCATCATTCCTGATTCAGCCTATTATGAATCAAACATGTTTGCAATGACGATTAGAGATTATAGTTGCTCATGTCATGCTTAATTAGCTAGGAGTTTATAATGGTTTACCTTGCGTGCCAACATGCTATTAAAATGGTTGTGATGTGGTATGATAGGGTGGTATCCTCCTTTGAACGATTCGAGTGGCTTGACCTGGCACATGTTCACGCATGTAGTTGAAACAAAATCAACATAGCCTCCATGATATTTATGTTCATGATGAATTATATCCTACTCATGCTTGCACTTAGTGTTGATTAATTTTAATGCATGTTCATGACTGTTGTCGCTCTCTAGCTGGTCGCTTCCTAGTCTCTTTCTAGCCTTCACTTGTACTAAGTGGGAATACTGCTTGTGCATCCACTTCCATAAACCCCAAAGTTATTCCATATGAGTCCACCATACCTGCCTATATGCGGTATCTACCTGCCATTCCAAGTAAATTTGTATGTGCCAAACTCTAAACTTTCAAATGAAATTCTATTTTGTATGCTCGAATAGCTCATGTATCAACTAGGGCTATATATATCTTCCATGCTAGGTGGGTTATTCTCAAGAGGAGTGGACTCCGCTCCTCATTCACGAGAAAATGGCTGGTCACCGGGATGCCCAGTCCCATGCTTAAATTAAAATAATTGCAAACAAAACTCCCCCAGGATTGTTGTTAGTTGTAGGCACCCGTTGTTCCAGACAAGCCATGGATTGATGTTTGTTGGTGGTGGGGGACTATAAACTTTACCATTCTGTTTGGAAACCGCCTATAATGTGTATAGCATGGAAGATATCGAGATCACTTGGTTGTTATGTTGACAATGAAAGTATACCAATCAAAATATTATTTATCTCTATTTCAGAAATCGAGCTCTGGCACCTCTACAAATCCTTGCTTCCCTCTACGAAGGGCCTATCTATTTACTTTTATGTTGAGTCACCATCCTCTTATTAAAAAGCACCAGTTGGAGAGCACCGCTGCCATGTGCATGCATTACTATTAGTTTATATTGAGTATGACTGGATCTCTTTTACCATGAATTACAATGTTTAGTCAGTCCTTGATCTTCAGAGGTGTTGTGCATTTATGTTTTGCGGTCACAAAAAGGGCTAGCGAGATACCATCTTGTTATATCATATTATGATTGTTTTGAGAAAGTGTTGCCATCAGAGATTTACTATTATTGCTCGCTAGTTGATTATGCCATTGATATGAGTAAACATGAGACCTAAATGTTATCGTGAATATGGTTAGTTCATAATCTTTGCTGAAAACTTGAATGCTAGCTCTACATATTTACAACAACGAGATCACTTTCAGTTTGTCAACTAAATTGCTTGAGGACAAGCAAAGGTTTAAGCTTGGGGGAGTTGATATGTCTCCATCGTATCTACTTTTCCGAACACTTTTGACCTTGTTTTGGACTCTAACTTGCATGATTTGAATGGAACTAACCCGGACTGACGCTGTTTTCAGCAGAATTGCCATGGTGTTATTTTTGTGTAGAAATAAAAGTTCTCAGAATGACTTGAAACTTCACGGAGAATATTTTTGGAATATATTAAAAATACTGGCGAAAGAATCAACGTCAGGGGGCCCACACCCTGTCCACGAGGGTGGGGGCGCGCCCCCCTATCTCGTGGGCCCCCTGAGGCTCCACCGACCTCAACTCCAACTCTATATATTCTCGTTCTGGGAGAAAAAAATCAGGGAGAAGGATTCATCGCGTTTTACGATACGGAGCCGCCGCCAAGCCCTAATCTCTCTCGGGAGGGCTGATCTAGAGTCCGTTCGGGGCTCCGGAGAGGGGAATCCGTCGCCATCGTCATCATCAACCTTCATCCATCACCAATTTCATGAAGCTCACCGCGTGCGTGAGTAATTCCATCGTAGGCTTGCTATACGGTGATGGGTTTGATGATATTTATCATGTAACCGAGTTAGTTTTGTTAGGGTTTGATCCCTAGTATCCATTATGTTCTGAGATTGATGTTGATATGACTTTGCTATGCTTAATGCTTGTCACTAGAGCTCGAGTGCCATGATTTCAGATCTGAACCTATTATGTTTTCATGAATATATGTGAGTTCTTGATCCTATTTTGCAAGTCAATAGTCACCTACTATGTGTTATGACCCGGTAACCCCGAAGTGACAATAATTGGGACCACTCCCAGTGATGACTATAGTTTGAGGAGTTCATGTATTCACTAAGTGATAATGCTTTGGTCCGGTACTCTATTAAAAGGAGGCCTTAATATCCCTTATTTTCCAATAGGACCCCACTGCCACGGGAGGGTAGGACAAAAGATGTCATGCAAGTTCTTTTCCATAAGCACGTATGAATATATTCGGAATACATGCCTACATTACATTGATGAACTGGAGCTAGTTCTGTCTCACCCTATGTTATAACTGTTGCATGAGGAATCGCATCTGACATAATTATCCATCACTAATCCATTGCCTACGAGATTTTCACATATTGATCTTTGCTTAGTTACTTTTCCGTTGCTACTGTTACAATCACTACAATACCAATACTATTACTTTTGCCACTGTTACCGTTACTTCCATATTACTTTGCTACTAAATATTTTGCTACAGATATTAAGTCTTTCAGGTGTGGTTGAATTGACAACTCAACTGTTAATACTTGAGAATATTCTTTGGCTCCCCTTGTGTCGAATCAATAAATTTGGGTTGAATACTCTACCCTCGGAAACTGTTGCGATCCCCTATACTTGTGGGTTATCACTTACCCACTGACTATCAGCAACAGGATAAATTATACCTGCCTCCAGAAGCTTTAGTATTTCATTTCTTACCACTACTTTCATCTTAGGATTTAACCGTCGTTGGTGATCAATAACAGGTTTAGCATCTTTCTCCCATTTTATTTTGTGCTGGCATAGAGTGGGACTAATGCCCTTAAGATCATTAAGAGTATATCCAATAGTAGAACGGTGCTTCTTCAGAGTTTTCAATAATTTCTCTTCTTCCTGCTCTGAAAGGTTAGCACTAATAATAACAGGATATATCTTCTTTTCATCAAGATAAGCATATTTAAGAGTATCAGGTAATGGTTTAAGATCAAACACGGGATCACCCTTGGGTGGAGGAGGATCCCCTAGAATTTCAACAGGCAAGTTGTGTTTCAAAATAGGTCCCGGTTTAAAGAATACTTCATCTATTTCCCTTCTTTCATTCATAAACATATCATTTTCATGGTCTAGCAAATATTGTTCTAAAGGATCATTAGGAGGCACGGCAATAGAAGCAAGACCAATAATTTCATCTCTACTAGGCAATTCTTTATCATGGTGTTGTCTACGAAATTTAGCAAAATTAAAATCATGAGACATATCCCCTAAACCAACAGTAACAATATCCTTTTTGCAGTCTATCTTAGCATTAATAGTATTCAAGAAGGGTCTACCAAATATAATGGGACAAAAGTCATCTTGTGGGGAACCAAGAACAAGAAAATCAGTAGGATATTTAACTTTCCCACACAAGACTTCAACATCTCTAACAATCCCAATTGGTGAAATAGTATCTCTATTGGCAAGCTTAATTGTAACATCAATACCTTCTATCTTAGTAGGTGCAATATCATGCATAATTTCTTTGTATAAGGAATGAGGTATTGCACTCGCACTAGCACCCATGTCACATAAGCCATGATAACAGTGATCTCCTATTTTAATAAAAACTCGATCAAGGTTGCTTAAGAAATCATCAAAAGAAGTCCCATAAACTTAGAAGTCATCCATGAAAACCTCAACAATCTTTTCATAAAAGTCAGAGAATATGGCAGTCATACATCTTTGGAAGGTAGCAGGTGCATTGCCTAAACCAAAAGGCATACGTTTATAAGAAAAAGTACTGAAAGGGCAACTAAAAGTGGTCTTTTCTTGGTCCTCTTTTGACACAGGTATTTGAGAGAAACTAGAATAACCATCTAGAAATCAAAAATATCTATGTTTAGATAATCTTTCTAGCATTTGATCAATAAAAGGTAGAGGGTAATGATCTTTTCTAGTAGCTTTAGTTAATTTGCGAAAATCAATTACCACTGTATAACCTGTAACAATTCTTTGTGGAATCAATTGATACGTCTCTAACGTATCTATAATTTTTGATTGCTCCATGCTATATTATCTACTGTTTTAGGCAATATTGGGCTTTATTTTCCACTTTTATATTATTTTTGGGACTAACCTATTAACCGGAGGCCCAGCCCAGATTTGCTGTTTTATGCCTATTTTAGTGTTTCGAAGAAAAGGAATATCAAACGGAGTCGAAACGAAATGAAATCAACTGGAGAAGTTATTTTTGGAAGGAAACCTACCGGATAGACTTGGACCCTACATCAGAAGATGAAGGAGGAGCTCACGAGGGTAGGGGGCGCGCCCACCCCCTGGGCGCGCCCCCTGCCTCGTGGGGCCCCCGCGGCTCCTCCGACGTACTTCCTGCATCCATATATATCACCGTACCCTAAAACTTCCAGAACAGACAATAGATCGGGAGTTCTGCCACCAGAAGCCTCCGTAGCCACCGAAAGCCAATCTAGACCCGTTCCGGCACCCTGCCGGAGGGGGCAATCCCTCTCCGGTGGCCATCTTCATCATCCCGGTGCTCTCCATGACGAGGAGGGAGTAGTTCTCCCTCGGGGCTGAGGGTATGTACCAGTAGCTATGTCTTTGATCTCTCTCTCGTGTTCTTGATTTGGTACGATCTTGATGTATCGCGAGCTTTGCTATTATAGTTGGATCTTATGTTTCTCCTCCCCCTCTTCTCTCTTGTAATGAATTGAGTTTCCCCTTTGAAGTAATCTTATCGGATTGAGTCTTTAAAGATTTGAGAACACTTGATGTATGTCTTGCCATGCGTATCTGTGGTGACAATGGGATATCACGTGATTCACTTGATGTATGTTTTGGTGATCAACTTGCGGGTTCCGCCCATGAACCTATGCATAGGGGTTGGCACACGTTTTCGTCGTGATTCTCCGGTAGAACTTTGGGGCACTCTTTGAGGTCCTTTGTGTTGGTTGAATAGATGAATCTGAGATTGTGTGATGCATATCGTATAATCATACCCACGGATACTTGAGGTGACATTGGAGTATCTAGGTGACATTAGGGTTTTGATTGATTTGTGTCTTAAGGTGTTATTCTAGTACGAACTCTAGGGCTGTTTGTGACACTTATAGGAATAGCCCAACGGATTGATTGGAAAGAATAACTTTGAGGTGGTTTCGTACCCTACCATAATCTCTTTGTTTGTTCTCGCTATTAGTGACTTTGGAGTGACTCTTTGTTGCATGTTGAGGGATAGTTATATGATCCAATTATGTTATTATTGTTGAGAGGACTTGCACTAGTGAAAGTATGAACCCTTGGCCTTGTTTCCTAGCATTGCAATACCGTTTACGCTCACTTTTATCATTCGTTACCTTGCTGTTTTTATATTTTCAGATTACAAATACCTTTATCTACTATCCATATACCACTTGTATCACCATCTCTTCGCCGAACTAGTGCACCTATACAATTTGCCATTGTATTGGGTGTGTTGGGGACACAAGAGACTCTTTGTTATTTGGTTGCAGGGTTGCTTGAGAGAGACCATCTTCATCCTACGCCTCCTACGGATTGATAAACCTTAGGTCATCCACTTGAGGGAAATTTTCTACTGTCCTACAAACCTCTGCACTTGGAGGCCCAACAACGTCTATAAGAAGAAGGTTGTGTAGTAGACATCAAGCTCTTTTCTGGCGCCGTTATCGGGGAGGTGAGTTCTTGAAGGTATATCTTTAGATCTTGCAATCGAGTCTTTTAGTTTCTTGTTTTATCACTAGTTAGTTTATAAAAGAAAACTATAAAAATGGAATTGAGTTTGTCTCATACGCTTCACCTTTTTAATATTTTTCGTAAGTATGATGGAAAGGATAATTGTGCTCAAATGCTAGAAGAAGAAATACATAGAATGCTTGGCATAAAATATGTGAATGATGAGCATGATTGCAATGTTGTTAGTACGAATTCTTTGAATATCCATGACACTAATTATGATTGCACTAGTTATGATGAAAATGTATCCTATAAACATGTCAATTTTTGTGGAGTGCATTGGGTTTGTAAGTACACACCAAATAGGGAAGATAGATATTGCAAGAGGCATAAGCACTTAGAAACTAAATTGTTGCAAGAAAGTCTTGATGATTGTGCTGAAAAATTCAATATTTTTCGCGCCCCTTGTGAACTTTGCAATGAACATGGTCATTTAAAGCTCCAATGCTATTTGTTTCATGATCAAGTCGTGTCCAAACATTGTGATAATTTGATTACCCTTGAGCATCATAAAGAGCTTAGCCTTCTTTTGGGTTATGAAGAAATGAAACGTATAACTGAGGGTATTCCAAAATTTAATTTTGATAGAGTTCTTCATTTTGATCTAGAGGAAATTTATATGTATTGTGCGGTGAATTGTATTGAAAATCCTTATATTGCCAACTACATAAATAAAACAAAACAAATAGAAGATGAAGAGAATACTAATGAAAGGGAAGAGACTTCCCAATACCCTCCTATTATTTCTTATGATGAATCAGGTAACGAGGAAGAGCCTGCTATTCAACCAATCTCATTAATAAGGAGCTCCAAAAAGAGGATTGAACCCACACATGATGTGGTGAAGAAGAAGAAAAGAAAAAGGAAGAGAGGTAAAAAGATATCTCTTCCAAATAATGCTGCTCCTATTACTATTGTGCCTCATGAAAATATAATTGTGGAAGATAATGATACTTCTTATGATCTTGAAAATCTTTTTGGCACTTGCTTGGAAGAATATGATAATTGCTATACTATTGGTGCTATTCATACAATTAATGATGAGAGTGATTATGCTTATGATATGAAAAGGCCCAAGCTTGGGGATGCTATGTTTGATGAACATGATGTTTTTGAGAATATATTTGCTGCAATTAATGTTTGTCCCAAGCTTGGGGATGCTATGTTTATTAATGCTGATATTTTTAGTCTTCCAAGTTTTGATATGCAAAGTTGTTATGATAAGAACAAGGTTGCTACTTATGATGATTATTGTGATGAAACTTATGCTATAAAGAGTAGTGATGATTATATTTATAAAACTTGTCATGATTATGAGTACCCTTTCTCTGAACATTACTCTTTTAATGTGGAAAAAATTTATAGTATTCAAGTCTCTTATGTTACTCCCACTATTCCGACTGAGAAGAAATTTGCTTATGTGGAGAGTAATAAAATTTCTATGCTTGTAGATCATGAAAAGAATGATTTAGGTGCTGGTTATATTGTTGAATTCATTCATGATGCTACTGAAAATTATTATGAGGGAGGAACATATGCTTGTAGGAATTGCAATAATATCAAGTTTCCTCTCTACATGCTTAAAATCTTGAAGTTATGCTTGTTTTACCTTCCTATGAAAGTTGATTCTTGTTCCCACAAATTGTTTGCTCACGAAATCCCTATGCATCGGAAGTATGTTAGACTTAAATGTGCTAGTCATATTCTTCATGATGCTCTTTTTATATGTCAATTCTTATCTTTTATGTGAACACCATTGAAATCATCATGCCTAGCTAGGGGTGTTAAACGATAGCGCTTGTTGGGAGGCAACCCAACTTTATTTTTGTCCCATGCTTTTTGCTCCTGTTTAGTAATAAATAATTCATCTAGCCTCTGTTTAGATGTGGTTTTATGCATTTAATTAGTTTTTCTGCCAAGTAGAACCTTTGGGAAGACTTGGGGAAAGTCTTGTTGATCATGCTGTAAAAAACAGAAACTTTAGCGCTCACGAGAATTGCTGCCATTTTTATTTGTAAAGTGCTATTTAGTTAATTCTTTTTTCAGTTGATTAATAGATAAATTCCTCAGGTCCACCAATTTATTTGAGAATTTTATGAGTTCCAGAAGTATAAGTTTGATCCAGATTACTACAGATTGTTCTGTTTTTGACAGATTCTGTTTTCCGTGTGTTGTTTGCTTATTTCGATGAATCTATGGCTAGTAAAATAGTTTATAAACCATAGGGAAGTTGGAATACAGTAGGTTTAACACCAATATAAATAAAGAATGAGTTCATTACAGTACCTTGAAGTGGTCTTTTGTTTTCTTATACTAACGGAGCTTACGAGTTTTCTGTTAAGTTTTGTGTTGTGAAGTTTTCAAGTTTTGGGTAAGGATTCGATGGACTATGGAACAAGGATAGCCAAGAGCCTAAGATTGGGGATGCCCCAGAAGGCATCCCCTCCTCCGTCTTCGTTCATCGGTAACTTTACTTGGAGCTATATTTTTATTCACCACATGATATGTGTTTTGCTTGGAGCGTCAATTTATTTTGTTAGGATTTGCTTGCTGTTATTTAGAACAATTTTTTTGCATCTTTTATTCCAATAAAAGTGGCATTGATAGCCTTTACTATGCCTATGTTACAAGTATACATGTTGCTGTTTGAAAACAGAAAGTTTACCGCTGTTGCAATAATTCCCTAGAAAAGTCAGAATGTGATAAAATGTTGAAACCTTTTGCATATTAAGCTCATATAAATTTACTACAGAGGGAATTTTCTTTCATAATTTTTGGAGCTAGGGAAGTATGGATGTTGCAGCATTCTTTACAGACTATCCTGTTTAGGCAGATTGCTGTTATGTTTGCATTGTTTGCATATGGTTGCTTCTTTAATGATTCTATTTGAGGATAGGACTATTAAATATGCAGAGGCATTTAGTATGCAATGTTGAATAATAATTTTAGTGATTTGTTACAGTAGAGTATGATAAGGTTTTTGCAATGGTTTATACTAACTTATATCACGAGTCCTTGTTGAGATTTGTGTGGATGAAGCTGTTGAGATTTAGGGAGACTGTGATATGAGAGGAATTAAGGAGACACAAAAGCTCAAGCTTGGGGATGCCCAAGGCACCCAAGATAATATTTCAAGAAGTCTCAAGCATCTAAGCTTGGGGATGCCCCGGTTAGCATCCCACCTTTCTTCTTCAACAATTATCGGTTAGTTTCGGTTGATCCTAAGTTTTTGCTTCTTCACATGATGTATGCTATTCTTAGATGTCATTTTATTTAGTTTTTCTTGCTGTTTGAATAAAGTATCAAGGTCTGAAATTATTGAATGGGAGAGTCTTCACATAGTTGCACAATTATTCGACTACTCATTGATCTTCACTTATATCTTTCAGAGTAGTTTGTCATTTGCTCTAGTGCTTCACTTATATCTTTTAGAGCATGGTGGTAGTTTTATTTTGAAGAAATAGACGAAATCTCATGCTTCACTTAGATTATTTTAAGAGTTTTATATAGCATGGTAATTTTCCTAAATAATCCTAATATGCTAGGCATCCAAGAATAGTAAAAACTTTCATATAGAGTTTTGAATGCTATGAGAAGTTTGATACTTGATAATTGTTTTGAGATATGGAGATGGTGATATTAGAGTCATGCTAGTTGAGTAGTTGTGAATTTGAGAGATACTTGTTTTGAAGTTTGTGATTCCCGTAGCATGCACGTATGGTGAACCGTTATGTGATGAAGTCGCAGCATGATTTATTTATTGATTGTCTTCCTAATGAGTGGCGGTTGGGGACGAGCGATGGTCTTTTCCTACCAATCTATCCCCCTAGGAGCATGCGCGTGGTACTTTGTTTCGATAACTAATAGATTTTTGCAATAAGTATGTGAGTTCTTTATGACTAATGTTGAGTCCATGGATTATACGCACTCTCACCCTTCCACCATTGCTAGCCTCTTTAGTACCGCGCACCTTTCGCCGGTATCATACACCCACCATATACCTTCCTCAAAACAGCCACCATACCTACCTATTATGGCATTTCCATAGCCATTCTGAGATATATTGCCATGCAACTTTCCACCGTTCTGTTTATTATGACACGCTTCATCATTGTCATATTGCTTAGCATGATCATGTAGTTGACATCATATTTGTGGCAAAGCCACCGTTCATAATTCTTCCATACATGTCACTCATGAGTCATTACACATCCCGGTACACCGCGGGAGGCATTCATATAGAGTCATATCTTGTTCTATGTATCGAGTTGTAATTCTTGAGTTGTAAGTAAATAAAAGTGTGATGATCATCATTATTAGAGCATTGTCCCAGTGAGGAAAGGATGATGGAGACTATGATTCCCCCACAAGTCGGGATGAGACTCCGGACGAAAATAAATAAATAAATAAAAGAGGCCAAAGAAGACCAAAAAATAGAGAAAATAGGCCATAAAAAGGGATCTATCGTAGTCCTTTCGATATGTAAGAGTGTCGAACCCAACGAGGAGCAGAAGGAAATGACAAGCGGTTTTCAACAAGGTATTCTCTGCAAGCACTGAAATTATCGGTAACAGATAGTTGTGTGATAAGATAATTCGTAATGGATAACATGTAAAAAAAGTATATAAAGTGCAGCAAGGTGGCCCAATCCTTTTTGTAGCAAAGGACAAGCCTCACTACAAAAAAATACACTTCTGTGATGATACGTGTTTGTCACAGTAGGTCGCGTTTTCTGTCATGCATGTACATCCATGACAAATTTATGACAGAATCAAGATAGTCATACCTGTGCTGTTGTGGAAATGTTCCATGACATTGCCAAAATTATCATCACGGAAGTGTCCACTTCCACGATGATAAATCGCGCGTCATAGAAGTGCTTTCGTCAAGGGTGACCGACACATGGCATCCACCGTAACGGAACGTCGTTAAGCTATCGGGTCGGATTTTGGATCCGATAACCCGTTAACAGCCACGACCAATGCCGATTTTCCACATGTAAAATTCTCATTGGCTGACAGATCCACGCGTCAGCTCCGCGTTGGCACAGGTGTCACTCATCCAACGGTCGAGATGGGCCTATGACATGTTGACACGTGGACCGGCCCAAAAGTGGCCCACAAAGTTTAAATGGGCCGGCCCAACCGAAGGCCCATAAGATTTAGCGGACCATAATGGGCCGGCCCAGCTAAAGGCCCACAAAATTTAGCGGACCATAATGGGCCGGCCCAGCTAAAGGCCCACACGATTTTGCAGACCATAATGGGCCGTCCCAGCTAAAGGCCCACAAGATTTTGTGGACTACAATGGGCCGGCCCAGCTAAAGGCCCAGAAGATTCTGCAGACCATAATGGGCCGGCCCAGCTAAAGGCCCAACATTCTCTGTCAAATCGGCCCGTCAACGGCCTGTCCTAAACTTGTCATCAACGCGGCCCATGGTCACTTCTGGCCCGTTAACAGTCCGCTAAGTAATTAGGCCAAATTACGGCCCGGTGTATTTCCGGCCTGTTAAAGGTCCGGCTTCATTTGGGCCCATTTACAGGACATCAAAACTTTCGGCCCATAAACGACCGTGAAGGATTTGGGTCATATTCGGCCATGTCTAACATTCGGCCTGTTAGAGGCCCACTATAGCTTTGGGCCACTTTCCGCCTGTTGTCATTTTCGGCCTGTTAATGCCGGATGTAAACCATGGGCCATATGTGGCCCAACGTCATATCGGGCCCATTAATGGCCCATATAAAAATGACGATAATCTAGACCGACCGAAGTTCTGGCTTGTTAAAGGCCTGTGTATTAGGTCAGCGCATTTACGGCCCGTCCGAATTTCGGCCTGTCAAAGATCCGCATCGTAAATGGGCCACCATTTCGGCCTGCTAAGTCCAGTGGGTTATTTGGCACAATCACGACCCAATCTCACTTTCGGTCTATTGAAGGCCCATGTTTTTTATGGGCTCGAGATATTTACACCTGTAAACGGCCTATTTTTACTGAGGGCCCAAATTATGTTTAGGCCTGTTAAAGGCCCACTATGGGCACAGGCCTACCAGAAAAATATGAAAGCTTATGCTGATTTAGGCCGAGATATTTTTAGTGGGCTACATGCCAATTTCAGCCCGTAATCGTTTTTAGCCCAATTGGAATGGGCCCGACGAATGTTGGCATGTTGGGCTCCTACGAAGCTTTCGACCGAATACATTACTACGATAAACCTACACTATACAAAAATAGCGTCATAATTACTACAACCTGAGGCAGCATCATAAATGTTGTATCACAACAAAATAAATTCCAACCATACAACAAAAGGCCCGTTGGCATAAAGTTTACAGTCCTTCCAGATAAAAGCACCATCAGATGTATAGAAGCACAGATCATTTGACCTGAGTGCTAATGTTTCAGGCTGTAGAATCTGATGGAGCAGCACGATCTCCACCTTTTTTCCGCCATTGCTCTTGAACAACGAAGCGAATGTCTGATAGTCTGGTTTCAAAACCATTCATATCTTGACAACATTTCTCAACCACTATTCTTGTTTTCGAAACAACGTCCATTAGGCATTGGACTTGTGTCTGGAGCATAGATATATCACTCTGTCTAGCAGGAAGATTTTGTTCAGTAGGCGATTTGGACGAGGTTACCTTGACAACCAACCCAGAATTACGCAGGAAGGTTCTTTTTGCACTGTTAGTGGAGAGATACTGACGCACTGCAGCAAGAGGTGACATTGTGCCTGTAGTAGCCTCGTCACCTTCAGGTGGTTGTGGCTGTTCAATCATTTGTTCCATAGCTTCCTGAAAGTTTGAACTTGTAGATTAGTGTACCAGATAAGTTACTAATGAGACAAAAACAAACAAAGTAGGTTAAACGTTTATACATAACTTATTTTGGTGAACTACTGTAATACATTAGCATGTATTGTAGTGCCAACTACATAATAAAATCACTTTCGGGACATATGTCCATGTAGCATGCCTACTGTATTGTCTATTTCCTCACATTCGTTGACATCTAAGGATAAAGAGACATGGTTTAAAGTAGGATGAACATAGTATGACACCATTCATATCATGGGCAAACAAATATAAACCAAACAGGCTATTTTATCATTGTGTGCGCACGTGAACATAACAACTAGATTACAGATCAAGACCAAAAGAATATCCTTCATCTCTTTTAAACCATGTAAGGTGAAATGATACGTTAATACAACTGTGAATAAAAGTGAACAGAGTAACTGACATTGGCTGTAAACCAAGTAGTTAAATGAACACATCACAGTACCAATCAGTTCAAGGCAGGAGGAGTAAGGACTTACAACAACGGCTTGAACTGGTGTGCTCATGCCCTTCATCTTGCTGGTGTGGCAATCCTTGAAGATTTGCACTGCATTCGGTTCAGGTTCTTTTTGGTCCGCACAGGCTTTCCTCTGTATTTGGAACAAGTCAATATAGATACGATAATATGGCACAAAAAAAGAAGGAACCAGTAGCTATTTACAAGAGCCTCGTAGTGTGCAATATAGCTACGAGATCCTATTGTCTGTTGGAATTTCACTTTAGAACGGTTGGTTTTGTTCTTCAAACAGTTAGCCTAGAAGAAGATACACTTGTAAGGCACATACATAAATACAAGTTCAATATGTGGTCTGATCAAATACATATAGCCTACCTGATACTTTGGATCAGACCAGTGTTTAACGAGGGCTGTCCAGTCTTCATCTGTAATATATTCCACTGGAGATGTTTGGGCGATTCATTGTTAGCCTTGCCTTTAAAGTGAGATTTTCTAAGGTGGTACCGATACTGTCACAGAGCAGACTGAAAAACATGAGTGCATGCTTGTTTAGTTGCATCATCTTTCGGATCCAACTTGAACCTCATCTATTGAAAAAAGAATGTGAGTCTTATTAGGAGGAAGCTAGAAAGTATGGGATAGAGCAAGACAATATTACTAATTGCGATGAATAACATTACTTACGGATAAATGGTCAAGGAAGGTGTTAAAATGGGTATTGTCTTTCTCATTCCTGTACTGGATCCACGTTGGGAGGATACGTGCATGACACCTAACAGCAACGGCTGCCTCTGATACTAAATTGGCTGACTCTGTAGCATCATGTGACCTTTTTAAACCTACCTCAAAATGGATCTCCATTCTTCCTCCTTTAGATTTTGTTATTCTGTCAAGCATTATCCCTGATGTCTGTTTCCGCTTGCGCCGTGGTGCTAGTTCAACAACGAATATGGAAAGTGTTAGTGTACATCAAACTGTGAGAGTACAGATAAAGGAGCATGAAACTGCAACTTGACTCAGTCAGGTACCGTCTTGGTGTTGATGCTCATGAGGTTCATCTGATCTTGCCAAGTCCTGTTGTGTCAGCAGTGCTTCGGAAGTAGTGTTAGGTGTGAAGGCAGCTTGGGAACTGGCTAGTTCCGGAGCAAACAAACGAGTAACTGGTTGAGATGCTGGTACAGTTGAAGCGGATGCTGCAGCTGGTGGAGCAGGTGATATTGTGTTTGTAGATTTAGCCGGTGGACTTGGACCTTCTACTGCACTATAAGTACAAGTAGAATCTCGATGCCAAAACCTTTTCCATTTCACCCGATGAGTAACAACACTCCCTACTATATTATTTTCCTTGCTCTTTTTTGACTTTACCATGTCAAGCTGTACCCACAACACAAAAGAATAAAATCACTCCTCAGAACTCATTGATGCATGATACAGACAAGCAATACTTTGATGTAAGACAACCGTATGAGGATGGAATATGTAAGAAAAACATGACGACATGACATATTCACAGCTACGATGTGCAAACTAAACAGAAGGATTTTCAAGAAAATAGAAGTAATGCAAGCTAGACACCATATGAAAGATGCAACCAATATTACTCTGCCAAGTTAAAAGTGTCTTGTCATAAGTGGCAATTCAGAAAATTAGAAGCAGTACAACGTAGAAATCAATGCAAGATGCAACCACTATCAAACTGCCATGTTAAAAGCGTCCAATCATGAGTGACTGATGCGGGATACACAACATCAGTACTTTGATGTAAGAACATGGTATGATAGATAGATGCAGTGTATTCTCGACACAGAAAGCCATGTCATATGCACATGTATAACGTATAAACTCACCAGGTGCAATTTAATCAAAATAGAAGAAATACAGGCTAGACAACATATGCAACATGAAACCAATTATCACACTGTCAACTTAGAGCAAGCACCTGCGATGGTGGAGTACGGGAGATGAACTCATCATGTAGACTTGGGACTTCAACTTCATTAGCAGTAGAAGTGGCAAATCTAGAGAGTCTCTGTTTGCATCGGTGCGGAGGACCACCAACATCCCCTAACTTACTCTTTTCCTTCCTATTTTCTGATATTGCCTTATGAAGTCAAAACCACAAGAAGATGAATAAAATTAGCTCTGCATAACTGGTTGATGCATGATACAGACGAACACTACTTTGATGTAAGGCAAGCGCAGGATAGGAGGATGGAATATATAGAAAAAAGACAACGTTTCATATTCACACGTACGATAGGAGGATGGAATATATATGAAAAATAGTAAGCAGAAGGCATTTCAACAAAATTAGAAGAAATGAAAGCTAGGCACCATATGAACATGCAACCAATATCACTCTATCAGGTAAAAAGTGTCTCGTCGTAAGTGCCATTTCAAAAAATTAGAAGCAGTACAAGCTAGAAGACAATGCAAGATGCAACCTACATCACAGTCCCAAGTTAAATGTGTCTTATGGGTAAGTGATCGTTGTAGGCATAAGTTGTAAGCTATGCAGATGCAATTCAACATAATCAGAAGCAATACAAACTAGACATCATACAGAAAATGCAACCACGTATAACAGTTCCAAGTA
The DNA here is from genome assembly GCF_056163025.1 of Triticum urartu. Lineage (NCBI taxonomy): Eukaryota > Viridiplantae > Streptophyta > Magnoliopsida > Poales > Poaceae > Triticum > Triticum urartu. The sequence goes on from NC_141874.1 coordinate 164,245,309, forward strand.
AGAGCAAGCACCAGTGATGGTGGAGTAGGGGAGATGTGCTCATCATGTACGCGTATCTAGAAATAGGAACACGTGTCATATTCACAGGCATTATGTGTAAAGTAAGCAGATGCAATTCAAGTTAGAAGCAATACAAGCTAGACATCATACGCAACATGCAACCACATATAATAGTGTCAAGTTAGAGCAAGCACCTGTGATGGTGGAGTAGGGGATATGTGCTCATCATCTACACAGCTATGTTGACTGTCTAGCCTTGTGTTGTCTTGTGAATCTTGTTGGGAGGATGGTGGAGTAGAATCTATAGAGACCCCATGTTTGAGTTGCTCCGAAGGACCACCATCATCCACTGCCGGACTAATTTCCTTCAGCTGTAATGATTTTGCATTGTGAAGTCAAACCGATAAGAAAAAGGAATAAAATTCGCTCTTCAGAACTCATTCATGCATGATACTGACGAACACTACTCGGATGAAAGGCAAACACATGATGCGAGGATGGAATATGTATGAAAAACAGGATGGTGTGACATATTCACACCTATGATGTGGTAACTAAGTAGAAGGCATTTCAATAAATTAGAAGCACTTCAAGCTAGACACCATATGAAAGATGCAACCAATATCACTCTTCCAAGTTCAAACTGTATGGCTTTTCAACAAATTAGAAGCAATACATGCTAGAAATCATATGCAAGACACAACCAATATCACAGTGGCGACTTAAAGGTGCCTTATCATAAGTGACTGATGCAGGATATGCAAGAATAGTAGTCTGATGTAGAAACAGGAACACATGTCATATTCACAGGCATTATGTGTAAAGTAAGCAGATGCAATTCAACAAAGTTAGAAGCAATACAAGCTAGACATCATACGCAACATCCAACCACATATAATAGTGCCAAGTTAGATCAAGCACCTGTGATGGTGGGGTAGGGAAGATGTGCTCATCATCTACACAGCTACGTTGACTATCTAGCCTTGCATTGTCTTGTGAATCTTGTTGGGAGGATGGCGGAGTAGAATCTGTAGAGAACCTCCGTTTCAGTTGCTCGGAAGGACCACCATCATCCAATGCCTTGCCAATTTCCTTTAGCTTTATTGATTTTGCATTGTGAGGTCATACCGACAAGAAAAAGGAATATCATTCACTCTTCAGAACTCATTCATGCATGATACTGACGAACGCTACTCTAATGAAAGGCAAAGTCATGATACGAGGATGGAATATGTACGAAAAAATGGATGGCTTGACGTATTCACACCTATGATATGGTAACTAAGCAGAAGGCACTTCAACAAATTAGAAACACTGCAAGACACCATATGGAAGGTGCAATCAATATCACTCTGCCAAGTTAAAACTGTCTCGTCATAGGTGGCGTTCATCAAACTAGAAGCAATACATGCTAGAAATCATATTGAAGACGCAAACCAATATCACACTGCCAACTTAAAGGTGTCCCATCATAAGTGACTGATGCAGGATACACAAGAAGAGTTGTTTCATGTAAGAACATGGTGTGATAGATAGATATAGTATGTACCAAAAACAGGAAAGCCTGTCATATTCACATGTATCATGTGTAAGCTAAGAAGATGTAGTTTACACTAATTAGGAGCAATACGAGCTAGACACCATATGCAACATGCAACCAGATATCACATTGCCAAGTTAGAGTAAGCACCTTGGATGGTGGAGTAGGGGAGCGGAGACTTGGACCTTGTAATGCACTATCAGTACAAGGAGAATCGGTACAGATGCTCCGTTTACGTTTCTATAGAGGACCACCATCATCGCCTTCCTTACTCTTTTCCTTCCTCTTTCTTGATTTTGCCTTGTCAAGTCAAACCCACAAGAAAAAGGAATAAAATTTGCTCTTCAGAACTCATTGATGCATGATACTAACGAACACTACTTTCATGTAAGGCAGCCGCATGATAGGAGGATGGAATATGTATGAAAAATAGGATGGCATGACATATTGACATGTATGATGTATGAAGTGTAAACTAAGAACAAGGTGCTTGAACTTGTTAGAATCGATGCAAGCTAGAAACCATATGAAAGATGAAACCAATATCACTCTGCCAAATTAAAAGGGTGCCCTAACAAATGTATTTGACCAAATTAGAAGCAATACATGGCCACAGGCTAGAAATAATATGCAATATGCAACGAATAAAGGTGACTCATCGTAAGTGATTGATGCAGGATACAGAAGAGAGGTAGTTTCATGTAAGAACAAGGTTAACAAATAGATGTAGTGTGTACCAAAAATAGGAAGGCATGTCATATTCACAGGTATAGTGTGTAAACTAAGCAGATGCAATTTACCCTAATTAGAAGCATTACAAGCTAGACACCGTATGCAACATGCAACCACATATCACACTGCGAAGTTAGAGCAAGCACCTGTGATGGTGGTGTAGGGGAAGTGCGGTCTTCAGGTACAGAGCTACGTTCAATATCTTCATTTAGGCTTGTTGTTTCTTGAGAATCATGTGGAGAGGATGAAATTGCATTCTTTATAAGAGTATTGCGTCTCATATTAACCCACGCGCATGACTGTCTCATCATAAGCGATAGACGCGGGATACACAAGAACAGTAGTTTGATGTAAGAACATGGTGTGATAGGCAGATGTAGTATGTACCAAAAACAGGAAGGCGTGTCATATTGACATGTATAATGTGTAAGCTAAGGAGATGCAATTTAACAAATTAGGAGCATTGATGAGGGATACACAAGAAAAGTAGTTTGATGTAAGAACATGGTTAATAGAAAGATGTAGTATGTACCAAAAACAGGAAGGCATGTCATATTCACAGGTATAATGTGTTAACTAAGCAGATGCAATTTACCCTAATTAGAAGCATTACAAGGTAGACACCATATGCAACATGCAACCACATATCATACTGCCAAGTAAGAGCAAGCACCTGCGATGGTGGTGTGGGGGAATTGCGGTGATCAACTAGAGAGCTACGTTGACTATCTTCATTTAGCCTTGTTGTTTCTTGAGAATCATGTGGGGAGGATGACACTGCACTCTTTAAACGAGTAGGGCGTCTCACAGTAACCCACTCGAGTGACTGTCTCATCATAAGTGATTGACAAGGGATACAAAAGAGCATTAGTTTGATGTACGAACATGGTTAATAGACATATGTAGTATGTATCAAAAACAGGAAGGCATGTCACTATCAAAGGTATAATGTGTAAAGTAAGCAGATGCAATTTAACCAAATTGGAAGCAATACAAGCTAGACACAATATGCAACATGCAACCACATTTGACAGCGTGAAGTTAAAGCAAGCACCTGGGATGGTTGTGTGTGGAAATTGAGATCATCAACTGCAGAGCTACGTTTACTGTCTCCAACTGCTGACACTGCACCCATTAGAGCGCTGAAACGCTTAGTGCTTATCTTCAAATTACACTGGAGCGACTTCTATCTTTTCTTTTCTGCATTCATCAACACTGCGTCAGAGTCTGAAATACCCATGCATAAAAAACAATAGTGTGAGTATGGGTGAAGTGTGTGCACAATTAGTACAGTGTAAAAGTAGCAGATAGCAGGTCGGTGAGAAATAAATGACGGGAGACATATGATAGCTCTACAACATGCATGTAACACTAAATTACTACAGGATTCTATGAAAATAATAGTCAACTGAAAGCAAATAGGTCATTCCATTTTTTCTGCACCGTCCGATGTACAAAGAATGGGCAGATCGCCTTCATCTACCTCCAACCAGTCAGTGTTGACGATCTTCCTCGAAACGCCAGCGACCATCGGCCCAGTATTCCTCCCCTGCCTGCACCCTCCCCTCGACCTCACCGCACTGCCCCCTCGGCCATTCATTCAAGCCCCGCCGACCTCCAGATCAGGCGCAAGCAGCTCCTGCGCCCCACACCCCTATGATAGACACCGATGCGCTGCTTCCCCGGGGAACAGGCGGACTAGGTGCTCCGCGCGCCTAAGCGGGTGCTGCTTATTTTAATTGCGGTTCGACTGACCCTGAATTCAAATCCAGGCGGGCTACTGACCTCTAGCAAAGGTGAAATAGTAAAAGGGAGGAAACCTTGTGCATTTAGTATCACGAAGAAGATGCAGTAAGAAGCGCTCAACTAGTTTCTTTCGTGGGATGAATACGGTGTGAGTGGAGACGTAAGATTTGCACGAATAAGGGAAGAGGAGTACCTCTTTCTATTGGCAGTGCTGTGTCCTCCTTCTATTTTTCTGACGATCTTCTTGTTGTTCGCCGGAAACCAGAAGTTGTGGAGGACGGTGCAGCCTTGGATGAACCCATGGCCAAGTTGTTGAGTGTGGTGCGGTGGCCGTCTGTCGGCGGTGGGGAAGCAGATCCGAGGCGGCGAACGATGGCATAGCGGGAACAGCTCCGGTGCGGTGGACGGTTGCGATAGTGGATCCGCAACAGTGAGGCACAGGACGGTGTGGTCGGAGTGGTTCTGGTACGGCGCACGTCGGCGTCGGCATCATGGAGGCAGCTCTGCCTCGGCGTCAGCTGCTAAGGCCTTGAGGGCGTTGCGGTTGCGGTTGCGTTGGATGACAACGTCGGGGTACCGTCTCCGGCATGATGGAGGAGGGCGGCGGTGTATTGGCCGCTATGGGGTGGAGGACGGAGGAGGATGGGGTTTCGCGGCTGGTGGAGAGGGCGTTTTCGTGCCCACGGATTATGAATGGGGAAACGGAGGGAGGCGGGGAACTAAGGGGGAACAATGTTTTGGTTTGAGACGCGCTTGTTTGAAATTTGGGGAAAGTTACAAACTTTCCCCCCATCTAAAATTTCGGACATATTGCGGGTTGGGGGTAGGACAGTCATGTCAGGTGTCCCAAATGTGGGTGGGATAGATTTCGGCCGAGCGCATGGGTAGGCGCCCACAGCGTATGAATGCTTCTCGGAGGCGGTTGAGACTGGCGTCTTGGTGAAGTTACAAACCTACCCCGGTTTAGACCTTTGGACATAGGGCCGATAGGCTACACGGGCCAGAGTTAGGAGAGTAATTTCCTACCACCAAAACATTAATCTCACGCGGTTTCGGGTGACCATAGGCCTATTTGGCACTTCGTTCAATATTTGGGAGCAGAAGCATTATTGTTTTCTGTTCTCTTGAATTGAACTTTCAGGATTTGTCAAACTTCACAAATCTTTACTCCTGAAAATCCTAAAGCTACGATTATTTTGGAATGGAGGGGGTACATTTGAATATACATTGTACACGAGTATATATTAAAAAATATGCAACTTACCTCAGTTCATGCATGGTTCCAGATATAATCTCCTTGGTTGCAAAAAAAAGTTAGATATGCGTATGAATATATATAGCATGTTCAAACTCACAACAAAGATTGATGCCCCCTTTTATATCTGATTTACAAATGCCATTATCTCGGGTTCAAATAGATGAACGCACTTCCTATGAATTCGAATCTTCGAAACCCCCTTTATGTTGAATTCGACATGTATTCTATTTCGTAGCTAGCAATTTGGAATGTATCCATGCAAGTGACAAATGTATAAAGTGCTTCACACTAACAACATGGAGTGCACTAATTAATGTTTATATATGAATTGCAAAAACATCCATTGCCTGTATTTCAAACCGCTCTCACTCTATGGATCGATAATATGAAATAAACACATGCACATGCTAGAATTCAATAGAGTATGGGTGTCTGATAGACCGATTTTCGTCCATGCGCAATTTGCAAAATTCATGATCTCATCCAAAAACAATAATGTCATTTATATTTTAATTTAATGCGTAGAACCGCCTTTTACACGTAGATGCACTATGCCTCGCCCCTTTCTCACAAACGCGTTATATATCTATCTATCTAACACATAAGTGCACACACTTTATATGCATCGGCATTTCTCTTTCACACATGCCCACAATCTCTCTTAGGGTGTCGGGGTGCCTCACGCACATGCTCTCTCTCTCTCTCTCTCTTTCTGACTACTATGTACCACTCTTTTCACTAATCTCAGTTGGAAAACACTATTTCTCTCACATGCATATATACACATGCACGGTCTCTACTAGCCCTCTATACGCACATATATGTGCCTACCTGTCTCCCGCACGCACATTATCTTTAGGCCTCTCTCACACACATTCCCCCCGACACACCTCTCTCTTAGTAGTTGGCAGATATGATTTCATCATATCATTCGGTAGGATATCCCTGGCTGTTAGGCTGGATGGTAATACGAGGCAAAGTTTTACCCTAGTTCGGATCAGACCCTTGCAGTTGAAGAAAGAGCCTACTCCTGGTACTGTATATTAGTGATAGGGGTGTGTACAAAGTACACGTGAATACCAGGCATTGTGCATGTGTGTATACTATCGACGAACTAGCCCCCAAGCTTGTATAACATACTAAGGGCCTAGGGTTACAAATCATATATAGTCGGCTTATCACCAGTGGGGATAGAGTCCTCCGCGACTCTGGTAGCTTCATGTTGTACGCTGAGTCCTCCACATGGGTCTTCGTATAACACGTCTCGGTCCAACCTATATGTGGCGCAGGATGGAACCGACCCATGAGTCTTCATGTTGACCCACCACAACTAGAAATGATGTGCCCACCACACTACACACGCAATCAGCCACTAAGAAAATAAGAATACACAATAGTACAACGGTATCTAGCTCACGATACGTCTCCATATTTTGTTGATGACACTGACGGACTTTGCATTTGATGCGTGCTCCGTATTTTGTTGACGACACTTACGGTCATTGTATTTGAAGTGAAAGCACGATATGGTCACTGGACTTCTGAATAAGCTCATCATGGTCACCACATACATTTTGTCATGCTAACCAACATGTGGTTGGATGGTTAGAGGACAGTGGTTTCTCGAGCCCACCAAGGTTAAAGTCCCGGTGCTCGCATTTATCTTGTGTTAATTTCAGTATTTTCCGGCGATGTACGTTCAGTGGGAGGAGACGTTCCACTCGACTACAAGGAACCTATGGTGATCGTAAAATCTCAAGATCATATATGCTGGCCCACTCTCTCGAAGGTGCTCATAGGGGTAGGGTTCGCGTGTGTGCGCTTATAGCGGTGAGTGCTTGCGCGTATATATGAGCCCTTGCGTCTGTACCGTGTTAAACAAATACATATCATGATTATACGGTCACTGGCTCACCCGTACAACTCCGTATTTTGTTGATGACACAATCAATTGACCAGTCAAACGTTCCACGCGGCGCAACTAGTGTTGCACCATCGGTACGCGTATCCGTGGGGCCCACCTGTCAGCCTGTATATGAAAGAAAGAAATGGTAGTTTGAGTCTGTACTGTGTTAATAAAATAGGAGTACATTTTAGGGTGATCATACGGTCACTGGCTCACCATATAGCTCCGTAATTTGTTGATAACACGATCAATTGACCAGTCAAATGGTCCACATTCAGCAGCGCACGTTACCATAGGGCCCACCCATCAGCGCGTATATGAAGGACATAAATGGTAATAAATTAGTGGTCGGTGGGTATTCGAAATCGTGAGACCTCTGGTTGGCAGTCACCGGTAGTTGGGGGGGGGCGTCCATTGGGCGATGGGGTGGGGATCCCCGGAGAAAAAGCTCGGCGGGCGGGGGGGGGGGGGGGCTAGAGGGATGGCCGGTGCGGCGGCGGACCGGCGGTGGGGAGTGGTTTCGGGGAGGGCGGGCCGGCTGCGGCCGGCGGGGGCGGGCAGTTCGGCCGTTGGTTGCTGGAGGCTCAGGGGGGGGGGTGGAGTTTGATGATAAACTGGAGGCCCTTGATTTCGTATCCAATGGCTGGAAAATCTAATGACCAGAGATGAAAAAGTTAGTTGACTGACGTGTAGCCTCACCCCGCACGTACACATGCACGCACTCAAGACACGCATGCATGTAGGCGTGCAATACTGACACGTACAAAAGCACGCATGCTGGCGTGCAACACCGACACGTACACACGCACTCACGAACACACGCACGTACACACCCATGCATGCAACACTAAAACGTACCCTTGCACGCATGCAACACTCGCACGCCTGCATGCACACAGCACACGACGCAAGACACACACTCAACCTATATGTGCATGCACCCTTTGTTAAGGACATGGATTGTTACGGGTATTAATCAATCTTATCTGTGATAAGCAGAACATTGATGTTTGCAGCGGTCTTTATGAATCACAACGTATCGAATGGGCTATCAACATAGTAGGCTTATCTACAAGAAAAAGATGACATCACACTCAATGAACAATCATCGGTTTATGAAATGCCCACTTCTGACCGCCCTGGCCCACCAAAGGTTCCTCTGCTGTGTGCTGCCTGCGTTGGGCCACTGACATGCAGGCCATGCACCCAAAGAGCCCACACGTCAGTGGAAGAACGGCGCGGTGTCCTAGGTCAGAGTCGAGGGCGCCACTCGCGACACGCCCGGCTGAACACGCCTCCGTGACGCATTCAAACGCCTCCATGAAACTCGCCCGTGTGGAAGCTGAGAAACCCACTTTGGACACACGTCCGTTCATGACCGGGCCGGCGTTAAACGCAACGCCGGCCGAGCTCCTCCCGTCCGCCGTCTATTTAATCTCCTATTTAAACGAGGCCAAACGCAGACCAAGAATCGCACACCTCCGCCGCTCCCCTATCTCCTCCACCATTTTGTCCACTCTTACAATGGCTTACTAAGAGTAGTTATTCCGCATCCAAGCCGGCTGGGTAACCCGCCCGATACGAGCTATGCAGCTCGCTGATCCACCTCCCTCCCCTCGCCCGACGAAGCCAGTTGCCGCCCCAAGCCGGCGCGCGGTTCAGCAACTCGCCGCTCCAGGCCAGCTCAACGAGGAGCGGCGCACGGGCGTCGTTGCTGCCATCCACGCCGCCGCCTCGTACCGCGTCTCCCGTTTGTATGGCCGAGACTCCCATGCTGGCGACTGCGCCATGCAAGCAGCGACAGAAGCCGGGTGCGTGGAGAGCGACGAGTCGGTGGCCAGCGCCTCCACGTCCGCCGTCATCATCGAGGAGAAGTAGAACACGGGAGGCCGCCGCCTCTTGGGTCCCATGAAGGCCACTGCGGAGGCGACGCCGGCCTACACAGCAGGTGTCTTGCTGGATCCTTTTGTTGCGAGGACCTTCGTCGACCCCGCATGGGCTCCACGGAAAAGGGGAATGTTAGGATGAACTCGAGCCGGTGCCGGCCATGGCGAAGTAGTGGCTGGTGATGAACTCGAAACAGTGCCGGCCACCATCATCTTCGGCACCAGCCAATGATATCAGTTGGGCAGTGGGGAAGCGAGCCGTCCTTTGCGCTGAAGCATATACCTCTGGGGCTCCCGGCAGTCCGGTGATCGTGCTGCCGGACATGAGGAACACAAATCGATCGGCGGGCGACCATTTAGGCCAGGTATTATATACATGTGCTGTCCAGAACTAGCACCACGTAGTTCATTTGAATGTAATGAAATCCGTCATGTTTGTATGAAAATCCGGTATTTTATATGATTTCCGTCGTTGTTTATATGAAATATCAGTTTGTCTACGTGTTTGCGTGAATTTCGTCCAGTTGGTTGAGTTGCTGTCATAATGTGTGTGGCTACGGTTGGATGGCGTAATTTGCGGGTCGCCGGTCGGTCTGCGGGCGGCTCGGGCGGCGTTGGGGGACAAAAAACACAGCTCGTGCGAGTTCGTCTCCACGTGCGCGCTAGAGGATGCATGACAGAATGAGCACCCGAGCCATTCCTCGTTCATCGGTGGCAAAGGCACCGGTGGACAAAAGGGTCGCCAATATTTTGGCTACCCCGGGCAAGATCCAAACAGCCCCTCCCAACAGATTCAAATCCCTCCTTCGCCGTGGAATTTTGCCATGTGTTGTTTTCATGGACTAGCAAGATGCTCGTGCATTGCACGAAACATCAAGATGCATTTTTTACAAGCTCCCGCATGCATGCAAGGGATAATTAATGTCCTCCTTTGATAGTACCACGAGGCAAACACCATTAATATTGCATCAATTAGTGTTAGTGGCCTTGTATATCTGCAAATTGTAATTTTGATAGTGGCCCCCTTGTATATAAAAATGGAGGGAGAAAGATGAGAGATAAGGTGAGGAGGAGTGGGGCGTGGTGGTGACTGGTGGTCGGACTGGGCGGAGGCATGGGGATGGACGGTGCATTATGTCTAGGTTTGTATCTCTCTCTCTCACACCCCCACGTAGGTGGGGGATGTGCACGAAGAGAAGAGGTGCACGCATGATGCACGTACTCCCGTCTCTTTCCCAACCACACCCGCGCGGGTACACGGTGGAGCTCATTTCTGTACGAAAAAGGCAGCCCACATGGTAATTTGGCACGTGTACTGGTTGTCCACTTGGTGGAGGGAGGATCGTCTACCACGGGTGAACAAACAAATTGCGACTTGGCGCGTTATGTTAAATTAAAAAAAGAGGCAAACCATGTGGGGCCTACCTTAGAGGCAAGGCTCTATACACTGGAGTACTTTTGATGTGTCCCGTCAACTCGCAGAACAAGGAGAAGCTTGCTTAGTACGCCGTCTCCCCCACCCACGGGCGCGGTGGCTCGCAGGATTAGGTGAAGCTTGCTTACGAGTAGTAGTAGTAGTAGTAGTAGTAGTAGTAGTAGTAGTAGTAGTAGTAGTAGTATTGTACGCCTTTACGCCCGCTCCCTCGCCCACGCGCGCGGTGGCTCGAAGCACGAGGAGAAAATTTTACTACTCCCTCCGTTTACTCCTCGTCCCTACTATGTACTTTGGTTAGTACTCCCTCCATTTACTTATACAAGGCCACTATAAAAAAAATACATTTTGCATCTATACAAGGCCACAAATAGTAATCGAGACAAAAGTTACTACTCCCTACTTTCAAGTTTATGGCTCAATTTCAAAATCTCTCCAACCAAGGTAGACGGTGAGTGGTCGAATTAATTTTGTAGTTTGCACAAGTAATTAGTATGCTCATTTTTCTCAAGAAGTTATGTTTACCGAGGCATTAATTAGAACGAATGCATGAATGACCACTAAATTTCCATGAACTTGTACATGCATTGGTTAGTTTCCTCTTGACACTGCTTGCGTCGGGTGATCTAACGCACCTCGAAATCTAACATGTAATGGTACTACTACTAGTATAGTAGAATTGAGACTTATCAAACGGAAAAATGAATGTTTTTTAGATGATCCCTATAAACACTAGTGGGTACGTACTCCGTAAAAACAGATTTTTCCAAAACTAAGTCACTCCCTTTCATGAATTCTGTAGTATACTCCTCCATCGACGCTCCCTTTCATGAATTCTGTACTTCCTGTCGCTGACATGTGGGACATATAGCAACCGGGTCGACGTGTCAAGCACCAAATAACAGTGTAGAACAGGAGGGGGACGCACCCACTCGTACCGGCCCAGTAGTAGTAATGAGCAATGAGACGTCAAATCACAATGCCGCACTTTCCCAAACGGACGAAGCAACCATTATTTCACACTTCGGTTCGCCATCATCTCAAACCACGTAGTATTGCTTCTGCCTCAAGAAGGACACACGCATCGCCTTGGTACATCGTGACACGTGGGACCGCATGACAGGCCATGCTCCCCCGCCAATCGCTCGGTAAAATCACCTCATTTTTACTATACTTCCTCCGTATCGGTTTACTACATGGCATGCACGTTGTTCTAGGTTGAGAATTTAACTGGCTATATATGTGATGAACAGTACTCTAGCCTTTTAAAAATGTATACTTTTGTATAGTAGTACTATCGATGGATTGCGCCATGGAGCAAAAATTGAAATTAAAAAAAAGGTGGTACACATAGAGAGCGCTCCTCGCCAAATTATGCATATAGTACTATTAAAAAAGCTTGCACGTGCTTAATTGGGGTGCTAAATTCTATTAAAGAAATACTAGTAGTATGTACATACTGAAGAGTTAAAGTAACAAGAAGAAACATAACATAGTTCTGTTGGGAGCTCAGCACAACACACCCCTCAAATTAAACTAAGCATACCTGAAATTAAACTAGGCAACTAATCTGGTAGACACTGCATTAGAAGTTTAGAACCAGCATGAGCAACAACACTGCCACCTTAGTCGGAGTCCTCGTCCACGTCCTCGACTTCGTCCTTGTCCCTCTCCCTCTTGGCCGATACTTCTTTGCTTGAACCGCACACTTGGCTGTTGCTCTTCATCCAACCCTTATAGATATTGAAACAAAGGTAGCCATCCATTGCAGCATAGTGGATGTGGTCTATATCTAGTACATTCCGCTGCCATGCATGATGATGAAACGTGTAATGAGGTTTCTCCAGTTTACGGTATGAAGGATGAACCATGGCTCCTGCCAGGGTCAGCATTGAAGGCTGACGAGAGGGCACCAGCCAATTCTTCTGGAGGTCGAAGGGATTGCCTACAACGAGGCATATCCGACCCAGGACTTCTTTGTCGTTCTTAAAGTCTACAATAACGAATTTCACTGTTTTGTCCTTGAGGAAGTTCTTAAAATCCTGGCACCCAACGTCGGCATGGTATATGTGGTAGACCAAGCAAACGTTACGCTCGCAAACCTGGATCACGGCGGGCTTCTTCCTCTCTTCTTCCTTTAGATCCTTCTCCGGTCCCAGGACCGTGGTGTACTCAACATCCAGCCCAGTGACCCACTCATCATCCGAGTTTTCAAACATGCGTCTGAAGCGAGAAAGGCATCCTTTCACCATCGCGGAAGAACGGGTGTAGATGATGTTGAACTCATCGCCGGTGATGGTTCTAACCTTGTACTCACCGCCGATCGTGGAGATTTGGGACTCCATGGATTTGGGAGGAGGGTTAGGATTAGTGGAATTGCCATAATGTGAATGGACGGGACGACTAGGAGCGAACCGCCGTAGTATTGAAGGACGTGCGGGGACGAGTAGGAGCAAACTGCCAGCGTGCGAACGACAGGGTAGTGGCTTTCCATTCTCCCATGATATGGGCTTCCAAGAGCCCTTGGATCTGAGATCGAATGGTTGCATGGCGTGATTCTAGACCTATGGGTGAATATCCTATCCTGGAGGGTTATTCTGCAAATTTTCATCAACTTAGCATGCGACCGATTGATCTCAGATCCAAGGGCTGCCAGCAGCCCGTATCATGGTCGCGCCTACCACGACCGTCGCTTCGCTCGCGCGGTCGCGCCCTTGGAGATTTAACACGGTGCGTTAGGCTATCTGATGTTGGCATGTCATACATAGTCATCACTTAGTCACTCATACTACAACAAGGTTGGCTATAAGGTTGGCTATAAGTGTATTTTTTACTCCTCTCTATCTCTTTCTTCGTACTCCCTTCGTCCCATAATATAAGAACATTTTTGACACTAGTGTAGTGCCAAAAACGTTCTTATATTATGGGACACAGGGAGTATTAGTATTTATTGCATTTGCCAAGGAGTGACCTCTTCCAATGAAATGGTGTTGCTAAGTTTGCTTCATTTAATTAGCTATAGACTCAAAATTGTCTTTTCACCTAGGTATACGCGCTTAGCACCGTTTCTTCCTTGGGTCACCAAACTAGTCTCTCTCTTGTTGATTAACTTGCCACATCAGACTTTATGCCTATGTGGCAAGCTTAAGCACCTGTAGGAGCAAGTAAAAGTAAGTACAATAGTGCGATTTACATGGCATTTTTGCATATGTGGAGGAAAGAGAGGCAAGGAAAAAGTGGAGAAGTGGGCTCTCATGCAAGAGCCAGCCTCTACTACATGGTGGAGCATTGGGAGAGGCACCTGTATGGAGGTGGTCAGGAATCGGGAGACTCACGCCGGTTGTAGTGCCGCAGTTAAAATGATAATGGCAAGTCAAATCATGGGGCCCCACCTTTCCAGCAATAACTCGCTATCAAATCACACAGCCCTACATTTGCAGCAGCCTACTCCCTCATCTTCTCGTGTCTCTGTCGAACCGACTAGGCGGAACTGCCCCGCCTACCGCGCAGGAAAAGCCCCACCCTCGACTTTTAAATACAACTACATCCGCTTAAGAATCCAATGATATACTTTTTGTGACATAGTAACTCATATTTAGTTAGTCAAATGGATGACCTAGAACTACATGCAGGCCCTATAAACCGAGACGCCTAAAAATAAAAAAACCGAGACAGAGAGGGTAGTTCAGCACGTATCTTTTTAGATCAATATAGTCGGGATTCACCAAGGAGCAAACCCAAGTGGTAGGCTGCTCCTGTCGTGTTGGCGTAGCAACTCAAGCAGGGTCAGTCCGCACACGAAATGGCGACACACTTAACAGGACCCCTTTAGTCGACATGTGGCTCATCCACCATATTGTTCCATGTGCGATGCACCAAATTATAGTTCGGAGCAGCGGTTGGAATTGGAGGCACCCCGGTCGTAGCGCCGCAGTAGTAGAAAATGAGCGATGAGGGGTCAAATCACAAAGCCCCACCTTTCCCGCATTAAGCTGGACGGACGAAGCAACCATCATTTCACTCTAGGGCACAAGAGCATAAAGAAAAGAGAAAACAATGATGCATGCGACAGCTACCTAGGGCACCCTAGGGTAGGGGTCTCCACTACAGATCCTTTTTTTTGAAAGTGCCTCCACTACAAATCGGCTTCTCCCTCGTCCTCTTGAAGAAAACCGATGATGAGTGCGGCGGTAGTGTTTGTAGGAGTACTACGGTGTGCGGGGCCACATCGTAGTAAACGGGTTCGAGTCGACGCCTTAAATATGTGTGAGCCGCTTGGTTTTACGGGAACGAGGCAACATTTTGGGTTCGGGGACCAATGGAGATATAGTACGTACAAAAAATTGTGGACATAGGTACGACCGAAAGGCAATGATGCATGGGCCCTGCATTTTGATATACCCGGGGCCGCGTGAAATTTGCTACTCTACTCAAAACTAGTAAGGTACACATGTATTGAACGCATGAGATTTCGAAACCAAATTATGAATAAATACACACTATAGCATGTAAAGCTTCGAGTCATATATGCATGATGTAGATGTTCGTTTAGTTCTTATAGTTCATCTCATTCAAAATTAATTAGTTTTATAAAAATGTTAAGATTCATGGGGTTGTGCATTGTAAATCATAAAGTAAAAAACAAATAATGGCAATTCATTTAGAAAAAAATAATCAATTATGATACAGAAGATGCTAGAACAAAGGAGAAGTGCTTGTGTTTTGAGGTTTGTGCATTATGCTTAAGTTCAACCATGGAGTCTTCTAAATTGTACATGTGGTAGATCTGGTGGAATGTTGATGATATCCAACGTCCAGTAGTGCTCGAATTTTCCTATCTTTGCACTGTCGGGTTAGCTTCATCCAGCGACCATCTTTCAAAGTTATTGGCACACTATATAGTTCTTGTGCCATAGTTGCATGTTTTGGAAAAAAGCTACTAGTGGGTTGTACTATCTGTTTAGGAATAGAAGATGTATACATGGAAGTTGTAGGGAAGGAGATGACATGGAGCATCTCAATTCCTATGAGTAGGGATTGGAAAAGAGATGTCATTTGGTTCACATCATAGGAACTTTTCTATTGAATCTAGAGATGCCATGTATCTCAATTCCTATGAGGAGGGATTAGAAAAGAGATGTAATTTGGTTCATATCATAGGAACTTTTCTATTGAATATACGCTAATGTTTATTTTCCTTTGAAATTAAGGGAGTATAGGAATCCATTCATATGAACCAAGTGGCTCTAAAGCTATAGAAATGATATCATGTTTATTTCCTTTGAAATGTGGAGTATATGAATCTATTCCTATGAACCAATTCGCTCTAAAGGAAAAAATCCTATAAAAATCATATCATATAGAGTTCCTATGATATTCCTCGACACTAAAGGATGCTTGAAATTGCTGCGGGTGATACGATGGTCTTTCTTTGTAGACTCCTCACCCATCTTCATAGTTACCTCTCCAAGATGAAAGAAATGACATATACATGGTATTATACATGTGCAATTTGGTACACGAAAACTCGGTAAAAGTTTGCGAGGTTCGAATTTTCAATAAAGCTAACACTCACGTGGAAGATTTGTGTGTAGGAGGAGTGGCTATTCTGTTAAATGACATGGAAAAACTAACACTATCGGATGCCGATCTAACGGTTCTTACGACATTCGTTAGGAAAAGGCTTGTGGCAAACGTTTGTCAGATAATGATTTACGGACACATGCATTGCATTGATGCGTGCCCCCCTCTCTCTCACGCACATGCACCCTGATGAGTCACGACTCTCCCGAGTCCTCTCGCAGACTCGCACGTCGCACCCACCGTCTATCTGCAGGTAGACGTCACGCACATATGTGCTCTTCACACCCTACCCTCAGAACTTCTAAAAAACAAAAGACGGCATGCACATTTTATTTTAGCTCACACATCACACACTTATACTATTACTCTTGCGGCGAACGTTCTTTGGGCATAGTATATTGTACTCTCATGAAGAGAAGCGGTGCACGCATGCACTACTTCTCTCACACCCACTCGCGGGTACACGTAGGAGCGCATTTTTTTGAAGCTGGTACAACAAAATCACTCCACTATATATAAAAGCAAGAGCCTTAGCGCTTGCTTTACTAGGGTTCCGCTCGTTCACTCTCTCATGCTCTCCAGATCTAAGCAACACATAGGTGGCCACACTCTCTCTCAGCTCACGGCTGGTCACAAATCCGTCCGGACAACCTTGACCGGGGCAGCGGTGTAGGTGCGTCATTCACGTTGTCGACAGCGGTGAGGGAGGAGACCAACGGCTGCCCGCGTGTCCCGATCGGCGGCTGTACCGTTCTCTCCGAGAGAGCGCCGCCTCGGGAGGGCCTCCGACCCCTTCTTCCTTCCTGCGGTATTGTGGCCAAGATGCGGCCTCCCGACGCCGTCTTTGCCACATGCCGACGACCCTCAGGTATATATTCCTTCTAAACCTGCCTTGCTCTACTGCCCCAGCTCCCTTCGTGTGGATCCTTTTCTACTTCCGTCCCGCTATTCCAAAGCCACCTAGACTTCTACTATTATTAGAAGTAAAGCTAATTCATACAGTCGACTCAAAGCGTTGGTTCAAATAGGGAAGAATGTGGGAAAGCTGTAGCATGAATCTAGGATTTGGTTCTAAGAGGAAACGGGGGAAAGTAGTAATATCTGTCACTGCTTAAATAACCGTATTTCGTATTTGCGCAAATAGGGATGTCTGTCTCCATATCGTTTTGGGATGTCTATCTCTGTATCATTTCTATCTGCACAATCAAAAGCACACACCTCAGTTTTAGTACAACCGCGCAAAATGAGATGGCTATCCCTCGTTGCCATCGTCTAACCTCCCATCTTCAAGGTATCCCTACATTGGTAGTAACTAAGGTAGAATGACCAACGCAATCTAAAAGAAGCTGATTCGTACGTTTTACTTCCTGATTGCAGTGCAGGGACGAGCAAAAACAACTGCATCCTAGTCTGGAATGCACTTTCTACCAGTTCATCCATGGACCGAGGACTAGCTGGCATGGCTGCACGGCAGTTTTTTGGACAGGTGCGCGGACAAGAGGCATTGTGGTCTGCTTATTACTGCAAATAGCGGTTCTTAAATTTAGTGGAATGCACAAGCATTTCAGCTGGTCAGTACACTGCATGGTTCAGTTCAGCATTCCAGCTGAGACCACAATTATAATTGTTTATTCTGGAATGAGAGAACCTAACCCTGGATGGTGGCAACAAGAAAAGACCAGAGTGAACTCCAGGAAATTTAAGCCTGCCGGGAGGCCCTTTGCTCAGAGAAGCCTTACTTGTTTTTTCCTGATTTGTAAACCTTCTCACAACTTTGTCTTTTGCTGTGAACTAGTATATGTTTGTTATGTTCTATGAATCATTGAGATGTATAAAATTGATTAACTTATGCTTTTCAAGTTTTTTATGAAGACGAGCTTAATGTGAGTGTTCCACATGAGCGCTGGACTAGCGTGCGAACATTTGGAATTTATTACATTGTGGCCTCAATTAACTGCATGAACCACTGTAACAACATACATAGTTGCTTATATGTCAGACAACAGATTGTTGATTGTTAGCTGGTCTATGGCCTAGTGTTGAAGTGAGCTGAGCCAATGTGCCGTGTTTTGCACAACTGCTTACAAGTGGGGTAGAACCAACAGTGTTTACAAGTACTTATGTATACGTCGGCGCACGGTTCTCGAACGAGTGCTCTATTTCATCAAAATACACACTGCTCGTATGATAAACCATGACAACTTATGTCTTACCATGCCATATTCATGAAAAAACTAGTGAGGACGCATCTGTTTAGGCAACAATTACGATGGTTCTCACATGATTCACGGGCACACAAAAGTAGCAGCAGTTCCCATAGACGGATTCAAACAGAGTACTAGCCCCAGAGGGGTCGATAACAGGCAAGGTTCGAATAATTAGACACAATCCAAACTACTATTAAACACTAGCTGGGGCAACTATTTCATGCCTCAATCTAATTTGGGCTGGACACAAGATGAACCTTGCCATGAACATCATCGAGGACGTCCCGCAGCAGCTCAATCCTGTGAACCATCATGAATACAACCTTGTGGCCTTGCCACTGATAAACTTGCTTGTGGAGGCATGCCATGTCATCTTCCCGCGTAAGCTTGACAAGAACAGTATGCCTCACGAACGAAGGAGTAGCTTTGAACTTCTTGTGCTTCAGTACACCCTGGACAACACACCTGACAACAGTGAGGATGGAATACAACTCTTCATTGGTATAACCGCAAATGGCTTCCAGGATCCAACAGCCTAAGAACTCTGTTTTCCCAGTGCGTATATTCAGGTCGTCCGCCTCATAGCGAGTGACATGTACAACCACACAATCCTTGTCTGCATCAGGGCTCTAATTGAAACAGAAAAAAAATCTGAATTACTTTTCAGTATAAGAAACACAAGTTATTCAAACCACTATGTATAGCATGGCATCGAAGCTAATAAAATTTTGCATTATTAATCACCACATACTTCTTTTTCTAAAAAAAATCACCACATACTTAGATGAAAAACCACAATCGAGATCGGCAAAGAAGGAAATCACCTTGGGCAGCTCAGCGGGGGGGGGGGGGGGGGACACATCCTCGAAGGGTGAAAACTGCTCCTGCAGTGCCACGGGGGCTGTAACCTCAAACGGGGCATTGACCATCTCAGTAATGGCCGTGAGCGTATCTGGGGTCAGCTCGGTGGTTGCCTCCATCTTCTTGGAGCTCTCTGTCTCGTGGGGATCAGCCTCCTGCATATGCTCCAATATCGGCAGATCTTTGCCTGGTTCTCCTTGGTCCATCATGAAACTGACGAATACTAGGAGACCACTGAAAGGAAAACACAATCACATTGACAATGAAACAAAAAAGAGAGTGAGGATCGGTTACTGCTTTGCAAAAGTTCTTTTTTTCTCTAAACGAAAATATACCAACATCACGGATCCGCTTACCTTCCCTTCGTTCGGAGAGAAGAACAGTGGCAGATGCGAGTGTTGCCTTTCTTGAAGACAGTGAGGGAGAAGGGGATTCAGCGAAGAGTGAAATGATGGTTGCTTCGTCTGTCAAACTTAGACTGCGGGGAGGTGGGGTTTTGTGATACAACGGCTCATTACTGCCGCGCTACAACCGGGGTGACTCTCCGCCTGCATACTGCCTTCTAATTTGGTGTATGGCATTTGGGCCCGCGCGCTACATGGCCCGCATGTCAGTGAACAAAAGTATAACGACATTCAGTAGAGGGAGACGTTTCAATGACCTAGGAGGAGCCAGAAGCGGTAGAGTGTCTCCACTGTACTAGTAGTAATTGTTTTTCTGGGTAGCTGTAGAGTGTCTCCACTGTACTAGTAGTAATTGTTTCTCTGGGCCCAAGATAAAACAACCCATCCACACTAGTAAATAGTAAAATCAATTCAAAAGCCCATATATTTACCGAATTGACGAATGGGTATGTCAAAGAGCAAAAAAAGGAGTTTTAGGTGGGAAAAAGAGCTTCTGAACGTGCCGGGCTTCTATTTACAACATATTATGGTCATAATCCAGTAAATTTTACGACCTAGGATGTTCATTCTATGGACCTGACCGATCCATTTGACTGTGACTGCCGAAAACAATGCTGGAGTTAGATGTTGTTGCCCTTTTCAATCTGGTTTTTTTGTAAACCTGATGAACAATTAACCCTCGTGCTTTTGTACAGTTTGTAAGCTGGAGTTAGATGTTCCTGCCCTTTTCAACTCGGCTATGACTGTCATATTTTCTTTGAAACAAGGCAAATGACTTGCCATTTGTTTAATTTAGAGTGAAATATTGTAACAAATCCCAACCAATGGAAATAACATCACTCTCGCTGGCTGCTTGAGCTCACTGTGCATTACAGAAGCCAAGTGATTAGCCCCCACCAGCACCCACAAACTTATTTCGAACTAGCACATCAAATGGGCTCTAAATTTTCATAGGAAAGGCTGCATGACCGTGACAGATTTGGATTCTGACATTTGGGACCGGTGAGGAAATAGCCTATCCAAGGTGGTGTCGACTTACTAGCCAGTCAACAAACGATTCTGCCTACCAGCCGTTGGAATGACATCCAACATCTGCCGTGTATTTTCTATCTCTTGTCTTCTTGTTCCTCCAGCCGCCCAAACCAAACCACCCCGCTGGCTCCGCCTGCTCCCGCCTCCCATGGCTGGCTACGCCTCCACCGCCCTACTGTACGTACCCTCCAATGTTGGCCAGTCCCTCCCTCTATTCCCCCACACGTCATGTTATTCTCCGGCGACATCAGCCCCAACACGCACCCGCGCCAGAACCAATCAACCCTCATACTCCCCTCCGCCTTTGACTAGACCGGCGCATCTTCAACTGCTCCTGTTCGTTCCGTCCGAGGCCTCGCCGTCGTCCTCCGCCTTGCGGCCTTGGTTCGCTCGCCGTGCGCGGTGCACCGCCCTCTTGCGTTGTCAACGTCGTCAACAATCGAGAGGAACAAGGAGATGACTGTACGTGGAGAGGATGACAGTAGGGACCCACCAGCGTCATGGCAGTACGCAAGCAAGTGCCTCTATAGTACAAGCCCAAAAATATGGTTCCTCCTAATGGTTAGACATCTCGGGCTCACACTATTGTCAACGTAGTCAATAAACGAGAGAATTACACTACGAGCGGCTGACACCAGGGACCCAGCAAGTCGCGCAGTTTTTTTGAGGAACAAGCAGTTGTTATTTATACTAGTTTTAGCGACGGATCAGGGTAACAACGGGGCTGTGCGGGGGCTGTGGCCCGTCTAGCCAGGGTTTTATTTATGTTTACCACATCATGAGCCCAGTTGTGTTTTTTTCTTGCTGAAAATGGCTAGCCCAGTTCTATTTTTTTAAAGAAATACACAAAAAAGGCTTACTTGCTTTATCGGCCCTGCTGGGCTGCAAATCTTTCAAGACGAGGAGAGTTTCATTCAGTTTGCCCAGAAATGGGCTGTACATTTTTAAAACACATCAAACCGGGAATTAGTTTCAATTTTTTTCATTACAAGATCTTAAATTCCATTGATTTTTATGCGTGGACAATTATTTGGATTTTATATTTATATAAATTATTTTTGAAAATAGTTTGAATGTGAATTGATATTTCTGGATTAAAAACAGTTGATCGCACCGAAATATGCAAAATTTCGTATACTTTTTAACCGTGGACACAATATGGGGTGTAATGCTAATAAAAAGAAGATGGGCTCCAAATTTTTTTTTAAGAATTAGCAAATGGGTTGTACATTATTAGAAATAATGGCAGATGAGGTGTATGCTGTTTTCCACAGATTTGAGGCTGACTTGTGCACCTACTACAGGTTGACGCGTATGCTTTCATAAAAAAAAGGTTGACGCACACGCAACGCCCTGTCAACTTAGTCAACACACGAGAGCAGTGACTGTTGGATGTCCATCCAATGGCTGTCGTGCTTCTTCAATCTCTGCTCTTCATGCTCCAGCCGCTCGAACAAGCGCCGGCGAGACTGCCTGCTCCCTCCTTCCGCGGCCGGCTATGCTGCCGTGCAGGCCTCACGGCCCCACCGTACTCCCATCACTGGCCTAGCCATCCCTCTACTCACCCACACATGCTGTTATTCTCCGGCGACGGCAGACGAACCAGTAAACCCTCGTACTCGTCCGCGTGGGAAACAACTGCTAAGTATTCCCTGGCTCCGTGTCGTTCCCTTCCTAGGCCTCGCCGTTGTCCACCGGCCTGGTGCTCTAGGCGCGGCCTGGTCAACATGGTTAATGAACGACATCCACCGGAAGTGGACTATATGTGGAGAGGCTGACAGCTGGGTCCACGGCCGCATGCAAGGAAATGCCTCCTTATTGAGCAAAATAATGATTCCTCCACCTGACAGCTAGGACCCACAGGAAGGGCCTCTGTATTTCGCGAAAAAAAATGTTCCGCCCACTAACAGGTCGGACCCACCAGCTATATCTTCGCACGCAAGGAAGTGCCTCCTTATTATGCCCAAAGAAATGAATACCCCCCTGCTAGCTGGGACCCACCATATTATTGAGCTGACTTGTGGGCCTACTAAGTTGACGGGGACGGAGGGCTTTGTCAACTTAGTTAATACTCCAGTGACCGTATGATGTCCATCCAACGGCCATAGTGCTTCTTCAACCTCTGGTCTTCTTGCTCCAACTGCCCAAAGCAGCGCCGGTCGTGCCGTCTGCTCTTGCCTCCCGTGGCCGGCTGTGCTACCACGGAGGCCTCACCGCCCCCATACTACTCCCACCACTGGCCAGGCCATCCCTCCACTCACCCACACCCCCTGTTATTCTGCGGCGACGACAGCCTCACACCACAGCCGAACCAGTGAACGCTCGTACTCCTCTCCGCGTGGGCATCCACTACCGCGTCTTGCCCGGCTCCGCGTCGTCCCCTTCCTAGGCCTCGCCGTCATTGACCGCCGTGGTGCTCTCGGCGCGGCGGGGTCAATGTGGTCAACGACCAACTTCCATCGGAAGAGTACTGTACGTGGAGAGGCTGACAGCTAGGTCCACAGCAGCCGCAAGGAAGTGCCTCCTTATTACGCGGAAAATAATTATTCCTCCACCTGACAGCAGGGACCCACCGGACGGGCCACCAGTATTTTGCAAAAGAAATCGTTTCCCCCTGACTGCTGGGACCCACCGGACGGGCCACCGTATTTTGCAAAAAAAACGTTCCCCCCGCTGTCAGCTCGGACCCACCGGAAGTGCCTCCTTCTTACGCACAAAAGAATGAATACTCCCCCGGCTAGCTGGGACCCACCTTGGTGGGAGGCTGACTTGTGGGCCTACTAAGTTGACGGGGACGAAGGGCTTTGTCAACTTAGTCAATATGAACGATTCTAGCTCCAGTGACCATACGATGTCCATCCAACGGCCGTAGTGCTTCTTCAACCTCTGGTCTTCTTGCTCCAGCCGCCCAAAGCAGCGCCGGTCGTGCCGCATGCTCCTGCCTCCCGTGGCCGGCTGTGCTGCCGCAGAGGCCTCACCGCCCCCTACTATTCCCACCGCTGGCCAGGCCCTGTGGCGACGACAGCCTCACACCGCAGCCAAACCATTGAATCCTTGTACTCCTCTTCGCGCGGGCTTCCACTTGCGCGTCTTCCCCGGCTCCGTGTTGTCCCCTTCCTAGGCCTCGCCATCGTCCACCGCAATGGTGCTCTCCGTGCGGTGTGGTCAACGTGGTCAAGGAACGACTTCCGTCCGAAGAGTACTGTACGTGGAGAGGCTGACAGCTGGGTCCATGGCCACACCCCAGTTTTTTTGTGATTTGCCAAGTAAGTCGCTTTGTCAGGCCTGTTGGGCTGCAAATCTTTCAAGAGAAGGAGAGCTTTCATTCGGCTGGCCGAGAAAATGGCCCATTAGTAATGAGAAATGGGCTGTACATTTTTAAAACACATCAAACCGGCAATTAGTTTCAAATATCCTTTTTTTCATTTCAATATTTTAAATTACATAAATTTTTATGCGTGGAGAATTTTGGATTTTATATTGATATACATTTATTTTTAAAATCAGTTTGAATGTGAGTTGAAATTTCGGGATTAAAAACAGTTCGAACCGCACCGAAATATGCAAAATTTCATATAATTTTTTAACCGTGGCCACAATATGGGCTGTAATGCTAACAAAAAGAATATGGGCTCCAAAAAAACCTTAAGAATTAGCAAATGGGCTGTAAATTATTAGAAATAATGGCAGATGGGTTGTATGCTGTTTTCCATAGATTTGAGGCTTTCCTAAAAAAGGTTGACGCACAAGCACTGACTATTGGATGTCCATCCAACGGTCGTCATGCTTCTTCAATCTCTGCTCTTCCTGCTCCAGCCGCTCAAACAAGCGCCGACGGGACTGCCTGCTCCCTCCTCCCCGCGGCCGGCTGTGCTGCCGCGCAGGCCTCACCGCCCCACCATACTCCCATCGATGGCCTAGCCATCCCTCTACTCACCCACACCTGCTGTTATTCTCCGGAGACGACAGACGAACCAGCAAACCCTCGTACAGTCGTACTCCCCTCCACGTGGGAAACAACTGCCGAGTCTTCCCTGCCTCCGTGTCGTCCCCTTACTAGGCCTCGCCGTCGTCCACCACCGTGGTGCTCTCGACGCGGCGTGGTCAATGTGGTCAACGACCGACTTACATCGAAAGAGTACTGTGCGTGGAGACGCTGACAGCTGGGTCCACGGCCGCAGCAAGGAAGTGCCTCCTTATTACGCGCAAAATAATTATTCCTCCACCTGACAGCGGGGACCCACCGGACGGGCCATCGTATTTCGCGAAAAAAATGTTTCACCCCTGATTGGTGTGACCCACCAGCTACACCTTCACACGCAAGGAAGTGCGTCTGGGCAAAAAAACAAAATGATTCGCCCCCTTGGCTGCTGGGACACACCAGCTACATCTTCGCACGCAAGGAAGTGCCTGACAGTCAGGACCCACCTGGTCGAAGTGTACGTAGCGTTGTCATTCTGGTCGCGAACATGTATGTACATATATACTGGTGGATGTAGAGGCGCGCACATGTCGTAGTAGAGGCGCACACGTAGCATGTACACGTACATACAGCGGCCAGTGTGCAAGAAAGAAAATACGGCCACGTATGTGTACGTACGGGCGGGGTCTCGAACGCCTACTCGCGCATACGTACGGCAAGGGCTCGTTGACATGGCTAGGTCGGAACGGAGAAACAGCGTCGTCGTCGTGTTCATGGGGAGGCAATGGAATGCATCGTGTTCATGGGGAGGCAATGGAATGCGTTGTGTTCATTGGGAGGAAATGGAACACGTGGGAGCCAACTGGCTGGGTCGGAACGGAATGCGTGGTTGTGTTCATCGGGAGGGCTTGGACAGAACAGGCGATGGAAACGAGGCCTGGCGTACCGCAGAACAGAGGAAACGACCTTGTGTTCGACCGTCCATGTTCGAAACGGGATGCTGTTCATCGGGAGGGGTCTGGCGTACCGTAAAACGGACGAAACGGACCTCCTACGGTCAAAACGGGGGTCCTATTGATTGGGAGGGGTGTGGCGTACCGCAAAACGGACGAAACAGACCTCCTACGGTCGAAACGGGGGTCTTGTTGATCGGGAGGGGTGTGGCGTTCCGCAAAATGGACGAAACGGACCTCCTACGGTCGAAACGGGGGTCCTATTCATCGGGAGGGGTGTGGCATACCGCAATACGGGACTCCACGGGATACTGTTCATCTCCACCGTCAACCTCCTCCAGCCTCCATGGGCTACCGTCGACCTCCTCCAGCCTCCACGGGCTCCTGTTCATCCAGCCTCCACCGCGCGCTACTCCACCGGCTACTGTTCAACCACTCCTCCATGGGCACCCCTCCATCGTCTACTGTTCATCCAGCCCTCCACACCACGGGGTCCTGTTCAACCACCCCTCCACGGGCACCCCTCCATCGTCTACTGTTCATCCAGCCTTCCACCACACCACGGGGTCCTGTTCATCCAGAGGCAACGCCACCGCTCACTGTTCATCCAACCCCCCGACCGGCTTCAGTTAGCAGCAGTAGCGAAGGAATCACTCAATCGGGTTCAGTTAACAGCCATCGATTGATCGCTCGGGTTCAGTAACGCATAGCTTGCAGTGCAATCGCTCGGTTTCAGTTAGAGCCCAACGCCTTGCTCGGGTTCAGTTAGAGCCAACGCCTCGCACACACACGCATACGTGTACAAGAGAAACGCGCATCGCTCGGCCCCCGACCTCCCACCGTAACCGGGAACTCCCCGAGATTTTCCTCCCTGTCGCTTCTACCACGGTTTTTTCCGTCATGGACGGCCCAAAGAATGTCATGCAGCTGCGTCTCCGGCCCGCCCAGGACGAAAAGCCCATTTTCTGTCATGATTTTTTGTCATAGAAGTAGGAGCCCACCACATCTATGATGATACCGGGTTTTGTCATAATTAGAGTCATAGAAGTGTCATATGTATGAATTTTTTTTCGTTCGGCCCAAAATGTGACGGATGTGTCTTTTTTTTGTAGTGCCTGGACGAACACTTATATGAAGCAAAGCGCTCCTGAGGACACATGGGAATTCCTGTCAAGCTAGTTTTAATCATGCTCATATGATTCGCGTTCGTTACTTCGGTAATTTGATATGTGGGTAGACCGGTGCTTGGGTGCTGCCCTTCCTTGTACAAGCCTCTTGAGGGAGTCATGGACTAAGGGGTCCTCGGGCGTCCGGCCTGTTGAACATGGGCCGGACTAATGGGTTGTGAAGAAACAAGACCGAAGACTCTCTCTCCTGTGTCCGGATGGGACTCTCCTTGGCGTGGAAGGCAAGCTTGGCGACCCAATATGAAGATTCCTTTCTCTGTAACCGACCGTGTACAACCATAGTCCCCTCCGGTGTCTATATAAACCGGAGGGCTTAGTCCGGATAGGGACAATCATTACCATAATCATAGCCAGGCTAGACTTTTAGGGTTTAGTCATTACGATCTTGTGGTAGATCAACTCTTGTAATACTCATATTCATCAAGACCAATCAAGAAGGAAGTAGGGTATTCCCTCCATAGAGAGGGCC
Source organism: Triticum urartu (assembly GCF_056163025.1). Lineage (NCBI taxonomy): Eukaryota > Viridiplantae > Streptophyta > Magnoliopsida > Poales > Poaceae > Triticum > Triticum urartu. The sequence goes on from NC_141874.1 coordinate 164,272,427, forward strand.
TGAACCGAGGTAAACATCGTGTCCCCTGTCTCCTGTTACCATCGATCCTAGACGCACAGTTCAGGACCCCCTACCCGAGATCTGCCGGTTTTGACACCGACATTGGTGCTTTCATTGAGAGTTCCACTGTGCCGTCCTCAAAAGGTTTGATGGCTCCTTCAATCATCCACAACGATGATGTCGTAGGGGAAGTCTTCCTCCTCGGACAAATCTTCGTGTTCGGCGGCTTCGCACTGCGGGCCAACTCGTTTGGCCATCTGGAGTAGATCGAAAGCTACGCCCTTGGCCACCAGGTCAGATTTGGAAGCCTAAACTACGTCGCGGATATCCGTGGAGACTTGATCTTCAACGGATTCAAGACCAAAATATCTGCTCCCAGCCACCATGATGAACATGACATAGATATGTCATCGGGCCACACCCAGGAAATCGCACCTGAAACTGCTCCGGCCTTAGATCCGGAGCAGGTCGTGCCATCCGAGGACAGGAAGCTCAACCCCGCCACGGAAGCCACAGACTCCACGGTGTTGGAGCTGCACACAGACCTAACTTCCGGTAATGCCTGTGTCACCGGAACCTCGGACTCGTTTCCGGTTATAAGTTCCGAACTATGTGCGTCCGCGCATGTGGAGCACGATCGGTCATGATCACCGAATTCAGCGCCGCGGACATCTTTCGGCACTCACCCTTGGGCGATGTGCTGAATTCATTAAAAAATCTATCCTTAGTGGGGAATTCACAGCAGAACTATATCCGGTTCGAACTAGAAGCTGATGACAGGGAATTTCGCTCCCCACCCGCCACCCACTTTATAGCCACTGTCGAAAACTTAACATACGTGCTCGATTACGGCTCCGAAGACATCGACGGTATGGACGACGATGCATACAAGGAGCATGGCCAAAACTCGCCATTTACCGGACACCGGACGGCCACTTCTTCATACGACGTATATATAGTGGATACGCCTAAAGAATCTAATGACAACGACAAAGAAGATCCAATCAAGGAAAAACCTCCTGAGACACAGCCTAAGCGTCGACGTCAGCGGCGCCGCTCTAAGTCACGTCGTGCAAAAGATAGCAATACCGGCACGGGAGACGATAACACTCTGAATGCTGCCGAAGACAGTGAAGATCCCGACGAACGAACCATTGAACAGGACAATTAGGAAGATGGGCAAGTTAGCCCTAATGAACAGGCCATAAATAAAGACTCGGAGGACAGTAATTAACTTTCGCTCTTCGAGGATGAGGTGAGCCTCGGCAACGAAGATTTCATTGTGCCTAAAGAACCTCTCGAGCAGGAGCGCTTCAAGCGCCTGCTAATAGCCACAGCAAGAAGCCTGAAAAGAAGCAGCATCAAATTCAAGCTGATCAAGATATGCTAAATGATAGATGGACGGATGTCCTGGCAGCCAAAGAATACGGCCTTAAGCGCCCAGCCAAAAGTTACCCGAAGCGCAAATTTCTACTACAGTTCAATGCTGAGGCGCTGGAGCCCATACCATCACCACGCAATGGGGCTGACCAACTAGGGATGGCAATGGGTAGGGTATGGGCGGGTACGACCTTCTTCTACCCAAACCCATACCCACAGAAACCTTCTATACCCACCCATTTCAACACCCATGGGCATAAATTGATACCCATGCCCATACTCATCGGGTATCCTATACCCAATGGGTATCCAATGGGTACAATCTATGCCATTTTTTAAAAGTAGATAAATGAGTCTAAAATTCAAGTGATGATGGGCAAGCAGTATAACATTGATGCGGCCTACTTCGGTGGGTGGCCTCTTGGAGGAATCGAGCTAGTATGAGCAATTATTGGTACCCCCTACATTGTGAGAGGCGGCACTGGGAATTGGGGGTCGCTAGATCAAGAGATGGGCAGGTGTTCAATGACGATAAGTAGAGATATCATCACTTCGGGGAGACACATATGACATAGGAGGAGTGGCGAGCAAGTACATGTGGCCCTATGTGCTATGGCTGGTTTAGGGAATACAAGATTTATGGTGGGCCATGAGAGTTGGATGTTGACTCCACATATCATAGGAGTTAGTTTCATTTAACATTGTTTGTGGGTATCCATTGGGTTATCCATGGGCACAATTTCATACCCATGCCCTACCCATATATTTTGCGGATATGGATACCCATTACCCGTGGGTACAAAACCTCTCCAAGTCTTGCCCATGCCCATTGTTTTCGGGTAGGGTACCCGCGAGTACCCATACCCATGGAAAAACTGCCATCCCTATGACCAACTACCACATGGTCGGGATAAAGCGGCAACTCAAGCCGAACACCAGCCCGCCCCGCCTCATTATAAAGGCAAAGATAAAACAGCTCGTGGTCACAAATATGACCTCCGGTAGGACCTGAACAACAGATAAGGGCATACCAGATCGATCTACGGATCGCAAGAACATACCTCGACACCTATCGACGGCTATCTATTCGGGCGTGACAAGCCTAGTGAAAGTGCAACTATCCCTAGGTGGTTTTGGTAATTCCTAACAACATATAGCTCATTGATCTAATGCTATTCCAAGATTAATATTTTAGGAAAATCTCAATGAATGGCATGGCATGGATGAGGAATGTGGACCCCTCAAAATATTAAGGACAAAAAGATTGGCTCAAGCTCAAAGCTCAAGACTCTACATTTTATATTTTAGTGATCCATGATCACATTGAGTCTATAGGAAAAGCCAATACTATCAAGGAGGGATGAGGTGTTGTTTAATGAGGTTCTTGCTTCATAGTGCTTAGTGATATGCATCAAAACCCTCAACTACCTTCCCACATCCACATATGACCTAAACCAAATGTCAAACTCGGCCCCACCGATTCTTTCTATCTGGTGCCACCGAGTTTCAAATGTTATAGCCACTGCCACAAACCCTAGGCAAATCGGTCTCACCGATAGGGATTTCGGTCACACTAAGATGGGGTTGTAATCTCTCTGTTTCCCTTCGTACCGTTTCGGTCCTACCGAGATGAGCGATTGGTCCCACCGATATTTTAATGTAAACTCTCTGTTTCTCTTTCGTAACATTCCGGTCCCACCGAAATGAGCGATCGGTCCCACCGAGTTTACCTGACCAACTCTCTAGTTAGCTTATTACCAAAATCGGTCCCACCGAGTTTGTGTAATCGGTCACACCGAGATTATGTTATGCCCTAACCCTAACCATATCGGTCCTACCGAGTTGCATCTCAGTCCCACCGAAAACCCTAATGGTCACTAAGTTTGCTAAATCGGTCCGACCGAGTTTTTCACTTCGGTCTCACCGAGATTGGTAAATTGTGTGTAACGGTTAGTTTTTGTGTGGAGGCTATATATACCCCTCCACCCACTCTTCATTCGTGGAGAGAGCCATCAGAACATACCTACACTTCCAACCTATATTTTCTGAGAAAGAACCACCTACACTTGTGTTGAGACCAAGATATTCCATTCCTACCATATGAATCTTGATCTCTAGCCTTCCCCAAGTTGCTTTCCACTCAAATCATCTTTCCACCAAAACCATATCCTGTGAGAGAGAGTTGAGTGTTGGGGAGACTATCATTTGAAGCACAAGAGCAAGGAGTTCATCATCAACACACCATTTGTTACTTCTTGGAGAGTGGTGTCTCCTAGATTGGCTAGGTGTCACTTGGGAGCCTCTGACAAGGTTGTGGAGTTGAACCAAGGAGTTTGTAAGGGCAAGGAGATCGCCTACTTCGTGAAGATCTATCGCTAGTGAGGCAAGTCCTTCATGGGCGATGGCCATGATGGGATAGACAAGGTTGCTTCTTCGTGGACCCTTCGTCGGTGGAGCCCTCCGTGGACTCGCGCAACCGTTACCCTCCGTGGGTTGAAGTCTCCATCAACGTGGATGTACGATAGCACCACCTACCGGAACCACGACAAAAACATCCGTGTCTCCAATTGCGTTTGAATTCTCCAAACCCTTCCCTTTACATTCTTGCAAGTTGCAAGCTTTACTTTCCGCTGCTCATAGACTCTTTGCATGCTTGCTTGAATTGTGTTAAGATTGCTTGACTTGTGCTAAGTTAGCAAAAATCTTCCAAAGACTAAAATTGGGAAAAGGATAGACTTTTATTTTGTCAAGTAGTCTAATCACCCCCCTCTAGACATACTTTCGATCCTACAAGTGGTACCAGAGCTTTGGTCTCCATTTGCTTTGATTTCCATAGCTTTTGGTGGTCATAGCCTTGGTTTCACAACCTGGGAGAGTATGGCATCTAGCGAGGGAAATTATCACCGTGGAGGTCCTTAATTTGATGGTACAAATTTTGCTAGTTGGAAGCATAAGATGAAAATGCATATTCTTGGACATAACCCCACCGTTTGGGCTATTGTGTGTGTTGTCTTGCAAGGTGAATTCTTCGATGGGAGAGAACTGAATCGAGAAGCTACTGCAGATGAGTTGAAGATGCTACAATACAATGCTCAAGCTTGTGATATCCTCTTCAACGGATTGTGCCCCGAAGAATTCAACAAAATCATCCATCTTGAGAATGCAAAGGAAATTTGGGATACTTTGATTGACATGCATGAAGGTACCGACTCCGTCAAGGAATCCAAGTTGGATGTGCTTCAAAGTCAACTTGACAAGTTCAAAATGTAGGATGGTGAAGGTGTCGCTTAAATGTACTCTAGTCTTGCTCTTATCACAAATGAGATTGCCGGCTTAGGAAGTGAAGAGATGACCAACAAATTCATCATCAAGAAAATCCTAAGAGCCTTGGATGGAAAATACGGTACCGTATGCACATTGATACAAATGATGCCCAATTACAAAGATCTCAAGCCAACAGAAGTCATTGGAGGAATTGTTGCTCATGAGATGTGTAAGTGCATCTAGTGCCACCCCTAGTTGGTTTTGGAGTATTGAAGACAAACCTAGTTGAGGGACTAATGTGTTTGTGAGAATTGCAGGATAACACAGGTAGAAGTCCCTCATTGATTTAGTTTTCCTACCAGAGATGACCCCTAAAAATGTATGAAGACATTGAAGTCAAAGGTGGTATATGAAGATATTCACATTGAAGACTATGACAAGAGAAGACACCACATGAAGCCTATGGAGCTCGAAGACTTAGATCTTTCGTAGTTCTTTTTCTTTTGTGTTGAGTCATTGGAACCACCGTACTGTTAAGTGGGGTCCAAGAGAACCAGTCAGACTGACTGAAGTGATGCCTAACCAAAAACCTATGTCTTCGAGTGAAGACTATGAGAGCGAATCTTGTCCAGAGTCGGACAAGTCAGCTTTGCTTGTAGCCCAAGTATAGTTGCCGTGTGAGTTTGAAATCTGACCGTTGGAACATGTGTCAGTTCCTTAGTGACCCAGGGTCATTTCGGACAAATCAGGTCGGGTTGCCAAGTGGCTATAAATAGCCCACCCCCCACAACCATAAACGGTTGGCTGCTCAGATTGAGAGTACGGCTTTTGTCGTTTGAGAGCAACCCACCTTGAAGCCTTTGAGAGAGAATTCCTTGCGAGGATAAAGCCCTAACCACCCAGATCCAGAGAGAATTGGGCATCACTTAAGTCTTCTTGTCTGTGTGATCTGAAGACTTATTACACTTGAGGACTGTGCATCCTTCAGCCGGTTAGGCGTCGTGTTCTGAGCATCCAAGAGACATTGTGGATTTCCGGTGAACGAAGTCTGTGAAGGTTTGGGAGTCTACCTTCAAGACTTACCAGAGTGATTGGGCGAGGTCTGTGTGACCTTAGCTCAAGGGGAATACGTTGAGGACTGGGTGTCCTGAGCTGCGTGTTCAGGACTGGGTGTCCGGGACTGTGTGTCCTAAGGTTTAAATACCTAGCCGCCCTAACCAGACGTACAGTTGTCATAGCAACTGGAACTGGTCCAACAAATCATTGTCTTCAACGAGTCACTGGTTTCATCTTCCCTTCCCATTACTTACTGTTGCTCCTTGTGAAGTCATTGTATGTTTGCACTATCTTTTGTCTTCACTGAGTGACTGCATGCTCTGTATGGCTTCATAATATCTTCCTACCTGATCCTTACTACATTGCTGCTATTAAGTCATTGTGCTTTCACTTCATTGAACACTTGACTATGGCTTGCCTAGTGTAGTCTACCTTCCGCTGCATGGTAATAGGTTTATTTCTATCATTTGTCTTCATAACTTCCACGTTTTGAAGACTTTCATAAAAATCACCTATTCACCCCCCCTCTAGTCGATATAACGCACTTTCAATTGGTATCAGAGCAAGGTGCTCCCTTATTATGTGTGATTCGGTTTAACCACCTGGAGTTTTAGCTATGTCGACTGCAGGGATAATTAAAGTCTCCGCTGCGTGCCCCGTCTTCGATGGAACTGAATATCCCTACTAGAAGAATAAGATGCGCATGCATCTTGAAGCCATTGATGTCGACCTATGGTATGTCGTCGAAAACGGCGTTCCCAAGGCTGGAGAAGGTGTCACTGCTGCTGACGTCAAGAAATTTGTTCAACTGGACTCTACTGCCAAGAATATCATCTGTGGTCACCTGACCAAAGGACAGTATGGCCGTGTGAGTGCTTTGAAGACATCTAAGCTGGTCTGGGACTGGCTCTCCAAGGTCAATGAAGGCATCTCAACCCAGAGAGATCAGAGAATCAGTGTCCTTCACAACCTCTTCAACCGCTTCAAGCGAAATGACAATGAGAATGTCCAGCACACTTTTGACCGACTCACTGACATCACAAATGAGCTTCAAGCCCTCGGCGCTACTGAGATCACCAAACATGAAGTCGTCAAGACGCTGCTAAGATCACTTGACAGTTCGTTTGACATCCTAGCCCTGATGATTCAAGAACGTCCTGATTTCAAGACACTCGATCCATATGACATACTTGAGAGGCTCAACACACATGAGTTTCAGCTTTCTGAGAAAAGAGATATCTACGGTCCAAACTATGGGCGAACTCGTGCCTTGAAGGCAAAAGCTGTTTCCTCATCTGAAGAAGAATCTGACAGCAGTTCTGATGATCCTGAAGACATTGGAAGGGAACTTGCAATGCTAGTGAAGAAGTTCCAAAAATTCACCAAGAAGAAAGGCTTCAAAAAGTCTTCACGATCAAGCTCAAGGAATGATGAAGCTTCTGCTCATGACTACAAGAAGAAAACATGCCACAAGTGCAAGAAACCTGGCCACTTCATCTCTGAGTGTCCACAGTGGGACAATGAGAACAAAAGGAAGAAGAAGAGCAAGGAATATGACTCTGACGACAAGAAGAAGAAGAAATACTCAAAGTCTTCGTCCAAGTATTCCTCAAAGTCTTCATCGCACAAGAAGAGCTCATCTGGCAAGGCACGTGCGTTTGTTGGCAAGGAAATGGACTCGGAGGAGGAGTCCGCTTCTGAGGAGGCGGAGGTGGAGTCTGAGGAGGAGTCCGATTCAGGCGTCGCAAGTCTGGCTACAGCATACGTTGCCAAGTCGACCTTCAATACTGAAGACAATGACCTCGTCACCGACACCGATGCAATTGACAAGGACTACTCCGCTTCTACCTACTGCTTCATGGCACGCGGTGCCAAGGTAAACACACACACTACTCACTATCAAACATCTAGTGACGATGAATCTAATTGTGATTCAAAACCTAGCTACAAAACACTTGCTAAAATTGCAACTGAACAGCAGAAAGCTATGGAACATATTCAAAAACTGTTAGACAGATGCGATGATCTGTTAGGTGCTGAAATGACTCGATCTGAATCCTTAATTGAAGACATAAAAAATCTTCACGTTAAGTATCAGGAACTTGAAAGTCGTCATGAAACTCTCTCAACAACTCATGAAAAGCTTTCCTATGATTATCTTCAAAGGAAGCAAGATCTTGAGAAATTGAGAGCGGTTCATGAAGATCTTCAAAAGGAAAACAAGTCACTTCACTCCAAACAGATCAGTCCTGCTCAGGAAGGATTTGAACCACCATGTCTTAAATGCATTGAGCGTGATAATGCTACTTCTGTTCCTGAATGTTCTACTGCTTCTACTATTGCAATATCTTCAACTTTTGATGTGGTAACTAACCCCTCTGCTGAGGATACCACTGCTATTGCTGATGAGAATGCTAGGTTGAAGACATTGCTTGAAACAGGGATGTACAAAAGTCTTAAAGGGCATCAGACACTATGTGATGTCCTCAAAAAGCAGATTCTGAACCGAAACCCGAGGAAAGAGGGTGTTGGGTTCGTAAGGAAAATGAATGCTGATGGCTCTTACTGGAAACCTGAGTAGTACCCCAAAACCATGTGGGTTGCTGCAAAGGAACCTTCAGCGGACCCATCCAATCTATCTGGCTTCACTTGTGCTAACCCCATTATCATTGATGAATCCTTTGATGCAAACTATATACTGTTTAAGAATCAGAATGGTGAAGTGTTTGCCAGGTACATTGGTACTAACTGTAGGAATGGACCGCTTATGAAGAAGATCTGGGTTCCGAAAAGGTGTCTGGAGAATCTTCCTGTGAATGTCATCATGACACCTCACGTGAAGAAGACAAACCTCAGACCAAAGGCTTCATACGGTCCAAAGGCTTCATACAGACAGAGGACTCACCTGAGTCGAACTAACGCAAATGTTTTGCAGGGAAACCATACTCAGGCATATGAATATGAGAGCGGTTCGTCAAACCGCCATGTTCATAAGACCAAGAACTATTCTGCTTATTCTTATGAGTACTATTGTCCGCCTGCAAGACTGTTTGCTAGGGCTCCAAAGCCAAAATTCTCAGATGCTGCACTTAGACTTATTGCTTCTCAGCCACCCTTGAAGATGTGGGTGGCTAAGAAAGCTTAACTCTCTTTTGCAGGGAAAGGTCTCCAGCAGAAAACCAAAATCGTCTGACGCCATTGCTGGAGACCTTAAACATCTTGTAGGGCGCAAGATCAAATGCCCGAATGGTCTTACTATGTACTTCGTTCCTGAATCGCTTGCTACTCTCCCTATTAGTCCTAATCTGGATCTAGGCTTTCATAACCCATTGGTTCGTCAAATGTTTTTGCTTCACAATGCTCTTGGTGAAGCCTATCCCCCTAACTGCACTGTAGGGTACGACACCAACGTCTTTAGAATGGATTATTGATAGTGGGTGTACAAATCACATGACTGGCAAAAGAAGTCTTCTTATGGACTCAACCTTACGTCCGTCCGACAAGAGCCACATCACATTTGCTGACACTGGTAAATGTAAGGTATTGGGTCTAGGTAGAGTTGCAATCTCAAGGGATCAACACATGGACAAAGTCATGTTTGTTGAATCCCTTGGCTTCAACTTAATGTCTGTCTCAATGCTTTGCGATTTGAACATGATCGTAATATTTGGAAAATATCGTTGCCTTGTACTAATGGAATCTAACAAGTCTCTAGTGTTTGAAGGGTATCGAAAAGATGATCTGTACGTAGTAGATTTCTCAGCAGGACCACAGCTTGCCGTATGTCTTCTAGCAAAAGCTTCAGAATGCTGGCTCTGGCATCGGAGGCTTGGGCATGCTGGCATGAGGAACCTTCACACCCTTGCGAAGAAGAAGCATGTCATCGGCATCGAGGGCGTCAAGTTCAAGAAAGACCACTTATGCGGTGCCTGTGAAGCAGGGAAGATGACGAGGGCCAAACATCCTTCGAAGACAATCATGACCACTACTCGACCCTTCGAACTGCTTCACATGGATCTTTTCGGTCCCACTCATTACTCAACTCTTACTACTACTGCATGCCTCTATGGCTTCGTTATTGTTGATGATTACTCTAGAAACATTTGGGTGCACATAATCCTTTACAAGACTGAAGTGCAGGATGTCTTCAGACGCTTCGCCAATCGAGCTATGAACAATTATGGCGCCAAGATAAAGCACATCAGAAGTGACAATGGCACTGAATTCAAGAACACTGGCCTTGATACATATCTTGATACCTTGGGCATCACACATGAATTCTCAGCCCCGTACACGCCACAGCAGAATGGCGTCGTCGAACGCAAGAACATAACACTCATTGAGATGGCCAGAGCGATGCTAGATGAATACAAGACCCCAAGAAAATTCTGGCCTGAAGCCATTGATACTGCATGCCATACAATCAATCGTGTTTATCTTCACAAGCTTCTGAACAAGACATCCTATGAGCTCCTTACTGGCAAGAAGCCAAATGTCAGTTACTTCAGAGTATTTGGCGCAAGGTGCTGGATCAAGGATCCACATCACACCTCAAAGTTTGCACCAAAAGCACATGAGGGTTTTATGCTTGGATATGGAAAGGATTCGCACTCCTACAGAGTCTTCAATCTCTTTCATTACAAAGTGGTTGAAACAGTGGATGTGCGGTTCGAGACCAATGGTTCACAAAGAGAGCAACTGCCAAATGTGCTAGATGAAGTTCCATCCAGTGAATCAATCAAGCTAATGGGAACTGGAGAAATTATACCTTCTGAAGCTCATCCTGAAGAAGAACTTATCATCTCAGCACCTGATCAACATGAAGACAATGCTCAGCCTGAAGACATTCCTTCTAACAACGACAATGATCAGCAAGAGCAAAGTCTTCGCCCTGTACATCCTCGTGTTGCCAATGAAGTGCAGATTGAAAGAATAATTGATAGCATCAATGCACCCGGTCCACTCACTCGTTCAAGAGCAGCTAAGCTAGCAAATTTCTGTGGGCACTTCGCATTCGTCTCACTAACAGAACCCAAGAAAGTTGAAGAAGCCTTCATGGAACCTGAATGGATTCAAGCTATGCAAGAAGAGCTTCAACAGTTCGAGCTGAATAATGTATGGGAACTAGTTAAGCGTCCTGATCCACGGAAGCACAATATAATAGGCACCAAATGGATATACCGCAACAAGCAAGATGAGCATGGTCAATTTGTCAGAAACAAAGCTCGCCTCGTTGCTCAAGGATATACTCAAGTGGAAGGCATTGACTTCGATGAAACATTTGCTCCTGTGGCTAGACTTGAAGCCATACGCATACTGCTGGCCTATGCAAATCATCACAACATACTTCTATATCAAATGGATGTGAAGAGTGCTTTTCTCAATGGCAAGATTGAAGAAGAAGTGTATGTTGCACAACCGCCTGGCTTTGAAGATCCAAAACATCCTGACATGGTATACAGGCTCAACAAGGCACTGTATGGCCTCAAACAAGCCCCTCGGGCCTGGTATGACACACTCAAATACTTCCTGAAGAGCAAAGGCTTTATACCTGGTTCCCTAGACCCCACTCTCTTCATGAAGACATATGATGGTGAACTGTTTGTGTGTCAAATATATGTGGATGACATTATCTTCGGCTGCACCAATCAGAAGTACAGTGAAGAGTTTGGATATATGATGCAAGAGCAATATCAGATGTCCATGATGGGAGAGCTGAAGTTCTTCCTCGGTCTTAAAATACGACAGCAACGCAACGGCATCTTCATATCTCAAGAGAAGTATCTCAAAGATTGCCTGAAGAAGTTCGGTATGCAAGACTGCAAAGGCTTCACAACACCAATGCCAGCCAAACATCATCTGGGTCCCGACGACAATGGTAAAGAGTTCGATCAAAAGGTATACCGCTCCATGATTGGTTCTTTACTTTATCTATGTGCATCTAGGCCAGATATTATGCTTAGTGTTTGCATGTGTGCTCGATCTCAAGCGGCACCAAAGGAGTCGCATCACTTAGCTGTGAAGCGAATTCTTCGATATTTGGCTCACACCCCAACTCTAGGATTATGGTATCCAAAGGGCTCAGAGTTTGATCTGGTTGGATTCTCGGATGCTGACTATGCTGGTGACAAAGTTGATCGCAAGTCTACATCAGGCACATGTCACTTTCTGGGACGATCACTTGTATGTTGGTCTTCAAAGAAGCAGAACTGTGTATCTCTCTCCACTGCTGAATCTGAATACATTGCTGCTGGATCTTGCTGCGCTCAGCTTCTATGGATGAAGCAAACACTCAAGGACTATGGCATTCATCTGAAGCAAGTGCCACTTTACTGCGACAACGAAAGCGCCATCAAGATCGCTAACAACCCAGTTCAGCACTCGAAGACAAAGCACATTGAAATTCGTCATCACTTTCTCAGAGATCATGTTGTGAAGGAAGATATTGATATCATACACGTCAACACTGAAGAGCAATTGGCAGATATTTCACCAAGCCCTTGGATGAGAAGAGATTTTGCAAGTTACGGTGTGAGCTAAATATCCTGGAATCCTCAAATGTCCTATGATCAGGCACACATCCTAACCCTTATGCATATTGATGACTTAGATGTGCAACACACGAAGTAAAGTATATCTTCAATCAATGAAGACATACATTCTAAGTGTGAATACATTAATGTGGAATTTGACTTCGGAGCGCCACGATAATTGTGCGCCGTGTCTGGGTCTAATACTTCCTATACGGTGGGTAACGCCACCACCAAATGTTCTATTTTGAAGTGTTTCACTCATGGCGTTACCTTGCAATGTCTTCACATTTGGTTTGGCTTCGATCTCAACATATCTTCATGATTATCTTCACTATGTTGATTATATATATATATATATATATTAGTGTTCTGTCCTCTACAGCATTCACTTATAGCTATGTCTTCATTGTTGATTCTTTTGAACTAAGTGAATGTGATCGGACCCTAACCTCTCTATGCTTTCTATCTCAAATTCTATCTCTCCAAATCATATGCATTTATTGAAACTGTCGAATGTCTTCTCTGTGTCCTTGTCAGCAGAAGATAGAGAGACAACCATTAAGTCCGTTTTCAATGCTCATTCCACCACATGAAGTAGGAACGACCACCCGACAATCAAGGCGTGCGTGGGACGTGGAACAAACCCCAAAATTCCGCATAATGGCCACGTGTTCCTCAGGTGCGAATCGCCAGGGGCACCTGTGTAATAGCGCAGTGCCGCCCATGTACCTACAAATACACACTTCACAGCGGTCATTATCTCTTCTTCCACTCTCGCACGAACCCTAGCGCCACCGCTAGCCCTCGACGACGCTGGCGACGAAGCGCTTCGCTGCCGCAACCTCTCCGACGCCGTCTTCACGCCGACCGCGGACATCGTCCTCTCCGCCGTCGCCGTAGGTGTCCTCCGTCGCCAAGTTAGGGCACGGAAGATCGAACTGCTCGGCCTCATCTTCCACTTCGTCTAGCAGTTCTTAGTGTGGTAAATAAAACTTCCTTTTTACAGCACCGTTGATCCTATGGATTTGTCACTTTCTACCACAAGCAGTTTCTATTCACACAAGTTAGATCTCTCTCATACTGCATCTCATAACATGCCTAGTATATTCACTTATGCTTCACAAAGTAGTTAGATTCCTCACTTGTACTGATCTGTGGATTCGTACAAATCTGGAACCAACTCCTTATCTATGAGTGAATGTCTTCGCAAAATGAGGTCAGTGTCTTCTAAAATGATTTATCTTCAAAATCTTCTGAGAATGCATATGACCTCTTCCCCTTCCCTCGCACCTTAATGCTATCACAGGTACATGTCCGTGGGAGAATCCTTTGGTTCTCATAGTCTGCATTCATTTGCAGAATTCTTACAGCATCACATTAATTCTCTCGAAGCCAGTTCCTGTTGGTCCAGCAAGCGAAAACCTTTGAAGCCTTTGAACGTGTTGAAGCCTTTCAAGTTAAAGTTTATGGCTTCAGAGAAAGCAGCAAGGAAGGGTGGCAGAAAGCGTCGTGGAGAAACATCCAGAGATCTGCCAGATGAACTCTCAGAACTATACAAGACAGATCCTGAAGAGGATTACAATCAGCGCAAGACCCGAATCCAATGGATTCAAAGATATTGGGCAGAACAATGGTTCAAATACCGATTTGTAACCCAAGAATATGCTGAGAAAAATGCCATCAAGAGACCGTGGGGAGACATCCAATACAAGAATCTTCTACCCAGGTCCAGAGATGAAGCCATTGCTCAAGGCTTCTATCCCTGCATGGTCTGTGGGCCACAGCCAGCTGATGCACACCCATCGTCACTACTATGGTGTCGTGACGACAATCTATTCAAGCTCAACTTCCAGTTTGCCCAGAACTCAGCGAAGCAGAACAAGAAGACTTTGGGGTTAGACTTCAACCCTGGTCCCTCAGCACCAAGGGCAGATGGCACACGAGATGCAGAACCTAATGTCATCGGTCCTTTCCACAACCTTGAAGGCCTCATCACCCGCATCTTAGTTCAAGGGACTACAGTGAATGAGCCTGCAGCTGACACTGAATCAGAAGAAGCTCCTGCAGCGCCGAAGACAAAGAAGATGAAGAAGCCTTAAGCTTCAAAGCCTGCCCCCTCACCAAAAATCTCAAGGGCGAAGCCACTGGCAACTGCACCTCCTGAAGACAGTGTGCAGTCCGAAGACTTATCTCGCATCTCCAAGCCCCAGAAAGTCAAGATGCCTTTGCCTCACACCGTACAAGAGCTAACTGCTGCTGCCATTCTGCGCAATGACGACATTGATCTGTCAAGTGATGAAGATCTAGCAGATGACGCTCTTGAGCAACTCATCAAGAGCAAAGAAGAAGCAGAAATCTTCAATGATCTGCCTCTCTTTGATGTGACCATCATCCACAACTTCATTGACGAGTGGTTTGACACGCCAAACATCAGCTTTGAAGATCTACAGCTACCAATTGGCCTCAGTGTCGCCTTCCAAGGCGCGATTGCTTCAGAACTCGCTATTGCCCAGCACATTGTTGAACTGAAGCAAAAGATTGACTATGAAAAGGCTCAGTTCAAGAAGCATATGGCCAAGCTCAGCGTGCAGGAAGTGAAGAACTTCAAGAGTATGATGCACGAGCTCAAGGAAGCCTTTGTAATGAAATGTGCAGAAGCTCAGGGTTCGCGTGAGCGCATGAAGACTCTGGCTGACAGATGTGTGCAAGCCTATAATGAGGCTGAGAAGCGCAAGGCCCTTGGGCGTCCTGGCATCGACCCCAGGATGGCCGCAAAGAAGAAGAAGAAGCCTGCTACGGCTGAACCTGACGCACCAAGGCAGGAAGCAGTTCCTATTGTCTTCCCAACTAAAATGACTGGCTCGAAGCCAAAAAGCCGGTCAACAGCTTCAGAGATCAGGAAGACAAGGATTACTGAGGCTGAAGCTAGGAAGAGGAAACATTCTGAAGCCTCTCCAACTGCCCCTCCAAGAAGAAGAGGAAGACCAAGAAAGATCGGGCAGCTCCCACAGAGCCCTTGATAGTTGAACCCATTTCTATGGTCTATCCTGAAGCTGAACGCCATGAACGCCAACTGACTATCCATGAGACTGCTTCCACAGAGGCTCATGAAGCTGAAGACTTTCCAGCAGCTGATCCCATCGCTGCTGAAGACATTGGTCAACATGACAATGTAGAAGACGGTGCAGTCCTTCCTCAGAACAGCGAACTCATCAGCATTGGTCGTCCACTGACGCCAATTGCACAGGATGCTTCATGGGCAGATCTCCCACAAGAGGAAGAAGACTATGAGGCCCAACCCACTCCAACTCCACAGGCGTCGCCCGCGTTGCGCAGGCTTCGCAAAGGTCCAATGCCTCAAGTCTCTGCTGAAGACAATCCGGCTGCATCAGCCACGGAAGATGAAGTCCCACAAGTTGCCACTCCACTATCCCGCCAAGAAGCAGTTCTCAAAGAGAACGTGCTTGAAAATCTTGCGGCTGCCACAATCACTAATGAAGCTAATGTGGAGCCCTCCCCAACGGAGAAAGAAGACAGTGAAGCCACTGATCCCGTCACTTCTGTTCATGAGTCTGCTGCCGGTCCACAGTTCGACTATCATGTTGAGCACATGCCTCAGGTACAGAAGCCAATCCCAAGATTTCCAAGGTTCCCAGGTCCTGCATCAGCACCTGGCTCCTTCAATATCAATGGCTTCAGGGCAGACAACACATTCTTCGATAGCTCCAGGAACCCCTACTCAAGGGAAAGGATATCATCTGATCGGTTCTGGAGGTATCCTCAGCGAAGCTATTACTCATGCATTCTTTACAACCAAGGTCGCATCTTCCCACACAAGCGCCTTGACATTGAAGCCATAGCTGGTCTGCCTTGTCTGGAAGAAGCTTTGGATTGCTTCAAGGAATTTGGACTGCTGCCGTTCGTTACTGACCAAGAGCATTGGAATGAAGAGCTGCTGCTTCAATTCTATGCCACACTTCACATCCGCGGGTACAGCAGAGATCCGAAGATTTGGGTCCTGGAGTGGATGACCGGAAATGTTCATCACGAAGCCAATGCATTTGACATCATTGTGCTCACTGGTTTGCCCACTCCTAGCGATCTCTACGAGCATGGCTGTCAGCTGCATAGTGAAGCTATTGAGAGCATCTTTAAGAGGACGGAACCTGATATGAGTCAGATGCTCAGCATGATGAAGCCATTGCCCCAAGATGCTGCTTATCCAACAGAGTTCTTCGTTGAAGACCTTGAGTATCTGCCACGAACCATCTATCACATCATCAGGCGAACTCTCTGGCCCATCAAAGGGCACTCTCCAAATGCCAAGCTTGAGGGTGCAATGAAGACTTTGGTCTTCTATATTCTTCATG
Source organism: Triticum urartu (assembly GCF_056163025.1). Classification (NCBI taxonomy): domain Eukaryota; kingdom Viridiplantae; phylum Streptophyta; class Magnoliopsida; order Poales; family Poaceae; genus Triticum; species Triticum urartu. The sequence continues at coordinate 164,289,030 of NC_141874.1, forward strand.
GAAAATGCTTCAATGCACAGGACTTATTCATCCGCCAACTTGCTGCATCGGGCTCTGATCTGTTTGGCTTGAAGTTCTACGCTCCATGGGTAATGCGGCTAATTAAACTTCACTCCGATATCTCATATCAGCCATCTGCTCGCAATCATAGGATTTTTCTGCCTGATGTGGATATCTCTACTGAAGCCATCTATCCTGAGCCTGCAAAGGAACCTCTAAGTCTTCAGAATGCAGAGCATCCGAGTTTCTCACAGAACATTGAAGGAGTTGAAGCAGTCACTCGGGTGTATCCTTTGGCTGGCACTACACGTGCACCACACCCTGCGTCTACTGAAGCCACTGATAGTACAACTGCTCCAAGACCCAAGAAGCGCACTCGTGTTCTCAACGACCGAGAGCTTCTTGTGGCTCTTCATCAGAAACAGGATAGGCATCATGACTGGCTGAAGCGTCAGATGAAAAGCCTCTTGGTGGAAGTTAATCACATTCGCAATCTTGCCACCAAGAATGCTTTCGTTGCCCATGAAACCTGTTGCCGTACATGGAAAGGGCTAATGATGATGTGTTCTGAAGATGATCTCCAAGAGGATGGCTTCACAGAGCGATTCAAGTTTGACTCCACACCTCCTCGAAGCGCTGTGCTGCTAGGAACTCTACCCCTTGAAGACTCTGAGTTCTCTTCATCTGCTGCAACAGTGACTGCCAGAGTTATCGAGGATGAAGATGATGCTACTTCACCACCACCTCCTTCAGCACGTGTAAACTCTGCTCCAAGCTCTTCAGCACCGCCAAACACCACCAACGACCCTGCTACTTCACCTACTCCATATGGGAACGAGTAGATGCTCTATGTCTTCAAACCTTTTTGGTCCTTACTAACAAAAGGGGGAGAAGCATATGAGGTTGATAGTCTTCAAGCGGGTCCATATGGGCGGGTGCTTTATATTTTGCTTCGTGCTTACAACTCTCGTTTTGCTACATTTGGTTCTTTGAGTTGTAACACTTAAACTCGATGGTCGTCTGCTACTTATCTGCCACTTTGTTTTGCGATGATAAATTCCGCATGTGCGACGATAAATTCCGCACTTAGATCATTCTGCAGACGTCCATTTTCCATTATGCATGTCATTATCTTCATATACTTTCACATGCATAGTGGATTGTCATCATAAGTTGAAGTGGATCTCCACAAGTACAACCTGCCATGTGCATTTGCATTCCAAAAGCAAATTACCTATATGCACATCTTCAGGGGGAGCCCTTGCAACTTATGAAGACAATTCCTTATCCTTTACAATTTCACAGATTATATTCCCCGTTGAAAACTTCAACTAGTTTGTCATCAATCACCAAAAAGGGGGAGATTGTAAGTGCATCTAGTGCCACCCCTAGTTGGTTTTGGAGTATTGACGACAAACCTAGTTGAGGGACTAATGTGTTTGTGAGAATTGCAGGATAACACAGGTAGAAGTCCCTCATTGATTCGGTTTTCCTACCAGAGATGACCCCTAAAAATGTATGAAGACATTGAAGTCAAAGGTGGTATATGAAGATATTCACATTGAAGACTATGACAAGAGAAGAACCACATGAAGCCTATGGAGCTCGAAGACTTAGATCTTTCGTAGTTCTTTTTCTTTTATGTTGAGTCATAGGAACCACCGTACTGTTAAGTGGGGTCCAAGAGAACCAGCCAGACTGACTGAAGTGATGCCTAACCAAAAACCTATGTCTTCGAGTGAAGACTATGAGAGCGAATCTTGTCCAGAGTCGGACAAGTCAGCTTTGCTTGTAGCCCAAGTAAAGTTGCCGTGTGAGTTTGAAATCTGACCGTTGGAACATGTGTCAGTTCCTTAGTGACCCAGGGTCATTTCGGACAAATCAGGTCGGGTTGCCAAGTGGCTATAAATAGCCCACCCCCACAACCATAAACGGTTGGCTGCTCAGATTGAGAGTACGACTTTTGTCGTTTGAGAGCAACCCACCTCGAAGCCTTTGAGAGAGAATTCCTTGCGAGGATAAAGCCCTAACCACCCAGAGCCAGAGAGAATTGGGAATCACTTAAGTCTTCTTGTCTGTGTGATCCGAAGACTTATTACACTTGAGGACTGTGCATCCTCCAGCCGGTTAGGCGTCGCGTTCTGAGCATCCAAGAGACATTGTGGATTGCCGGTGAACAAAGTCTGTGAAGGTTTGGGAGTCTACCTTGAAGACTTACCAGAGTGATTGGGCGAGGTCTGTGTGACCTTAGCTCAAGGGGAATGCAGTGAGGACTGGGTGTCTTGAGCTGCGTGTTCAGGACTGGGTGTCCGGGACTATGTGTCCTAAGGTTTAAATACCTAGCCGCCCCAACCAGACGTACAGTTGGCACAGCAACTGGAACTGGTCCAACAAATCATTGTCTTCAACGAGTCACTGGTTTCATCTTCCCTTCCCTTTACTTACTGTTACTCCTTGTGAAGTCATTGTATGTTTGCATTATCTTTTGTCTTCACTGAGTGACTGCATGCTCTGTATGGCTTCATAATATCTTCCTACCTGATCCTTACTACATTGCTGCTATTAAGTTATTGTGCTTTCACTTCATTGAACACTTGACTATGGCTTGCCTAGTGTAGTCTACCTTCCGCTGCATGGTAATAGGTTTATTTCTATCGTTTGTCTTCATAACTTCCACGTTTTGAAGACTTTCATAAAAATCGCCTATTCACCCCCTCTAGTCGATATAACGCACTTTCAAGATGTCACTCAAGGATAAGGAGGAGCTCCATAACAAGTCAAGTGGTGCTTACAAAGCCTCATGTGAAGCTCCCACATCATCAAGTGAGAAACAAACCTTCAATGAAGAATTGATCCTAATGGTGAAGAACTTCAACAAGTTCTACAAGAGTAGAAGCAAGGAAAGAAGTTCCAAGTCAAGGTCCTACAATGACAAAAGATCTTCTAGTCGAGAGCGAAACTGCTACAATTGTGGAAGACCCGGACACTACTCCAATGAGTGTACGACTCCCCAAAAGAGAAGAGAATATTCTCCCAAAAGAAGAAGTAGAAGAGAAGAATCACCATCAAGGGAGAGAAGGAGTAGGGATGATCGATATTAACGAAGACACCCTCGGAGAAGCAAGGATTTAGAAAGGAAGGACAAGTCATCAAGGAGCTACACAAAACGAAGACATCAAGCTCATGTTGGTGAATGGGTATCCGGCTCCGACTCCGACAATGACTCCGAGAGAAGCTATCACACCGACTCTGAATATACTCAAGATGAAGGTGTTGCCGGACTAGCACTTGTGTCAACCAACTCCTACGACATATTTGATTCACCAAATGAAGGAATTGGAATATGCTTCATGGCCAAAGGTCCAAAGGTATCACACCCCGAGTATGTTGATTTCAATAGTGATGAAGATGACTTGTTAGGTGATGATGAGTTACTTGTTGACAACTATAGTGATGAATACTATAATGAAACGAATGACAATAATAAGGAGAAGATTGAGTCTCTAACTAAATAACTAAACACTCTTAAGTTAGCTCAAGAAACTATCTTAGGAGATCATCGAGAACTTTTAAGGACTCATGAGAAATTACGTTTTGAGAAGCTCAATCTTGAGCAAGAGCATGAGTTCTTAAAGGCAATCAATGATGATCTTCGCAAGAAAATTTCTTATTACATTGCCAAGCGTTTACTCTTATCCACTTACATGCCTCAAGTGAAGTCTAGTAACAAGAAAAAGAAAGATTCTTCCTCTAGTAGTTCTCTTGATTCCACTAATGATTCTCTTAGCCAAGTTACACTTGAGCAAGAAAATAGCTTATTGAAGGGAATTATAGACAAAGGTGCTTACAAGAGCCTTGCCGGGAGTACGCAATTCGAGGAAATTTTACGCAAGCAAGGAAGGCACCGGAAGAATCAAGGTATTGGTTTTGAACGAAAGTTCAATGTCAATGGAGTTGAGTGGGAAGAAGATCAATACCCCAAGACGAAGTTTGTTCCTCAACAAGAGAAGTATGATCCTACTTCATCCAAAGGGACACATGCTCAAGATGATCTTCCACCATAAGACCACAAGCAAAAAGGCAAGGACAAGCTTCAAGAGGAAATTGATGCATTTGAAGAAGCTCCTAAGGCCTTGGTCAAGTGGGTTCCCAAGACTACATCAAGTTGCACTTCATCAAGTACAACTACAACTCCGAGGATTCCCATCAAGATGGTGTGGATCCCGAAGAAGAAGAACTAGAGAGTTCTTGAGGGTTACTCAGCCAATATACTTCACTCTTATCATTTTGGCAAGAACAAGTGCAATCAACTTCCACATCTTGCACTAGTTCAAGGAGTCACAAACCCTCTTGTTGGTAAGAGAAGGGACAAGGTAACCTAAAGCTTTCATAGACATCATCTTGTGTGTGCATCACTCTATGTCTATGGATATCCTTGTTTGTTCCTTGTGGGACTAACCCATGTAGGTATTGAAAGTGCAACTCACTCCAAAGGATAGCTTCAAATGATCCACATCAACATAGAGCATCCACATCTTAAACACCTACATGAAGTCATCATCGACAAAACCCAAGGTTAGTTCATCCCTCTTAGGGGGGATCTCACATCTAGGGGGAACTTTACTCTAACAATTGAGTTAAAGCAACTCTAATGGTGTGAACACAACAACGCTTTATGTAAAAGTGGTAACCCCACTTGTGCTTAAACGATGAGAATGACCTATGATCAAATGTTCTCATTTGACTCCTAAGTCAATATACTCATATATAGATGACCTAGTCATCGCCAATTGCTTGATAGATGCTAGAATTGCTTGTGCATGCTTTGCCACATATTTCATTTGCCATTTTATTGTGTGAGCATGTTGGTTGCATAATTTACTCATTCGAGGACATCCACTTGTTGTTTTGATTGATTGGTTTCTTTTTCTTTTGACCAAGTGGATGGACAAGAATGCCTAAGAACCTTCTCTAGCTATCTATGCTTTTCTCGTCTCAAAATCTATTCATGTTGCATCATAAAATTTGATCAAGTCAGATTCGAACCACTCCGTGTGAGGAGCACTCGGAGTCCCTGATTTGTCATAGACTTAAACTTCCAAAACTTCTTTGTGCGTTCCGGTCTGACCGATTCACCCATTTCGGTCATACCGAGATCACTAAGTCGACCTAGGTTTTCTACCTCGGTGCAACCGATTCGAACCTTTCGGTCACACCGAGTTTCAGTAACTGCTTGCAGTTATGAATCTCGGTGCCACCGAGTTGTTCCACTCGGTCACACTGACAGGGTCGGGCTATATATACCCATGAGTCAAAATTTGGAAAACTTTCCGAACCTCCTCGACCCGTGCTTAGCCCGTTCTGCCTCCAAGGTCTCCGGATCGTCTTCCTCGTCGCCAGCCGCCTCCTGCCGCTGGTCTCCGCCGCCGTCAACGGGAATCAACCCCGCCGTTGCCGCCGTAGCGAGTTCATCGCCGAACTAGGGTATGAACTCGATCACTGTGCTGTTCTATCTCTGATTCCCCAGCACATTGCTTTGCCATGTATCTTGCCACGATTGAGATCATTCTATCCAGTCAAAACACTCCGTAGTTTAGTCGTGAATTAAGAATTTAGGGTTAGGTTTCCGCCGAAACCATCTCGGACCCATCGAGTTGTGGAACTCGGTACCATCGATTCGGCTTAGGCCATTGCACATGTGGTTCTCGGTCTGACCGAGAATTGCAAATCGGTGTGACCGAGTTCAGGACTTTGTGAAACCCTAGCAGTCTCGGTGCCACCGAACTGTGACTTGGTCTGACCGAGTTCACTAGTTTAGGATCCAACAGCTGCTTCGGTATCACCGAGTTTACAAATCGGTTGATCCGAAATGCTTTCTGTGGAAAACTAAAACTAAGTTTTCACTCATTCTTTTGCAGAAACCTCTGCATTTTGTGATGCTCATCCACTCTGCTGTCAGTGTTTGCAATATGTCTGATCAGAGTGACAGCCAGAACAGGTCAGAGGAGCAGGTTCACCTGAGTGAGGGCACTAGTCCCTCTAGCAGTTCAGATGATGGTAGCAGGAGCACCCCAAGCAAGTTACCCAAAGCTGCCACCAGGGCCAGAAAGAAGAAGACCTCTGAATCTGAGGATGAAGACTATGTGGCAGTTGAGGATGAGGCCACTTCTAAGAAGAAAGTGGTTAGGAAGGAGTATAGCACTGCTGCTGCCACCAAGCCATGCATGAAGCAAAAGGTTCCTGCAAAGAGAATTCCAATGTCTAAGGCCAGAGCATCTACTCAAGTCCCTTTGGAATCTAAACCCAAAGAGGCTGCTGCAGAAGGGAAGAAGAGGAAGGAGAAGGTCAAAAAGACCACTACTAGAGTGCTTGGGAGATCCTCAATCATGAGAGAGTCTGAAGAGGAAGAGGAAGAAGATGCTGCACTAGCACCCAAAGCTCAGAAGCTTATGGGTGATGCCATCAGGGCAGGGGCTGTTCCATCTAAGCCTAAGACTATTCCAAAGGTTGCTGCTCCAGTTCCAAAGCCAAAACCAAAGAGGAGCACCAGGAACATCCATGCTGAGGAAAAGAACAAGGCCCCAGTGCCTGAAGCTGAAATTGAAGAAGAAGATAATGAGTCACATGTCTTGAGGAAGCTGAAGCCAAAAATCCCAGATTATAATGATGCTTATCCAGTTGCTGAGAACATGAAGATAAGGAAGGACTCAGGTCTGAGGCTATGGAGAGAGTCAGATCCATATGCCACCAGGAGAAGGACTGCTGTGGATTACAGGTTCCATACAAAGGAACATCAGGACTTCTATGAGACCATCTTGCTTGACAAGAAGCCCATAGTGTGTGACATGAGATGGGTCGACTGGGACTACATCAAGGACAATGAGAATCACTATCCAGGTGTACATGACAGTTTCAAGGCTTGTGGAGTCGATGAGTTTGTGGCTCAGAAGCTCACAAAATGGAATGATGAGCTCATCATGCAGTTCTACTCCACAGCTCATTTCTACCCAGATGGAAGGATAGTCTGGATGTCTAAAGGTACGAGGTACCAGTCCACGGTTGCTGAATGGGAGAAGTTGATCAATGCCCCAAAAGAGAGTGAAGATGACTTGGATGTCTATGCCAACAGGAAGAAGGATCACAACACAATGGCACACATGTACAAGGAGATCCCAGATGCTCCTCTTGAGACACATAAGTTTGGATCTGTGCATTACCTTTTGTCAGGCTTGCCAACCATCAACTGGATCCTCAGGCACACTCTCTTGCCAAAGTCAGGTGATCACAAGATGATCAGAGGCCATGCAATAAACTTGCTTCATATCTTTGATGTCCCACAAAATTTCAAAGTCATGAGCCTTATAGTTGAAACTATCAAAAGGACAACTGCAGATCAGAAGATGAGTTGTGGGTATGCCCCACAGATCCAGGAGCTGATCAAATCCAAGATGGGCACTAGTACATATCTGCTGGAGAAGGAGCACATGCCTATCTATCCAGACTTTGAGGACAACACTGTGGTTATGAATGAGGATGAACCATCTTCTGTGCACGCACAAGCCAAGAAGGAGAAGGCAAAAGCTGAAAAGGCTGCAAGGATGCCAACTACTGAAGAAGCATCTCAGTATCTCCTAAAGAGCAAGCAAGATCAGCTTGGCTACCTGATTGCATCCACTCTGAGGATTGAGAAGGGACTGGCCACCCTGACTCAAAACCAGGAGAGCTTGGAAAGAATCGTGGAACAAAATTTCTATGACTTGGATGTGAAGGTAACTGAGATTCAGTCTGTTGTGGAGAAACTTCAAGATGATATGCAGGAAAGGAAGGGCAAGACAACCACTGATGCATTTGCCGGAGTGCCTAGAGCTCAGAGGTCTGCTGCAGTGCCTATTCCAGACACCAGAGCCACGTCATCTACACCAGCTACATCTTTTGTGCCACCAGCTCCAGCACCTACTCCATCAGCTCCATCTACTTCGACTGAAGCCTTCGTTCTTGGAGTTATCCGGACACCACCACCTGAAGACCAATCCTGAGAGACAATTTAGTGCTATGCATTTTCTAGGAACTTTTTGGTAACTTGTTGCCAAAGGGGGAGAAAAATGTATAGATCATAGGCTTCGAGAGAGAGAGAGAGCGTTGCTTTTTATTCTCTCTTTGGTGGTTGAACTTTATTTGCTTTGCCTGTTTGAGATACTTTTTGTCTGTGTGATACTTGGATGATCATGTGTTTGATCATATGCCACCTTAATGCTTGTTGGATGATATTATCATTTTATCCCTATATGATCATTCACTTTGCTTGGTGATGAGTGCATGTATTTAATTATTATCATTTTGAGCGCTCCACCAAGATGTATGTGACATGGAAGAGTAACCCATGAGCCTAATTCTCTGTGCATTTGCAGTCCAAAGCAAATCATGAACTATGCACAAATTTAGGGGGAGCTCTTGCTTTTCACATACTTCTCAAAGTGACACTGTTTTTCACTCTTATTATCATTTGTCGAAGCTTTGATCTATATGTTGTCATCAATTACAAGAAAGGGGGAGATTGAAAGTGCAACTATCCCTAGGCGGTTTTGGTAATTCCTAACAACATATAGCTCATTGAGCTAATGCTATTCCAAGATTAATATTTCAGGAAAAGCTCAATGAATGGCATGGCATGGATGAGGAATGTGGACCCCTCAAAATATTAAGGACAAAAAGATTGGCTCAAGATCAAAGCTCAAGACTCTACATTTTATATTTTAGTGATCCAAGATCACATTGAGTCTATAGGAAAAGCCAATACTATCAAGGAGGGATGAGGTGTTATTTAATGAGGTTCTTGCTTCATAGTGCTTAGTGATATGCTCCAAAACCCTCAACTACCTTCCCTCATCCACATATGACCTAAACCAAAAGTCAAACTCGTCCCTACCGATTATTTCTATCCGGCGCCACCGAGTTTCAAATGTTATAGCCACTGCCACAAACCCTAGGCAAATCGGTCTCACCGATAGGGATTTCGGTCACACTAAGATGGGGTTGTAATCTCTCTGTTTCCCTTCGTAACGTTTCGGTCCTACCGAGATGAGCGATCGGTCCCACCGAGATTGCAATGTAAACTCTCTGTTTCTCTTTCATAACATTTCGGTCCCACCGAAATGAGCGATCGGTCCCACCGAGTTTACCTGACCAACTCTCTGGTTAGCTTATTACCAAAATCGGTCCCACCGAGTTTGTGTAATCGGTCACACCGAGATTACGTTATGCCCTAAGCCTAACCATATCGGTCCTACCGAGTTGCATATCAGTCCCACCGAAAACCCTAATGGTCACTAGGTTTGCTAAATCGGTCCGACCGAGTTTTTCACTTCGGTCTCACCGAGATTGGTAAATTGTGTGTAACGGTTAGTTTTTGTGTGGAGGCTATATATACCCCTCCACCCACTCTTCATTCATGGGGAGAGCCATCAGAACATACCTACACTTCCAACCTATATTTTCTGAGAGAGAACCACCTACACTTGTGTTGAGACCAAGATATTCCATTCCTACCATATGAATCTTGATCACTAGCCTTCCCCAAGTTTCTTTCCACTCAAATCATCTTTCCACCAAATCCATATCCTGCGAGAGAGAGTTGAGTGTTGGGGAGACTATCATTTGAAGCACAAGAGCAAGGAGTTCATCATCAACACACCATTTGTTACTTCTTGGAGAGTGGTGCCTCCTAGATTGTCTAGGTGTCACTTGGGAGCCTCCGACAAAGATTGTGGAGTTGAACCAAGGAGTTTGTAAGGGCAAGGAGATCGCCTACTTCGTGAAGATCTACCGCTAGTGAGGCAAGTCCTTCGTGGGTGATGGCCATGATGGGATAGACAAGGTTGCTTCTTCGTGGACCCTTCGTGGGTGGAGCCCTCCGTGGACTCGTGCACCCGTTACCCTCCGTGGGTTGAAGTCTCCATCAACGTGGATGTACGATAGCACCACCTATCGGAACCACGACAAAAACATCCGTGTCTCCAATTGCGTCTGAATTCTCCAAACCCTTCCCTTTACATTCTTGCAAGTTGCATGCTTTACTTTCCGCTGCTCATAGACTCTTTGCATGCTTGCTTGAATTGTGTTAAGATTGCTTGACTTGTGCTAAGTTAGCTAAAATCTGCCAAAGACTAAAATTGGGAAAAGGATAGACTTTTATTTTGTCAAGTAGTCTAATCACCCCCCCTCTAGACATACTTTCGATCCTACACCTAGTCATGCATGGGCCGAACACCGCAGACGGACTCCATTGGATCTACGTCACATGCGGCCCGATATAGAGGCGCCGCACACCCTCTTTGCTTCACTAACGAAGTAATGGATCACGAATTCCCAGAAGGGTTTAAACCTGTAAATATCGAATCATACGATGGAACAACTGACCCTGATAACCCACAAGTATAGGGGATCGCAACAGTTTTCGATAAGTAAGAGTGTCGAACCCAACGAGGAGCTAAAGGTAGAACAAATATTCCCTCAAGTTCTATCGACCACGGATACAACTCTACACCTAAACCGCTTTACCTAGAACAAGTATGAAACTAGAAGTACTTTGTAGGTGTTGTTGGATAGGTTTGCAAGATAATAAAGAGTACGTAAATAAAATGTAGGGGCTGTTTAGGTTAAGAAACAATAAAGTAAATATAGAGAGTGTGGAAAAGTGGTGGTAGGAGTTGCGAAATTTCCCCTTAAGCAATTGACTACTTTACTAGACCGATAGCAAGTATTATGTGGGAGAGGCCACTGCTAGCATGTTATCCCTGACATGGAATTCTACGCACTTATTATTGGAACTATTAGCAAGCATCCGCAACTACTAATGTTCATTAAGGTAAAACCCAACCATAGCATTAAGATATATTGGTCCCCCTTCAATCCCGTATGCATCAATTTCTATGCTAGGTTGAAGCTTCTGTCACTCTTGCCCTCCAATACATAGTCCTGTCAACATACAACTAACCCTAGGGTGTGATCCACGCGCGCAATCATATGATGGGCACCAAAGGACAGCAACATAACCACAAGCAAATTAAATCAATCATAGCAATTCATCAACCACCTATAGGACAACGAAAATCTACTCAGACATCATAGGATGGCAACACATCATTGGATAATAATATGAAGCATAAAGCACCATGTTCAAGTAGAGGGTACAACGGGTTGCGGGAGAGTGGACCGTTGTAGATAGAGGGGTGAAGGTGATGGAGATGTTGGTGAAGATGGCGGAGGTGTTGGTGTAGATCGCGGTGATGATGATGGCCCCCGGTGGCACTCCGGTGCCACCGGAAGCGAGGGGGAGAGAGCCCGCTCCTTCTTCTTCTTCCTTGACCTTCTCCCTAGATGGGAGAAGGGTTTCCCCTCTGGTCCATGGCTTCCATGGCACGGGAGGGGCGAGAGCCCCTCCGAGATTGGATCTGTCTCTCTGTCTCTCTCTGTTTCTGCGTTCTCAGATTCTTCCCTTTCACCGTTTCTTATATTCCCGGAGATCCGTAACTCCGATTGGGATGAAATTTTAACACGATCTCTATCCAGATATTAGCTTTCTTGTGGCGAAAGAAGGGCATCAACCGCCTTACGGGGTGGCCATGAGGGTCAGGGGCACGCTTGACACCCTCGGGCGCGCCCCCCTACCTCGTGGGCCCCTCGAGCATCGTCTCGCGTGGATTCTTCTTCCCAAAAATCATATATATTCCAAAAAAAATCTCCGTCAGTTTTTATTCCGTTTGGACTCCGTTTGATATTGGGTTTCTACGAAACAAAAAACATGCAACAAACAGGAACTGGCACTGGGCACTGGATCAATATGTTAGTCCCAAAAATAGTATAAAAAGTTGCCAAAAAGTATATGGAAGTTGTAGAATATTGGCATGGAGCAATCAAAAATTATAGATACGACGGAGACATATCAGCATCCCCAAGCTTAATTCTTGCTCGTCGTCGAGTAGGTAAATGATAAAAGAGATAATTTTTGATGTGGAATGCTACCTAGCATAATCTTGATCATATGTCTAATCATGGCATGAATATTAAGATACGAGTGATTCAAAGTAATAGTCTATCATTTGACATAAAAACAATAATACTTCAAGCCTACTAATAAAGCAATTAGGTCTTATTGAAATAACATAGCCAAAGAAAGCTCATCCCTACAAAATCATATAGTCTGGCTATGCTCTATCTTCACCACACAAAGCATTCACATCATGCACAACCCTGATGACAAGCCAAGCAATTGTTTCATACTTTTGACGTTCTCAAACCTTTTCAACTTTCACGCAATACATGAGCGTGAGCCATGGACATAGCACTATAGGTGGAATAGAATATGATGGTGGAGAAGACAAAAAGGAGAAGATAGTCTCACATCAACTAGGCGTATCAACGGGCTATGGAGATGCCCATCAATAGATATCAATGTGAGTGAGTAGGGATTGCCATGCAACGGATGCACTAAGAGCTATAAGTGTATGGAAGCTCAAACTAAAACTAAGTGGGTGTGCATCCAACTTGCTTGCTCATGAAGACCTAGGGCATTTGAGGAAGCCCATCGTTGGAATATACAAGCCAAGTTTTATAATGAAAATTCCCACTAGTATATGAAAGTGATAACTCAAGAGACTCTCTATATGAAGAACATGGTGCTACTTTGAAGCACAAGTGTGGTAAAAGGATAGTAACATTGCCCCCCCTTTTTTTGCGGGCTTCTTTGGCCCCCCTTTTTTTACTTAGGCTTCTTTGGCCTCTTTTTTGTGGGCAATGCTCTAATAATGATGATCATCACACTTTTATTTACTTACAACTCAATATTACAACTCGATACTAGAACAAAGATATGACTCTATATGAATGCCTCCGGCGGTGTACCGGGATGTGCAATGATCTAGCGTAGCAATGACATCAAAAAATGGGCAAGCCATGAAAACATCATGCTAGCTATCTTACGATCATGCAAAGAAATATGACAATGAATGCTCAAGTCATGTATATGATGATGATGGAAGTTGCATGGGAATATATCTTGGACTGGCTATGGAAATGCCATAATAGGTAGGTATGATGGCTGTTTTGAGGAAGGTATATGGTGGGTTTATGGTACCGGCGAAAGTTGCGCGGTACTAGAGAGGCTAGCAATGATGGAAGGGTGAGAGTGCGTATAATCCATGGACTCAACATTAGTCATAAAGAACTCACATACTTATTGCAAAAATCTATTAGTCATCGAAACAAAGTACTACGCGCATGCTCCTAGGGGGATAGATTGGTAGGAAAAGACCATCGCTCGTCCCCGACCGCCACTCATAAGGAAGACCGTCAATAAACACCTCATGCTCCGACTTCGTTACATAACGGTTCACCATACGTGCATGCTACGTGACTTGCAAACCTCAACACAAGTATTTCTCAATTTCACAATTACTCGACTAGCATGACTCTAATATCACCATCTTTATATCGCAAAACTATTGCGAGGAATCAAACATATCATATTCACCGATCTACAAGTTTATGTAGGATTTTATGACTAACCATGTGAATGACCAGTTCCTGTCATCTCTCTAAATAGATATAAGTGAAGCAAGAGAGTTTAATTCTTTCTACAAAAGATATTCCCGTGTTCTAACAAATATAAGTGAAGCAAAAGAGCATTCTACAAATGGCGGTTGTATAAGTGAAGAGAAACATGCAATCCAAACTTATATAAATGAAGCACATGAAGCATTCTATAAAGCCACACTCAAAAGATATAAGTGAAGTGTAAAGAGAATTCTATAAATCAACCAAGGACCATCTCATACCAGCATGGTGCATAAAAAAAATAAAAACCTAAATGCAAAAGACGCTCCAAGACTTGCACATATCGCATGAACGAAACGAATCTGAAAACATACCGATATTTGTTGAAGAAAGAGGGGATGCCTCCCTAGCATCCCCAAGATTAGACGCTTGAGTATCCTTGAATATGTACTTGGGGTGCCTCGGGCATCCCCAAGCTTGAGCTCTTGCCTCTCTTCCTTCTTCTCACATCGAAACCTTCTCAATCATCGAACACTTCATCCACACAAAACTTCAACAGAAAACTCGGTAAGATCCGTTAGTATAATAAAGCAAATCACTACTCTAAGTACTGTTGCAAACCAATTCATATTTTGTTTTTGCATTGTGTCTACTGTAATATAACTTTTTCATGGCTTAATCCACTGATATAAATTGATAGGTTCATCAAAACAAGCAAACTATGCATCAAAAACAGAATCCGTCTAAAACAGAACAGTCTGTAGCAATCTGAACATTCACCATACTTCTGATACTTGAAAAATTCTATCAAAATTAGGAAAAATAAAATTTTTGTATAGGAAGACAATGCAAAAAGAATCAGAACCATTTGATATTCCAGATAAAAATGTAAAATCGCGGACTACAGCCAAAGTTTCTGTCCTGCACCATACAAACCATCAAGCAAATGTAAACATCGTAAAGGCAAACCTTGGCACATTATTTTTATAATACAATGGAGTTGTACAAGGGGATAATTATTTTTATTGAAAATTTTCTGTAATCAAGATTCACAAAGTTCCCATGGGCATGAACAAAGTTCAAGGACGCCCCCACTTTCACAATGCTCGTCTATCTCAATTTCACTTTTCTTTTAGAAAAAGTTTTCGGTTCCCCTCTTTATTTTTGTTGTTTTTAAACTATATGAAAGCACTCAACAGAAATAAATGACTCTCTAAAACTTCCAGGTTGTCTCCCTGGCAGCATTTTCTTTAAAGCCATTAAGCTAGGCACATAGTTCTCAAGTAGTGAATCCACCCGGATCCCAAGGTATATCAAAGCTAATTTTAATTAACAATGATTTGTAATTTAGTGGTGAGCACAAGGTAACATATATCATGTAATGACGAAGTCTAACTCTCTTCCTATGCATCGGCATGTCATAAAAGAACAATTCATGCACACATAGTAAAGGCCAATGCATAGTATAAACAGTTTCTTGCAATTCTATCATATTGGAAACATAGAGAGGTGGAGATATAGTTCCTCTCTCATAATAATTGCAAGTAGGAGCAGCAAGAACATGCATATTATATCTATCAAAATCATCATGTGTAATAGTAAAATGCAACCCATCAATATAATCCTTAATAAGTGCAAACTTCTCCGATATAGTGTAGTCGGGAGAATTCAAAAAGATAATAGGACTATCATGCGTGGGTGCAATAGCAACAATTTCATGTTTAACATAAGGAACTATAGAAAGTTCATATCCATAAGCATAATTGATATTGGCTTCTTGGCCACAAGCATCAAAAAGGGATATTTGAAGAGAATCATAGGGATCATAACAGTCATCATAGCAATCATCCTTCGGTAAGCACGAAGGGGAATTAAACAATGTGTGAGTTGAAGAGTTACTCTCATTATAAGGTGGGCACGGGTGATCAATCCGCTCTTCCTCCTTTTGTTCTTCACTCTCCTCCTCATCTTTTTCATCCAATGAGATCACAGTTTCATCAATTTCTTCTTCCATAGACTCCTGCAAAATATTAGTCTCTTCTTGGACAGCGGAGTATTCCTCAATATATAGTTTAACATAGGCATTAGAAGCATAATTCTCATAACAATATTCAAGTATGGCAAAATTTTCAGATTTGTGAAGAGTAGCATCATACTTTTCAATCAAAGAAGCAATTTCAAAAGCACCCTTAAAAGCAACAAATTCTTCAATTTGTTGAACATCATAGTAATTATAAACACCCTTAGCATATGAAGATAAGATTCCATTATCAATAAACTCACATTGGTAGGGAAGGTGTTTCTTAGGGTTTTCAGAACAACAAGTAAAATCATATATTTCACATAAATTCCAAGCATAACATTGCAAACGTTGAATTTGACCCCATAATAGTTTCCCTTTTTCAGATATACGGTGTCGCACATAACAAGCATGCTCATCTAAGGATTTGCCCTCAACTAAACTAGTTGGGGTTTCAGCACGAGCACATAGGGATCGAAGATGATCCAAGTAATAAGCTTCATCAGTGTGATAGATTTTGATTGGTTCTTCAACCATTGGTTCAGTAGGTACAACTAATTTTTTTGGTATTTTGCGTTTCCTACCCATAACTAAAGATAGGAAACAACTAAGAACAACAAATAAAAATTACTTAGTGATAAAGCAAACAAGCACACATGAGAATATTCACCCCACGCTATTGCTCCCCGGCAATGGCGCCAGAAAAAGGTCTTGATAACCCACAAGTATAGGGGATCACAATAGTTTTCGATAAGTAAGAGTGTCGAACCCAACGAGGAGCTAAGGGTAGAACAAATATTCCCTCAAGTTCTATCGACCACCGATACAACTCTATGCACACTTGATGTTCGCTTTACCTAGAACAAGTATGAAACTAGAAGTACTTCGTAGGTGTTGTTGGATAGGTTTGCAAGATAATAAAGAGTACGTAAATAAAAGGTAGGGGCTGTTTAGGTTAAGAAACGATAAAGTAAATATAGCGAGTGTGGAAAAGTGGTGGTAGGAGTTGCGAAATTGCCCCTTAAGCAATTGACTACTTTACTAGACTGATAGCAAGTATTATGTGGGAGAGGCCACTGCTAGCATGTTATCCCTGACTTGGAATTCTATGCACTTATGATTGGAACTATTAGCAAGCGTCCGCAACTACTAATGTTCATTAAGGTAAAACCCAACCATAGCATTAAGATATATTGGTCCCCCTTCAATCCTGTATGCATCAATTTCTATGCTAGGTTGAAGCTTCTGTCACTCTTGCCCTCCAATACATAGTCCTATCAACATACAACTAACCCTAGGGTGTGATCCACGCGCGCAATCATATGATTGGAACCAAAGGACAGCAACATAACCACAAGCAAATTAAATCAATCATAGCAATTCATCAACCACCGATAGGACAACGGAAATCTACTCAGACATCATAGGATGGCAACACATCATTGGAGAATAATATGAAGCATAAAGCACCATGTTCAAGTAGAGGGTACAGCGGGTTGCGGGAGAGTGTACTGCTATAGATAGAGGTGGGGGGAGGTGATGGATATGTTGGTGAAGATGGCGGAGGTGTTGGTGTAGATCGCAGTGATGATGATGGCCCCCGGTGGGACTCCGGTGCCACCGGAAGCGAGGGGGAGAGAGCCCGCTCCTTCTTCTTCTTCCTTGACCTTCTCCCTAGATGGGAGAAGGGTTTCCCCTCTGGTCCATGGCCTCCATGGCACGGGAGGGGCGAGAGCCCCTCCGAGATTGGATCTGTCTCTCTGTCTCTCTCTGTTTCTGCGTTCTCAGATTCTTCCCTTTCACCGTTTCTTATATTCCCGGAGATCCGTAACTCCGATTGGGATGAAATTTTAACACGATCTCTATCCAGATATTAGCTTTCTTGTGGCGAAAGAAGGGAATCAACCGCCTTACGGGGTGGCCATGAGGGTCAGGGGCGCGCCTGACACCCTCGGGCGCGCCCCCCTACCTCGTGGGCCCCTCGAGCATCGTCTCGCGTGGATTCTTCTTCCCAAAAATCATATATATTCCAAAAAAAATCTCCGTCAGTTTTTATTCCGTTTGGACTCCGTTTGATATTGGGTTTCTACGAAACAAAAAACATGCAACAAACAGGAACTGGCACTGGGCACTGGATCAATATGTTAGTCCCAAAAATATTATAAAAAGTTGCCAAAAGTATATGGAAGTTGTAGAATATTGGCATGGAACAATCAAAAATTATAGATACGACGGAGACGTATTAGACCCTGCGGTGTGGATCGAGGACTTTAGTCTCCACATTCATATGGCTCATGGAGATGACCTCCACGCCATCAAATACCTCCCCTTAAAACTCAAACGGCCAGCTCGGCACTGGCTAAACAGCCTGCCCAAAAATTCTATTGGCAGCTGGGAGGACTTGGAAGAGGCCTTCCTTGACAACTTCCAAGGTACATATGTCCGGCCACCAGATGCCGATGACTTAAGTCACATTATCCAGCAACCCGGAGAGTCAGCCAGGAAGCTCTGGACTAGGTTCTTAGTTAAAAAGAACCAAATCGTCGACTGTCCGGACGCAGAAGCCCTAGCGGCCTTCAAACACAGCGTCCGGGACGAGTAGCTCGCTCGCCACCTCGGTCAAGAAAAACCAAAATACATGCCAGCCCTTACCGCTCTAATGACCCATTTTTGCACGGGAGAAGACAGCTGGCTCGCTCGTAGAAGCAACAGCGCCAGCGAACCGGGCACTTCCGAAGTCCGGGACAGCAATGGTAAACCACGACGCAGCAAAAACTAGCGCCGCAATGATAACGAAAGAACGCATGACACAGCGGTTACCGCGGGATTCAACGACCCCAAATCCGGTCAACGGAAGAAGCCATTTAAGGCAAACAGAGATGGACCATCCAATTTGTACAAGATATTGGACCGGCCCTTTCAGATTCATGGCCACCCCAACAAACTAGCTAATCATACCAACAGAAGTTGTTGGGTCTTCAAGCAGGCCGGCAAGCTCAATGCCGAACACAAGGGGAGGGGGCCGCCAGGCGATAGCAATGATGAAGAGGTTCTCCAACCAAATTCCGGGGGTCAGAAGCAATTTCCCCCCGAAGCAAAAGCAGTGAACATGGTATACGTGACACACGACTCTACAGGGGAGCTGGAGAGACACTCCCTCTGGACTGAGGATCACACTACGTCGACCTCAGCCGAAGTACACAGTGGTCTCATTAAACCACATACCTTGTTGGCCGTTAAGCCACCGGTCTCCATTCAACAGGATCGACCAAGTTTGGAGCAAGACTAGAAGTTCGGCTTCCGCCGTCCGTGAAGGAAATATGCCCTAGAGGTAATAATAAAGTTATTATTTATTTCCTTATTTCATGATAAATGTTTATTATTCATGCTAGAATTGTATTAACCGGAAACATAATACATGTGTGAATACATAGACAAACAGAGTGTCACTAGTATGCCTCTACTTGACTAGCTCGTTAATCAAAGATGGTTATGTTTCCTAACCATAGACATGAGTTGTCATTTGATTAACGGGATCACATCATTAGGAGAATGATATGATTGACTTGACCCATTCCTATAGCTTAGCACTTGATCGTTTAGTTTGTTGCTATTGCTTTCTTCATAACTTATACATGTTCCTATGACTATGAGATTATGCAACTCCCGTTTACCGGAGGAACACTCTATGTGCTACCAAACGTCACAACATAATTGGGTGATTATAAAGGTGCTCTACAGGTGTCTCCAAAGGTACTTGTTGGGTTGGCGTATTTCAAGATTAGGATTTGTCACTCCGATTGTCAGAGAGGTATCTCTGGGCCCTCTCGGTAATACACATCACTTAAGCCTTGCAAGCAATGCAACTAAATGAGTTAGTTGCGGAATGATGTATTACGAAACGAGTAAAGAGACTTGCCGGTAACGAGATTGAACTAGGTATTGAGATACTGACGATCGAATCTCAGGCAAGTAACATACCGATGACAAAGGGAACAACGTATGTTGTTATGCGGTTGGACCGATAAAGATCTTCGTAGAATATGTAGCAGCCAATATGGGCATCCAGGTCCCGCTATTCGTTATTGACCAGAGAGGTGTCTCGGTCATGTCCACATAGTTCTCGAACCCGTAGGGTCCACACGCTTAAACGTTCATTGACGATATAGTACTATATGAGTTATGTATGTTGGTGACCGAATGCTATTCGGAGTCCGGGATGAGATCACGGACATGATGAGGAACTCCAGAATGGTCCGGAGATAAAGTTTGATATATGGGATAATAGTGTTTTGTCACCGGAAGGGTTCCAGAATTCACCGGAAGGGGTTCCGGATGTTTCCCGAAATGTTTGGGTACGGAAACACTTTATTTGGGCCAAAGGGGAAAGCCCACAAGGTTTTTGGAAAGCGCAAAAGGAAGTTTTGCGGAGTCCAGGGGCCAGACGCCAGGGTCCCTGGAGTCTGGCCCTGGAGTCCGAGAAGGACTCTTGCCTTTCAGGGTGAAACCGACTTTGTGGAGGCTTTTACTCCAAGTTTCGACCGCAAGGCTCAACATAGGGCCAGACGCCAGGGTCCCTGCCGTCTGGCCCTGGAGTCCGAGAAGGACTCTTGCCTTTCAGGGTGAAACCGACTTTGTGGAGGCTTTTAATCCAAGTTTCGACCCCAAGGCTCAACATATAAATAGAGGATTAGGGCTAGCACCCAAGACACATCAAGAAACACCAAGTAGTGTGCCGGCAACCCTGTCCCCTCTACTTTATCCTCCGTCCTAGTTTTTGTAGTGCTTAGGCGAAGCCCTGCGGAGATTGTTCTTCACCAACACCGTCACCACGCCGTCGTGCTGCCGGAACTCATCTACTACTTCGCTCCTCTTGCTGGATCGAGAAGGCGAGGACATCACCGAGCCAAACGTGTGCAAAACTCGGAGGTGCCGTGCTTTCGGTACTTGGATCGGTCGGATCGTGAAGACGTACGACTACATCAACCGCGTTGATATAACGCTTTCGCGAACGGTCTATGAGGGTACGTAGACAACACTCTCCCCTCTCGTTGCTATGCATCACCATGATCTTGCGTGTGCGTAGGAAATTTTTGAAATTACTACGTTCCCCAACAGTCCGCCTCATATACCTGCGAAATGTGTACCGCGCATACATAACTATGCACTTCAAATAGCTTGGGCATCGGCGGAAGCATAACATAGATGGATCTACAAGTACTCCCATAAACTACTTCCTTTTCCCTTTTACTAAATTACTCTTTCTTTTTCCATTATCCTTTGCCACAGGTAGCGCAAAGGCTGGTCATCTCATAGACGGTATCAGAGTCCGGGTTCATAAATTCACCCAAAGGCTACTCCTGTTAAGGAGCCCCTCCACTAAGGAAAGGTGGCGCAGACATGCGACAGGAGGTCCAAAATAAATTTTTTAGACCGCACTCTCTATTTTTTTCGAGCCTGTAAAGTGCACGTTTCCTCAGCCGCCGACCCCCGGCATGTCAAATAGCCTGGGTTGTGGTGTTATCATCTATAAAATGACAATTGGCATGTCACCTAGGTTCTAGTGAATATACTTCGTATCCGGTATCCACTTTTCTATAAAGAACCAATTTTTTCTCCTTTTGGTTGTTTCACACACCCACCCCGGCATACCTTGCCAGGGGCTCGACATAGGAACAAAATAAGTTGCCAACAAAGTCTAAACAGCTTCATAGCATACTTCGGTGTTGCGAGTTCGACCTTATATGCATCAGCTCCGAATCATGTCTTGGGTCAATAGTTGGGTTGCCCGGCTCATGTGCTTGCTACCTTATGTTCCGCTCTATCGCCTAGGGTAGTAAAGGGAGAACTACTGCAATTGTGTTTCCGGTTCATGTGGTTAAACACCTCAGTAGAGAAAGCCGAAAACCGACTGTCATGATGTGGCGAGAGCTGGTCAACCGCTCGACGACTTATCAAGATCTTTTGAGATTCCCCCGTATCATACGAAGGACCTTCTTTCGGGCCATACATGTAACGCACCGCATTGGGACAACTGTGTACATAACAGGATCTATATCGTAGATCCACCATAAAACTCCTATGGCTAAGTGAAAGTGTTAACGCCCTATTGTCCGATTGCCTAGTTCACTGCATTGACACCTCCTTTTTGGACCAAGACGTTGGGTTAAGAGTGATCAATTTCTTTTCCGAACACCCTCGTATTTCCTACGAGGGGGCTGAAGCCGACGACTGGAAATCTTTCAGATTATATAAAAACGACCGCACAGGAGGATCCAAAGCTTTTAAGCAACTCTAAAATAAACCTTATTATTTCATGATACCGTTTTTCACAATGTCAATACATCTCACTTGAATATCATATCTTTCGAGCACTGACCCTCTATCAACCGGGCAGCCTCTAAAACATCTTCGAAATAATGCTCTGCTGCGTGATGGTCCTTGCCCTTGGGTGGACTCTTCACTGCAACATCGATGGCCTTCATCTTCGTCTAGTATGTTTTCACACGGGCAAAGGCCATCCGTGCACCTTCAATGCACGTTGATCGCTTAACGGCGTCGATGCACCGCATCGTGGCAGCAAGTCACCGCACCAAACCAAAATAACTATCCGGAATTGGCTCGGTCGGCCACAGCCGGACTACGACGTCTTTCATGGAAGCGCTGCATATCCGGTGCAGTTCTGTCCATTGGGTCATCTGCTTGTTCAGCAACAATGGGCGCTTTGACGCACCAAATTGTGACCAGAAAAGCTTCTCCGTTGCATACCCTTCTTGCGCTTAGTAAAACTGTGCCGCATCGGAATCACTCTTCGGCAAATCCAATAAAGCATCTGGAGAACTCCACACTTGATTAAGCGGGGCATAATTTGGATCGCCGAACTTAGTTTGCAGTAAAATGGCCTTACCAGCCGCGATCTCCCCAGCTTCCCGGATCTCCTCCCGGGCCACTCTAGATTCGGACCGGGCCTCTCTTTGCTCTTGTAAGGCCTTGTCAAGATCAACCATTTTGGCTTTATTATCCCTCTCGAGAAATCCGCAGCGGCTAACGGCCTCCTTTAGTTCAAGTGTCATCGAGGATATTTTCTCCTTGCATCGGTGCCAAGCAGCCTGTTCGACCTTTAGCTCGACAGATGCCTTTTTGGCAGCCGCATTACTAATCCGGGCCTGCTCCTTGGCCCGGGCTAGCTCAACCTGAAGGACCTCGACTGCGGCAGCACCATCTGCAGATACGTACATCTTATTACACAATTCTTTGCATCATGCTTATATTGTAAACACGTGCATAGTATGGCTGCCCCAAAAAACATACCTTGCGCCTTGTCAAGTCGCCTGTTGATAAGCGCGATATCCTTATCTGCCTCATCAATCTTGTGTTGCAAATCCGCAACTTCTGTAGTTCGGGCAGTTACTGGGGAGGTCACAGCCTGTGTTCTAATTGATTAGATTATTTCCTGGGCATATCTTTTGATCCTCAAATCGCCTCCCTCGGGAAGCCAATCAGAGTCTCAGGGGATACTATCTATACACAGGTGTATTTTGTGAATAAAACACAATCGAACATATTATAGTACAAACCTCGAAGCCTCTTAGCAGGCTCACGAAGGCCTCATTCAATCCGCTTTTCACGGACATGACCTTTTCAACCACTGTGCCCATCAAGGTACGATGTTCCTCTGAGACGGATGCCCGCCGCAGCATGTTCGTCAATGTATCCAGCGCCTATGGGTCCCCGGAAGCTGCTGAAGGAGTACGGTCTCCCTTTGAAGGAATCCGTTTATTCGTATCCGGCTATAGACCGGACTGCTCAGGACCTCCATTATTGGCCACCGGACCCTGGGCCTCCGAAGTATCACCTTCGAATGGTGTCTTCATCCCTTGCACCACTTGTTGATCGGGGGAGACCCCTTGCGACGATACCTTGAAGTTGTCCACCCTATTGGGCGAGGAGACCGATGGAGGTGTCTCGCTTTCCATCATCTCCAGGAGAAGGTCCCCTGAGGAAGAGGACTGTTGAAGAAGACTGCGTGCCGAACTGCAAAAAACATATATTCTAGACGTTACAAGCAAGGAACAGAACATGTTTAAAACACCCTTGTTCACTTACGATTTGTCCCGAGGCTTGTCCTCGTCGTGGGACTGCGCGATGACGTCGTCCTCCAAGCCCGGGCCACCCGTCAAAGGCATCTTGCCTCACTTAGGAGCCTTTTCCTCCCAATCTTCGGAGGCGACGCTTTTCTTTCTATGGGGGGGGGAGAGATGTTGACTTCCCCTTCATTTTTGTCTTCAAACGATGGAATCTTGATTCCCCCGGACACAATGTCTGATATACCTTCGGGATGGAGGCCATCTTTGGTCCTCCCACTCTCTGCTTTGCTCTCCTTCACAGGCATCTGGTATGGAGCCCGGGCCAGCATCCTTGTTAATACAAGATCCGCTGAGCCTTCGGGAAGGGGGGGGGGGCGAACACCTAATTAGTTCTGCTTTCTTTACCTAGCCCTGGAAGAAGATAGTTTGCTCAGTAATGTATTACGGCATACTTAAATACAAAGTGTTCGGAATTCGAGTGCTTACCGGGGTATCTGGACGGTTGCAGTCGAGGCCGGCGTCCTCAGTGGTGTCCGGCCAATGTTTTTGTTTCCCAAAAACAACTTCCACATCCCTTTGTGCATAATGCCAAAGAAGTGTTGGCGGGTTCGTGGTCCTTCCGGATTAAACTCCCACATGCGGAGAGGCCTACGCTGGCATGGCAAAGCTCGGCGGACTAGCATTACTTGAATCACGTCGACAAGATCGATGTCCGTCTCAAGGACGGTTCGGATGCAGATCTATAGAGTCTGCACTTCATCAACTGATCCCCAGTCCAGCCCCTTATGGATCCATGATGCAAGCTATAACGGAGGGCCAAAATAGAACGCGGATATAGCTAGCCACTTGGTACTACGGGGTTCCATGATGTAAAACCACTCCCGCTGCCATTGGTTGGAAGTTTCGGTGAAAGAGCCTTTTGGCCAAAGAGTGTTGGTAAGCTTGCTCCCCACTTGGTACTACAGCACCGCCACACTCCTCCTATTCCCTGTCGACTACCTTCGGCTTCACACTAAAGGTCTTGAGCCATAGGCCAAAGTGTGGGGGGATTCAGAGGAAGGCCTCACACGTGATGATGAACGCCGAGACGTGGAGGAGAGAATCTGGAGCTAGATCATGAAAATCTAGTCCGTAATAAAACATTACCCCCCGGACAAAGGGGTGGAGAGCGAACCCTAGCCCTCGGAGGAAGTGACGGATGAATACGACCCTCTCGCCGGATCTGGGGGTCGGAATAACCTGTCCTTGAGCAGGAAGCCTGTGGGGGATCTCCGCGGCCAGGTATCTGGCCGCCCAAAGCTTTGTGATATCCTCCTCTATAACGGAGGAAGCCACCCATCGACCTTGAGGGCTGGGCCCAGACAAGATGGGGAAGCTTGGAGCAATGAAGTCGAACCTTGGGTGCTAGAACTTGAGGATGGAAAGGCTGAGGAGAGGTTTGGCGTAAAAAGACGGCCCTTGGTTCCTTTATAAAGGCACCGGGTATTGAACGCCTCCTCCTGAGCCTAAAGACTTGCCTATTCCTAAGGAATCTTTCCAACAGAATGGTTGGATTACCCACGCTCGTATTGATGATAATCTCGCAATAAGGGGACACGATCTCCACTTCGACAGGACATGCCAATAACAACCATGCCACGAAACGTGGAACGACGGGATAGGAAACGGTTCGAAATAAATAACCGAGCGAGCATGATGTCATGTTATAAAAATTATTATCAGCAGATTGGACTCGTAAAATACTATACTCTACGGCTGTGGTACTTGTGTTGCAGGTTCGGACATTGTCGTTTCGTCCGAAGACTATCCTGAAGTATTCGGAAAGGGGAACACACCTTGCAATGCCGAAGACAATCTGCGCGCCGGACACCTCATCATTGAAGCCTGGTTCAGGGGCTACTTAGGGACTCATGGACTAAGGGGTCCTCGGGCGTCCGGCCTGTTGGACATGGGCCGGACTAATGGGCTGTGAAGAAACAAGACCGAAGACTCTCTCCTGTGTCCGGATGGGACTCTCCTTGGCATGGAAGGCAAGCTTGGCGACCCAATATGAAGATTCCTTTATCTGTAACCGACCTTGTACAACCCTAGTCCCCTCCAGTGTCTATATAAACCGGAGGGCTTAGTCCAGCTAGGGACAATCATTACCATAATCATAGCCAGGCTACACTTTTAGGGTTTAGTCATTATGATCTCGTGGTAGATCAACTCTTGTAATACTCATATTCATCAATATCAATCAAGCAGGAAGTAGGGTATCACCTCCATAGAGAGGGCCCGAACCTGGGTAAACATCGTGCCCCCTGTCTCCTGTTACCATCGATCCTAGACGAACAGTTCAGGACCCCCTACCCGAGATCCGCCGGTTTTGACACCGACACCTCCCACTTATGATTAAGCCCTCTCGCAAGAATCCGCAACTATGGAAGAAGAATTAAGATAAATCTAACCATAGCATGAAACATATGGATCCAAATCAGCCCCTTACGAAGCAACACATAAACTAGGGTTTAAGCTTCTATCACTCTAGCAACCCATCATCTACTTATTACTTCCCAATGCCTTCCCCTAGGCCCAAATCATGGTGAAGTTTCATGTAGTCGACGTTCACATAACACCACTAGAGGAGAGACAACATACATCTCATCACAATATCGAACAAATACCAAATTCACATGATTACTTATAACAAGACTTCTCCCATGCCCTCAGGAACAAACATAACTACTCACAATGCATATTCATGTTCATAATCACAGGAGTATTAATTATCATTAAGGATTTGAACATATGATCTTCCACCAAATAAACCAACTAGCATCAACTACAAGGAGTAATCAACACTACTTGCAACCCATAGGCACCAATCCAAAGTTTTGAGACAAAGATCAGATACAAGAGATGAACTAGGGTTTGATAGGAGATGGTGCTGGTGAAGATGTTGATGGATATTGACCCCATCTTGATGAGAGGATCGTTGGTGATGACGATGGCTTCGATTTCCCCCTCTCGGAGGGAAGTTTCCCCGGCAGAACAGCTTCGCCGGAGCCCTAGATTTGTTCTACCCAAGTTCCGCCTCGAGACGGTGGCGCTTCGTCCTGAAAGCTTCCTCTTTATTTTTTCTAGGTCAAAACACACCATATATCAGAAGATGGGCATCAGGGGCCTGCCAGGTGGCCCACAAGGCAGGGGGCACGTCTAGGGGGCAGGGCGCGCCCCCACCCTTGTGGATGGCAGGTGCCCCCCCTCTGGTGCTTTCTTCGCCCAATATTTCTTATATATTCCAAAATAATTCTCTGTGAAGTTTTATGACTTTTGGAGTTGTGCAGAATAGGTCTCTAATATTTGCTCCGTTTCTAGTCCAGAATTCCAGCTGCCGGCATTCTCCCCCTTCATGTAAACCTTGTAGAATAAGAGAGAAAAGACATAAGTATTGTGCTATAATGTGTAATAACAGCCCATAATGCAATACATATCAATGTAAAAGCATGATGCAAAATGGACGTATCACCAAGCTGAAGGAGGAGGTGATTGAAGCCCATGCTTCCCACGCCAAGCACGTTTCTGAGGCAATGGCCCAGCTGGACACCAGGGAGAAGATCCTTGCCAACGCCAAACGAAAAGCGGCAGCGGTGCACGGCACCTTCCCTTCCCTCGAGCTCAGGGCTCACCAGGCGCTACAGTCCATCTACAGAGGAGGATTTAAAGACCCACTCAAGACGCCTGAGGGCGGCTACATGAGGCTCTCTTTCAAGCTTGCCGAGGAACTTGAAGGTGCCGCCGCCAAGGTGGACTCCGTCCTGGAAGAGGAGTGCCACGACCTCTTCTCCATGGCAGCGACACACGTCTTCAGCCACCTTTACCTCCGCAATCCCAGCTTCAACTTCGACGCAGTGACTGGCCCGGTCCCTCTCGAGTTTCACGCCTCCACGGCAGCAGCAATGAAAGGCCATCTGACCATGCTGTTGGGGAAGTTCACTTGCAACCCTGACACCGACCCTGCGGTAGCTGGGGTGAGCGGCAGCAACAGCGGCGATGGCGGTGCCAACGATCTTGAAGATGAGCCCATCGCGGCTGAGGCAGATGGTGGTGACAGCCATGGCGACGATGACCCCTCCTCCTAGAATTTATCCCACGACACTTTTCATGCTTCGTGGAGGCATAAGACTTTTTTTGAATTTGACACTTGGTGCTTGTAATAATTGTTGGAACTTCATGATTTCCTTTTCGCGTTTGGTTTCCTTCTTGTTTGCCTTTGCGCTCTTCATCGGCACGGCCCAGCCCCGCGCATACCTCGGCCACCATTGGGATGTCTGATCATGATGCCAGGACGAAACCAACGGGTGAGGGGCTACGTGACTAGTGAGGCCCCTGAGTCGCGATGCTCAGGGGTCCCCCTTGACGTGCGAGCGGTCTCATGAAGGAAACGTGGGCGGCAGCGAGGTTAATCTGGGGCCCTTCAACCTTTTCTTGCCAGGCTTCTCCTGGGGGGAACGTGAGAAGACAAGGTACTAGGGACCTTTTGTCGGTGTTCTGGGAACCGGGGTACCCAGACTTGCCTGCCTGTGGCCCACGGCATGGCTTCATCGATGGCCTGGTACGGCCCACCTACAAGACCACCAAGACAAGACCCTCGCGAGGGGCCAAGCCTCGTGGGGCGGACAACGCCAAGACCTCCCAAGGGAGCGGCCTCACCAGACGGACTCTCGAGGAGCGGAGATTTCAATGCAGGTACCCAGCCTCATGAGGCTACCATGATGCAAGCCATGACGACCAAGGCAGGCGGGCGCCAGCAGGCGTAGAGAAGGCCGTTTCCTCTTTGGTGCTAAGGAGGAAAGGACATGCATGGGTTCCTGGGGAATCAGGCAAAGGTTTCCATTTCGGTGCCACGAAACCAAGACCACCAGTGCAGCAGGACGGATGTCATCGCCGAGCCCACCGCAGTGTCACGACCAGAAGCTTTGTAGGTGAAGACCATCTTCTGTCAGGATAAGATGTACTACTTGTCCCCTTTCAAATTTGCCACTTTGGGATCCCTTCCCCCCTACGTTTTCGGGGAAGAGGACCGAGGTCATTATAAATATAGTATAGCCACCACCATGGAGGGAGATCGGATCCTTTCCACCCTCACCCAGAGACCTTGCGAGGTTATTCATCCCTTGTACTAGTTCATCCACTGCCCCTCATGAGGCCAATCCACCACAAAGCAGGAGTAGGGTCTTACACCGCAAGGTGGCCCGAACCTGGCTAAACTGCCGTGTTCATCTTCTTCCTTGTTCACGCGAATCGAGCTAGGCCGTGGGGCGACGGGCTGGTTAGTTGGATAGTTTGAGTTCTTTGCTCATGTCCTAGAGTTCGAACCTTTCTTGGGTCAGTGGAGCCCTGAATCTGACATTTGGCACGCCAGGTAGGGGCATGTCGAAGCTTTGCCTCTTCATCAGCTACGCTCCGCCCACGCTGCGTGGTTCCCATGGCAGGTGTCGCCCCACCCGCCTGGCCGCTGGGCGCATTCGGAGGCATCGCAATCCTTTGGGCCTCCCCCCGCCCTGCGGCAATATGGTGGCCGCTGAAGCTCAAGCCGGCGTTGCCTCCGCGGTATGATGGCGCGGCGGACCCTGCGGAGTTCCTTCGGGTGTACACTTAGGCCATCCGGGCGGCGGGCGGCAATGACAAGGTCATGGCGAACTAGCTCCCTATGTCCCTCACGGGCGTGCCACGCTCCTGGATGCTCAGCCTGCCTAAGTCTTTGGTGGCCTCTTGGGAGGAGTTGTGCGTCCCGCTCATCAGATGCTTCGTGGCCCCGATGCTCCATGAGGTCGCGGCGATCCTCGATGGGTCACAGGCACTGGCCTCGGGGCACCACGTCAAGGAACTCCTCCATTTGCTGGGAGCTACTCAGTCGCGACAGGGGGCTCCTCCAGGCCGCGTCGCGCCTGAGACTACCATCACCTTCGACCCCAGGGATCACCCCAGGACCACGGTCGGCACCGGCGCACTCCTCATGTTGTGCACGCCCACCATCAACAATGTTGTGGTCACCAGGACACTCATCGACGGCGGTGCTGGCCTCAACGTCCTCTCGGTAGAAGCCTTCGATCTGCTTCAGGTGTCCTATGACCAGCTCGCGCCCACCAAGCCCTTCTCAGGGGTGGTCGACGGCTCCACCGCTCCCTTGGGGCTGATACGCCTCCCGCTCACCTTCGGCACGCGCTACAACTACCGTACCGAGCTCATTGACTTCGACGTCTCCCACATCAACCTCCCATACAATGCCATCCTTGGGTATCCGGCCCTCACCAAATTCATGGAGACGACGCTTCCCGGCTACAACGTCGTCAAGATGCCTGTAAGCAGCGGCATCATCACAGTGGTGGGGGACACTAGAGATGCACTCCTAGCCCTCAAGCTCGCCTTCAAGGCCACGACAGCCACACGAGTAGGCGCTAAAGACACTCCAGAGGTCCCAGAGGCCGCGCCCGCAAAGAAGAAGCAATTGTTCTCTCAAGATCGGGCCAAGACGAAGCAGGTGCCATTCAACGTCGGGGACTCGGGCCCCACCTTCACCATAGGCGTTTGTCTCCCTACTGGTACGCGTCGGTGCT
The DNA here is from genome assembly GCF_056163025.1 of Triticum urartu. NCBI lineage: Eukaryota > Viridiplantae > Streptophyta > Magnoliopsida > Poales > Poaceae > Triticum > Triticum urartu. Next base: position 164,319,290 of record NC_141874.1, read on the forward strand.
ATACACACGGTTTTTAACCCCTTTCCACGACGACATTTGGAACTGTTGCCAAGTGAGTGTGGGCGATAGGGGGTCCTTCCCACACGACCCAGAAACTGTCGGGGATATGGAGCCATGATCCAGAGGCCTTGCAAAGTGTAATCGTGTGCGATGCAACACACACTAAATTCCTTCGCACGTGTGGGATCGGTGATTAAACTTTTCTAATGACACGATGAAACCAAACGGTGTGTCATAATGAACTGTCTGGGAAACAGTTTGTAAGGCACACGGGCCAACATATGAATTGTGTGTGATATGTGCCCCATTGCACACGTGTTTTCTGCGGAACCCGTCTGCCATGCAAGATTCCATCGCACATGTTTCCCAACAAGTACCATGTGTGATAATGTTCTATAACAAATGGTTCAGGAGCCCCTTCGCGCACATACAAGTGTTGTAGATCGTTTTTGATTTGTTGTGTATCGCCAATGGTTGCGGCAAGAGTGACGTGTGCTTTTCGTTTGGGATCCCACACGTTTCCTGAAAAATTACGACTGGGATTGTATTTTACATCGGGCACGGTTTACTCCGAGAACTCGTGTGCGATACCATGATATCACAAACGGTTCCGGAGACGCTACGCACACGTAGTAGCGCTGCAAATCATTTGCGATCTGCTGTGTATCACCGACGGTTCAACTACGATTGACATATGCTTTCCGATGTGGATCGCACACACTCATTTTGTTGAACCGTGTGCGGACCAATTGCCAGGTTAAAACAAAATATCCCATTTTGAATCGGCATGCAAAAAGCAAATTCACCACAATATTCAATTGAACAAATGGTGTCCACAGGAAGAATAATCATCAGATTTCGCAACAATTGCAATTGAACATATGGGTAGCTAAATTCCAATGATTTTCCCACACATATATGCATTACATAATTAATCATAGTGTACGAAATACGAAGACCTCATCTGATGGAAAACAATGGATCCATGCGTATATGTTTAGCGGCTAGGGATGGCAGTTTTGCCCATGGGTATGGGTACCCGCGGGAACCCTACCCGAAAACAATGGGCATGGGCAATACTTGGAGAGGTTTTGTACCCACAGGTAATGGGTATCCATACTCGCAAAATATATGGCTAGGGCATGGGTATGAAATTGTGCCCATGGATAACCCAATGGATACCCACAAACAATGTTAAATGAAACTAACTCCTATGATATGTGGAGTCAACATCCAACCCTCATGGCCCACCCTAAATCTTGTATTCCCTAGACCATCCATAGCACACAGGGCCACATGTACTTGATCGCCACTCCTCCTACGTCATATGTGTCTCCCCGAAGTGATGATATCTCTACTTATCGTCATTGAACACCTGCCCATCTCTTGATCTAGCGACCCCCAATTCCCAGTGCCGCCTCTCACAATGTAGGGGGTACCACTAACCATTGCTCATACTCGCTCGATTCCTCCAAGAGGCCACCCACCGAAGCAGGCCGCGTCAATGCTATACTGCTTGCCCATCATCACTTGAATTTTAGACTCATTTATCTTTTTTTTTAAATGGCATAGATTGTACCCATCGGATACCCATTGGGTATAGGATACCCGATGAGTATGGGCAAGGGTATCAATTTATGCCCATGGGTATTGAAATGGGTGGGTATAGAAGGTTTTTGTGGGTATGGGTTTGGGCAGAAGAAGGTCATACCCGCCCATACCCTACCCATTGCCATCCCTATCAGCGGCTAACTCTTACTCAATGTTTCAGGAGAATGCATGCTGAAATCTTCATTATCACCAGTGGGATTGATGTAGTGATTCAGGAAGAAGTCACTGATAAATCTCCTAACCATCAGGAATTCAACAACTGGGAGTGGTTCAGGGGTCCTTGGTTCTAAGATGAGCTGTAGTATTTTTAAGATCAGAATGTGCCATATGAGTGGAGTAGAAGATATTAATTAATATAGACTTACTGGTACTAATTCGCGATGATCGTCACAACTATCAGCAAATTTGCAGATGGAGATCATGTGTCTGCAAACATAGTATCCACAAAGGTTGGTCCCTGCTTGTTGCTGAGGACACTGGATTTTTTATACAGAATTAATTAGTCATGTATTTGTCCTATTAGGAACAACCTAACCGGTGTTAGATGTAATATTTTTTCTTTGGTCAAAAATAGAAACTGATTTATTTAGAAGCTTGAACATTTGACTAGCATAAGAAAAAGGTATTTGCAGGCTATTGGATAAATTTTCCGAAAATAACGGATTTTGGTGTGTCACCGGAGAAACGATCTCATGTTGCAGAGGTAGTTCCCTCTTGAACAGGTTCCCTGGTTTAGTTTTCTACAATGCGAGCACACTGCAAATGAAGATAAATTTTGCCAACATCAATTATTGAACCAGATATGAATGCAAATTAATTTCAACATCATAGAATTCAATACCTATCCATGAACTGCTGAAGATGTGCCAGATCCTGAGCATTTGTAGACTCTCTGAGAGAATCCATGTAGTAAACTGTGTTCTTGTTTGGAACAATGAATACCAATATCCAGTGATGGCTACATATTAAGAAAGGCATGAACTTACGAATTATGTTGAAATCTGAAAGACAATCAATGTATACGTGGTTGTTTACTTGACTTACCGTTCATGATATGGCCAGAGAAATGATTCTGCATGGGACGTGTTTTCGAAGAGACGGACAACCGTGTTAATGGCCCAGTCCCATAGGTCCTTACCATCTAATGTTGTGCCCTTTGCTAATGCAGGATCTATGAAATACACACTCTCCCTTCTTCTTCTCTGCGCGTTCAATCCCCTGAGAGGAATAAAATGTAGTTAGCTATTTATCATTTACAACCTTGTATGGAGAAGTTGATCAAAATTTGTTAGGTACATACAAAATCAGGCGTCTAACAAGAGTGGTATCAAGCTCATTGAACTTGAAGAAGAGATGTAAGTCCTTGAAACTCACATTGATGGAACCAACATCATGTTGGAAATGATCTCTGTTGTAGTGGACTAGCAAACCATGATGAACTGCTGACATTAGATCCATGCAATATTCATGTAACTCGCAGCAACTGGAGCTGGACTCATCAAAGTATTCGCCAACAAGAAATGAATGGCCATGGACGTAATTGCATGCTTCAAGTATGGCTGCTTTACTTTTAGCAAGCAACAACTCTACTTCTTCATCATTCATGCCGTCAGAAATAATATTACTCCCCGATTCGAACAACCTCCTGTTAATTTGGTTCTGGGCAATGAGTGCTTTAAGTAAGAGGCAATCGTTCTCTTCCCTCTTTGTTCTCCCACCACGCTTCCTCTCGGGTGCAGCCTTTTTGGCCTCTTCCTTCTTCGTACTTGAAGCATTTCTAGTAGAACGTCTGGTTGGCTGCAAGGTAGACTGCCGAGCAGACAATGAAGCTTCGACAGACTGCTTAGCAGACAATTTATCTATGTGGGACCGCTGAGCTAGCGGTGCTGTTGTGATGGACTACTGGGCTGTAGGAGCGGATGCACCAGACTGCTGACCATGCATTGAAGCTATGTCGGGTTTCCGCGCAGGTGGTGCCAACTTGTCGGTGTGCTGAGGAGGTCGTGCCAACGCGTTTGTTTGCTGAGCAGGAAGTGCTGACGCATTGCTATGCTGATCACACGACCGCGGACCATCGGACTGACGAGCAGTCGGTTCTGGACCTACAGACTGCTTAGCAGGCGGTTCCGAAGCATTAGACTGCTTAGCAGTCCGTTCCACCAGGTTGGTCTACTGAGCATGTGCTGCAGCTGGTCTCCCCCTGCTGCTTCAGCGGCCGACATCTGAACCGGTGGTGCATCTTCAGTAGTTGTAGGCCTTGCCACTGGCTGCTCTGGGGCGGAGGATGACATGGCCTGTACGGCACAAAGTCAGGCCGGCTGATCACAAGTTGATGCATCAACCGTCGGATTACGAGTATTAGGTTCTTTGGGGGAAGCACGCGAGATCTGCTGTGGCAAGGAGAGCGTCACTGGTTGAGGGGCGACATTGGTTGCTCTTGGCGGGGCTTCAGGGATCTCATTGATGAACTCTATTTCCTTTCGTGGCCACTATATGTGATGTAACATCATTTCTCCCAAGGTCCTTTGCTCATCAAAGTCTCCTAGGACATTCTTCAGGGCAAATTCATTGAATCCAGGCTTTACTTCAGTCACGTAGCACTTCACACAGCCCGGCTTCAATGGCACATTGTCCAACAAGAGGCCCTCTTCCAAGAAGGGTGGGCAAACCCAGGCTGTTGCACATTTTAATGTACCTTCATAATGTCTAAGCACGCCCTTCAGTATGTCTTTCATTCTAGATAGATCAGATATAGCATCATCATGAGCAGCTGCAGTCTCAGTGACGCTGGGGTCAGCTGATGCACAACTACTTTTGTGCGGTGTTGTCACGCAATAAGGAGCATCCTCCATGCCCACCTCCCCTCCCATCTGCTGGCTATCTGTCAGTGTTAGAGTCTTCTGCATCATCATTGACTCCTCAATCTCCTTTCGAACAGCCGAATACATGTCCTTCCTCACCCTTTCATACAATTTATTGTGCTTCATTTCACTCCTTGATTTTTTTCATCATGAGCCTCTCTTCTTTGTTGAGTGTGAAAGCCCTCTTGTGCGGGACATTAACACCTATACCCCTTGCACGGCCAGGGGGCTCTCTTTTTTCCATAGCATCGGACAGAATGTCACATGGCCCTGAGTTCCTCAAGAACCTTCCAGGGATCTTGGAAGCCTCTAACATCACTTGATACATCTTCTTCACGTAATAAGTTCCGTCATCACGCCTCTTTGCACGTGCTGCAAGTAGTCTCTAGCGCGTTCGCCCCTGTTCACTAAAGGCCGGTTGCCCACTGTCGGTGTCAAAACCGGCGGATCTCAGGTAGGGGGTCCCAAACTGTGCGTCTAGGCGGATGGTAACAGGAGACCGGGGACACGATGTTTTTACCCAGGTTCAGGCCCTCTCGATGGAGGTAAAACCCTACGTCCTGCTTGATTAATATTGATGATATGGGTAGTACAGGAGTAGATTTACCACGAGATCAGAGAGGCTAAACCCTAGAAGCTAGCCTATGGTATGATTGTCGTGCCTACGGACTAAAACTCTCCGGTTTATATAGACATCGGAGAGGGCTAGGGTTACACAGAGTCGGTTACAATGGTAGGAGATCTACATATCCGTACCGCCAAGCTTGCCTTCCACGCCAAGGAAAGTCTCTTCCAGACACGGGACGAAGTCTTCAATCTTGTATCTTCATAGTCCAGGAGTCCGGCCGAAGGTATAGTCCGGCTATCCGGACACCCCCTAATCCAGGACTCCCTCAGTAGCCCCCGAACCAGGCTTCAATGACGACGAGTCCGACGCGCAAATTGTCTTCAGCATTGCAAGGCGGGTTCTCCTCCAACTTCCGTGTACCTGTTGAATAATGTACGGTTTCTTGTAAATGTAGCGCTCCTTGGCTTCTACGCCCAATAATGGCCGTCTTCCACGTGTCAAACGAATACGAAAAGTCAGGGTGTTTTTACATTTACACCCCTAGCTGCGTGAATGAGCCGCCTATTTAAGGGGACGAGGATTTAGATCCAAACTACACCTTCTCCCCTTCGCGAGTATTCATCAGAGCGTATCCGACAGAGGTCCATTCTATCATGGCCGGCCGCCGCAGCTCCTCCTGTCGTCCTTCCAGCCCTCAGCCTGGAGATTGGGAGAGATGCTCCGTCCCGCACAGCGAGCTAGTGACGCTCCAAACCAAGGGATTTCTCCCCCCGGCCTATATGGTCCCGGTTCGAGCCGGACTTGCCACCTATAATGGCGGAGAGCAAGCGGAGAGCGCCCCTAATCCCTCCAAAGGAGAGTGGGTATGCCTTGTCCCTTACTTAATAAGAGGGCTCGGATTTCCAATTCATCCGTTTCCGAGGGCTCCTGGAGTTCTATGGCCTCCAGCTGCACAACCTCACGCCTGCCTCCATATTGCATATCGCGGGCTTCGTAGCCCTTTGCGAGCTGTTTTTGGGCTGTGAGGCTCATTTCGCGCTGTGGAAAAGGCTATTCTGCCTTGTGCCCCATTCTCAGAAGGGGTCAATATATCAAGTGGGCGGAGCCGAAGTGTGGCGCATCGCCGGGACCGGATATCTATCCGGAACCCCAAAGAAGGCGTCCGAGGACTGGCCTTCGGAATGGTTTTATATAGAGGACGTCTCGCTGCCGGATCCTGTCCGGATCGGCCTCCCTGAGTTCGACAGTGCTCCCCTAAAGAAGCGACTGAGCTGGCATCCACGGAGCCCTTAGAGGGAAAGCGACAAGGACGTTCTTAACCTGATGGGCCAGATAAGATTGTTAGCTCATTCCGGACTGACCATGATCGGGTTCATGGTCGCATGCATCATGCGAGGGGTGCAGCCGCTTCAGTATGGATGCCACCCCATGTGGGACTTCAATGGGGAGGTCGACGGCACCCGCCACGGCCGTAAGGGGCCGGATTCGGCTGCCGCTCTAATAAAGATCTTGTCCGCTTTGTACAAGGGAGAAGAGGAGGAATTTCTCCGCGTCAACCCATAGGGTGGATTTTCTACGTACAATCCCCCAAGTTGGGTAAGTGGACACTTTTACTTGCCCATCCGTTTTATATTCCCATCATTAAATATTCAGTCTAACGACTTCAACGCAGGAACTGCGCCAGGCTGTTAAAGAAATAAACAGCCCTCCTCCACAACCCGAGGATCCAGGACGGTCCCTCGACTCGGCCTCTCAAGAGGATCCAGACTTATCTGTGGAGCTGATTGATGGGGTGTTTCGTCAATTGAGCAAGGACAACACCTTGGTGGCCATTACGGCCGAATACCCAGGGCTACTCCCAGCCTCACAGGTAACTGAGACCGAAGTCCCAGCACTTTGAAAAGGGATCTATCCTCGCGTGTTTTCCGTTGTCGTATGACAACCGTGTTTTGCAGGGGAGGTCCTTGAGACGGGAGGCCGAGCCTGCAGCGACTAGCCAACAAGGGGCGGCAAGGCCCCGCGGGCTGAAAAGAAGTGCGGTCCGGACTGAGACGCCGGCGCAAAGGTATAGCGCGCCATCTTATTCCCAGGTGTTATTCCTTCAAGGCATATTAACGCTTGTGCTTTCTTCAAGACGAAGAGACCTCGCCGGACTATATCCGGAGAGGTTGCCAATCGCGCCTCCACCAGCTAGGCTCCAAAGCCTGGTCCGGAAGCGGAGGCGAACACAAGGCGCGCACCGGACGCTCCTCCGACAGAGGACGCGGACAGGATGTCTGCCACTAATTCCGTGGTGGAGAGTGACATGAACCACAGGTGTCGCCGGACAGTTCTTCACGACGCTTGTTTCTCCCAGAGGCATTGGATGCCTTCAATTCGGGAGATGCGTACCTCCGTGCCGCTCAAAATGGTCTAGCCAGAGCCACGGAGCAATATGTAAAAGACATACGGGTAAGAAAATTTTGGTAATTATATATATACCAGTAGCCCCGAGACTTGAAACAGTTAGAATAACTGATTTAAGGATCATTTGTTATGCAGGTTCTTATAGAAAAGAATACCCTACTGTCCCAGGAGCTGGAAGAGTGCAAAGCCCAACTTGAGGCCACACTAGCTGCGGCAGGGGAGCCCAAGGAGACCCCCTCTGGTAATATACGCTTCAAAAGATAAGTATTTTGCAAAGTGCGACGTGGGTGCAAATCTGACAAATGAAATTGCAGATGGCGCCGGATTAAAACCGGAAAAGCAACAACTCCTACGCCAGCTGAAGGCTGGTGAGAGTGTGCTGATAAAGGTGAGGCGGGAGAAGAATGATCTCCAAGATGCCAACACCAAGTCGGGTGTTGAACTGAAGGATGTTCGTGCCCAGCTGTTGGACTCCGTTAAGGAGAATCAGTGGCTTCGATGCGACATATTTAGTAAGTGCTTAAACAAACTTTGAAAAAAGAGTTCGGCGAGGAAGTCGACTAACAGAGTAATGTCTGTAGGTATGCTAACAGGTCGTCCTGCAGAGGAAATGCCCGGTTCTACGGGTGACCTTCTTCCCGAGCTCTCACAACTGCACGAGCGAATTCGGCAGGTGATGCAAGGCGTCGCCCAGGCCTTGTGGCCATCCGTCTCCATGCCCGAAGGCCTTGGAGAGCTTGTATAGAAGCTGAAGGGAGCGCGGCGGCGCTTCCGATTGTGGAAGATGTCGGCCTGCCGTCAAGGCGCCAGGGAGGCATGGGCCATGGTGAAGACGCGGTACACGAAGGCTGACCCAAACCACATGGCCGAGGTCGGACCCATGGGGCCTGATGGGAAGGAGATCCCTGTGAGCTTAGTATACGGCCAAGTAGAATTGGCCGCAAAGTAGTCCCAACAGGACTGTAAGCTAGACAGCCTGTTAGATGGTATTAAGAGGAATACAATCAGTTAGATTGACTATGTGATTTTAATTGACATGTGTAATGCCTTCTAGCCGGATTGTAGATCGTTTGTCATGCCCGACCATTTCGCTTCAACCTCGGGACCTGACGGTCCGGAGTGTGTTCGAATACCCTCGCGGTTATATAAGAACCGGGGTATGCATGGAGACCAGGCGTAGGGGTCATTAGTGCTTGAACAAACAAGTGCCCAACTAGTTATGTTATATTACATGGTTAGTAAGAAACATCTTCCAGGGAGAATAGTTCCGTTAGGGGTTCCTTTCCCTGGGAGGCATGCCCTAAAGTGCATGTCCATTCTGCGAAAAGAGACGTAGGAAAAACATCTGGGGGCGTATAGATAAATAAGTGAAAAAAGATCATCTTTAGTTCACCTACCGAATATTCCCTTAAGAACGCTAGCTTTAGGCTTCACCCAGTCTGAGGTACACATCCGGCTGACCCGGCAGTAACAATCGCAGAGGTGCTCCCTTTACCACGTAGCCGAACAATCGGGAACGTAGGGGTAAGCACAGGAGCCAGGCAACCCAGCTTGGCCAAAACTTAAGTCATATCGATGCATATAATGGTGAATAAAAGGTACATGCGGAAGTGTGACACATGTGTTGGGCATGAAGCCCGTATAAATAAGCTTCTGTTTAAAGAAGCCCCCAGGTTTAATGAGCGCGGGTAGCGCGTCACTTTATGAGACTTTAAAGGCTATTAGAGAGACAGAGGGGAGAAGGAGAGAAATGTAAGACAGAAAGTATATAAAAAATGGACAGAGGAAGGAGACGAACATAGAGTCTGGCGCTAGGCATAGAATCTTCGGAGACGGGCTGCGTTCCATGGGTTTGGCTCGAGTCGGTTATCCGATGCATCTCGCAGGCGGTACGCTCCACCAGTCAGGACTTGGTCAATTATGAAGGGACCTTCCCACTTGGGCTTGAGTTTGTCCTTTTTCTTGTCCGGCAGGCGTAGAACTAATTCGTCAATGTTGTAATTTTTGGCCCGTACTTCTCTACTTTGGTATCTTCGAGCCTGCTATTGATAGAATGCGCAACGGGCTTTTGCCACGTCACGCTCTTCCTCCAAGGCGTCCAAACTGTCCTGCCGATCGAGCTTGGCTTCTCTTTCTTCGTACATGCGCACTCGAGGTGAGTCATGAATTATGTCACAGGGCAAAACTGCCTCTGCGCCGTACACCATGAAGAATGGTGTGTATCCGGTGGTGCGATTCGGCGTGGTCCGCAGCCCCCAGAGTACGAAGTCGAGCTCCTCTACCCAGTGTGTATTAGATTCCTTAAGGGACCGCACTAATCTGAGTTTGATGCCGCTCATGATAAGACCATTTGCATGTTCGACCTGGCCGTTAGTTTGTGTGTGATAGACGAAAGCATAATCGATCTTGATGCCCATGTTTTTGCACCAGAATTTTACCTCGTCGGCCGTAAAGTTCGTGCTGTTATCAGTGATGATGCTATGGGGGACGCCGTAACGGTGTACAACCCCGGATATAAAGTCTATCACCAGTCCAGATTCGGCCGTCTTAACAGGCTTGGCTTCTATCCAGTTGGTGAACTAATCCACCATGACCAGTAATTATTTTTTCTTGTGGGTTCCGCCTTTAAGGGGTCCAACCATGTCAAGCCCCTAGACCGCGAAGGGCCAAGTGATGGGGATAGTTTGGAGGGTGGTGGGTGGCATATGGCTTTGGTTTGCAAAAAGCTGGCAACCGACGCATCGTTGGACTAAGTCCTGGGCGTCTGCCCGGGCCGTCGGCCAATAAAAGCCTGTACGGAAGGCCTTGCTTACAAGGGACCGAGCTACAGCGTGATGACCGCCGAGTCCGGCATGAATTTCAGCCAGGAGGTTCCGCCCTTCCTCTTCGGAGATGCACCTTTGAAGGACTCCTGTAGTGCTTTTCTTATAAAGCTCTCCCTCATGGACTTTATAGGCTTTAGATCGCCGCACTATGCAGCATGCCTCATTTTGGTCCTCGAGGAGTTCCTGCCTAGTAAGGTAGGCGAGGAATGGTTCTGTCCACAGGGCGATGACGGCCATTATTACGTGGGCTGAAGGTGTTATTTCATTGGCAGAGCCTCCAATTGTGTCAGAGTGTTCGGTGTCGGGCAGTGCGGTTGGGTCCGGGCTATTATTGCGGGTTCCCCTTCCCATACTACGGATGGCTTGAACAGCCTTTCCAAGAAGATGTTGGGGGGGGACTACATCGCGTTTTGCACCGATGCGTGCCAGGACATCTGCCGCCTGATTTTTTTCCCGGGCTATATGGTGAAATTCGAGCCCTTCGAACTGAGCTGACATTTTTAGGATGGCGTTGCGATAAGCTGCCATTTTTGGATCCTTGGCATCAAAGTCTCCATTTATTTGGGATATTGCGAGGTTCGAGTCCCCACGCACCTCTAGGTGTTGAATGCCCATGGATACTGCCATCCGGAGACCATGTAAAAGGGCCTCATATTTTCGGCCGCATTGTTGGAGTCTGTGTACATTATCTAGAGTACATATTGAACTGTGTCTCCTGTGGGGGACGTCAAAACGACGCTAGCCCCTAGACCGGCCAACATTTTGGAGCCGTCGAAGTGCATGACCCAGTTTGAATATGTGCCGTACTCTTTAGGGAGTTCGGCCTCCGTCCATTCTGCGACGAAGTCGGCCAAAACTTGCGACTTGATAGCTCGCCGTGGCTTGTAAGTTATGTCGAACGGGAGGAGCTCAATGGCCCATTTTGCAATCCGGCCCATCGCGTCGCGGTTGTTTATAATATCGTTAAGTGGCACTTCCGAGGCTACTGTTATTGAACACTCTTGAAAGTAGTGTCGCAGCTTCCGGGATGCCATAAATACCGCGTACGCAATCTTTTGATAATGCGGGTACCGTGACTTGCACGGAGTAAGGACAGTGGACACATAGTAGACCGGCTTTCGAAGGGGGAATTTGTGTCCGTCCGTTTCTCGTTCGACGACGAGCACTGCGCTTACAACCTGATGGGTTGCTGCAATGTATAATAGCATTGGTTCGCCAATGTTTGGCGCGGCCAGGACTGGGTTTATTGCCAAGATGGCTTTTATTTTGACGAGTCCGGCCGTGGCTGCATCCGTCCACTCGAAGTGTTCAGTGCGCCGAAGGAGGCGGTAAAGGGGTAGGGCCTTTTCTCCCAAGCGGGAGATAAAGCGGCTTAGAGCCGGCACGCATCCGGTTAATTTTTGTATTTGTTTGAGGTCCTTCGGGATATCCAATTGTGACAGAGCTCGGATCTTGGCTGGATTTGCTTCAATTCCTCTACCGGATACAATGAAGCCCAAGAGCTTTCCGGCAGGAACGCCGAAAACACATTTTTCCAGGTTGACCTTGATGTCGTATGTTCGGAGGTTATCGAATGTTAGCCTCAAGTCGTCTACTAGAGATTCGACATGTCTTGTTTTAACGACCACATCATCTACGTATGCCTCCACTGTTTTGCCAATCCGGTTTGCCAGACATGTCTGAATCATGCGCTGATATGTTGCGCCGGCGTTTTTGAGCCCGAAGGGCATTGTGTTGAAGCAGAATGGGCCGTATGGTGTGATGAATGCCGTTGCAGCTTGGTCTGACTCTGCCATCTTTATTTGATGGTAGCCGGAGTATGCGTCGAGGAAACACAACGAATCGTGTCCTGCGGTAGCATCGATAATTTGATCGATGCGGGGGAGAGGGAAGGGATCCTTTGGGCAAGACTTGTTAAGGTCTTTAAAATCAACACACAGGCGCCAGGATTTGTCCTTCTTTGGTACCATCACCAGGTCTGATAGCCAGTTCGGGTGTTTTATATCTTTGATGAATCCGGCCTCCAATAGCTTCGCTAGTTCCTCTCCCATGGCCTGTCTCTTAGGTTCGGAAAAACGCCGAAGAGCCTGTTTGACTGGCTTGAATCCTTTTAGGATATTTAAGCTGTGTTCGGCCAGCCTGCGTGGGATTCCTGGCATGTCTGAAGGGTGCCAGGCGAAAATGTCCCAGTTCTCTCGTAGGAACTCTCGCAGTGCGACGTCTAAATCAGGGTTTAACTGTGCCCCGATGGAAGCTGTTTTATTGGGGTCCGTTGGATGGACCTGGAATTTGACTATTTCATCCCCTGGTTTAAAGGAGGTGGACTTGGATCTTTTGTCGAGTATCACATCGTCCCTATTCACCATGGAGCGCAGCGCAGTCAGTTCCTCAGCCGCTAGGGCTTCGGATAGCGCCTCGAGGGCCAGTGCGGCTGTCTTGTTTTCAGCGCGGAGTGCTATGTCCAGATCACTAGCGAGAGTGATGGTTCCGTTAGGCCCGGGAATCTTGAGCTTCATGTACCCGTAATGGGGTATTGCTTGGAAGATTGTAAATGCTTCCCGCCCTAGCAGAGCGTGATATCCGCTACTGAACGGGGCCACTTGGAATATGACCTCTTCGTACCTGTAATTATCCGGCGAGCCGAACACCACATCTAGTTTGATTTTTCCTGTACAACGCGCTTCCCGACTGGGGATTATTCCTCTAAAGGTTGTGCTGCTTCACTGAATGCGGTTCCAGTCTATTTCCATTTTTTGAAGGGTTTCCTCATAAATGAGGTTCAATCCGCTGCCGCCATCCATGAGTGCCTTGGTAAGATGAAAGCCGTCCACTATTGGACTGAGGACCAATGCGGCTGGTGCTCGGGCTGTTCGGAATTTAGGTTCATAACTGGCGTTAAAAGTAATAGCCGTGTCACTCCATGGGTTTATTGTTGCTACTTGGTAGACTTCGGCAAGGCTGCAGAGTGTTCTTTTTCGCATATTATTTGATGCGGAAGTCTCAAAGACTGTTAATACTGTACTGGTGTCTCTGGGTGGCTTTCCGTGGCTTCTGGAATTAGAAGATCTTCGCCAATTTTTGCCACCTGCCGGAGTATCCAACATGCTCTAAGGCTGTGAGTTGGTGTGGCGCCCTCTGCACTGTGAATTTTATAGGGTCCATTAAGCCATCCTTCCAGTACGGTTCCGTGCCCTGTAGAGGGCTTTTGCTTTTTGGTATTGAACCCGGGTGTCTGGCGATGATGCACCCTTTTATTTTGGACTGGGTTTGTATTCAGGGCCGGATTGTCCCAAAATTTTATTTTGGTTTTCTAGGCGCTTTCCATCGCATAGTACTTTCATACTATGGACGCCAAGTCAGCGAAGCGTGTAATATCACGGCGACTTATGGCATTGAGGATTCCCTTATCCGTGCAATTATTGCAGAAGAATGAAATTGCGTCTTCCTCGCGGCAGTCCTTTATTCTGTTCATAGCCAGGAGGAATCTGGCCCAGTAATGATGTACTGTTTCTTTGGGCTCTTGCCTAATTTGGGATAGATCACTTATGTAAGGGTGGGTGGGTGGAATCAAATCCAAAACCTCACCCAATCTGAGACCCAAGGGCCAAGGAGTTTCCGAACTCGGAAGTTTGGATTCTTGGATGCTGTCCAATGAATCTAGCCCGTTGCCTGATTTTAAGTTCAGGTCTTGAGTGATGTCCTCCCCTCCGCGGGTATCCGGCTTGGAGGGATCGGGAATCCGGACATAGCTAGTCCTTAAGATAGATGAAGGGTCGCCGCACTGTCCCTCTACCACGGCAACGTGATGGGTGACCTGGGGAGAGTTAATCTCTCTCAGATCGGGTTTAGGCCCAATATGGTCGTAATCCGTAGCGACTCCCAGGGCGGCGATGTGATCCAAGAGCTCGTTTAGGGAAGAGAGCTCCATTGGATCTAGCTGCTCGGCGAATTCCGAGCTGACGTGAAGATTGCTTTTGATGACCCGAGAGGTCATCGTCGGCGCAGTAGCCGAACAGGCGGTCATAAGGAAACCACCTCGCCAGAGAGTTTGGCCGACAGCGAAAGCTCCCTTAGCAACAGTGCCGTCTTTAAAGACGGCATGAGGCATCCTTCCTGATGGCGACGACACAGAGGAACTCTCAATGAAAGCACCAATGTCGGTGTCAAAACCGGCGGATCTCGGGTAGGGGGTCCCGAACTGTGCGTCTAGGCGTATGGTAACAGGAGACCGGGGACACGATGTTTTTACCCAGGTTCGGGCCCTCTCGATGGAGGTAAAACCCTAAGTCCTACTTGATTAATATTGGTGATATGGGTAGTACAAGAGTAGATCTACCACGAGATCAGAGAGGCTAAACCCTAGAAGCTAGCCTATGGTATGATTGTCGTTCCTACGGACTAAAACCCTCCGGTTTATATAGACACCGGAGAGGGCTAGGGTTACACAGAGTCGGTTACAATGGTAGGAGATCTACATATCCGTACCGCCAAGCTTGCCTTCCACGCCAAGGACAGTCCCTTCCGGACACGGGACGAAGTCTTCAATCTTGTATCTTCATAGTCCAGGAGTCCGGCTATCCGGACACCCCCTAATCCAGGACTCCCTCACCCACACTACAAAAAAAAGACACATCCGTGACATTTTGGGCCGAAATTTTTTTTTTCTGTCATACATATGACACTTCTATGACGATAATTGTGACAAAACCCGGTATCATCATAGATGTGGTGGGCTCCTACTTCTATGACAAAAAATCATGACAGAAAATGGGCTTTTCGTCCTGGGCAGGCCGGAGACGCAGCTGCATGACATTCTTTGGGCCGTCCATGACGGAAAAAACCGTGGTAGAAGCGAGGGGGAGGAAAATTTCGAGGAGTTCCCGGTTACGGTGGGAGGTCGGGGGCCGAGAGATGCGTGTTTCTCTCGTACACGTACGCGCGTGTGTGCGAGGCGTTGGCTCTAACTGAACCCGAGCGAGGCGTTGGGCTCTAACTGAACCCGAGTGATTGCACTGCAGCCTACGCGTTAGTGAACCCGAGCGATCGATTGATGGTTGTTAACTGAACCTGATCGAGCGATTCCTTCGCTACTGCTGCTAACTGAAGCCGATCGATGCTGCCTCTGGGATGAACAGTGAGCGTTGCGGGGGGTTTGGATGAACAGTGAGCGGTGGCGTTGCCTCTGGATGAACAGGACCCCGTGGTGTGGTGGAGGGCTGGATGAACAGTAGACGGTGGAGGGGTGCCCGTGGTGGGGTGGTTGAACAGGACCCCGTGGTGTGGAGGGCTGGATGAACAGTAGACGGTGGAGGGGTGCCCGTGGAGGGGTGGTTGAACAGTAGCCGGTGGAGTAGCGCACGGTGGAGGCTGGATGAACAGGAGCCCGTGGAGGCTGGAGGAGGTCGACGATAGCCTGTGGAGGCTGGAGGAGGTCGACGGTGGAGATGAACAGTATCCCGTGGAGTCCCGTTTTGCGGTACGCCACACCCCTCCCGATGAACAGGACCCCCGTTTCGACCGTAGCGCTCCAACACAAGTCCGTTTCGTCCGTTTTACGGTACGCCACACCCCTCCCGATCAACAGGACCCCCGTTTCGACCGTAGGAGGTCCGTTTCCTCCATTTTGCGGTACGCCAGACCCCTCCCGATCAACAGGACCCCATTCCAAACGTAGGAGGTCCGTTTCCTCCGTTGTGCGGTACGCCAAGCCTCGTTTCCATCACCTGTTCCATCCAAGCCCTCCCGATGAACACGACCACGCATTCCGTTCCGACCCAGCCGGTTGGCTCCCACGCGTTCCGTTGCCTCCCGATGAACACGACGCATTCCGTTGCCTCCCCATGAACACGACGCATTCCGTTTCCTCCCCATGAACACGACGACGGCGCTGTTTCTCCGTTCCGACCCAGCCATGTACACTAGCCCTGGCCGTACGTATGCACGAGTAGGTGTTCGAGACCCCGCCCGTATGTACACATAGATGGCCATATTTTCTTTCTTGCACCCTGGTCGATGTACGCACGTGTACATGCTACGTGTGCGCCTCTACTATGACACTACGCGCCTCTACTATGACACGTGCGCGCCTCTACATCCACCAGTATATATGTACGTACGTGTTCGCGACCAGAATGACAACGCTACGTATGCTTCGACCAGGTGGGTCCCGACTGTCAGGCACTTCCTTGCCTGCGAAGATGTAGCTGGTGGGTCCCAGCAGTCAGGGGGGCGAATCATTTTTTTTTGCCAGGACGCACTTCCTTGCGTGCGAAGATGTAGTTGGTGGGTCCCAGCAGTCAGGGGGAAACATTTTTTCGCGAATTACAGTGGCCTGTCCAGTGGGTCCCAGCTGTCTGGTGGAGGAATCATTATTTTCCGCGTAATAAGGAGGCGCTTCCTTGCTGCGGCCGTGGACCCAGCTGTCAGCCACTCCAGGTACAGTCCACGTCCGATGGAAGTCGTTCCTTGAACACGTTGACCACGCCGCGCCGAGAGCACCAGGGCGGTGGACGACGGCGAGGCCTAGGAATGGGACGACGGGGAGCCAGGGAAGACGCGGCGGTGGAAGCCCGCGCGGAAGGAGTGAGAGGGTTCATTGGTTCGGCTGCGGTGTGAGGTTGTCGTCGCCGCAGGGCATGGCCAGCGGTGGGAATAGTAGGGGGCGGTGAGGCCTCCGCGGCAGCACAGCCAGCCACGGGAGGCAGGAGCATGTGGCACGACCGACGCTGCTTTGGGCGGCTGGAGCAAGAAGACCAGAGGTTGAAGAAGCACTACGGTCGTTGGATGGACCTCGTACGGTCACTTGAGATAGAATCGTCTATATTGACTAAGTTGACAAAGCCCCCGTTCTCGTCAAACGTAGTAGGCCCACAAGTCAGCCTCCCACCAAGGTGCATCCCAGCTAGCAGGGGTATTCATTTTTTTGTGCATAATAAGGAGGCACTTCCGGTGGGTCCGAGCCGACAGCAGGGGGAATGTTTTTTTCGCGAAATATGGTGGCCCTCGGGTGGGTCCCAGTAGTCAGGGGCAAAAGTTTTTTTCGCGAAATACTGGTGGGCGTCCGGTGGATCCCTGCTGTCAGGTGGAGGAATAATTATTTTCCATGTAATAAGGAGGAACTTCCTTGCGGCTGCCATGGACCCAGCTGTCAGCCTCTCCACATACAGTATTCTTCTGATGGAATTCGGTCGTTGACCACATTGACCACGCCGCACCGAGAGCACCATGGCGGTGGACGATGGCGAGGCCTAGGAAGGGGAAGACGCGGAGCCGAGGAAGACGCGGTAGTGGATACCCATGCAAAGGGGAGTATGAGGGTTCACTGGTTCGGCTGCGCTGCCGTCACCGCAGAATAAGAGGGGGTGTGGGTGAGTGGAGTGGAGGGATGGCCTGGCCACCAGTGGGAGTAGTATGGGGGCGGTGAGGCCTCTACGACAGCACAGCCGGCCACAGGAGGCAGGAGCAGGCGGCACGACCGGCGCTGCTTTGGGCGGCTGGAGCAAGAAGACCAGTGGTTGAAGAAGCACTACGGCCGTTGGATGGACATTGTACGGTCAGTCGAGCTAGAATTGTGCATATTGACTAAGTTGACAAAGCCCTTTGTCCCCGTCAACTTAGTAGGCCCACTATACTGGGTCCCAGCTAGCACGGGGAGTATTCATTTTTTGTGCGTAATAAGGAGGCACTTCCTTGCGTGCGAAGATATAGCTGGCGGGTTTGAGCTGTCAGCGGTGGTAACGTTTTTTTCGCGAAATACAGAGGCCCTTTCGGTGGGTCCCAGATGTCAGGTGGAGGAATCATTATTTTGCGCGTAATAAGGAGGCATTTCCTTGCGTGCGGCCATGGACCCAGCTGTCAGCCTCTCCACGTACAGTCCACTTCAGATGCATGTCGGTCATTGACCACGCCATGCCAAGAGCACGAGGGCGATGGACGACGGTGAGGCCTAGGAATGGAACGATACGGAGGCAGGGAAGACTCGTCAGTTGTTTTTGTTTCCCACATGGAGGGGAGTACGACTGTACGAGGGTTTACTGGTTTGTTTGCTGTCGCCGAAGAATAACAGCAGGTCTGGGTGAGTAGAGGGATGGCTAGGCCAGCGATGGGAGTACGGTGGGGCGGCGAGGCCTGCGCGGCAGCATAGCCGGCTGTGGGGAGGAGGGAGCAGGTAGTCCCACCGGCGCTTGTTTGAGCGACTGGAGTAGGAAGAGCAGAGATTGAAGAAGCACGACGGCCGTTGGATGGACATCCAACAGTATACAGGCCATCTGTGGAAAGCCTCAAATCTGTGGAAAACAACATACATCCCATCTGCCATTATTTCAAATAATTTACAGCCCATTTTCTAATTCTTACTGGTTTTTTGGAGCCCATATTCTTTTTGTTAGCATTACATCCCATATTGTGGCCACGGTTAAAAAATTATATGAAATTTTGCATATGTCGGTGCAGTCTGAACTGTTTTTAATTCCGAAATTTCGAGTCACATTCAGACTGATTTTAAAAATAAATGTATATCAATATAAAATCCAATAAATTGTCCACGCATAAAAATCAATGAAATTTAAAATCTCGAAATGAAAAAAAAGTTATTTGAAACTAATTGCTGGTTTGATGTGTTTTAAAAATGTACAACCCATTTCTCGTTACTAATAGGCCATTTTCTCGGCGAGCTGAATGAAGCTCTCCTCGTCTTGAAAGATTTGCAGCCGAACAGGCCTGATAAAGCGACTTACTTGACAAATCACAAAAAAACTGGGCTAGCCATTTTCAGAAAGAAAAAAAACTACTGGGCTGGTCTGTGGTAAACATAAAAGAAAAGGCTGTCTAGACAGGCCAGAGTGTCCCGCACAGCCCATTTGACACCCTGCTTCCGTCTCAAAAACAAATTAGATAAATGCCACTCCAGTTATGGCGATTCATAAAAATGCCACTGCAATTTCCAAACTTTGAAAAATCCCACTGCAATTTTTGCAAACTTTGAAAAACACCACTCCAGACTTCGAAAAATGCCACTAGAATTGGCATGAAATGGCATTTTTAAAAGTTTGGAAATTGCAATGGCTTTTCTCGGATACACCAGATTTGGAGTGGCATTTATCGAATTAACCCAAAACAAAAATAACTGGGCGGGCTGCTGGGTCCCTGGTGTCAGCCGCTCGTTGTGCAATTCTCTCGTTTATTGACTACGTTGACAATGGTATGGGACCCAGATGTTAGAAATCCACTAGGAGGAGCCATTTTTTATTGGCTTGAAATAAGGAGGCACTTGCTTGCGTACTGCCATGACCTTGGCGGGTTCCTGCTGTCATCCTCTCCATGTACAATCATCTCCTGATTGTGTACGTGTCAACTTGCTAGGCCCACAAGTGAGCCTCTAAACCCGTGGAGGACAAATACAACCCATTTAAAAAATAACAGCCCATTCCATATGTTCAAACGGAAAGTTCAACATTCAGAGCAAAGTAACAGGTCTGATCCACATATAAAGTACTGAACTTCCACGTTGACAACCATCATAGCCAAGTTAACTATCTACTCCCACTAATACTCTAGTACCGTACAAGTACTAACTTACTCTTAGCTAACTAGACGATGCCGGCCGCCATCTGTGGTACACGCTAAACGCCGGCACCGGCGTCGTGCGCCTCGTCTCGGACTTGCAAGAGGTGTGATAGGGCGTGTTGCTCGTGCGCGTTGACCCTTTCCATGCCGGCGTGGTCCACCGAAGCTTCGGCTTCCAAGCGGGAAACCCACTTGACGAGTTGGTAGTAAAAATCGGCGTCGCGAACGTGTGCGTGCCTGACAGCCTCCAGGGCTATTTGCCGGGCGCCAGCCTCCACGTAGTCGGCCCAGTTGCGGGCGCTCTGCTCGCGACTCAGAGCGTTGGTGCGTTGCTTCTCCATGTCCCGCTGGCGGCACAAATCGGCGATACGCTGCTCCTCCGCTAGGCGGTCGCACTCCAACCACTCTGGCTCCTCCGCCATGCGGTCGCGCTCCAACAACTCCTCGATCTCCGCATTGCCATCTAAAGACACATAGAATGCCTCCTCCCTCCGTCTGCCTTCCGGTGAAAACCCGAACACTAGTTCCGGTTGTGACCGCCTCCGGCGTCGCCTACCTCGGACGGGCAGGGGCATGGCGGATGTGGCAAGCGACGTAGGGCCGGTGGGGGATTATGAGGATATGGCGAGTTGGGTCACGGTGGCAGCGGAGAAGGCCGGGAAGCAGTACTTATAGGTGGAAGGTAGCGCGACGGTCATCGGAATTCAATGCATAATGGCTTAGCGCGCCAGCTTGCCGTGGAAAACTAGTGAAACTGAAATTATGACTGTGCCGTCCCGTCCCTTCTGGGTCGCATGCCGGCATGGCGGTCAAACGAGTGCACTCGAATCATCTCCCTCCTTGTCAATAATGATTCCACGGATTTAAAAAGCCCGCAACTGTTAAAGCGTATCTTTTTTCACATCAGTTAGCTGCCTTAATTACGGCCGGCTGCATGCAGGCACTCAGAATCGCTCGCAGGTAGTACGCGAAGCAGCATGCAACGAGTCGCAGCCAAGGGCATGCATGCAGCCACTTAAATCGCTGGAATTAATTAGGCTTAAACTTCTGTATGCCGTTAATTATTGCCATGCCTTGGTCTTGCTGCTTTGCTCACGGAATTAATTAGGCATAAACTTCTTCAGAGGTAGGCATTTTTATCCGTGTAGGATCGATAGTGTAGCTTGTCAGTTTCTTCAGAGGTAGGCATTTTTATTCAAAAAACTGCCACTTTGCATCTTGCGTCGCAAATAAAACTGCCAGGAGCGCATTTGTAGGCTAACTGGTGATCGATGAGTAAGTTGTAAACACCGAGCGAACAGAAATAAGTAACTGTTAATGCATCTCCATGATTCACAGATCATATACAAATATGTAGCTCCAAAAGCAAAGATCGGATCTTGCGTCGCAACTAAAACTAACTAGTACGATTCCCATACATAAGATCAACATGTTAATGCATCTCAATGATTCACAGATCATATACAAATATGTAGCTCTAAAAGCAAAGATCTAGAAAAAACATATGTTCTTCCTACTAACATGGATGCTTCTCTTGGCCAACATTCAGTACAGACTGAAAGAAAAATTTGTTTGTGAAGTCTACAATTCCTCTTGCAAACGTAAGTGGTTTCACCAACAGCTGGAACCATGAGAATGAACCACACATGATGGAGGAACATCCACTGCAATATGATTTGGTCTTCTCTTGATCACACCGCGAGACTATTTTCAGAATACAAACTTTAACTTAGGCAAAATGATGCCCATTGTATAATCAGACCAAAGCAATGAAGCACCTAGTGTTGGCCAATAAATAGTACAGTACTACTTTTCTGCAGTCCATGAAGTGACTATCCAATCTTTCTGTGTCTATTTTCAAATGGCACTGCATGCAGTGACTATACTATTCTCTTGTGCAGTTCAACCAAAATTGTGGACACTTTGTTTGTTTGCCAAATAGCAACGGGCAGACATCTCTGTCTGCACAAATATCAAGCAGCTAGTAAACATATACCACACCTTGTATTTTCGGTTTAAACATGTCTCTTCCGCTTAGCATCTATCATGTTCTGCACTGGACAATCTGATACAGTTATGTTTTGCCCTGGACAATTTCATAATGAATTGATTTGCTGGTTCAGAGAAGAAATATAGCGCCTATTCTTCATCGGACCAAGGATATCCATGTTCGCAGTGATGGAAGAGGTGAAATTGATACAACCGAAATTGAGCATCCAATCATTGAATCCTCTCCTGCACCTCCAATGTAGGTCCACCCTGCCAATAAATTCACATGCAAACCACTAGTATTACTATCTAATGACAGTACAAAAAGAGTAGCAAGATAGTAGCAAACCATGTATCTTCGTAATGAACAGCTCATCGTGCCACCAATTGGATATAAAGGTTTGGAAAAAAACATGCTCCTAATGTTGAACCAGTTGGACTTTTTGTGCAGTTCCACTAAAATCGAGCATCCCTGTTTGCGTAGATATTGAAAGTGTGATTACTCTAAAAGTGGCACTAGTTGAAGCATACTCACAAATATAAGCATTCCAATTTCTTAATGGGAAAAGGTAGCAAGACTGTTTCTAATCACCTGTTTGAAGGAATAAATAAAGCAACAACGGCTGATGTCAGGAAGGCATACATAGTTTTTTCTGAAAAACTGAGCCATTCCTGACCTTTCCTCTTCTTTTAAGCAAATTTTGTGCAGTTCTACTAAAATAAAATGCCATCATCGCCTTGACAATTCAGTGACACTGTACAAAAGGAAATGACTTAACATTACATCATGATGTCAGGTATGTAGTCGACAGGCATTAGAGACAAACATGCAGACCTCCTCCGATAACATAATGAACATTAATTTTAACAAAGGTGCGACTAGCTTTACCAGGATAATTTGAGTGAACTCTACACCCTTTGTTCCTTAATATAAGAAGTTCTTGCGGTTCAATTTAAAGTACCCAAACGTCTAGTATTTAGAAAAATAGGTAGTAGTTTTCTTGAGCACATATCTGGGAAAGCTTGCCACACTTTATTTATGTCCATACGCTAATGCAACACCATTCGAATACTACAAATATACACTAATCCAGTGGCTAGTGCAATAATAGAGTAGTTTGTTTATTACAGGGTACAGTACAATGGTTTTACTGAAGAGATTTCAATAAACTCTAGCACTTGAAGGTTTATATAAAAATTAACAATACAAAATGTAAAGGTAACAAGTTTCAGCATTGGTATACTAGCCGTGCATGAGCATTAAACCAAATACAAAAGTCTGAAGGTAACTAGCATTATTAACTAATGACAGTATAAAAAAATTGCAAACCATGTACCTCCAAGGTAAATATCATTTCGAACTTGGGGGGACCTTAAAAATTGCTATCCCAATCTTGATAATCGATCAAACATAAAAACTTGATCGAACGAATCAAAAGAACAGCCAGAGGAGGAGGTGCCCACTCTTGACCTTTCCTCTTGTCTTCATAATTGTCTGTGCAGTTTAACCAAAATAAAATGACATCAGCGCCTTGGCATTTTGGTGACACTGTACAAAAAAATTAACTTATCTCATGAAAGTGAGGTATGTAATCTATAAGCATTAACAGTGCAAAAATTTGAAGGTAGTAACAAGTTTCATCGTTGGTATACTGGCTGTGCAACAGCATTAGAATGCCTTAGCTGAAAAATCTTTAATACATCCACAATCAACAGCTAACCCTGAAATAATCCAGTGACATTAAATGGAATTGCTTAAATTTATCGGTGGCATTAGACTAAGAGCGGCATTAGTTAAATGTGGCATCACTTTAGCAGTAGCATTGCTTGACTTGACTGCTGGCGTTATACTAACAGCTAAAAAAGTGGTAATAAGAGCATGGGAGGCCCATTCAAACAATGGGCGCACCAGTACGATGGACCTCCACGGACGCAGAGTGGTGAGGGAGGTATGGTTGCCCAGAGCAACAAATATCCAGGGAGCATATGTGGATTACGTCCCATTTTTGTTCTCTTTAGCCACCTTTTTCCTATGCGAGGACAACAAACCGATCGACCTGGTCACTCTCTATTGCGTGTCATGCCTTTCTACCCTTCTTCAACCAAGGGACACGAGACTTGTTCCTTAGCTACTGATTTTCCCCTTTTCAACCTAGATGCGGGTTCGATGCCTACTCTCTTGGACAGTACAGTCTCCCTTCCTTTCCTTATTCAACCCAGACATGGATTAGTCTGCATGAAGTAGGGTTTCCTTCAATAGTGCAAATTATGGTTTTCGTCTGCGTGGCCAGCAGAGCAGAGGATAGCAAATTGGGAAGATGGTGGAGTGGAAAAAGATCCACATGCAACGACGTGGCAGATGGGGTAATAGAACAAGGTTATGGTTCGAAAAGAGTTAGCATACCCGAGGGTCGGCGGGAAGTGGCTTCGCTCGTGGCCGTCATCCTCCGCACACACTACGGCATCGAGCTTGGGGACGGAGGCCATCCCACGCGGGCGCTAGGTCTGAGTGGACGGCCTTGTGGTCAGAGCGTGACCTCGCTCGCTGTTGAGGATATCACTACTGGGCGTAAACCGGTCTATCTGGGTCGGGTTAACTTCTTCAGTAGTTAACTATGTTGAAACCCAAGAAGGCAGATGAGGGCTCAAGGCCCATAGTCGGTTCAAGGCCTGTAGCCGTAAATCGGCGTGGGTATGTAACTTGTATTGTAAGTTAGGAATAAGTAGAGATCAAACCGGACACATCTATGAGCCGGTATTGGGAATCTGTGAACCGACGGGCGTCACCCATGTATATAAGGGGACGACCCGGCGGCAGTTCAGAGAACAGACAACAACTCGAGACATAGGAGAAGCTTGTTTGCTCCCTAGTCATCGAAACCCCATCAATCCCATCACAACTAGACATAGGCTTTTACCTTCATCGAAGGGGCCGAACTAGTATAAACTCTCTTGCGTCCCTGTGTCCGCTTTAACCCCTTCAAGCTAACCCGTCGCGATGGCTCCACGACTAAGTCCTTTCTCTAGGACATCTGCCGTGACAAAACCACAACAGTTGGTGCCCACCGTGGGGCTATCGCATGATGGTTTCAAGTTCTTGGAGGGCCGCTTTGAAGGACTCAAAGCCTACGCTGTGGGCCGGATGACTAAGAGTTGTCACGGCAAGCTCTACATCGATGATGCAGGCTGGGGCCCCGAGGCCGGCTCAGTTGAGTACGGGTACCGGGTCCCCTTCGGTGGCATACACGTTTTCATCGGCAAGATCGGTGAACCGGGCCCTGAGCCGGACATCTGGACCGACCTCGTCGAAACGGCTCAGCGTGCGCGGTCCGCCCGGGTTAAACCGGCCGTGAAGCGTGCCTTCGTGGGAGTCATCCATGGAGGAAGTTACGAGGATGGATCGGAATCTCGCGGCGAGACCGTCGTTTATTCCAGCGACGAGTCATCAACCGGAGAAACCGAATCTCTATATCATCTACAAGATGGCCGGATTGGGGGCTGTTCCGATGGCGACAGTATTCCGGACCCCTCTGATCTACCCAACCGAGTTGGAATATTCATGGCCGGCACACAAGCAGCGCTTCATTCTTCGACCGCTGCGCCAATAACCTCCGGTTCAGTAGCGGCGACAGCTGCCGGGGCAGGAAGCTCTGCATGCCCGCCGGCTCAAGTTCTATCAGATCTATTTGATGCATTGGCTGTGCTTATGGCAGAAGCTAATCCGGCGGATCAGGAAGCCCACAACACGGAGATTGCGAAGGTGAAGGAACAGATCACCCAGGCCAAGGCGGACCTGGCAGCTGAGAGTGCCAGGATGACCACGGAGCGGGCCGCTTTAGACGCACAAGCCTACAGGCTCATGTTGGACCAGAACATGTCGCATGAAGTCATGAAGAGGAAGTACCGATCCCGTTTGCCTTTGGTTTTCGAGGCCAGAGACCTTTTCAGCACCCCAGGAGCAGGAACCAGTAATCCGCTGGAGGAAAACCGACCGGAAGCTCCGGGGACCGGTGCACCGGTTCAGCCCCGTCCGATGAATCCGCCTCGTCAAAACACTGTTATACCTCAGGCTATTTCAACACCTCCGGGTCACTACTCCAACCCAATGGACTATCTCGTTTCCGCTGCTGCTCGGCTGGAGGCCATTCCAATTGAAGGTGACTCGCCGCAGGCGGTAGAGACACGATGGGTCAAAGAGCTTCTTAGGACAGCTTTGGTCCAACAGGAAGCATACTCGTACAGCCGCAACCGGATCCACTCGACCCCTCGTCCAAGCCGGAGCTATAGCAGGCGTAAGGATGAACCAGCAGTATCAAGTAATGAACGACGTGGAGCACTCTGCGGCAACAATCCGGCGGGTGGTGCTGATAACGCTCAAGAAGTGGTGGACCGGGCCCGAGCGTGCAGGGAGGCCGAGTTAGCCGCACAATATCAGGCTCGACAGCTTACACCGGTTCGTCCAACTATTTCGGTCGAACCCGGTGTTACTTCTAGCTCTTTGGGGGTGCCTTGCCTTGTCCCCGCTTTACGCAATGTGCGCCTGGCCAAGGATTTCAAGGGCCCGCGCAAGGTACCAAATTACACGGCGGATCAACCCCCAGAGACATGGGTGGAGAGCTTTGAGATGGCCATGGAGATGCTTGATGTGGATGATGCGGCATGTGCGAAGTACTTCACCATGATGCTTGAAGGAACAGCCCACACTTGGTTAAAAAGCTTACCGGCCAACTCTATCAGTTCATGGGCCCAATTACGAGCCCGATTTATCAATAATTTCAAGGATACTTTAAGCAGCCTATGTCGATAGTGGACTTAGCTGCCTGTGTCCAGGAGGAAGGAGAATCGACGACTCATTGGGTGCGCCGGGTCTCACAAGTGTTGCATTCATCAGACTGCATCAATGCTGACATCGCAATCTTAACCCTAGAAGGCAACTGCCGGTTTGGGCCCCTAAAGCTGAAGTTGGGACGGATGAAGCGCCATTGCACTGACATGGGGACCCTCATGGCCGCTTTGGTAAAGTATGCTGATTCTGATAGTACCAAGGATCCCGAATCTGATGATGACAAGGCAGGGAAGGGAAAGAGGAACAGCAACTCCAAAGGTCAGTAGCATCACTTGGCAGGCAATGGTGGCGGAGGCAAGCGTAAAGCGGATGGTAACATGGACTTTGTGGCTAACACCAACGCGCAGGACAAGGGCCAGCGACGCAGGGGTAAACCGCCAAATCGCAATGGAGCACCCAAACCTAACCCGGACCGCCTAAATTATCTACTGAGCCAGCCCTGTCCAAGACATGGAACGAAGGAGGTGCCAGCAAACCACCTTTGGAAGGATTTCTTCATTATGCAGGAGTTCAAGAATTCTAATGCTTTCCGGTATGATCACGGCTCCGGCGGTGGCTCAGGATCCGGGCCGGGTTACAGTGGAGGAAATTCTGGTTCAGGATTTAATGGTAATTCCGGGCGGACATAATAATCAAAATAATCAGAACAACCAGGGTGGTTACAACCAACAGCAGCAACAGTCAGGTTACCAGAGCAACCCAAAGCAGTTGAATAGTGGGCAGTACCATGTCTTCACCACTAGCTTGGAGAAGCGAGACAGGAAGGTTCACAGGCGGGCAGTCAACTCTGTTGAACCGGCCGTGCCCCGTTATCTACGCTGGTCTGAACAGCCAATCATATGGAGCAGAGACACCTCCCCAGGTTGATAATCCGGGTCAGTTGGCTCAGGTGGTGGCGCCTCAGGTGGGAGGTTACAAGTTCACCAAGGTGCTCATGGATGGAGGGAACAGCATTAATATCTTGTACTATGAGACCTTCTGTCGTGTGGGACTAATAGATAAAAATCTCAAACCGTCTAATACAGTGTTCCACGGTGTGGTACCTGGCAAGTCGGCATATCCTGTTGGTATGATAGCTCTAGAAGTGGCCTTTGGAGATGATCATGATTCCAGGTCGGAGACATTGACGTTTGAAGTGGTGAAAATCCAAAGTCCATATCACGCCCTGTTTGGGCGACCGGCCTACGCCAAGTTTATGGCACGGCCCTGTTATGTGTATTTGCAGCTCAAGATGCCGGGTCACAAGGGGACAATAACGGTTCACGGAAGCCGTAAAATCGCTTTTGAGTGCGAGGAAGGAGATGCGGCCTACGCAGAGTCGGTTTGTGCCACCGAGGAGCTGAAGTATTATAAGGACAATGTTGATCCGGCGGACATGACTCCATTAAAGAAGCCAACTACGGAGCATGATCCGGCACTGAAGTTCAAATCGGCAGCAGAAACTAAGCTTGTTGACTTCGTACCTGGCGATTCTTCCAAGCAGTTCAGCATCAGTGCCAACTTGGATCCGAAATAGGAAAGCGCGCTCATCGAGTTCATCCGTGAGAATCAGGACATTTTTGCATGGAAGCCCTCTGACATGCCAGGTGTACCGAGGCAACTCGCTAAGCACATCCTTAATGTGGATCCTAAATACAAACCGGTGAAACAGTTCCTCCGCCGGTTTAACGAAGAAAGACGCAAGGCGATTGGAGAAGAGGTAGCCAGGCTCTTAGCAGCTGGTTTTATTGTTGAAGTTTTTCACCCTGAGTGGCTTGCCAATCCGGTGCTAGTCCTTAAGAAAACCGGCACCTGGTGCATGTGTGTGGATTACACAGATCTTAATAAGGCTTGTCCAGCAGATCCTTTTTGCCCTCCCCCGTATTGATCAAATTATTGATGCTACGGCGGGTTGTGAGCGTTTAAGTTTTTTGGATGCATATTCTGGCTATCATCAGATCAAAATGGCAGTTAAGGACCAGGAGAAGACGGCATTCATAACTCCCTTTGGAGCCTTCTGCTATGTGTCTATGCCCTTTGGGCTCAAGAGTGCCCAGGCAACTTATCAACGGTGTGTACAAAATTGTCTTCACAAGAAGATTGGCCGTAATGTACATGCTTACATGGATGATATCGTGGTTAAGTCCAGGGAGAAGGAAACTCTGGTTGACGATTTGAAGGAAACCTTTGATAACCTGAGGACGTACAAGATGATGCTTAATCCGGACAAGTGTGTCTTTGGTGTACCGGCGGGAAAGCTATTGGGTTTTTTGGTGTCCAACAGGGGAATTGAGGCTAATCCGGAGAAGATCACAGCCATCACCTCCCTTGCTAAACCGAAGTGTATTAATGATGTTCAACGCCTGGCAGGCCGGATTGCCGCGTTAAGCTGGTTTATTAGCCGCCTTGGTGAGAAGGCAATCCCTTTGTATCAGATGTTGAAGAAGACGGATCAGTTCGTCTGGAGTTCCGCTGCTGATGAAGCATTTGAGGACTTAAAGCGGCAATTGGCCAATCCGCCTGTGCTCGCCGCTCCCATTGACAAGGAGCCGTTACTACTATATGTTGCTGCTAATGCTCGTGCGGTCAGCGTGGCTATTGTGGTGGAGCGAAAGGAGGCAGGTAAGGAGCATCTGGTTCAACGTCCGGTCTATTATATCAGCGAGGTACTCATTGAGTCCAAGCAAAGGTATCCGCATTGGCAGAAGCTGGTGTACAGAGTTTTTATGGCAAGACGGAAGCTTAAGCAATACTTCCAAGGGCACCCAATTACGGTGGTCAGTTCTGCTCCTTTGGGGAATATCATCCAGAACCGAGAAGCGACTGGCCGGATTGCCAAGTGGGCTATAGAGCTTGGGCCGCACGGATTGAAGTATGTGCCTCGGACGGTGGTTAAGTCTCAAGCACTTGTTGATTTCATCAATGATTGGAATGCAAGCACCTGAAGATAAGCCGGATCACACATATTGGACCATCCATTTTGACGGATCCAGGCAATTGGAAGGCTCGGGGGCTGGAGTCGTATTAACTTCCCCACAAGGTGATAAGTTTTGTTACGTTCCCCGCTTAATGTTCCCTTGTACTAACAATGCAGCTGAGTATGAAGCCTTGCTCCATGGTCTCTGGATGGCTAAGGAGATGAATCTAAGTCGAGTTAAGTGCTTCGGTGACTCGGACCTCGTGGCTCAACAAGTATTTGGCACTTGGGATTCCAAGGACCCACTCATGGCAGCGTATCGTCGTGAGGTGGATATTGTTGCAGGTCACTTTAAAGGCTATCAGGTGGACCACGTGGACCGACGGAAGAATGAAGCGGCGGACGCTTTAAGCCGGCTGGGCTCTCAGCGCAAACCGGTCCCGCCCAATGTTTTTCTGGATGTACTACACAACCCATCGGTCAAGCTCCAGGTGAAGCGGATTTGGCTATTCCTGATCCGGAGGCTCAATTGGTGGTAGCTCTTCATGTCATTCCGGATTGGATGCTTCCTTACCTGGCATACATGAACCCGGGCAAGTTACCAGAGGATGAGACTCTGGCCCAATAGATAATCCGGCGGTCCAAGTCCATGACTATTGTCAATGGCGAGTTGCATCATTACAGTGTATCAGGGGCGTTTCAACGCTGTGTGTCTCCTGAGGAAGGCTGCGAAATTTTGCGTGAGATCCACGAAGGAGATTCTGGTCACCATGCCGGTTCAAAATCTTTGGTAGCTAAAGCGTTTCGTCATGGCTTCTATTGGTTAACTGCTCATGCTGATGCGGAGGATCTGGTCAGACGATGTGATAGTTGCCAAAAGTTTTCAAGACGTGCTCATGTGCTGATGCGGAGTATCAACAAGTGCACTAATCTCATCTCTAGCCTCTGTGCTAGCTAAAAGTGACAGAACATCTACTAAATTGCGCTCTATCAATATATGCATGTACTCTTCTTCCCAATACAAAAACTTGCATCCATTCTACTCCCTCCGTTGCACAATACATGCCTTCTATTTGTCAAAATATATATGTATCTAGACATGTTTTAGTATATAGGTACATCCATTTTTGGACAAATGGAAGTCAAGTATTTTGGAACGGAGGGAGTACACAATAAAAATTTTAAGTGAGCACAACTAGTCTAATCTGAGAGCACAACCGAAGATTTGGTCGGGTTCTTCCTCCTTTTGCCGACACGTGGGACATCCAGCATCCAGGTTGTGTCATGAAAGAAAATAGAGTGGTAGTTGAAGCCACGAGATGTGCATCTTGGGTTAAACTGTAAATAGAATCTTACTACTCTTGAGTAACTCCAAAAGCGGCCACCGAAGATCTTTATTGGATTTGTTTTTCATCACCAGCATGTCGAGGTGAAAGATGTGCAGGTTCAGTGGGTCCTCTTGCGTTTTCACTGACATGTGGGGCCGCATGTGAGCAAACAGACGATGGGCTCCGCGCGTCCGCTGGCTGGCTGAGAAGAGAGATAGAGGAGGGTTGAGCACGGACTGCAGGAAATTTGTTCTAAGTACCTCGATATAGGCTCGATATAGTGGGGCGGCATGGGCCATAACTAGCATTCACGTCTAGCAGTACGGCACACGCCACCCACACGAGTCCCATCCGACACCAATTTTCTTGGAGTCCATGCTACAACCATCTCTTCTCCCTCCTGTTTTCCCAGCCATCGCGTGGTGGGCGGGGTGGGGTTTTTCCGATAGTCGGTTTGCTCAACCGCGGTCCCACTTGTAAGTGAAAATGCAACACCGCACGCATTCCCGCTTGAGCGATGTGCCGGGCCAACCGTGTGGGGGTGCGACACAAACACGACAGGCTTTTCCTTTTGAACTCGTAACTTGTAAAATTTGGTTCTTCTCCATGGCGCGACCGATAGATAGAAAATA
The DNA here is from genome assembly GCF_056163025.1 of Triticum urartu. Lineage (NCBI taxonomy): Eukaryota > Viridiplantae > Streptophyta > Magnoliopsida > Poales > Poaceae > Triticum > Triticum urartu. The sequence continues at coordinate 164,350,816 of NC_141874.1, forward strand.
ATGATTTTCCCTAGAGTAATGAGAAGTTTGGTACTGGAGCCATTCATGCATGGAGTACGTACGAAAGTTATGAAGTTGATGCGAAAGGTAAGATAATTACTGTAGTATCATATACTACTACATGGATTTGAAGGAAAGATAAAAATACATACAGATCCATCAACGGCATCCTCACGCCCTAGTGCGCTGGGTCACCAACCAATGTGTGAGGAGCAGCGGCGTTGGTGGCGAGCTCAACGTGCTTCTGAACAGTGCCGTCCAAGGTTGCCCTGCGGTCCAAGAAGGCCAGCGTCCTATCGTCCTCGTCTTGCCTGTAGTAGTCCTTGTGGACGATTTGCGCGTAGACGTGGGTGATTATGTCAATGGTGTCTTGCTGCGGCACGCGCTGCGTGGCGAGCGCGACCTCGAGGTGGACATTCTCCGGCGCGACTGCGGGCAGTCGTAGGGCCACCAGTGCATCGAAGAGGTTGTCACCATAGTGGTCGTTGAGGGTGGCAGGCATCGCAGAGCCTGGGCATGTCGGCTGGAGGCTTACGTCAAAGTAGTCCGCAAGCTTCTTGACGATGGTGAACTTGTCGAGGAAACCGACGAGGACCTCGTCGAACAAGGAGACGAAGTTGTCGTCCAAGCGGCCCCTCGCCCTGGCGACCTCAAGCAATACTACCTAGAGACGTTCCTCGGTGCCAGGCCACAGGCCGGCGTCGTGGACCATCTGGCACAGCCGGTTGATGCTCCGCTCATCGCCTCCATGGGTCTACCTTAGCTTCTAGTCAACTGATCTTGCGATTCGAGTGATCACTCTTGCCCTTGGTTAGCGTGCCTAGGTGTGTAGGATTTCATACTACTCCTCGGCCCTCTACTGCACCTGCCTTTGGCTGTATGATAGGTGGGCCAGCCACCCCCTGGGCCCACGTGTCATTCACCCAAAGGCAGTTGTAGTAAGTTAATGAAGCTGCGTCCTTCTCCGTGCCGGTGCAGTATAGTCATCTCACCGGACCTCTATTTGGGGCCAAACAAGAGAAGTTTGATGTTTACTGGTTTATTGGTCCCCTTTGCATTTTGTGCCAAGTTTTGACCTTTGATTTAACTAATAAAATGTTAATGCATGTAAACAAAAATGTTGTGTAAGTCACCTTACGAAAACCAAATAATCCCAAAATACTTAGGCATGGTGCATTAACTCCCTCCTTGTTTCTTATTTCGTGACATATCAACCAATGAGAGATGTGGGCCATGCATGCTTTCAATGACTTGAGACTACCAAACATGACATGCAGTGTTTAGTTCATTGCATGTAATCCTATTAGTACTCTAGTTAGCAAAAAACATTAAGTTCTCTCGCCGATAGGAATAAAACACCATGTATTTATTTAGAGAGGGAGTAGTACATTTTTTGTGACATGCATTACTAGATATTGCTAGTCAAATACTAAAATCCGGATGGATGTGGTAGTTCTCCTAAATCCAGATGGTGGTGCTACTAGTACTAGTAGTAGTACTGCCAATGTAGTAGTAGGAGTACTAGCACTGTACTACCTGTTGGTCAAATTATTACGTGCTGCTCCTCACAGTGAAGTGACAAGACCCTGCGCCGGAGATGACACCTGAGTATAGGCGCCGTGTTCGGCATACCATAGTCAGCCTCACCGTCTGCAGTCACTATCATCATGGCTATAGAGCTACCCTGCTTACAACTAGCCCTGTTTGACATAATTTCCCATGCGTAGATGCCCGTGCATTGCACGGAACACCAAGATTGGGGGTGGACGGCTCCGGCGGCAGCCATCCCGCCAAATTTTTCCATGGCCTTCTACATGTGGTGGGGAGGAGATAATGCTGATTGTGAGAGACAAGGAATTGTTTGTAAATAGGGAACAAGTGCGGGCATCTTTTTGCAAAAATGGAGAAGCTTGGTTTGTATGCGTCAGATCTAGATCCGACGGCTATTGGTGAAAGATGGGAGGCACAACATCATCACCAACTCAGGACCTGTTTGAATCGCAGGATTTTGAAAACGCAGGAATAGGACATGGCAATATTACAAGTTTCAAACTGATATTACAAATGTTAGGAGTAATACTGCACCTACGAAGAGGGAATTACTAGGAAGTTTACATAAGAACTTTCGTTACTTTAGGTGGATGCAACATTATCATACAAACTAAAATGCACCGCCCTAACAAGTCACTAATGGGCAAATAAGTTTTCGAGTCTCTGGCCACTTGATGTTTCAAAAACAAATTCAGCTTCTGCGGAGACTTTGTCATTTAGGCTTAGACGCTTGCAGTGATCAGCACGCCATTCATTGTTGCGCCAGAGAACGCAAAACCTCATTACCTTGAGCACACTTGCCTCCAGAACAAAGAACGTGGCCAATTTAATCTCAGATGTGCTGCCTCGGTAGTCGATCAAATCAATTTCTGTAAGATGGAGATCAAGGCATTCGATGAGATTGTTATAGTGCATCACATTTTTCACTTCCGGGTCTTTTTTTATCTGCAAAACAAGAGAACATATTAGAGCAGCTGGCTGCATAAGATTGCCGTGTCATCAAGAGGTACCAATATCATTTGCTCATATGACAGGGTTGGATGGCTAGTGATATTTTTTCACTCTCTCTCGCGATGTGAGAGAGTTGGCACCACTGTGCACACAGACCCACATGTATAAACAAATCAATCAAACCAACTACACCAGCCTCTCACTCTCCCAAACAAGTGTTTTTATTGCCTCAGTCCTCTCTCTCCCACACAGTGTTTTTTCATTGCGTGAGTTAATTTGGCACCGGAGCAAAGTAGGTGATCCAGATTGGGGCACCAGGTGAGCAATGGAGGGGCATCGATGCCAAATGCATCACAAGTGAATTTGGCACATGTTTTGGCCTACATAGCCCACTTTTGTACTCCCTCCGTCCCAAAATTCTTGTCTTAAATTTGTCTAAATACGGATGTATCTAGTTACATTTTAGTGTTAGATACATCCATATCTAAACAAATATAAGACAAGAATTTTGGGACGAAGGGAATACTACCTCGTATTTAGTATAAAATTTTGACCATAGATTTACGTAAGAAAATGCCAATGCATGTCACTAGAAATTACACCATTTGAAATTATGTTCAAATATGAATCCAACGATATAGTTCTTAGTGACATGCATTAACATTTTGTCAGTTAAATCTATGGTCAAATTTTGATACTACAAAATTGGAACAGTAAACCAGGACGGAGGTAGTACTTGCTCTTAGGGTAACCATAGAGTTACTGGAGTAGTCTAAGTTACTTTCCACTATGACTAGCCTAGGCTACTATAGTAGTACAGCATAAAAACGATGCAGGTGATCACGTGAGAAAAATACTAAAAACATTTCTTTCGGTGCAGTGCGTAGATGCAGTTTTGAACACTACACTTGTCATCGTAATTTGGGAAAATTACGAAAAAATTGAGCTACGTTGTGATTACCGTTTACTTATAGGAAAGAAGTTTCACCTTGATGAGTAGCTTCTCCGTCCACGAAAAGCATGTAAGGAATCCAGTAACTCGATCCAGATTGGGGCCGATAGATTTTAGTGCTAAGATCTTCACTGTGCGCATGGACTGGGTCATGCTTGTGGGAATCATTTTCTGGAAGACAGTCATAAATACATCAAGAAGAAATTAAAAATGTGAATTTCAAGAAGACAGAGAAGAAGATGAGTGCTGTACCTGAACGATTACAGATCCAATGAAGAGTTCGGAGAATTTGGCAGACGAGTACAGCAATGCTATCAATTTTGGCGCGTCAATGACCTTGATTTTTGTTGGACCTTCTAGATCCGATACAAGCAATCTCTCAAGGAAAGGCGCATTCTCAATGACCATAACGTGGAACAACTGGAGTGATCTCTTCCCAATTGATGTCTTGTGGCGGGGCCAGCAAGACACATAAATCCATCGGAGATTCGTCGAGGCGATGTGGAGGCTAATGAAACCGTGGATCTACTCAAGACGAAGGTACTCGAGCGCAGTATAGCTATGGAGCAGGTGCTCCATAGCCTTCTTCGAGATGACAACATCGAAGAGGTCGAGCTGCTTGAGTTGAGGGAGAAGAAGGGAGGGCGCAACATTAATCTGGGGAAGATAGCAGGAGCTGAAGCTGGCGCGGCGCAGCGTTGGCGTGAGGCGGAGCACGGACGGCGGCAGAGAGCGACATCATCCAGCTTCAAAGCTGAGCTCCTCGAGGTGATCTAGGGCGGGGGATAAGAACCACTCGTCGAACTTGGGTTGGACCTTGCAGTTGGTAATGAACAGGAAGATGTCAAGGCATCTGGCTGGCCCAGGGTGCGATGAAAGGATCTTGGAGACTGCGGCCATGCGTTTGCAATACCCATCATAGATGCGGCTGTCGACGGTGAGGTTGAGGGGGACGCAGCGCCAGAGGGGGCGCCACCGCCGGGAGAGCAGGGCGGTCCGCACGATAGATTTTGTGGGGAGGAGGCCGATGATGATGAGCAGCATGTTGTCGGGGAGGCTGCTGATGAAGTCCAGGCTCGCCGGATGCGATTTTGGCTCGAGCCACCTCCGCTTGTTGGCTGCCTCACCGTCCATCTCAACCGGCGGCGACGCCGGTGTACACGTGTGCCGGTGTGTGTTGTGTGCTGGGTGTGTGCGAGTGCGTTCTTCTGTGCATGCCGCCGCGCAGTGGTGAATTGTGCGCGAGTGCATCCTTCGCGCGCAAGAAGTTTGTCCTCAATGCGCCATCAATTTACTAGCGTGTGGGGTGCTACCCCGAGTGGTTTCAACTTTGTTTACTTCACCGCATGTCAGATGGGCCTCTAGTTTACTTATTTTCACCCACTGCCACATGGGCCAGCACACGAAGATACAGAACACGAGCTGACAAGGCAGCATGTGGATTGGTTGACTGCTCAACTAAACAATATACGGAGCTATACGCTGACACAGTGAGCGTATAATCCGTCGGTATAGAGAGTTCGAGTGAGAGGGGAGGCCCGTGAGAGATAGCAGAGAGAGAGAGAGAGAAAGAGCTACTCCCTCCGTTCGATAATGTAGTTCCAACATTTTTTAAGTCAAACTTTTGAAACTTTGACCAAGTTTATAAAGAATTTACTTATATCTACAATACCAAAGATAAATGATAGTATGAAGTAAGTACATGCTGTGATGAATCTAATGATCGTTCCAGATGTAAATGTTTTTCTCCACATATACCTGGTCAAACTTTTCTGAGGTTTGACTTTTCAAAACATCCATATGCTTATGTACGTGACAGAGTCCCTAACTAGAGAGAGAGAGAGAGAGAAAAGTGTGCGTGCGTGTGTGAAAGAGATATGGACAACACACGATAAAAGTAGAGAAAAAGCATGTGTGTCTTACGCAAACATATTACACATGCATCTTCGACAACGGAGGCAAGGTGAGGAGATAGTGTGTGGTTGTTTGGAACCGAGAGAGCAAGACCCCTAGCACGTGGCCAAGAGGGGTCTGACAAACAAGGGAGAGAGGTCGAGAGAGACGTATGGAGAAAATGCAGACATGGGGAGGAGAGAGTGTATGTTTGTCATAGAGAGATCCCCTGGAGATCGTGATGGGACTACATGGGTGGGAGATCGAGTGACAAGGTGTGTGCGCGATAGAAGATGCCCCGAGAGTTATCGAGATAGACGTATGGATGGAAGGAGACAATACGTGTGTTCCTGATGGCTAGTAAGAGATAATCATACTTAGGAGGGGGGAAGTGCTTGCACCTATGATGGAGTGAGGGATTATGGTACTTAGGGGGGTGCGTGTCACATGGAGAGAGAACAAGGGCGGAGAGTGTTGGATGGGTCTATATGTATAGCGCGAGCAAGACTTGTGTATGTGTGAACCAGGGAGATATAAGGCCAGTTCGGCTTGCGTCCTAAGCATCTTTTGCCTGGCCTGGGGTTGTGGCTGGATTTCATGCACGCTTGTTTGGTTGCTACCCTGTGAAAAAGAAAGCCCGCCTGGCCTGGGTTCCCTTGCACTTTAATTAGCCTGGCTGAACTCCATACACTACAAGTAGCCTGGCCCAGGCGACCGATTTCGAACGCCTGGCCATGCCTGGTCGTGTGGCCATGAGGCTAACAACAACGTGGATGGATATTAGCACGAAATAATTGATGCATGGATTGATTGATGGGACGTTGATGCTTTGCCTGGCCAAGGCATGAACCAAACGCTTCAGCACCACACAAGCCTGGCAGGCAGAAATATTTTACATCTCATGTCCACACCAGGCAGTACCGGGCATCAAGGCATGAGGGTCAGGTCACGAACCAAACTGACCAATAAAGTTTGAGGGAGATTGAGGAGCCTCGATATGGCTGAGTGGTGCGTTAGATAGCTGAGAGGGGGAAAGAGATATTCCATCCACTCAATAATGCAGTGCATGTAAATTTTTTAGAATTTAAACTTTGGAAACTTTGATCAGGTTTACGCAAATGTTATTTATATCTATAATACCAAAGGTACATCATACAAAACTACATCTCATGGTGAATCTAATGGTATATTTTTGCCGTACTAGATGTAATTCTTTTTCTACACGTACATGGTCAAACTTTGTGATGTTTGACTTTTCAATAAATCTATATGCTATCGACCGAGGAGAGTGCCTCAGTCGAGACAGATCAAGTGCGTGTGAAGGAGAATGAGTAAGTGTGCAAAAAGAGTATGTGTGTGAAAGAGAAAGTGATAACAAACGATAAATTAGAGAGAGAGTGTGTTTTTTCGTTTCTTATGCGAACATATCACGCATGCATCTCCGAGATGGAAAAGCGAGGCGAGGAGATACACGAAGATAGCTAGTGTGTGATTGTTTGCAACGGAGAGAGACACCCCTGTAGCACATGTCCAATAGAGGTCTGGCCAACAAGGAACAAAGGTCGAGAGGGACACATGGATGGCATGGACGCATGGGGAGGGAGAGAGGGTGTGTTTGTGATAGAGAGATCCCGTCGGGATCGTGAGAGGACTATATGGGTGGGAGATCGAGGGAGTGCGTGCACGATAGAAAGATGCCCGAGAGAAATCGAGATAGACCATGCACATGTTTGTGATGGAGACTAAGATTAGCTAGTCATATACATATAGGGGGGACTTTGTGTGCCTACAATTGAGTGAGAGGCCATCATACTTGGCTAGCTGGGCATGAGATTGTGTGTGTGCGCGTGTGAGATGGAGAGAGAATGAGGGGGAGAGATAGAGTTTTAGATGGGCCTATCGAGTGTGAGTGAGATATGTATGTGTATGTGTGACCCAGGTGGATGGAGAGTTTGAGAGAGGGGGGAAGAGCTCCGAGATGACATAGTTGTGCATGAGAGAGTTACGGGCAAAGAGCCAAGGAATTTGTGTGCGTACGATGAGTGCACCCAAGATATCTAGCTTGGACTAGCTAGAATATCATACATAGTGTGCGAGAGAGACCTATAGATGGTGTATATATGCATGCGAACTAGAAAGACCCCCCCACACACACACAAAGAGAGAGAGAGATGGATAGAAAGGGAGAGGGACCAACAAGGTTTTTGTGTCGGATGCGTGCGACATAATTGAAGATTGTCGGAGAGAGAGAGAGAGAGAACATGAGTCCGGGAGAGGGGGAGGTCGCGTTTTATGCATCAAAGACTGATATAAACCATGCTTCGATATAAACTTGCATTCAAATATTTAAATTGGAGAACATGTTGTCTGCAATCCACACATGAACGCATATATGCGTATATCAAACAAGTTCATTAATTTGACTTTCAACATGTTCATGGAGTACTATAATACTGTACAACATGCTACTCGATTGAGGTGTTCAATTTTGGATTTAGTTCACTATTTCGACCTACTGAACGAGCTATTTCACTGAATCGAGATATTTCATTTTGGGTTTGATTCGCGTTTTTGAGTGGGTCAACTATTTGTCATATACTAAATCGCTAGCAAGCAAGCATGTAAAAACACATTACTCCCGAGCATCATCTCTCCATCTAAAAAAGAAGTGGCAAGCTAATATATCAAAATTTGATCCGAATCAACTTGGTAAGGTAGACGTGGATGATCGTTCTCCCAAAATTTGAACGAACCATTAAACATCCTCTCTTCTCGGTGGAATTCGCCCGAGCAAATAAACGGGAGACGCGAAATTACCGTCCTATGCGGGACACGCATCAATTGGCCAGTTGTACATCGAGGGTAGGTCCGTAACTTCATCCAAGCGTGCCTTCTCCTTGGTCGAAATGACATGTGCCGAATAATTCATAAACCATGGTCAGCAAAACATGCTCTCCTCGCCCGGAATAGCTCGCGCCCACTATTTCAAAACACGCTCTCCTCGCCCGAAATCGCTCGCGCCCACTATAGTTAAAAACATGCCCTCCTCACCCGAAATCGCTCCCGCCCACTATTTGGGGAGAAGCAAAGTTACTCTACTATCCTCGACCCTCAGTACACAGACCCAAGCCGTGAAGCCTACAGGAAAGGGTATAACTGTAACTCCCCCTCACATTTCAGACAAATGCGTCCGTAAGACATGGTTCCACTCCCCTCCCAATTCCCCCCCCCCACCCGCACGCCCCCATTCATACCTCGTGGGTGCCAAATCACCATCTCCCCGGGAAGATCCCTTCTCCCGAGCCGCGAAACCTCAGCCCCACCTCCATGGCGCCCCCACCACACCAATTTCACAGCCGCCCTCCTCCCTAATGTCGGAGACGTTGTCCATTTGCCGTCATGCACTGGGCCGTGTGCCTCTTACTCCGTGCAGCTGGTGCTACCTCGACGACGGCCGCGTGAACTGTACCGGAGCCGATTCACCCCCGCCGTCGTCCACGGCGCCGGAGCGGCTCCAACTTCGGATCCGTCCAGAGTCCTGGCGCTTCTTCCGCGTAGCCGTCGACCGTTGCGACATCGCTCTTTCCCTGCCGCCGGTCGCCACCGCAACCGCGCCGGCCTCACCGACTCGGCAGCTGGACCTGCCTACTTCACCATGCTGCCAGATAGGTCGCACCCTCATCTCAAATCACTTTATTTAGGCGTCAGTTGTCTGAGTTTTTATTCTGGGCCAATCGATTCCCAATGGGAAGCAGCACCCCTCGAGGCGGCGGAGCTCCTAGGCTGCCGGTTGGCTGGTGTCTAATGTAAGGGTGCGGGGCCGCAAGTTCGCCACGGAAGCAGCGCTTAGATGGCTATCTTTTAGAGTTGCGTGGGTTGAAGGTCTTGCCGCCGCCGGATCTGGATGACAGGGAATCTTTGTGGATTGGCCCGGGGGCGGCGCAACCACGGCAGTGCGGTGGGGCGGGGAGCGGGGTTTTGGCCAGGGCCACGGACGGCGGAGGCAGGCTTCTCTGCCATTGGTCGCTGGCTCTTCGGGGAAGATTCCGAACAGTGTCAGCCGGGAGGCACAAGACAGCCAGCCATCCAGCGTAGATCGGACAGTACCAAAATAAAATAAAATCGTGTGACCCCAATTTAGTCTTCAGTCAACAGACGTGTGACCACTCTCGTACCTTGTTGTTGATCTCTTAGTGTATTCTTCAGATCAAAGAGATATGTCGTTCTTAACATTATGCATTATCTGCATCTTCAGACACACCGTCTTTCGACTCACCGCAGCTGCTCAAACAAGGGAAGCATACACCAGAAGGGAGCTATAGTCCCCACTCAACAGTTCCCTGCATCGAATGCGCGTGCCCGACATGGACAGCCACAACAACTGCAGGCCATCGACAAGTCAGCACATGATGCTCACTCCTATGGATGGCACCCGGATAAGTTGTACCCTCATCTTACTTGTGTGCAATATTTATGGCTTTGTTATTCATCTAAGCATGGAAAATAGATCATCACATTTCATTGTATATTCATGCTGATCTCTTACGGGTCTTGTTCAGGAGTTAACGTTGTTCCATAGTTCAGCTAAGATACTTGTTCTTTAGGTAACGATATTCCATAGTTATCATCCATCAGCCAATGCTATCCCACAGGCTGGTGATTATAGTATTATACCACTTCCAGTATTACCTATGTTGTTCTTTAATAGTTTTGTGTGCCATCTAGTTAATCTTGAGTACAAATGGTACATATTCTGTAGCTTTCATCTGCGTTCTCCCTTTAGTTTATGAGACCTGTTGCTGCTAGTTAATCCCAATCCTACTATTTATGTTGTCTCCTACATGCACTCATTACATAAATCTAACTACTAATTATCTTCCATGCATGTCAGATATAATTGCACACATTGATATATCCACAAGAACCTCACGGAGCAATGTAAAGGCCAATAAACTTGATGTCAATGATACCCAATATGATGGAACATGTAAAGGCAGTTCTTCAGAAGACTTGCAGAAAGATGATGAATCCTCTTCACCCCACAAGGTCCTTCCTATAACTTGGCCTGTGATATGGGTACAACATGCATATAATGTCCTGGAGTGTATCTACTATGTTGCAATGCCATGTGCTTAGCATGCTGATCATGCATGTAAATATGTCATGCCTTCCTGTTTTTCAGTACCTATTCCATTCATGATAACATGTTTTCAAATTCAAGTACTGTCATTCTACTCTATCGCAATGTCATCTGCTTAATTTGGACATCATGCTTCTGAATATCTTATGCATTGTTATTAATTAGTTTGTACTTCATCTGTCCACCATACCATGTTTTTTTCCATTGAAGTGCTCTGTTTCAATGCCATCTTATTTTCCCAATCATACACGTGTATGTTGCCTTAGTTATTTCTGTACGTATTCCACTAGCATACAGTTTTACATTCAACTAGTGTTTTTTGCTGTGTTGTCCTGTCGTATCCCTAGCTCTTACACCATACTCCCTCCGTCCGGATTACATGTTGCCGAAATGGATAAAAAATGATGTATCTAGGACTGAAATAGGCCTAGACCCATCCATTTTTTTCTGGATGGAGGGAATACATGTCAATATGTCATGCCTTTCTATTCTTCAGTACCTATTCCATCTCTCTGCTGTCGCATGTTTTATAATTAAAGCACCATTCTTCTATACAAGGCATGCAAGGGGAAGACGACTATGTTAGAATCTGAAGGGTTACAAACAAGGCCTTTGCAAAAGATCCAAACACCAGGAGATAATAAACCAACTCCAGTTTTTATAGGTACTGCTCCAGCACAGAGAAACCCAACTCCTACTGATAATAAGCAGATTCTAGTGGCCAAAGAACTAGTCCGCTCCAGTCTAGCAAAAATATGTCAACTCAATTCTAAGAAGCGTGTGTGTATCCTTGCATCATGAAATTTTATAGCATGCTGATCATATTTTCTACATGTTTCTTACCCATCTCTCGTTTAGAAAATAAGCTTAACAGATAGAAGAATTTCTGCAATGGTATCGTTTATGAGGAAAGATTCTTGCAGGAATTCTCTGTGCTCCAATGTAGATGTAAGTACCTGTTGTATATCACTATATTTTTACATCAGCATGTATTTTGTTCATCGGCGTGAATCCAACATTTATCTGATCTAAATTTAGTTGTAGCAAAATGTATGATTAAAGGCCACAATGTTGATTTTTGCAAGGAAAACTGCCTGGTAGTTTTGCATCCTGAGCTGCGTGAGTGTATTATCTCATATCAGTGGGTTTGAATACTTTGGTTCTGCGGTGGGTTTTTCAGTGTTTTTTACCGAGTTGTCTTGTCGTACCCCTAGCTCCTACATCATACTCCCTCTGTCTGGATTAAATGTCACAGAAATGGATAAAACTGGATGTATCTAGAACTGAAATACGCCTAGACCCATCCATTTATTTCCGGATGGAGGGAATACATGTCAATATGTCATGCCTTTCTATTCTTCAGTACCTATTCCATCTCTGCTGTAGCATGTTTTATAACTGAATCATCATTCTTCTATATAAGGCATGCAAGGGGAAGACGGCTATGTTAGAATCTGAAGGGTTACAAACCAGGTCTTTGCAAAAGATCCAAACGCCAGGAGATAATAAACCAACTCCATTTTTCATAGATACTGCTCCAGCACAGAGAAACCCAACTCCCACTGATAATAAGCAGATTCTAGTGGCCAAAGAACTAGTCCGCTCCAGTCCAGCAAAAGAATGTCAAATCCATTCTAAGAAGCGTGTGCGTAACCTCGCATCATGAAACTTTATAGCATTCTTGAAAGTGCAACTATCCCTAGATGGTTTTGGTAATTCCTAACAACATATAGCTCATTGAGCTAATGCTATTCCAAGATTAATAGTTCAGGAAAAGCTCAATGAATGGCATGGCATGGATGAGGAAAGTGGACCCCTCAAAATACTAAGGACAAAAAGATTGGCTCAAGCTCAAAGCTCAAGACTCTACATTTTATATTTTAGTGATTAAGATCACATTGAGTCTATAGGAAAAGTCAATACTTTCAAGGAGGGATGAGGTGTTTCTTGATGAGGTTCTTGCTTCATAGTGCTTAGTGATATGCTCCAAAACCCTCAACTACCTTCCCACATCCACATATGACCTAAACCAAAAGTCAAACTCAGCCCCACCGATTCTTTCTATCTGGCGCCACCGAGTTCAGATGTCATAGCCACTGCCATAAACCCTAGGCAAATCGGTCTCACCCATAGGGATCTCGGTCAGACTGAGATGGGGTTGTAATCTCTCTGTTTCCCTTTGTAACATTTCGGTCCTACCGAGATGAGCGATCGGTCCCACCTAGATTGCAATGTAAACTCTCTGTTTCCCTTTTGTAACATTTCGGTCCCACCGAAATGAGAAAATCGGTCCCACCGAGTTTACCTGGCCAACTCTCTGGTTAGCTTATTACCAAAACCGGTCCCACCGAGTTTGTGTAATCGGTCACACCGAGATTACGTTATGCCCTAACCCTAACCATATCGGTCCCACCGAGTTGCATCTCAGTCCCACCGAAAATCCTAACGGTCACTAGGTTTGCTAAATCGGTCCAACCGAGTTTCTCAATTCGGTCTCACCAAGATTGGTAAATTGTGTGTAACGGTTAGTTTTTGTGTGGAGGCTATATATACCCCTCCACCCACTCTTCATTCATGGAGAGAGCCATCAGAACATACCTACACTTCCAATACACATTTTCTGAGAGAGAACCACCTACTCATGTGTTGAGGCCAAGATATTCAATTCCCACCATATGAATCTTGATCTCTAGCCTTCCCCAAGTTGCTTTCCACTCAAATCTTCTTTCCACCAAATCCATATCCTGTGAGAGAGAGTTGAGTGTTGGGGAGACTATCATTTGAAGCACAAGAGCAAGGAGTTCATCATCAACACACCATTTGTTACTTCTTGGAGTGTGGTGTCTCCTAGATTGGCTAGGTGTCACTTGGGAGCCTCTAACAAGGTTGTGGAGTTGAACCAAGGAGTTTGTAAGGGCAAGGAGATCGCCTACTTCGTGAAGATCTACCGTTAGTGAGGCAAGTCCTTCGTGGGCGATGGCCATGATGGGATAGACTAGGTTGCTTCTTCGTGGACCCTTCGTGGGTGGAGCCCTCCGTGGACTCGCGCAACCGTTACCCTTCGTGGGTTGAAGTCTCCATCAACGTGGATGTACGATAGCACCACCTATCGGAACCACAACAAAAACATCTCTGTCTCCAATTGCGTTTGAATTCTCCAAACCCTTCCCTTTACATTCTTGCAAGTTGCATGCTTTACTTTCCGCTGCTCATAGAGTCTTTGCATGCTTGCTTGAATTGTATTAAGATTGCTTGACTTGTGCTAAGATAGCTAAAATCTGCCAAAGACTAAAATTGGGAAACGGATAGATTTTTAATTGGTCAAGTAGTCTAATCACCCCCCCTCTAGACATACTTTGGATCCTACAAGTGGTATCAGAGCTTTGGTCTCCATTTGCTTTGATTTCCATAGCTTTTGGTGGTCATAGCCTTGGTTTCACAACCTAGGAGAGTATGGCATCTAGCGAGGGAAATTACCACCGTAGAGGTCCTTACTTTGATGGTACTAATTTTGCTAGTTGGAAGCATAAGATGAAAATGCATATTATTGGACATAACCCCGCCGTTTGGGCTATTGTGTGTGTTGGCTTGCAAGGTGAATTCTTTGATGGGAAAGAACCGAATCGTGAAGCTACCGCGGAAGAGTTGAAGATGCTACAATACAATGCTTAAGCTTGTGATATCCTCTTCAACGGATTGTGCCCCGAAGAATTCAACAAAATTAGCCGTCTTGAGAATGCAAAGGAAATTTGAGATACTTTGATTGATATGCACGAAGGTACCGACTCCATCAAGGAATCCAAGTTGGATGTGCTTCAAAGTCAACTTGACAAGTTCAAAATAAAGGATGGTGAAGGTGTCGCTGAAATGTACCAAGTCAAGGCTACAATTGTGGAAGACCCGGACACTACTCCAATGAGTGTACGGCTCCCCACGAGAGAAGAGAAGATTCTCCCAAAAGAAGAAGTAGAAGAGAAGAATCGCCATCAAGGGAGAGAAGGAGTAGGGATGATCGATATGAACGAAGACTAACGCTGTCCTGGACTAGGGGGTACTCACCACGTCATCTCCCGATCTGTTAGATTGGGTCGAGGACCCCCATGGCCGTATACTCATGGGCCTGTTTGGGACAGCTGCCGCATACATGGAAGATTCCACAAGACTTGGTGATCAAGACAAGGACTCCTCCCCACCGGTGTATTCGGCTATGACTCTTGTTATCCTGGGCCTCTGGTGCATTAAATAAACCGAGGCCAGGCTAGTCGATAGATCATATATACATACAATCACACCATAGGCTAGCTTCTAGGGTTTAGCCTCTCCGATCTCGTGGTAGATCAACTCTTGTAATACTCATATCATCAAGAATAAATCAAGCAGGACGTAGGGTTTTACCTCCATCAAGAGGGCCCGAACCTGGGTAAAACATCATGTCCCCTGCTTCCTGTTACCATCGATCTTAGACACACAGTTCGGGATCCCCTACCCGAGATCCGCCGGTTTTGACACCGACATTGGTGCTTTCATTGAGAGTTTCGCTGTGTGATCGGCAAAAGGATCGATGGCTCGTCTGTATGTCAACTGCGATGTCGGCATCCTCGTCGCCGGCTCGACTGGTCACCTTGGCTCGACCGAGGACCGTACTCCATCTCCGATCGTCATGATCGGATGAGGGCCTTCTTCAACATCAACTCCGATCTCTATCAAGATCATGGAGGAATCATCCATGGAGCTCGGGGGCTCAACGTCAACATTGCCCTCGGGCGACCTTGCTGTTTTTCGGAACAGTGAACTTGTATCCGCTTCCACCACCTCTTAGAGCATCGCTTTGACGATCCCTTTGGTGGAATTGTGCGGAGTCGAGTCTACAACAACCCTGGAAAATTTCGTCCAGTTCCGAAGGAGGAATCTCCGACAAACTACGATATACCAGAGCCCTGTCAAATCTGGATGGGAATCTGGATGAGTTTAGGTCGTGGTTTCCAGAGCACAGCTCGGAGTTCCTTTGGAAGATCCAACTGTTCATTTACTGCGGAATTCCCATATCTACCACCCCTCCAAATTTCAGCTCGATCTGACGGTTCAAACTCCGGGAACCTTCCAATTAGTGGACCAATTTTCGGATCTGTTTTCTGTGCGAATACGGATCCGACCCGAATTCATGTTTCTTTATGAACGTGATATTGAACAACCTTTTTAGAGGAATTCTCTTCTAGGGTATTGTGCGTCATTTTTAAACACGTGCCCGTAAAATTTTAAGCCTCCTTTGAGGTCATCTCCATCATCATGCTGGTGTCAAACCAGTCCGGCAATATTGCTCCAAGGCTGCCGACCTGCGCTAGACACGTCATCGCTTTGTTGAGCCGAGCTCAACTTCTTCGGATCATCATCTTGCTAAGCCTAATAAGAGTCCGGCATTGCGAAGGATAAATCATCACCAACATCGCCGTCCCACGGATTACACGGAGCGGGCATACCGGCATCGCCGCACAGTCACTTCATCAAGCCGGCATCGACCACGTCACGACCTGCATCGGCAGGGCCGCACCATTGCTTCTTCAAGCCGGTGTCCATCACGCCGACCTACTTCGACCCATTGGCTGACATCGAGGCTTCGACATCTCGGTTGGACCGGGGGCTTCGCCATCTCTTCATCAACCTACTCCGGAGACTTCGGCGTCACCAGCCGACCAGCTTCATCACATTAGCTGGACCACGGGCTTTTCCTCGGCGAGCCAACCTTTGCTAGCATCGCCATGCCACCGCTTCATCACCCATTAGGCAATGGGCGTGCGGATCGAGCCCTAATTTTGGGAGTAACCTTTCTCCAGATTGCTACAACAGATAAACAAGTGCTATTAATCCTAGTATTTTTTCTTGCTTGGGTTTATTTTTCCCAAGGAATTATTACTCCGGTTTGTTTCATCATCTATAAACAGGTCTATCAAATAGTGGATGTATTAACAATGGTGGTGTGGTGCTTCGGTCAGTTTCCGTATATAGTTCGGCGAATGCCGCATCCGGAACTCAGACCGGCCTGCGAATTCGGGCTTGGCTACGCCTTCACCGCGTCACACCGACACCCTGCATCGACATGACTTCAACGCCAGGCCACATCTCTTTTAATAAATTATTTTTTCAAAAAGCAATTAACCTTTTTGGACCGCACTATTTTATGTGTGTAGGTGATTGACTTTGACCGCGTCACGTGGTCTCTTCGGCAAGCCAACATCGTCGTCCTAATCGGCGTAAATTGGCTCGCGTGATCACCTTGTTGGTCGTATTGCCATACCGACGTGTTCGGTTACCTCGGGGACTTCGGTATCGCCAAGAGAGCTCTACCTCACCGAGTGTTCAGCGCACAGGCCATATTTCTTTTATTACTCACTTTGCATAAATTATTGATTATGCAACATTTTTTTATTATTCCTATTATCTCTGGCTTGCACTATTTTCTGTGCACAGGTAGATAATCCGGGCAGCGCTGTCACCGCGGCGTACTGATGTACCACGTCACCTCGGCTGACCGGGAGCTTCGCCATCACTTCATTAACACATGCTAGGGGCTTCGGCGTCACACTGCCGGCCTTCTCTGTCGCTGCGGTCGGACTAGGGTTTTCACCTTGACCATCGACTATGTTGTGTCACCACTTCATCAAGCCCAGTTCTTTACTCGGACATCTCGGGGCCGGCTTGGGGGCTGGGAACTCGTCCCGCCACAATCTCGGCCTGCGTCATCAACATCGAACACATTAACCAGCTAAGTTACCTTCATGCTCAAAGTTTTAAATTTTTAACTTGTGTTCGGTTCGACCAAGCATTACACTTTTTTGGAAAAAAGTTGCTAGTAAAAATTTTCCTTGTCCAAACTTTGTTTCTGACGCACAAATTCAAATACCCCGTTTATTTGGGGGCTTCCTTTATGAAGCTTTTCCTCTTGCATATGATTATACTTGTATGGCTTCGTTAGTTGTTCGTGTATTACGTCACAATATGCACCATATTGACTTAAGCGATTTGCAAGCTGGGTTGCCTAGCTCCTGTGCTTACCCCTACGTTCCCGATTGTTCAGCTAGGGAGTAAAGGGAGCACCTCTGCGATTGTCACGACCGGGTCCTCCGAGCTCTGACCTCAGACTGGGTGAAGCCGAAAGCTAGCTCTCTTATTGTTTTCAATCATGGTCGGCACACAACGGAACTCATGAGTACAAAAAATCTATTGCACAAGTCTCATAGTAATAATGAGCACCGAAGAAAGGTATCGGTGGGGGTACTATTTTCTTCGAAGATGCTTCTTACACTTCGTCTGTAATATAGCATAAGTTCCCTGAGCGCGCTTTGTCCGTTACAGCCTTATGGCCCGGTTGCCTGGTTATCGGAAACACTGTCGATGTTCTCGATAGGTGGAGTACATAACACTTTCCGGTCCTTGACCGAAGAGGGAGAAGCCGACGGTCGGTTAAGACGCGTTTAAAGTTCGGGTGAACAAAGATATGATATTAGTACTTCGGTACATACAATCATTATACATAAAATTCTTTTACCCAAGTCACTTGGGGGCTCTTAAATTTATATGAGCCGTTTTATAATAAGTGTTCTTCTTCTTAGTTGTTGCAAAGTTTTTATTACTATTATTATTCATCACTCCTTTTTTCGACACGAGTGTGTGGTCACTAGCCGGGGAGCCTAATTTCTCTCAAAGCCGCTAGAGTTTAGTTTGCTAAACTAGCCTAATGAGAAGTACTCCGCCTTCGGGATAGGAGGTTGAAGCCGTAGGCTGACCCGCTTGGAGTCTTGAGATAGGATGTGTCATGTTAAAGCACGACAGAAGCACTCATTTTTTCTAAGACCAATTTTCGGATTGGCACCGAACACTTGATCTTGTTCGGACGTCATGTTTTTACTGACGTTTTTTGGTTTTCCAAGATTTTTGGCACTTTTAAACTATTTGTGTGTTTTCAGCACAAGTCTCGCAGTGCAACGCCGGACACCTTTAGAGATTCGGCAAAAACATTCTCAGATATTGCTATATATGCATTGGTTTCGAATTGTGTCTTCGGTCAATAGTTGTGTTGCCCGGCTCCTGCGCTTGCCTCCTACGTTCCGCTTTGTTCGGCTAGGTGTGCAAAGGGAGAACCACTGCGATTGTGCTTCTAGCTCACATGGTTAAGCACCTCAGTGGAGAAAACCGAAAACTGACTGTCACAATAAGCGTAAACTAGTCAGCGATCCGATGACGGTGTTAAATGACGGGCCATTCATAACAATGGCTGAAGTGTTTACAGCTTGACCTCGACTGTCGCCGAACACTACCGGGGGCTATTAACTGGCCTCCCAACCTAAATCCTCGATATTTTGCTCTTACATTAGAGCTGAGGTTTCATGATCATGCTTAGCATGACAACACAAAGAAAGGAACCGATAGCGGGACTATTTTCTTTGGAAGACATTTCTTATGTTAAACAATAATATAACATATCTCTCTGCGTACCTTCGTTTATAAAACCGTATGGCCAGATTGCCTTGTTTGTCATAAATCTTTGCCCTCATAAAGGCTTTATAAAGTCGGACAAACACTCCTCGGCTACTAGCCGAGGAGGTGAAAGTCGATGGTCGGTCAACAAAGTTTTGTACAATGCGGATCCGAGCATTAATGATGTAAAGTACTTGGATACATAGAGTCATTACACATAATTTGTGACTTTACTATGGATATCGATCCTTAATTCGGCCACCTGTGCCCGCATTAAGGATCGGGGGCTACTGGGCTTCGGGCTTATTATTTACAAATATTAAAGGGGCACATCGATCCACTGATCTGGTATTGCCACCCGACCAGTGTCTCGGGGGCTACTGCATTGCCTGTCCAATGTAGAAAATTTTATGTGCAATAGAATTTCCGAGGAGATTTTGATCCTCAGGTTGGTCGGCCGCACCCAGCCTGGGTCTCGAGGACTGAGCACGCCGCTTTTTGTGTCCCGAAGTATTCTGCCGAGCTAGGACTTGATCCTCAGGCCGATTTTGCAAATCAACCTGAGTCTCAGCGGCTACTGGGATCAGCGGTCTTATGTCATCCTTGAGGTGCATCTCGGGTTTTAGACCGATACACACCTTGAGGGCTACTGGCTATATATCTCGGCAGAGAATAAATTGCACCAATAAAAAATATTAACAAAAAATCGACCCACAATCGGGGTGGTGCACCACTTCGGAAGCAGTCCAGCATAAAGCTCGGGCGCTAGTGGCTGGCTCCATAGAGGGCATTTCCGGCATTAAGCTCGGCTAAACTCCTTCAACTTTTATAAACCAAGGTGATATGACACATCGGATATAGTCCGGCGTTGGAGCCCGGATACAGTCCGGCGTTGGAGTTTGGACATAGTCCGGCATTGGAGCTCGGATACATTCCGGCGTTGGAGCTCGGAAAGCGGTCCGGCGTTGGTGCTTGACTACAAAATATACCTCGAATGCAGTTCGGCGTTGGAGCTCGGATGCAAGAGGACGCTGCCGCTCGGGAACAACTTCAAACCCGAGGTGTGGCATAAAAATGACAAGGCATTGATAAAGGCCGAAGACTTAAAGGGCTCCTCGGATACCCGACGTGTGAGATCTACAGATTTAGCTCGCCAATCCTCAAGATAGAATATGAGAAGATTTGTTGAACCAGTTTTCAAGACCGACAACCGAAGATGAAGAACAGTTCGGAAGAATCGAGGAGCGTCCCTAACTTGAAGACCGATTCAGGGGGCTACTGACGGTGTCCTGGACTAGGGGGTACTCACCACGTCATCTCCTGATCTGATAGATTGGGCCGAGGACCCCCATGGCCGTATACTCATGGGCCAGTTCGGACAGCTTCCACATACATGGAAGATTCCACAAGACTTAGTGATCAAGACAAGGACTCCTCCCCACCGGCGTATTCGGCTAGGACTCTTGTTATCCTGGGCCTCTGGAGCATTCTATAAACCGAGGCCAGGCTAGTCGATAGATCATATATACATACAATCACACCATAGGCCAGCTTCCGGGGTTTAGCCTCTCCGATCTCATGGTAGATCAACTCTTGTAATACTCATATCATCAAGAATAAATCAAGCAGGACGTAGGGTTTTACCTCCATCAAGAGGGGCCGAACCTGGGTAAAACATCATGTCCCCTGCCTCCTATTACCATCGATCCTAGCCGCACAGTTCGAGACCCCCTACCCGAGATCCGCCAGTTTTGACACCGACAAAGACCCTCTCGGAGAAGCAAGGACTCGGAAAGGAAGGACAAGTCATCAAGGAGCTACACAAAACAAAGACATCAAGCTCATGTTGGTGAATGGGTATCCGGCTCCGACTCCAACAATGACTCCGAGAGAAGCTATCACACCGACTCCGAATATACTCAAGATGAAGGTGTTGCCGGTCTAGCACTTGTGTCAACCAACTCCTACGACATATTTGATTCACCAAATGAAGGAATTGTAAAATGCTTCATGGCCAAAGGTCCAAAGGTATCACACCCGGAGTATTTTGATTTCAATAGTGATGAAGATGACTTGTTTGGCGATGATGATTTACTTGTTGACAACTATAGTGATGAATACTATGATGAAACGAATGACAATGATAAGGAGAAGATTGAGTCTCTAACTAAAGAACTAAACACTCTTAAGTTAGCTCATGAAACTATCTTAGGAGATCATCGAGAACTTTTAAGGACTCATGATAAATTACATTTTGAGAAGCTCAACCTTGAGCAAGAGCATGAGTTCTTAAAGGAAATCAATGATGATCTTCGCAAGAAAAGTTCTTACATTCCCAAGTGTTTACTCGTATCCACTTACATGCCTCAAGTCAAGTCTAGTAACAAGAACAAGAAAGATTCTTCCTCTAGTAGTAACAATAATCATGCTAAATTCAATGTTGTTGCTTCTAGTAGTTCTCTTGATTCCACTAATGATTCTCTTAGCCAAGTTGCACTTGAGCAAGAAAATAGCTTATTGAAGGGAATCATAGAGAAATGTGTTTACAAGAGCCTTGCCGGGAGTAAGCAATTCTAGGAAATTGTACGCAATCAAGGAAGGCATCGGAAGAATCAAGGAATTGGTTTTGAACTTAAGTTCAATGCCAATGGAGTTGAGTGGGAAGAAGATCAATACCCCAAGACGAAGTTTGTTCCTCAACAAGAGAAGTATGATCCTACTTCTTCCAGAGGGACACAAGCTCAATATGATCTTCCACCACAAGACCACAAGCAAAAAGGCAAGGACAAGCTTCAAGAGGAAATTGATGCATTTGAAGAAGCTCCTAAGGCCTTGGTCAAGTGGGTTCCCAAGACTACATCAAGTTCCACTTCATCAAGTATAAATACAACTCCGAGTATTCCCATCAAGATGGTGTGGATCTCGAAGAAGAAGAACTAGAGAGTTCTTGAGGGTGACTCCACCAACATACTTCACTCTTATCATTTTGGCAAGAACAAGTGCAATCAACTTCCACATCTAGAACTAGTTCAAGGAGTCACAAAACCCTCTTGTTGTTAAGACAAGGGACAAGGTAACCTAAAGCTTTCATACACATCATCTTGTGTGTGCATCACTCTATGCCTATGTATATCCTTATTTGTTCCTTGTGGGACTAACCCGTGTAGGTATTGAAAGTGCAACTCACTCCAAAGGATAGCTCCGAATGATCTACATCAACTTAGAACATCCACATCTTCAACACCTACATGAAGTCATCATCGACAAAACCCAAGGTTAGTTCATCCCTCTTAGGGGGGATCTCACATCTAGGGGGAGCTTTACTCTAACAATTGAGTTAAAGCAACTCTAATGGTGTGAACACAACAACGCTTTATGTAAAAGTGGTAACCCCACTTGTGCTTAAACGATGAGTATGACCTATGATCAAATGTTCTCATTTGACTCCTAAGTCAATATACTCATATATAGATGACCTAGTCATCGTCAATTGCTTGATAGATGCTAGAATTGTTTGTGCATGCTCTGCCACATATTTCATTTGTCATTTTATTGTGTGAGCATGTTGGTTGCATAATTTACTCATTCGAGGACATCCACTTGTTGTTTTGATTGATTGGTTTCCTTTTCTTTTGGCCAAGTGGATGGACAAGAATGCCTAAGAACCTTCTCTAGCTATCTATGCTTTTCTCGTCTCAAAATCTATTAATGCTGCATCACAAAATTTGATCAAGTCAGATTCGAACCACTCTGTGTGAGGAGCACTCGGAGTCCCCGATTCGTCATAGACTTAAACTTCCAAAACTTCTTTGTGTGTTTCGGTCTGACCGATTCATCCATTTTGGTCATACTGAAATCACTAAATTGATCTAGGTTTTCAATCTCGATGCAACCGATTCAAACTTTTCGGTCACACCGAGTTTCAGTAACTGCTTGCAGTTATGAATCTTGGTGCCACCGAGTTGTTCCACTCGGTCACACCGACATGGTCGGGCTATATATACCCACGGGCAAAATTTTGGAAATTTTCTTCGAACTCTTTCGCCCGCGCTTAGCCGGCTCTGCCTCCAGGGTCTCCGGATCGTCCTCCTCGTCGCCGGTTGCCTCCTGCTGCTGGTCTCCGCCGCCGTCAACGGGAATCATCCCCACCGTTGCCGCCATAGCAAGTTCATCGCCGAACAAGGGTATGGACTTGAACTTTGCGCTGTTCTAACTCCGATTCCCCAGCACATTACTTTGCCATGAATCTTGCCACGATTGAAACCATTCTATCCATTGAAAACACTCTGTAGTTTAGTCATGAATTGAAAATTTAGGGATAGGTTTCCGCCGAAACCATCTCGGACCGACCGAGTTGATGAAATCGGTTCCACCGATTTGGCTCAGGCCATTGCACACGTGATTCTCGGTCTGACCGAGAATTGCAAATTGGTGTGACCTAGTTCAGCACTTTGTGAAACCCTAGTAGTCTCGGTGCTACCGAACTGTGACTCGGTCTGACCGAGTTCACTAGTTTAGGTTCCAAAAGCTGCTTCGGTATCACCGAGTTTGCAAATCGGTATATCCGAAATGCTTTCTGTGGAAAACTAAAACTAAGTTTTTAATTCATTCTTTTGCAAAAACCTCTGTATTTTGTGATGCTTATCCACTCTACCTCATCTTTAATCTATTCACAGGGTCATCTATCAGAGATTGCATTATGTCTGATCAAAGTGACAGTCAGAACAAGTCAGAGGAGCAGGTTCACTTGAGTGAGGGCACTAGTCCCTCTAGCAGCTCAGATGATGGCAGTAGGAGCACACCAAGCAATCTACCAAAGGCTGCCACCAGGGCCAGCAAGAAAAGAGCCTCAGAGTCATAGGATGAGGACTATGTGGCCGAGGAAGAAGAAACCACCTCAAAGAGGAAAGTCCTGAAGAAGGAATATGGCACAGCTATTATCACCAAGCCAGGAATGAAGCAAAAGGTTCCTGCCAAGAGAGCTCCAATGTCTAAAGCCAGAGTATCCACTCAAGAGACTTTGGGATCTGCACCCAAAGAGCAGGTTGTGGAAGAAAAGAAAAGGAAGGAAAGGGTCAAAAGACCACTGCCAGAGTGCTTGGAAGATCTTCAATCATGAAAGACTCTAAAGAAGAGGAAGAGGAAGAGGATGCTGCACCAGCACCTAAGGCAGAAAAACTTATGGGAGATGCCATAAGATAAGGGGCTACTTCATATAAGCCCAAAGGAACTTCTAAGCCAGATGCTCCAAAACCCAAAAGTGCCCCAAAGAGGAGTACCATGAACATTCCAGCTATTGAGAAAAACAAGGGCCCAGTGCCTGAAACTGTTGCTGAAGAAGAAGATGATGAGACACATGTTTTGAGGAAGGTAAAGCCAAAAATTCCATATCATAATGATGGTCATCCTGTAGCAGAAAACATAAAGTTCAGGAAGGACTCAGGATTGAGGATATGGAGAGAGTCAGATCCATATGCCACCAGAAGGAGAACTGCTGTGGACTACAGGTTCCATACCAAAGAACAGCAGGATTTTTATGAGATAGTGTTGCTTGACAAGAAACCAATAGTATGTGACATGAGATGGGTCAACAGGGAGTACATCAAGGCGAATGAAGAACATTATGCAGGAGTATATGACAATTTCAAGGCTTGTGGAGTTTATGAGTTTGTGGCTCAGAAGCTCACAAAGTGGAATGATGAGCTTATCATGCAGTTCTACTTCACAACTCACTTCTACCCAGATGGCAAGATAGTCTGGATTTCTGAAGGCACTAGATACCAGTCAACAGTAGCAGAATGGGCTCAATTGATCAATGCTCTTGAGGAGAATGAAGATGACTTGGATGTCTATGCCAAGAAGAAGGAGGATCACAACTCCCTGGCTAGCATGTACAAGGAGATTCCTGATGCAGATCTTGAGACTCACCAATTTGGATCAGTGAAACACCTGCTGTCAGGACTGCCTACTATCAATTGGATCCTCAGGCACACTCTTCTGCCCAAGTTTGGTGATCACAGAATGATCAGAGGCCACTCCATTAATCTGCTACATATATTTGATGTGCCACAAAAGTTCAAGGTCATGAGTCTTATAGTTGAAACTATCAAGAGGACAGCTGCTGACCAAAAGAGAAGCTGTGGGTATGCCCCATAGATTCAGGAGCTGATTAACTCCAAGATGGGCACTGGCACATATCTGCTGGACAAGGAGAACCTGCCCATCTATCCAGACTTTGAGGACAACCAAGTGGTCATGAATGCGGATGAACCATCTTCTGTGCACATTCAAGCAAAGAGGGAGAAGGCAAAGGCTGAGAAAGCTGCAAAGATGCCAACCATGGAAGAGGCATCTCAGTATCTTCTGAAGAGCAAGCAAGATCAGCTCGGCTACTTGATTGCATCCACTCTAAGGATTGAGAAAGGGCTGGCCACCCTGACTCTAAACCAGGAGAGCTTGGAAAGGATCGAGGATCAGAAGTTCTATGACATGGATTTGAAGGTAACTGAGATCCAGTC
Source organism: Triticum urartu (assembly GCF_056163025.1). Lineage (NCBI taxonomy): Eukaryota > Viridiplantae > Streptophyta > Magnoliopsida > Poales > Poaceae > Triticum > Triticum urartu. The sequence goes on from NC_141874.1 coordinate 164,376,293, forward strand.
TGTTGTGGAGCAACTTCAGGATGATATGCAGGAGAGGAAGGGCAAGACAACCACTGATGCATTTGCCAGAGTGCCTAGAGCTCAGAGATTTGTTGCAGTTCCTGTTCCAGACACCAGAGCAACTTCATCTGCACCACCTACAGCTTCAGTGCCACTAGCTCCAGCACCTACTCCATCAGCTCCATCTACTTCGACTGAAGCCTTCGTTCTTGGAGTTATCCGGACACCACCACCTGAAGACCAAGCCTGAGAGATGATTTAGTGCTATGCATTTTTTATGAACTTTTTGGTAACTTTTTGCCAAATGGGGAGAAAAATGTATAGATCATAGGCTTCGAGAGAGAGCGTTGCTTTTTATTCTCTCTTGCTTTGGTGGTTGAACTTTACTTGCTTGATTGAGATACTTTCTGTTTGTGTGATACTTGGATGATCATGTGTGTTTGATCATATGCTACATTAATGCTTGTTGGATGAAATTATCATTTTATCCCTATATGATCATTCACTTTGCTTGGTGATGAGTGCATGTATTTAATTATTATCATTTTGAGCGCTCCACCAAGATGTATGTGACATGGAAGAGTAACCAATGAGCCTAATTCTCTGTGCATTTGCGGTCCAAAGCAAATCATAACCTATGCACAAATTTAGGGGGAGCTCTTGCTTTTCACATACTTCTCAAAGCGACAATGTTTTCACTCTTATTATCATTCGTCGAAGCTTTGATCTATATGTTGTCATCAATTACCAAAAAGGGGGAGATTGAAAGTGCAACTATCCCTAGGTGGTTTTGGTAATTCCTAACAACATATAGCTCATTGAGCTAATGCTATTCCAAGATTAATATTTCAGGAAAAGCTCAATGAATGGCATGGCATGGATGAGGAAAGTGGACCCCTCAAAATACTAAGGACAAAAAGATTGGCTCAAGATCAAAGCTCAAGACTCTACATTTTATATTTTAGTGATCCAAGATCACATTGAGTCTATAGGAAAAGCCAATACTATCAAGGAGGGATGAGGTGTTTCTTGATGAGGTTCTTGCTTCATAGTGCTTAGTGATATTCTCCAAAACCCTCAACTACCTTCCCACATCCACATATGACCTAAACCAAAAGTCAAACTCGGCCCCACCGATTCTTTCTATCCGGCGCCACCGAGTTCAGATGTCATAGCCAGTGCCACAAACCCTAGGCAAATCGTTCTCACCGATAGGAATCTCGGTCACACCGAGATGGGGTTGTAATCTCTCTGTTTCCCTTCGTAACATTTCAGTCCTACCAAGATGAGCGATCGGTCCCACCGAGATTGCAATGTAAACTCTCTGTTTCCCTTTTGTAACATTTCGGTCCCACCGAAATGAGCAAATCGGTCCCACCGAGTTTACCTGACCAACTCTCTGGATAGCTTATTACCAAAATCGGTCCCACCGAGTTTGTGTAATCGGTCACACCGAGATTACGTTATGCCCTAACCCTAGCCATATCGGTCCCACCGAGTTGGATCTCAGTGCCACCGAAAATCCTAACGGTCACTAGGTTTGCTAAATCGGTCCGACCGAGTTTCTCAATTCGGTCTCACCGAGATTGCTAAATTGTGTGTAACGGTTAGTTTTTGTGTGGAGGCTATATATACCCCTCCACCCACTCTTCATTTGTGGAGAGAGCCATCAGAACATACCTACACTTCCAATACACATTTTTTGAGAGATAACGACCTACTCATGAGTTGAGTCCAAGATATTCAATTCCCACCATATGAATCTTGATCTCTAGCCTTCCCCAAGTTGCTTTCCACTCAAATCTTCTTTCCACCAAATCCATATCCTGTGAGAGAGAGTTGAGTGTTGGGGAGACTATCATTTGAAGCACAAGAGCGAGGAGTTCATCATCAACACACCATTTGTTACTTCTTCGAGAGTGGTGTCTCCTAGATTGGCTAGGTGTCACTTGGGAGCCTCCGACAAGGTTGTGGAGTTGAACCAAGGAGTTTGTAAGGGCAAGGAGATCGCCTACTTCGTGAAGATCTACCACTAGTGAGGAAAGTCCTTCGTGGGCAATGGCCATGATGGGATAGACAAGGTTGCTTCTTCGTGGACCCTTCGTGGGTGGAGCCCTCCGTGGACTTGCGCAACCGTTACCCTTCGTGGGTTGAAGTCTCCATCAATGTGGATGTACGATAGCACCACCTATCGGAACCACGACAAAAACATCCATGTCCCCAATTGCGTTTGAATTCTCCAAACCCTTCCCTTTACATTCTTGCAAGTTGCATGCTTTACTTTCCGCTGATCATAGACTCTTTGCATGCTTGCTTGAATTGTGTTAAGATTGCTTGACTTGTGCTCAGATAGCTAAAATCTGCCAAAGAGTAAAATTGGGAAAAGGATAGATTTTTAATTGGTCAAGTAGTCTAATCACCCCCCCTCTAGACATACTTTCGATCCTACAATTCTGATCATATTTTCTACATGTTTCTTAGCCATCTCTCTTTTAGAAAATAAGGTTAATCGATACAAGACTTCCTCCATTGGGATCGTATTCGAGGAAAATGTCTTGCAGGAATTCTCTGTGCTCCAATGGTGATGTAAATACGTGTCCTATATCACTATATTTTTACATCATCATGTATTTTGTTAATCGGCGTGAATCTAACCTTTATTTGATCTAAAATTAGTTGTAGCAAAATGTTAAAGGCGCCAATGTTGATTTTTGTAAGGAAAACTGCCTGGTAGTTTTGCATACTGAGCTGCATGAATGTACTATCTCATATCACGCACATTACTGAATTGTAGTGCTTCTCTGGTTGCCCATTCATTCATTGTGTTAATGTTGCTTTCGTATTACCTTACCTGGCTGATGATAGCTATGCCATTTTTTGTAAATTTGGTGTAGGCTAGTTGCCCAAACATTTGTTCTGTCAATGTTGCTTTCCTATTATCTGACTTGGCCAATGATAGCAATGCTAGTGTGTTAATTTTGTGCAGGCTGCTGAAGATAAGAAGACAAACTCTGAAAACAGCAAGGCAACCCCATTGTTTCTTTCCAGTAAATCTAGGCCAGGTAATATGGCAATAAATCATGATTAATCTGTTTGGTTCCCGTCCTAATTTATGTTATGATGCAGTGGTCGAGACACTCTCCACTATCAATAATACAAGCCTGCCAAAATCGCCATCTGAATCTGTTCAGTATCCTCTGTCTGGAATGCAACGGAATAAATGTATGTTTGTGAACCAATTAATGTCTTAAGCAATGATGGAAATGGTGGATGAATCAGAGGTGCGGAGTCATGTGCTTAATTTTTTCAGAGACAGTGTAGCAAAGCAGCAAGAACTTGCCCACATGCTTATGGGCGTCATCTGTGCTGAGGTTGCAGATTGTGACATTGTAGATGGTTAGGTTCTGCTCATTTATTTGCACTGGCATCAATCTTTGATTGCCAAGTGGATGTAATTTCCTGTAATATATGCTGGATGTGCAACATTATTCCCTGTATGCCGTACCTTTGCTTGATCGGTTTTGGTCCTGTGCATAATTGCTCGTCGTAATGGGCTCAAATTATCTAATTTGGCCTAAAGACATGAACGAACTTTAGTGGGCCCATTAAGTTAATGGGCCGTTACTAGGCCGAAAGTTAATGGTCGGCCCTCTTACCTCCCGGGTCGTTAACAGGCTGTTACTAAGTTTGGCTACATATGGCCCAACTATACTGTAGGCCTTTGGCAGGCCGAAAGAGACAGCGGGCTTGTACTAGACCATGAAGAGCATGGGCCGCTAAGAGGCCGAGAGTCAGGTCGTATTGTAAACGGCCCAACTATGTTGTGGGCCTTTAGCAGGCCGAAAGAGAAACCAGGCTGGTATTGGACCATGAAGGGCATGGGCCGTTAAAAGGCCAAAACTAAGGTCCGACTACAAATGGCCCAACTCATTTATGGTCCGTTAACAGGCCGAAAGGCACACAGGGCTGGGAATTGTCCCAACACTTAAATGGGTCGCTAAAAGGCCAAAACTTAGGTCCGACTACAAATGGCCCAACTGATTTATGGGCCGTTAACAGGCTGAAAGTGACACCGGGCCAGAAATTGGTCCAACACTTAAATGGGCCGCTAAAAGGCCGAAACTCAGGTCCGACTACAAATGGCCCATCAGATTTATGGGCCGTCAACAGGGTGAAAGACACACCGGGCCGCAAATTAGCCCAACATTTAAATGGGTCGCTAAAAGGCCGAAAGATGTACATCCTGAAAATTGGCCCATCCATTAAATGTGCCGTTAGCAGGCCGAAATCTCATCGGGCCGATATTGAGCCCAAATATATAGCGAGCTGTTAACGGGCTCGAAAAGATGATGGGCTGCAATGGTGTCAAATCTTTAATGGGCCATTGACGGGCCGAATTGGCACATCTCGTATGGGTCGTGGGCTTAAATGGACTTGACACAAGTAGGCCTTATATGGGCCGGCTGCTAATTTTTACTGGGTCGACCTTTTTCATCGGAATGGGCCACTATTGGGCCGTGCCACGTGTCGACCTATCAAAGGCACCTCCTGTCCAATGAGTGGATGACATCTGTCCCAACGGTGAGGCAACACGTGTTTCCTTCGGCCAATCAGAATTTTACACGTGGAAATTTCACATTGGTCAGGGCTGTTAACAGGTTATTGGATCCAAAATCCGACCCGATAGCTTAACGGCGTTCTGTTATGGTGGATGCCACGTGTCAGTCACCCTTGATGAAAGCACTTCTGTGACGCGCGATTTATTGTCATGGAAGTGGACACTTCCGTGATGATAATTTTGGTAATGTCATGGAACACTTCTACGACAGCACAGGTATGACTATCTTGATTCTGTCATAAAATCGTCATGGATGTACATGCATGACAAAAAACGCGACCTACTGTGACAAACACGTATCATCACGGAAGTGTATTTTTTTTGTAGTGCCACCCGCCGCTATTGCTTATTTGTCCTCCTGGTCCCATATCGGTTTCATGCCATAGTATCCTGCCACATCCATACAGTGGGGGTGTATGTTCTTCTTCCGAAGTTTCGATTTCTTGGAACTCTTCTCAGCAAACTCTGTAGTTGCCCTGACCCTTTTGAATTCTGCCCAGTTTGCCTTTGTAATTTGGGGGTTTGCGGGGATTGGGTCCTTGCCTTCACTCAAGTACTTCTTGTACATCACGTTCTTCCACTTTCTCCCCCCATCCTTCTTCAGTGCAGCGTGTTCCACCTGCATTCTCCACTTCTCTGGAACATTGAAGTGATCCATGATCTCCCGGACTATCCTTCATCGTGTTTCCATGTCACCCTTCCGAAACCCCAACAAATTAATATTGAGCCTTGCTCTGCCAACAAATCCACACACACTCCTGAACCTCGTGCGTTCTTTATCTGGTTTAGTTGGAGCCCAAGACTTAAAATCAATCTGGTTACTTCATATACACCTTTAGGCTGGTGTGTGGGCTTCCTTGGAGCGTTCCTCCGTGTCTTGACCGGAAGGGTAATTGCTGCAACTCTATCTCGTTCAAGATTACTTGATCCCTCACAATCTGCTGAAGACCTAGGGTTGTCAGAATCAGATGAAGATACATCACCGGAAGTATGAGTGCTGTCGCTGCTACTCGACATCTACAAAGAACACATGCGAAACTCAGGAAAGGAGGATAAGCGTAAAACTAACAACTTGGTATGAAGCTGTCTAAACATGTCATGCAATAATTTAGAAACCGAACGACTAATTTGTTAAGTTTGTGTGACTCGGGCACCCGCGATCTGTAAATCAGCAGTAACTTATGGGAACAAATATAGCGTATATGTACTAGTTAGGAAGGTAGATAATGAACATATATATGCTCTCCATTATTTTATAGCCAATTTGGGAACATACGGAATGAAATAGGAGGAGTCATTTCGAGGAAATATGCCTCACCGTGATGGAGAGCAGTAACTAACAGGCTTCTTAATGCAAACCCGGCCGGACCACAGGAGAGGTGAGGGTTACAAGATCGATATGCTCAAGGGTGGCTAGCGAGGAAATGAAGATGACGAGGCACGGGCAGCCGCGTGTTGGAAACGACAGTGGAGGTAGGCTTGACGCCGGAGAGTGGGCACACAACTGTGGTGAGCACGCCGGCGCCGGAGAGGGTTCTGCTGTGGATTTGAGAGAGGGGGAGCTGGCGATGGAGATTGGGTGGACTAGTTGATTGAAACGCGGGCGGGCGGTGGGGGGAGGGTGTTGGCGGCCTAGGTGAAAAGGGTGAAAAATATCCCCGGTCACCACGCGGAAAGGCCTATGCAAATGGTTGCCTCTAAGATCTCGTGCGCACAAAGAGAAAAAAAATTCATTTGAAATGAAGATGTACTAATTTTGAAATGAAGACGTGAGTTCATCGTTTCGGCTCTAAATTTTCCCACGATAAGTAATCACCATTATACCTCGGGTTTGATTTGTTGGCGCATTTCAGGTCTCATGTGCTATATTTAAGACATTTTTTAGCATTTACCATGCATTTTGGCATATAAATCAAATCCTAGCCAGACTGCATTTCCTGTCGAAAGGGATGAGGATTGTCATTCAATCTGGGAGCATCCAACGGTGCAGACGTACGATCTGTGGGGTTTGGGTTTTGGCCAATCAGAACGCATGACTCAGATCGCGCGCACAGGATGGGGGCATCGACCACGGTTTGGTAGGCACACAGCTTTCGTGAGTGGCCGTGTGCTATTTGAAAACATTTACATGAACCGGAACTACATGTGATATTGAAAGGGATGATGATCGCCGTTCGATCAAGGAGCATCCAACGGTGCAGACGTACGATCCGTGGGGTTTGGGTTCTGGCCAATCAGAACGCACGACTCAGATCGCACGCATGGCAGGGGGCGGTGGGCATCGGCCACAGTTTAGTGGACACACGTCTTTCGAGAGTGAACCGTGTGTTATTTCAAAACATTTACATTAACTAACATCATTTTTTTGTTTGAATGAAAACATGAGTTCATCGTTGTGTGTCGCTCTGCGAGTTTTCATTCATTGTCCGAGAAACGGGGAAAAACTTCAAACAGTTCGGCCGAAGGGTGCGGCCAGAGGCGTAGGCCTTGTTGGTATTTTAATTTTAGGAAATGCATATAGAGTCCGGAAAATAACGAAAGTCATTGTGTCACTGTGGTGTGCTCTCACGATCGCATGGAAATTTTTTGGTGAAGTTTGGCACAAGTTATGGTGCTCGCACCTTCCATACCGGAGCATCTCACAAGAAGGATCATAGTTTCCAAAAGGAGATGCAACACTTTGGACTCCAAATCGTCAGTTACTACATCGTTCTGCCTTGGAAAAAATCATGGTAAACAATTGTGGATATACACTTGGTTTGATTTTTCGGCCCATTTTCAGGTCTTGTCTGCTATGTTTAAGTCATTCTTTGCACTTACCTTGCATTTTAGTGCATATAAAGTCAAAGAACCTACTACAACTACATGTAGGTGTTTTAGTTATAGGCTATACTTAGGCTACTCATAGTGGACAATGCCATATACTAGTATCATGCATATATATATATATATGATGCTAGTGTATGGTACTACCTTTAATTATAGTGCATAGTATAATAGAGTAGTATCATAGATCCACAAATTAGCATCGCGGTATCTCCCTATGTTACTTCTTTGCCACATCATCATATTTTCTATTCCAGAGTCCATGATACCGGCTATGGTACCCCCACTATGGCCACCCTAAGGCTGGTCATAATGGGAGTATCATAAGTGGTATCATGCATGCCAACTACTAGAATTTTTGGATGATGTAGTGGCACACAGTTAAATGAGGAAAGAGAGGGTGTGGTATCATATCATGATACCCGTATCATATTAAATGGTGTACTACTTTGTGTCATGCATGGCAATTAATAAGGCAACCTAAGATACTAACCTATGATACTATGCGCACATTATGGAGGTAGTATCATGCATATACTATATAGTATCATATGCATGATACTAGTATATGATAGGGCTGGTTGTAAGGGCCCTCGCAATGCTCCACCTTGTACAGGTGCTAAGGCTGCCATGTAGGCAAAATATCTAATGTGGCAAGGTAATTAAAAGGATAGAGATGAGTGTGGTGACCCCAGGAAGAAACAATGCCAAGTGTGAGAACCTAGGAAAAACACTTAAATGGAAGAATCCCACCAATGCATGAAGAACTTTAGTTGCAAAATCATTAAATGAAGGATACTTAGCACCAACAAGTTAAGCACCTATGCATTGGGGTCTTTAGTTGCTAAAGTATTTAACATGCTTAGCACCTCATGTAAGCACCAATGCATTGGAATCAGCCTAATGGGGAGTATCATATACTAGTATCGTGCATATGATACTAGTATATGATACTACCACTGTAATGCGCGCATAGTGTCATAAGTTATTATCATATAGTATTTTATTTATTGTCATGCATGACACATAGTAGCATAGCATTTATTATGATACGGTATCATGATATGATACTTAATCCTCTCTTTCTTCATTTAATTCTATGATAGCTCGTCAAAATTGCCTAGTTGGCATGCATGATACTAGCTATATATGATACTCACATTACGATCAGCCTAGCAATACAAATCATTTGTGCGTCGCTTTGCGAGTTTTCATCCGTTTGTTTGAGAAGTGGGGAGAAATTTCAAACATTTCGGCTGCGAGGTGCGGCCACTGGCGTAGGCCTAGTTGGTATTTTAATCAGGAATTTAGATGGAGTCCGGACATCATCAAAATAGATGTGTGCTCGTGGTGTGCTCTCACGACCCCATGGAAAAAATTGGTAAAGTTTGGCAGAAGTTTTGATGATCGCTCCTTCCAAACCGGAGCATCTCACATGAAGGATCATGGTTTCCAAAAGGAGACGTGTCAATTCAAACTCCAGTGGCCGGTGACTTCATCGTTTGGTTCATAAAAATTTCCATGTTACACAATCACCATTATACCACGGGTTTGATTTTCTAGCGCATTTCAGGCATCGTTAGATATATTTAAGACATTTTTAGTTTAACATGCATTTTGTGCATAAAAGTAAAATTACAACTGGAACTGCATGTGCTGTTGAAAGGGATGAGGATCACATACCAATCCCGTCTACAAGCATGTCTAAGCAATATGTAACAAACGTATATTCCCGGGGTGATAAAAGGATAACAGGTTCCTACCTCATCAGCTACTTAACCATAACCACATGTTCACAATCCTACTCATGCAATGTTTGAGGGTTGAAACTAATCCATAAAAACTGGGTAATAAAGGGATATGATCAAAGTGTAACTTGCCTTGCTGACGATCAAAAAACCCTAGAGATTCGTAGTAGCAAGCCTCACACTCCGGGTACTCTATCGTAAACAAACAATAGCATACATAAGCACTCCAGCATATGATGCAACGGTAAAGCCCAATAAAAAGATCTGACCAGAAAGTACAAGTGAAGAGCTTCGATTTGCAAAAAGAATCAATTCAATCGGAGGTACAAAACTCAAACTGTGATCAAAAAAAGTTCAAATTTAAATCTGTTTGAAACAATATTTTGAACTTTCAAAAACATGTTTAAGTTGGTTATTTGAACATAGGAGAACGTAAGGAAGAAATTGGCGTTGGTTTCGTTGGATTTGGATAAATGAGAAAGAAGTAGTGAGGGTTTGAAGATCAGGGACTAAACTGCGATGAAAATAATTACGGATAGGTCCGTGGCCGAAAATTAAACTAAAAAGAAAAATATAACGAATGAACGTTCACTAACAGATACCAACGAACGAAAGCGTTCACTAACAGATCTAAACGAATGTACGATCTCTAATTAAACTAACCTAAATAAATAAACCGGTTTAAAAAGAAAAACCAAAAACGAAAACCGGGTTGGGTTCGGTTTATACCGGTTCGGCAGCCGGTCGGAGAAAACTGACGGTGGCGGATCGAACGGCGGCAGCAGCGAGGCGGCACGGCTGCTCCGGCGATGACACTGCCGGCGACAGGGTGGGTAGCGGCTAGCGGCGCGGGGCGGTGGCATGGGTCGGCGGCGGCAGCAGTGGCGGCGGCTACGGCGGCTGATGAGGGGAGAGGGGGCGGCTGCGGCGGCTTATAAGGAGGGGTCGGGGGATCCGACTTGGGGAAGGGGCGACGGGCGAGGCGGCGGCGGCTCGGACACCGGAGGAGTCCGGCTCGGGCATGGCATGGGAGGCGGCGGCGCGCTGGGCCGGCTGGGCTACGACCCAGTTCGGTCTGGAAAAGAATTTTTGTTATAAAAATAACGCCGCGAATAAAATCCAAAATAGAATAAAATAAAAAACCCTAAAATACCAGAAATAGTTTTCTCTATCCCCTCCTAATATTCGGGACAATGTGAACATTTTTCTGGGCTAATATACAATTTTTAGAAATGCAATTTTCCCCTAATTTAATAAAATTCAACCGAATAAAATTTCAAATAAAAATCTAATAAATATAATTCTATTCAAAATTAGATTTCCAATATTTCCTAGCTGTTTTGAATAAGTCATATTATCTTCTCTCATTTATTTAAATTGAAATAATTGGAAAAATAATTTTGAATAAAATCACTTTGATCCAATTTACTAGAAAATTCAAAAATCGATTTTTGTGAAAACCTCCCACTCTCTCGATTGGTCCTTGAGTTGCTTAAGGCTTCTAGGATCAAAAGACCAAATAAAACAAATCCAGAAATGCTCAAATTATGGATGCATATGATGACCTAATGATTAACATCCATATTGAAAGTTGGGATGTTACAAACACTACAAAAAATACACTTTCGTGTTGATACGTGTTTGTCACAGTAGGTCGTGTTTTTTGTCATGCATGTACATCCATGACGATTTTATGACAGAGTCAAGATAGTCATACCTGTGTTGTCATAGAAGTGTTGCATGACATTACCAAAATTATCATCACGGAAGTGTCCACTTCCATGACGATAAATCACGCGTCACAGAAGTGCTTTCGTCAAGGTTGACCGACACGTGGCATCCAATGTAACGGAATGCCGTTAAGCTATCGGGTCGGGTTTTGGATCCGATAACCCGTTAACAGCCCCGACCAATGGGGATTTTCCATGTGTAAAATCATCATTGGTTGGAGGAAACACGTGTCGGCTCATTGTTGGGACAGATGTCATCCGCTCATTGGACCGAAGGCGCCTATGATACGGCAACACGTGGCATGGCCCAACAGAGGCCCATTCCTGTGAAAAGGCCAGACCGTTTGACTTGGTCAAAAGGTGGCGGGCCAGCCCATGGAAAGCCTGTTAACGGTGTGTTCGCATATAGCCCATTTACAGCCCGCTAACCCAGGGCCCGTTACGCCCTATCCGAATTAGGCCCAGTAGTGTCATCTGGGCCGTCCAATATGATTCAGCCCATTTTAACTTCCGGCCCATGTATGGCCCATGACTTCTTTCGGCCCATATGAGGACCTTTGTAATTCTTGGTCCATTAACGGCGTGTGTTGAAACTGGCCCTTAATGAACAGTGTGTCACTTTATACCCATTAACGGCCCGTTATTCCATTGGGCCGTTTCCAACCCAAGTTATGTTTCGGCCTTCTCAGGGCCGATTGATTCTTGGGCTCATTTGCGGCATTCGGTTACATACGCCCCGTTACTGTCATTTTCTGCTTGTGGGCCAAATTCAGCCCGTCGTTATAGTCGGCCCGTTTGCGGATCGTTAATACGTTGGGCCGTTTTCATGTCAAAAAAACCCGTTGGGCTGTTTTCATAGAGTTATCAAATACGTCCTATTAACGGCCCGTTATGGTCCATGAATAGTATGGCCCATGATTGACGAAATGATGATACGCCCCGTAGAAGGCCCATGGATCCTACGGCCCATATGAGGCCCATGGATAGTATGGCTCGTAGAAGGCCCATGGATCGTACGGCCCGTAGAAGGCCCATGGACCCTACGACCCGTAGAAGGCCCATGGACCCTAAGGCCCGTATAGAAGGCCGATGGATCCTACAATCGGACGAAGGCCCATGGATCATACGGCCTGCAGGAGGCCCATGGTTACAACAGTCCGTGTGTTGCCATGATTATTTTGGCCTAGTTACCAAAAATAGGCTATTGTGGCCACTAGAAAAAATAGAAAAAGAACTGCAGTGACTACAAGCAAACAACTAAACAAGACAATAAGGAAATAAATAAGCAAGCAATTAACGCTAGCCTATTACCGCTATTACACATATTACATCCACTAGGCTTTAAAGTTCGCCACCAGTGCAAATATAGGGAACAAAGCAGCACATTACATACACTGGCCATCAAAATTAGCCACCAGGGCAAATAAACGCGGCAGCAAAACAAGAGCATAACTGAAACAACTTCAGAAGAACTCAAGAAACGTTATCTTGGGTATCCACCATGCTGGCAATAAGCTTAGCAAGCTGATTAGCTTTGTCCTGTTTGGCGCTAAAATCATCCAATGCTTGCTGTTGCACCAGAAAGTATGCATCTGAATGCTCCAGGGACTTCCGCAGTCCTTCTGCTTCTTGTCGCAGCATAGCTGATCGATGTCTTTCAGCTTGAAGTTGAGACTCAAGAAACTGAACTGATTCAGACAGTGAGTTTGAATAGCTTGTGCAAGCGGTAGTGGCCAGTAACTCGAACACTAAACCAAGACAAGACTTTGGGGTTGTCTCGCTGTCTTCAAGATAGTATTCCGTAGTTGTGTTTATCAGCTTTGTTGGAGACCAACAAGGATGTGTCACTATCCTGAACCTTATCTGCATTACTTCCTTTACCATTGCTTAATAAGGCACTCTTCCCCAATATTCTGTCAGCATTCTAAAAGAAGAAACAAGCAGACACATAACAAGTTTAGTATGTACTAGTATATGAAACTCATTTCAGTGAACCAGATCATTAGTAAGGTGGACAGGATTAAACTACCAAGTATTCTATTGCCAAGTACTAGTACATAATAAAAGCATCAAACAAACATATATCTATGTCCTAGGGTCACTGCATTGTCTTGCCAAATCAAAATAGAGACATGGTTCAAATCATATCAGTTCAAGACAAAGCAGCAGTGAAAGAATACAAAGCGTGGGAAACTACACAGCACAACAAGATTTCAGATGGGTACCATGGGTCTACATGTACAACAACACTATTGCCTGTATTCTGATGCTAGTAATGTGCATGATATGAAAGTCAACTGTATACACAATTGAAATTGAAATCAACAGAGCTACTGATAAGAGCAAACCTGTTAAAGAAACATGCGTGAACATACCTATTGTGCCATTGGAGTTTCGATTGGATCCTTCAATTTAAAAATAAGATTGTATGAGTAAATATAGTGATACAAGAGCAAAGCAATCATAGTTAAAAAAGCCACGCCTAAGCGAGTGCTTAAGCGCACCTAGGCTCTAGGCGTTGGCAAAATGCATTGCGCATAACTATGCATAATCTGTGCATAACTGCGTATAAGCATGCGCTTTCGTCAGTAAAGCAAAAGGCGGTGGCAAAACGCACAATTAATGCCTAGCGCTTTTTTGAACTATGATAGCAATGGAATCTTAAATTAGAACAGTTGTTCTTCAGGTTTAGGCACTTGTTCTACATGAACAGAGTACAGTAAGACGCAAGAATATATCACTTAAAATAGAAAATGAGCTCATAGACCTTACCACATTCTTGGTTCGGGACCAGTACAGAACAAGGCGTTCCCAGTCATCGTCCAGTAAATGTGTCTCAGGAGAACGTAAGGGAATTTGATGAGTTTCTTTGCCGGTGAAGTACGTTTTCTTTAGATAATTCCGATACTGCCACCAAGCATTCTTGAAGATAACATAGGTATTAGCATAGGTTACCTCATCCCGATTTTCCAAATCGGTCCTTCTCTATAGAGAAAAATGGGAAAATTTGTTGTATTATAACCATCATGGAGGTAGGATATATGGGACGAAGCAAAGTAATTGCCATGAATAACATTACTTACACATAACTCCTGGACAAACACCTGCAACTGGCATTTTCCTTCATCTTCAGTATAATATTTCCAAGATGGGAAGATACGCAAATACGATTTAACAACATCAAATGCAATAGATGCTAAACTACGACTAGCTGGTTGTGCTTCCTCCACAGGAATAGGCATACTAACTGGTGGAGTTGGGGTTCGCCGTGATAGTACTGGACCTTTGGGCACTGGAGCTGCCTTACTAACTGCTCTTGTTTGGGAGATCCGTGGTGGAGATGGTGCTGTGTCAACAGGAACTGGGTTACTATCGGCTAGGGCTGGGGTTAGATTGGGTGAAGATGGTTCTCCGTCCATCGCAGTAGGGGTACAATCTATGAGAGTTTGGGTTATGTGTGGTAGGGCTGGTTCTTGTGCATGTACAACCGGGGTGCTATCTCCACCAAGAGGTAGCACTGTTTTATTTGAAGACCGTGTTTTTAGTCCGCTAGATACTAGCATCACCCTCTCCAATTCAAATGGCTGATAAACAGGAAACATAGTTGAATGTACAGACATTGTATGAGAGATAGATGCAATAGATAGTGTGGAAAAAAGAGGGCATGAAATAGTTGATATGTATATTGTTTAACTAAAATAGATAGCATGACATAATTTCACATATATGATGTCTATCTAAACTGGATAGCATAGCATAACATAATTCAAAGATATGATGAATAACTAAACAGGATCGCATGACATAATTCACCTAAATGTTATCTAAGTAATCAGGATCGCATCATTTGATTCACACATGTGATTTATATGCTAAATAGAGGGCATTCGATATGATGTCTGAACTAAGAACATGTTGTTGAATATTGTGTATATGATGTCTAAACTATGCAATGCAAGACACCGTATGCATGATATGAGTAGTATAACCATGCCAAGTTAGAGCATACACCTCAGTGGGGGAATACAACTGGTCATCTCTCTCTGAATCCATCTCTCAGGAGCTATCGGGACCCAACAAGAGATCTGCTTCGACAGGTAGCACTGTCTGCTCTGAAGGCTTTGTTTTCACTCCATATATTTCCATCTCCCACCCAAATGGCCGATTCACAGGAAGAGTAGTTTCATGTACAAACATTGTCGACAAATGGAATTGTAATGAAGAAAAGGATGGGCAAGATATCATTCAAATATATGATGCCTGGTTAAACAGGATGGCATTGCACATTTCACATATATTATGGCTGGCTAAAAGACATGAGACTGCATAATTCCCATATATGATATAGAAACTAAACAGGTGGCATTACATAACATGTCTAAACTAAGAAGATGACATATATGATGTCAAAAGTAGGCTCTGCAAGGCAACATATGCATGATATGACTTACATCATCATGCCAAGGTAGAGCAAACACCTTGGGGGATAAATAGGAGTGGTCAGCGGCGTCTGAATCCGCCTCAGAATAGATATCTTCCTCTGGATTACAATCTAGAGAGGGGTGGGGAGGGCTTGCCAATGAACCCACCAAGGAGCAATGTTTGCGTGACATTGTATTGCCGCGCAAAACTCTTCTCTTTTTCTCTACTTGTTCAGCATGACTGTGTACAATATTTGACATGCATACAAAAAAATATGGTGAGATTATGTAAGGAGAGCATGCAGAAATTTAGAGTGATGGTAACAACTAGTGGATCGACGTTTTTCCGTTGAACCAAAATAGCCCTAATGGATCGACGTGAATGTATAGTTATAAGTGATGCAACAAGTGTACAACCTCTTTGCCGTAGCCGTGTCGACCTCAGCATCATTGGGTTGGTCGCTGAAGCATTTGAGGCAGAGGTGCTGTCGGAGGTGTGGAGGAAGATCTGAGGAATCAGTAGACGGCGTCCAGGGCACTACTCTGTTGTGATGGATCGTTCTGTCGTTGGAGCAGCTCCGGTGAGCCATAAGACGTCAAGGCTGAAGCAGCACAAGACAGACATCGTCAATCTCAAGTGGGATTCTAATAGCATCTCCTATAGATGATGTAAAATGGATGTAAAATTAACATTACTAAAAACCACCTGACTACAACAGATGAGGTAAAAACTATAGACTCTGAACTTAACTGTCGAAACTAAAATTTACTGTGGAATCTGAATACTACTGTCGAAACGGAATGCAATGGTAGAAGAGAGGCACTTGACATGTAGTTTAGGGAGGGCCTGCAGTTCATCTTCAACCTGCACCCCCTTGAGCCGCCAGCCACCACTGTAGATTCTAAACTTAACTGTCGAAACTAAAATTTACTGCGGAATCTGAATGCTACTATCGAAACGGAATGCAATGGTAGCAGAGAGGCACTTGACATGTAGTTTAGGGAGGGCCTGCAGTTCATCTTCAACCTGCACCCCCTGAGCCGCCAGCCACCACTGGCCGAACCACCGGCCCCAGCGCCGCCTCGCCGCCCCAAAACAACTCACCACCACCGCCCCGGCCAGCCCTCTAGGCCCCCCTCCCCCCACCGTGAACCCTAAGATAATTAGTGGGGTACCTCTCCGGCGAGCCCCTGTCCCCGCTGCGGGTGGTTCTTCCTTAACTCCGGCGAGCCCCCCCAATCCCTGAAACTCGACTGACCCAAAAGTCAATTCAGTCGACTGAAGTGTGGCTTAATTGGAGTAGAGCAGCAGCACGAGCGAGGGGGAGAGCAGCAGCAGCAACTGGGCGAGCGAGCGATCGAGCGAGAGCCCGAGCAGCAGCACTGCGATCGAGCGAGCGAGAGCCGGAGCAGCAGAAGAAAATCCGGCTGGTATGGACGCCGCCACCGAAGTGGCCTCGCACTGGGGGAGAGCTACCGTGGAGATGTCGCACGCGGCGCCGGCTTTCAGGTAGCCGCTCCATGGCGGTGTGGGATGGAGCACCGTCAGCGCCGGGAGGTCGAGTTAAGGAGAAGGTGCGATGCGATGAGTGTACAACCTCTTTGGTGGCGCCGAGTAGGCCTCGGCTTCGTCCGAGGAGTCGGTGAGGATGCTGCGGTTACGGTGGAGCAGGTTAAGGCGGCGCTATGGGGATGGAGCAGCCGTGATAGACGAGGCGATCGTCGGAGCCGCTCCTTGGAGGTGGAGGACAGGGCGGCTGAACCGGCGAGATGGCGAGATGGACGATGGATCCTCATCTGGGAGGTGGACGAGGGACGTCGAGCTGTTGCGGTGGACGACATCGTCGGGGAAGAGGCTCCGGCTGGGCAGCGGTGACATGGCGGACGGAGGAGGGTGGGGTTTCGCGGCTGGAGCGGAGAGGTTATGGCGGCCTAGGATTTCCAATGGCGAAAAGGGGGCGATGGGAGGGGGTGAAGCATGACTTAGGGACGCGCTTGTCCAAAATGTAGGGTGTGTTACAAAAGTACACCCACCGATTTGAACTAGCGGCCCTTTCGGCTCAGGGTTAGAAGGGGGATTTCACGTGTCGGGATTTGGCAGCTGGAGGGAGTTTTCGCGCGCGTTGTAATTTCGGGATAGCAAGGTGCGGGTTGTGAAGGCGCCAGTTTTGGGAGCACGATATCTGAATTTTCAGGATATAACAAGACGCGGGTTGAATTTTAGGGACAAGCCTAACGTGTAGTAATATTGTACTTGTACGTACCAAATCAATTCGCACTTCCCTAAACCAAAAAGAAAACAAAAAAAATAAAACTATTCACACCACACAAAAAGAGAGTCTTGCCCCGTTTTACTATACAAATGTTATTCAAAGCTACTTCGTCCTTCCATCTATATAGGGCCTAATGCGTTTTTCGATGCTAACTTTGACCAAATATTAGAGCAATGATATAGGACATGCAACTTACACAAAGCACACCGTTAAATTCATGTGTGAAAGGTTCTTTCAATGATATAATTTTCACATTGTGCATGTCATGTACTATTAATCTTGTCAATAGTCAAAGGCGGTCTTAAAAATCTCATTACGCCCTATATAAATGAATCCATGTTATGCCCGATTAAATATTTTCGCTTGCTGTATAATGCATGTAACCTACTCATACCAACATTTTAGTGCATTCCAAATGTCTATACTACCGCTGATATTCGAACTAAATTTGAATTCATTTCTCTATTTCAATAAGGATCTACAATCATGATTGTTGCCAACTTCAACCATCATAGTTTCCTTGCTATCCGCCAGATATAAATCGGACGGCCTATAATGCAGGATGGCAGGCACACCACCATCAACAACTCTGTTTTTTTATAAGAGTAGAGATAGAATATATTAAATGCAGTATAACATGTTCATAACCACACCATGTGTATCACCATTATATATATTCACACATGCGTCGGTTTGAAACACTATGATAAATTCTTCAAATATCCGAATTCACTTTTTATAATGAAGTATATATGATCTCTATTCGTCTTTTACACCCACACAACCTTCTTATCTTTGTAGCTAGCTCTAACTTTCTCTTGTGCATGCACACGCCCGCATCCCTATCACCCTCCCTCAGCATTCTCTAGCTCCATCACGCAAATTCGTCTTTTCACTTTAGGTCGTTCACCCATGGTGTGTGTAGGACCCCCAGCTCCTTCTTTACGGCACACATCGATCGATATTCCTCTCTAGCCAGGTGTGCCTAGCACACACACAAGCTTCCCCTCTTCTCTTGTCACCGTCCATGCCTCACTCCCACCACTCTTTTCATCGTTCTCGTACTCGCACACTCCTCCCCCTCGATATAGTATCCCTCTCGTACCACCTCCTACATGCATCCCTCTCTCTCTATCCTTCTCCTCGTGCCTCATTTGCTTCTAACACACACATGCATGTATACCGATCGATCTCCCAACATATACCTAGATCGACTTTAACTACCCCCCATCGATCGATGTACCTCACAAGTTATGTCTCTCCTTTCTCTAACAAAGGGCGATTGATCTTCCTATGTAGTTACGTCTGCTTACCACAGCCACATCGTCCCCCCTCATCATTCATGCATGCCTCCTGACCCGTCTCTCACACGCACGTGCACAGACAACAAGCAGCCATCTCCTCTCTTATTGATATTGCGGGCGTGCCCTCCGTTTGTCTAGCAAGCCTATCCCACCATTTGTTAGAAGCAACTCCACTACCACCCCCTCCAACACTCTAGCTCTTTCTGTCTCCCAACCTTATTCCTATCCTGCACATATGCATGGATGCCGATCGATCTCCCTTAATACATGAGGCAGATCGATCTCCTTAATACACGAGGTAGGCCTCTCTCCTCCTCCACACATATACCAGCCATTGTACCTCTATAGTTAATTCGGCCTCCCTCTTCCCCCACCACACACCAATAGTCGAGCGCTGCAGGTAGGTATCCATGCCACAGAGACAAACTGCATGTGTCCCATCTCACGTTCCAGTAGGCTAGTCACTCTATATCTTTGACGTGGGCACACACAAATTCGATGGCACTCTTTATCGATCGCACGCGCACACACACACACATCATCCCTCTCTTCGATTCTATGGACACCTTCTCGTGGATCGCCCCCTCTATATATATGTTATATCGAGGACTCTATTTCACACACATTGCATATGTTACATTTTTTGATTGACCCCCCCCCCAAAACTCTCAAGAACCCACACACTATATCTCTCTAGGTTTGTATCTCTCTCACACAACCCATGTAGGTGGTGTACATATACAAGAAGAGAATAGGTGCACCGTGCACGTACTCACGCTTCGTGCCCAGCCACACTCGCGTGGGTACACGGTGGAGCTCATTTCTTTATGAAATGGCATCCCACGTGCTAATTTGAACGCCTGTAGCGGTTGTTTACCTCGGGAGGTCGTGTACCACGCGTGCACGAAAACAAAGTTCGACTTGACGCGTTGCCGCGTTATTTTTAAATAAAGTTATAGCGCTCAATGGCACATACACAGAATATAAAACGATTTTTATGGAGAAAAAGGTAGTCCCCTCACTATATACAATGGAGCCTGCCTACCTGGTTTGTCGCTCTTCAGAGTATCTCACACAAGGCTGCAGTGCCCTCTCTCCCTCTCACCGTTGGCCACTGAAACGGCCGCATCCCGTCCGCCGGGGGAAAGGGAGTGCGGTGGCCTCTCTCTGTCTCACCGTTGGTCACTGATCCGACCGCATCCCGCCCGCCAGGGTAAAGGGAGGAAGTGCATCGTTGCTCCGTTCGACAGCGCCGAGGCAGCACGTCCTGATCTGCGGTACACGCCGTTCTCTCTGACCAAGCTCCGGCGCGGCAGGGCCTATGCCACCTGCTCGTAGATTCCGCCGGCCGTCGCTCACCAAGTTACATCCCGACGACCTCTAGGTATCCCCTCCGGCCTTGCTCCACTGCCCGTCTTCCCACGTCGCTGCATGTGGATCTTCCATAGTTCTTTGCCCAAAGCGTAGCTCGTCCGTCGTACTTTCCATATTGCATTCTCGTCCTCACACCGTTTTAGACAAACACAATCGTGTTGTTATCTTCCCTTAGGACAAGGAATATGCTTCTTTTTTGTCGTCGCATGTGTTGTAACGCCCATGATGCGGCTATAGCTCCCACGTGTCGAAGCATGACTTAGAGGCATAACCGCATTGTAAGCAATGTCGCAAGTGAGGTAATCTTCACAACAACCCATGTAATGAATAAGGGAAAAAGATACATAGTTGGCTTACACTCGCCACATCACACAATGCATAAATATCATTACATTCATCCAGTTACACTCAAGGTCCGACTATGGAACCAAAATAAAGATAAACCCCAAATGCAACAATGTCCCCGATCACCCCAACCGGGCTCCACTACTGATCGTCTGGAAAGGAAACGTGGTATCTTCCTGAGTTCTCATCGAACTCCCACTTGAGCTCAGTTGAATCTCCAGGAGCGGTATCATCGGTCCCTACATCTGGTTTTGGAAGTAATCTGTGAGTCACGGGGACTCAGCAATCTCACACCCTCGCGATCAATACTATTTAATCTTATAGGAAGGGTAAAAGTATGAGGTGGAGCTGCAGCAAGCGACTAGCATATTTGGTGGCTAACATACGCAAATGAGAGCGAGAAGAGAAGGCAAAGGCACGATCGATGAACTATGATCAAGAAGTGATCCTAGAACAACCTACGTTCAAGCATAACACGAGACTGTGTTCTCTTCCCGGACTCCGCCGAAAAGAGACCATCATGGCCACACACTCTGTTGATTCATTTTAATTAAGTTTAGTTTAAGGTTTTCTACAACCGGACACTAACAAATTCCCATCTGCCCATAACCGTGGCCACGGCTTTCAAAAGATCAAATCCTTGCAGGGGAGTTCCATCTTAGCCCATCACAAGCTCTCACGGTCAACGAAGGATATTCCTTCTCCCAAGACAATCCGACCAGACTCGGAATCCTGGTTACAAGACATCTCGACAATGGTAAAACTAAACCAGCAAAGCCGCCCGAATGTGCCGACAAATCCCGATAGGAGCTGCACATATCTCGTTCTCAGGGCACACTCAGATGAGCGCTCCGTACAACTAAAACCAAACCTCGAGTTTCCCCGAGGGGGCGCTGCAAAGGGCTCTAGTTTGGACCAGCACTGGCCCCGGGGGGGTTAAATAAAGATAACCCTCGGGCTCCGGAAACACAAGGGAAAAAGAGGCTAGGTGGCAAATGGTAAAACCAAGGTTGGGCATTGCTGGAGGAGTTTTATTCAAGGTGAACTTTCAAGGGGTTCCCATTATAACCCAACCGTGTAAGGAACACAAAATCAAGGAACATAACACCGGTATGACGGAAACTAGGGTGGCAATAGTGGAACAAAACACTAGGTATAATAATGATATCCCAACAATAAACATGTTCCAACAAGGAACAAACTCCATTCTTCACCTGCAACTAGCAACGCTATAAGAGGGGCTGAGCAAAGCGGTAACATAGCCAAACAACGGTTTGCTAGGACAAGGTGGGTTAGAGGTTTGACATGGCAATATGGGAGGCATGATAAGCAAGTGGTAGGTATCGTAGCATAGGCATAGCAAAAGAGCGAGCATCTAGCAAGCAAAGATAGAAGTGATTTCGAGGGTATGGTCATCTTGCCTGCAAAGTTCTCCGAGTTGATGTTAGCTTGATCCTTGTAAACGTACTCAACGGGCTCCTCGATCACGTACTCGTCTCCCAGATCTACCCAAGCAAGAACAATAAGCAAAGGGAGACACAATCAACCACGTGCAATGCACAAACAACATGATGCAAAACATGGCATGATATGCGGGATGTGATATGTGATGCATATGCATGTTTCGGAAAGGAATGACTGAACCTGGCCTCAACTTGGAAAACCAATAGTGCCACCGGAAAGATGAGTTGATTTTGGTCGAAATCGATATAAAGATCACCAGAATCGGGTGCACGGTTTGGAAATGACAAGCAAAACAAATATGGTACCGATCTGCGATTAACAGCACGAGGCCACCTAAATGCATCAAGAACAACATGCTACAACACTCTAACATGAGAAAAAAATACATGGCGGGGATATACTCAGGATGCTTGATAAAAGATGAACACTGAGCTACGGCTAATTCACTAAATAGCAGGTTCAAACAAGCATGGCAAAAGTGCAAAAGATATCAGTTTTCAGACTTAGTGAAATAACAACATGTCAGGAATTTAACATCAGGAAGCAATGTTTAGAGCAAGATAACAACATGCTACAGGAACATATCATGGCAAAGCAAGGCATGGCATGAAGCTACTCAAAGCACACAACAAAAGTCCCTTACTGACCATAAGCCAAAAGGGATCAGAAAATACAATGGCAACCATGTGAACATATCAATTATCGTTAACAGATTCAGACTTAGTGAAAAACTGGAACATGGCAAAACAAATATCAAGTAGTCATGTTTACGGCCTCGATGCACTCACTACAAGGCATTGCATGACAAACTAAGCATACACCTAGCAAGTAGACATGGCATAGAAGGTAAACATGGCAAGAACAACATCATAGCATGCATGGATCAACTACAACAAGCTCGGCAAAAATGCTTAACATGTAAACATACTGGCAGGAACATTTTATAGCAAAAGTAGAGCTCAATTGAGTCAAGCTAGGGTGCTCCATAAATGCAAACAAAGACATGTATGGATAGAGCACCACAATATCTACAAAACATCCTTACTGATCATGCTCAAAAGAGGCATAGATCACTCGGTAGCAACATGAACACATGGCATAAAAAATAATGACAGGGCCAAGACTTAGAATATTTCAAAGTCCCTGAAATCAGCAACATTGATAGGGCTACTTTGCATGCTTGTGCTAGTCACCACAGAGATCACAAAAATACATGGCATACACCCCTCTAAAGATGGCATGGCATACTTCAAAACTCATGTAGAGCTCAAGATCATAGGAGGCACACATCAATCATGGCAAAAATGACAAATGAGCAAATGCTGATATGAAACTGAAACTAACAGAAACTAGCAATCTTCCAACAGCATTTATGGCATCAAGATGAGCTCAAATGAACATGATGCAATGAGACGAAATGAAGTACTTGTCGAGACGAACATTTTGATATGTTACACGCACGAATCGGAGCAACGGTGATGAAGTTATGACATGAGGACAAAGGCTAAAAATACTGGGAATTAGGGTTAGAGTAAACCCTCTCAGATCCAGATCTGGCCGGCGCGCGGATCGAGGATCGCCGGGGTTCGAAGAACTCGCCGGAGATGGGGGGTCGCCGGACTTGGAGAGCTTCGGGCCGAGGTCGCCGGACTTGCGGGTCGAGGAGGAGGAGCTCGCCGGAGCGGTGGCGGCGATGGTCGGTGAAGGCGGGCGGCGGCCGGAGCGGAGGCTCGCCGGCGCGGGCACGTCGGCGTCGGCGAGGCAGGCCGGCGCGGGCAGCGGCCGGTGCGGGCGAGCGCGACATCGGGCGTGGGGGCGCGATGAGGTGGGCGGCCGCCTCGGGCCGGGGAGGGCCCAGATCGGGCTCTGGCGGGCCACGCGGGTGCGGAGGAGAGAGAAGACGGTGGCGGGGTGATGTGGCAGCTCCTGATTGGCGGCGGTTGGACGTGTCCGGCCGCGCAGAGGGGAAGAGGACTAGGTCTAGGCTGGATTTGATCCGGAATTTCGAGAGGGGATGCCTTTTTATAGGTACGAGGAGCTAAGGGGTCCAAATCGAGCACGGTTTGCGGCCACGCGATCGTGATCGAACGGCCTAGGTGATGGAGAGGGTTTAGGTGGGTTTTGGGCCACTTTGGAGGGGTGTTGGGCTTCACACACACGAGGCCTTTTCGCTCCCTCGGTTAACCACCGTTGGAGTATCAAACGAAGTCCAAATGGCACGAAACTTGACAAGTGGTCTACCTGTAGTAAACCAAGGCCGCATGGCAAATCTCTGTCCAATCTGAAAACATTTAACACCCACACACGAAAAAGGTAGAAAGGAACACCGGAGGACATTGGAGCGCCGGAATGCAAAACGGACAATGGGGAAAATGCTCGAATGCATGAGACGAACACGTATGCAAATGCAATGCACATGATGACATGATATGAGATGCATGACAAAGACAAAACAACACGAAGGCAAAAACTTGGCAATGAGGAAATATCAAAACTTAGTGTCGGAAATGGCAAGAGTTGGAATACAAATATGGCATGTTACACGGGGTGTTACAACACTCCACCACTACAAAAGGATCTCATCCCGAGATCTAGGACTAGAAAAACTCCGGGTACTCAGAACGGAGGTGATCCTTGCGTTCCCAGGTGGCTTCACGGTCGGAATGATGTGACCACTTGACTTTCAGGAATTTGATAGACTTGTTGCGAGTCTTGCACTCAGTTTCTTCAAGAATAGCAACTGGGTGCTCATGATAAGATAGGTCTTCTTGGAGGTTAATCTCTTCAAAGTTGATGGTGCGGTCAGGAGTCTTGAAACACTTGCGGAGTTGAGAGACATGAAACACATCGTGCACGTTTGCAAAGTTGGATGGAAGCTCAAGTTGATAGGCGAGATCGCCTCTTTTGCCGATGGTCATGAAAGGACCCACGTATCTCGGGGCAAGCTTCCCTTTGATACCGAAGCGGAGAGTACCTTTCATTGGAGAGACGCGGAGGTAGACATGGTCTCCGATCTCGAAAGCCAAGTTGTCGGTGTTCTGGGAATGGGGGTCCCCAGACTTGCCTGCTTGCGGCCTGCGGCGTGGCTCGAGGAGGGGCCCAGCACGTCCCATCTTCATCAACACAGACCCAAGACCCTCACGAGGGGTCAAGGCTCGCGGGACGGACGACACAGAGCTTCCTCAGGCACGGCCTCATCAGGCTGGCTCGCAAGGAGGCGGAGAGATCAAGGCGGGTACCTCACGATGTGCCCGTGACGCAAGCCATGACGACCAAGGGTGCCAGGCGGGCGTCAGCCCGTGCAGTGTCCTCCTTTCCTCTTTGGTGCAAAGGGAGCAAGCGCAGGCGAGAGCATCAAGCAAAGGCACCCATTTCGGTGCAACGAGACCAAGACCAGCCCAACGGCAGGGAGGAAGTCATTGTGGAGCCCAAGCCATCGTCACCACCAGAGCCTTTGGCAGGCGAGGACCAACTTTAGTCAAGATAAGTGTACCAGATGTCCCCCTTCAGAATGGCCAATTGTTGGCGCCCTTCCCGCTCAATATTTGGGAAGAGGCCCAGGGCCTTTGCCTATAAATAGGACTAGCCATCCCCCAGGGTAGGAGGGGGAAAAATCAGAGAGAGAATCGAGAAGAGAGAGAGAGAGAAGGGTGACTGAACTCCTCCTAGCAGTTCGTCGCCCCAGCCAAGAACAGACCCTCGCGGGGTTGTTCTTCCTTGTATTGCTCATCATCATTAGCCCAAGAGGCAATCCACCACACCACACACTGGAGTAGGGTATTACACCACAACGGTGGCCTGAACCAGTATAAACCCTGTGTCTCTTGTGCTGTTCTTTCCATAGCTTAGATCTTAGCGTGGCGGTGGGGCACAGGTAGGTAGAAGGCGAAATCTCCGTGCGGAACCTAGTGTTCGAACCTCAAAGGGTCTGCCGGAACCCGAAATCCGACATTTGGCGCGCCAGGTAGGGGTGCACCAAAGTTTTCCCTTCCGCCACCGCCACGACCTGCCTCGCGATGAGTAGCGCGTCGCCCGCTCCGGCCGTCGGCGCCAGCACAGGGGCTAGGGGGCTCCGAGCCCTGGCCCCAGCCCTACAACGGGTACGGTGGCTGGACAAGTTCAAGCCAACGACGCCGCGGTGCTACAGCGACGCGACTGATCCGCTGGCCTTCTTGCTGGCGTACGAGGAGGTCATCGTCAAAGCTGGAGGTGACGATAGGGTCATGGCCAACTGGCTCCCCACGGCCCTCACCGGCGCTCCGCACGCATGGCTGCTCCACCTGCCGGCAGCCTCCGTGGCCTCTTGGGAAGAGCTCCGCAGCCTCTTCCCCGCCCACCACGCTACACCAACACCCCCGGTCGTCGCGGCCCTCCTGGGCGGCTCGCAGGCGCCGCCTACAAGTCACCACGTCAAGCCGTTCATCCGCCGGGTCAGCGCCACTTCCACACGGCAGGGGGCTCTCCTGGACCGGGTGGCGCCCAAGGCCAGCCTGACCTTCAGCTCGGAGGACCACCCCTCCAACTCGGCCTGCTTGGGTGCGCTCCCCATGCTGTGCACCCCCACCATCTGCTAGGTAGCCGTCACTAGAACTCTCATCGATGGCGGTGCGGGCCTCAGCGTGCTCTCGGTTGAGGCCTTCAACCTCCTCTGCATACCCCTGGAACGGCTGCAACCCAGCCGGCCCTTCTCATGCGTTGGGGGCGGATCATCCAGCTCCTTGGGATAGATCCGGATCCTAGTAACCTTCGGCACATACAACAACTTCCGCACGGAGCTGGTCGACTTCGACATCGCCCCCATCAGCCTCCCCTACAACGCCATCCTCGGCTACCCAGCGCTGGCCCAGTTCATGGCCGCGACGCACCCGGCGTACAACCTCATGAAGATGCCCGGGAGCAGCGGTGTCCTCACCGTGCACGGGGACACCGGAGACGCGCTGCGAGTGCTCAAGCTCGCCTTCAAGACGGCGGCGTTGGCACAGCCCGCCGACTCGGAGACCCCCGAGCCCAAGGGGGCTGCACCCTCCAAGAAGAAACAGTTGTTCACCCAAGACAAGGCAGAAACCAAGCAGATACCCGTCGATGAGGACGGGTCCACCCATGCCACTTTCACCATAGGCGCCGACCTCGAGCCCGGGCAGGAGGAGGCCCTGGTCAGGTTCCTGCGCGCAAACAAGAGGGTATTCGCTTGGGAGCCTGACCAGTTAGCGGGGACCCCAAGGAGCATAATCGAGCATCACCTCAACGTGTGCCCAACGTGCGCCCTGTGAAGCAGAAGGCAAGGCGGTAGTCCACAGAAAAGCAGGCCTTCATCGTCCAAGAGACCCGCAAACTAGAAGCCGCTGGGGTCATTCGCGAGGTCCGATACCCGGATTGGTTGGCCAACCCTGTCATCGTGCCAAAGAAGGGAGGGAAGGAGCACATGTGTGTCGACTTCACCAACCTCAACAAGGCATGCCCGCAAGATCAGTTCCCGCTCCCCCGCATCGACCAGATTGTCGATTCCACCGCAGAATGCGACCTGCTATGCTTCTTGGATGCCTTCTCTGGGTATCACCAGATCAAGATGGCAGTAGAAGACGTCGAAAAGACAACCTTCCTAACCCCGTGTGGGGTGTACTGCTACACGTGCATGCCATTCGGGCTGCGTAACGCAGGGGCGACCTTTCAGCGGCTGATGCACATCACCTTGGGCCCGCAGCTCGGGAAGAATGTTGAGGCTTACGTCAATGACATTGTGGTGAAGTCTCGGGAGGCCAGGACCCTGATACAAGACCTGGAGGAAACCTTCGCGAGCCTCAACGCAGTGAACCTGCAGCTCAACCCAGAGAAGTGTGTGTTCGGAGTCCCCTCGGGCAAGCTCTTGGGTTTCCTCGTGTCCCACCGAGGCATCGAGGCTAACCCGGAAAAGGTCAAGGCGGTCGAGGACA
Source organism: Triticum urartu (assembly GCF_056163025.1). NCBI lineage: Eukaryota > Viridiplantae > Streptophyta > Magnoliopsida > Poales > Poaceae > Triticum > Triticum urartu. Next base: position 164,404,326 of record NC_141874.1, read on the forward strand.
TGAGCCCGCCAAAGACCCTCAGAGAAATGCAGAAGCTCACTGGGCGCTTGACCGCGCTGGGGCGCTTCATCTCCAAGTTGGGGGAGTGAGCGCTGCCCTTCTTCCAGCTAATGAAGAAAAATGGGCCCTTTGAATGGACTGAAGAGGCCGACAAGGCGTTCCAGGATCTCAAGAGATACCTGACCAGCCCTCTGGTCATGGTGGCCCCGCGCCCTCAAGAGCCCCTGGTGCTTTACCTCGCTGCCACTCCCTACTCCGCCAGCGCAGCCTTGGTGGCGGTTAGGGAGGAGCGTCGAATCAAAACCACAGCAGCAGCCCGGGACAAGGCAAAACAGGAACAAGGAAGGCCCAGAGAAACCGCCACCACGGCTGAGGAGGATCAGCCGCCGCAGAGGAGTGCACCGGAGGCGGAAGAGGCCCCTCTCCCAGATGGCCAGCCTCAGGAGGCCTCATCGCCTCAGGAGGTGCCATGGTCTCCGGAGGGCGCCACCAGCACTGACGCACGCAACCTCGTTGAGCACCTAGTGTACTTCGTCAGCACGGTGTTGCGGGACGCGAGGGCACGGTACCCCATGCCTCAGAAGCTCCTCCTCGCGCTATTGGTGGCCTCGCGCAAGCTTCGGCACTATTTTCAGGGTCACCCCATCAAGGTCGTCTCGTCATACCCCCTGGAGAGAGTGCTGAGGAGCCCTAATTCAGTTGGAAGGGTCGCTGAGTGGAACATAGAACTGCAAGCATTTCAGCTCGAATTCAGCACGACCAGAGTCATCAAGGGAGCAGCATTAGCGGATTTTGTGGCAGAATGGACGGAGGCACCAGGCCTCAAGGCCGACGAGGATCGGTCCCTCTCCCCGGGAAGAGAGGCACCAGAAGGCTGGGTCATGTACTTCGATGGGGCGTTCTCCAGGCATGGCGCTGGGGCTGGGGCGGTGCTTATATCGCCCACTCAGGACAAGCTCTACCAGGCTGTACAGCTCTGCTTCCAGCAAGGTGAAAAAGTCTCCAACAACATAGCGGAGTATGAAGGTTTAATAGCAGGCTTGAAGGCCGCAGCTGCCCTGGGGGTGAAACCCCTCACCATCAAGGGCGATTCGCAGCTCCTTGTCAATTTCTCCAACAAGGTGTACGAGCCGAAAGATCAGCACATGAAAGCCTACCTTGCGGAGGTCCGCAGGATGGAGAAGCAGTTCTGGGGGTTGGAGTTGCAGCATGTGCCCCGTGGCACCAATCAGGAGGCCGACGACATCGCCAAATGGGCATCCAGGTGGCTACCTCAGGAGCCTGGTGTCTTCGAGGAGCGGCTCTTCAAGCCCTCAACCCTGCCGTCATTGTCAAACACGGCTCAGCCTCGGGAGGAGCTCCCCCAGCCACCTACCTCAGGAGCCCCAGTCTGTGGCCCGGCCTCAGGAGCACGCCTGCTCCTGACGATGGAACCTCAGGAGGGGTGCTGGATCACGGAGCTCCGGAGTTACTTAACACAAGGGACACTGCTAGAGAAGGAGGAGGAAGCGGAGCGTGTGGCACGGCAGGCCACGGCATACTGCATCAAGGATGGAGAGCTCTACCGGAAGCAACCAAACGATGTATCCCTGCGCTGCATCTCCAGGGAGCAAGGAAAGGAACCGCTGGAAGATATACACGGCGGAGACTGTGGACATCATTCATCATCACGGACCCTCGTCGGCAAGGCGTTCCGCAGTGGGTTTATTGGCCCACCGCACTCAATGACGCCGTCGAACTGGTGAAAGCTTGTGAGGCCTGCCAGTTCCACGCCAAGAAAATCCATCAGCCGGCAAGAGGCCTGCAGACTATACCCCTTTCGTGGCCATTCACAGTCTGGGGGCTGGACATCCTGGGCCCGTTTCCTTGGGCGCCAGGGGGCTACCGCTACCTCTACATCGCCATGGACAAGTTCACCAAGTGGGCTGAGGTAGAGGTCGTCCGCACCATCCCCGCGGATTCTGCGGTCAAGTTCATCAGGGGCATCGTGAGCCGGTTCGGGGTGCCGAACCGCATCATCACAGACAACGGTTCACAGTTCACCAGTAACCTCTTCAAACATACTGTGCTAACCTTGGAACGCAGATATGCTACACTTCGGTGGCGCACCCCCGAAGCAACGGCCAGGCCGAGCGAGCCAACGCAGAGGTCCTAAGGGGCCTCAAGACCAGGACGTTCAAGAAGAAGCTGGAGGCCTGCGGCAGAGGTTGGTACGACGAGCTTCAGTCCATGTTGTGGTCCATCCGCACAACCGTGACCAAGCCGACTGGAGAGACCCCGTTCTTCCTGGTCTACGGAGCCGAAGCGGTCCTCCCTCACGAGGTCAGACGTCGCTCCGCGCGGGTCCTGGCGTTCGACGAGGCATAGCAGGACGCCATGCGGGGGATGGACCTCGTGCTGGGGGAGGAACGTCGCCGAGAAGCCACCCTGCGAGCAGCGAGGTACCAACAAGCACTGCGACGATATCACTGCCGCAACATCCGCCCCAGAACTCTCGAGGTAGGAGACCTCGTGCTCAGGCGGGTTCTCTCCAGGGAGGGACTGCACAAGCTCTCTCCCATGAGGGAGGGCCCGTTCAAGGTTGTTCATGTTTCCAGGCCCGGCTCCGCGCGCTTGGAGACTCAGGAGGGGGTGCCGGTCCAGAACGCATGGAACATCCAGCACCTCCGGAGGTTCTACCCCTAAAAAGGCCCAGAGCCTGTGAAGAAGGCGAATGCCTGTGAAGCTGTGGCGTTTTGGAAAAGGCCCAGAGCCTGTGAAGAAGGCGAATGCCTGTGAAGCTGTCGCATTTTGGAAAAGGCCCAGAGCCTGTGAAGAAGGCGAATGCCTGTGAAGCTGTCGTGTTTTGGAAAAGGCCCAGAGCCTGTGAAGAAGGCGAATGCCTGTGAAGCTGTCTTGTTTTGGAAAAGGCCTAGAGCCTGTGAAGCTGTCTTGTTTTGGAAAAGGCCTAGAGCCTGTGAAGCTGTCGCGTTTTGGAAAGGGCCCGGAGCCTGTGAAGAGGGCAAACGCCCGTGAAGCCTGCTTCCCCCAAGAAAGGCCCGGAGCCTGTGAAGAAGGCCAACGCCTATGAAGCTCGCCGCCCGTGACACTCTCACGTAATAACGAGTTGGGGTTGTAAACGGCCCGGAGTCTCAGGAGCGTCGGCCTCAGGCCTTGGGGCTCCCTCCCACGCCTAGTGGCAGCACTTAGCTCCGCGCTGGTGAGAAGACGTCGAAGACTAGATTAGGTGCCGTACGCGTCTTTTTCATTTGCTTTCCGCAGTTGGCTTGTTCATTCTCATTCGAAGTTTTATTGAAGTTGTTGCCGTCTTTGGCTCGTGGTTCTTTGACTTTTCGCTCTCCTGCCTCGATTTCTCTTATGCAAGGCCTCGCGAGGGGGGCAGCCGAGCCCCCTCGCGAGTGTTCCTGTCCTAGTCGTTCAAAGGTTTCGCGACCTGGGTCCATTACAGGAGCACCCCTCCAGTCCGTGCCCCACGGGCACCACGACACGAACACAGGGCCTGGGTCGGTCGCCCCCACGGCTGTGGCCGGGAACTATCCACGCGCGGGCACGTAGCCGGAAGGCACGATAACGGAAGCAAAGCGATGATTAACATCAATAACCCAAACACGCCCCCGCGGGGCTCCATGCTACTATCTTTTTACGTAGGAAAAAGGAAAAGAAAGAACAAATCAGGCGCAGCTCGCCTCACACCGGCCTGCAGGGAAGGCTCGAGCTGCCTCCGGGGCTCAGGCAGACTCCCTCTCGCGCTTCACCGAAGCGCGACGGCGGGCAGACAAGCTACCACCTCCCAAGCATGTACGACGGCGTGGAGGCTGACCGCGGCCATCGCTAGAAGAGTCGCCGCCTGAAGAAGAACCGGTGAAGCTTGGGGAACCCTGAGCGCCTCCAATCACGCGAGCACTGTCCTCTCCATCATCGCCGGGGCTGGGTTCCTGGCCGCGGTCGTCGTCCTCAGGGCAGCAGCCTACGCGGCGACCATCTTCCCAAAACACCCTCACGTAGAGGGTGGCATCGCCGTCAAACTTGAAGTGCAGGGTGCACCGACGGCTCAGGCCACGCGCGCGGGCAAACATCTGCCAACCGCGGGTCAAGGCCAGGCTCCCGGCTGTGGAGACCTGCAGCAAAGCTCATGAGGCCCAGCTGCAGCAGCCGTCTGCCTGAAGCTAGAGGCCGCCCGGGGCGCCGACCGGGAGCTCGCCGAGGAGGAAGCAAGGAAGTTGAAGCCGGGTGCTAGTCGGCTCCGCCGACCACACAACGAACTCCGGCAGCACCTCTGCAGCGCGAAAGCGCGGCCTAGGGGGACGCGCGACCAAAGCGCGCCCCCCGGCCGCAGCAGTCTGCCCATCACCGTGCTGGAAATTGTCTCCATGGCCGCGGGGAGCTGCCGTGGTGGCCACAGGATGTTTGCGAGGGCGCCCTCGGCCGCGCTTGGGTGGGGGAGAGGCAGGCTCAACCTGGCGAGCCTTCCCCTTCTCTGCGGCCGAGAACCTCCTCAACGGGGCCATGAAGAAGAAGGAGAAGCAAGGGGGAATGAACTGGAAGGGTGCGCGCCGATCCGTACTTATAACTGGCGAGGGCCAACCGTCGGCCCCCACGATCGCAGGTAATCATGACCCGCTTTGCATGCAGGGAGTTGTCCAATCCGTGCAGTTGCCGAGGCTCCATGGGGAAGTGGAGATGCCCACGTCCAATCAACCGCCACATGGCGCCCAAGGCCGCAGGCTGTTAGGGCCTGCGGCGCTTCGCACTTGCCCTTTCGCCTCCCTGCACGGCCAAGTCCGGGCGCGCCTTGGGCCCGGGGGCTACTGCCGGCGTTCTGGGAACGGGGGTCCCCAGACTTGCCTGCCTGCGGCCTGCGGTGTGGCTCGAGGAGGGGCCCAGCACGGCCCATCTTCATCAACACAGACCCAAGACCCTCGCGAGGGGTCAAGCCTCGCGGGGCGGACGACATAGAGCTTCCTCAGGCACGGCCTCATCAGGCTGGCTCGCAAGGAGGCGGAGAGATCAAGGTGGGGTACCTCACGATGTGCCCATGACGCAAGCCATGACGACCAAGGGTGCCAGGCGGGCATCAGACCGCGCAGTGTTCCTCCTTTCCTCTTTGGTGCAAAGGGAGCAAGCGCAGGCGAGAGCGTCAAGCAAAGGCACCCGTTTCAGAACAACGAGACCAAGACTAGCCCAACGGCAGGGAGGAAGTCATTGTGGAGCCCAAGCCATCATCACCACCAGAGCCTTTGGCAGGCGAGGACCAACTTTAGTCAGGATAAGTGTACCAGATGTCCCCCTTCAAAACGGCCAATTGTTGGCGCCCTTCCCGCTCAATATTTGGGAAGAGGCCCAGGGCCTTTGCCTATAAATAGGACTAGCCACCCCCAGGGTAGGAGGGGGAAAATCGGAGAGAGAATCGAGAAGAGGGAGAGAGAAGGGTGACTGAACTCCTCCTAGCAGTTCGTCGCCCCAGCCAAGAACAGACCCTCGCGAGACTATTCTTCCTTGTATTGCTCATCATCATTAGCCCAAGAGGCAATCCACCACACCACACACTAGAGTAGGGTATTACACCACAACGGTGGCCCGAACCAGTATAAACCCTTTGTCTCTTGTGTTGTTCTTTCCATAGCTTAGATCTTAGCGTGGCGGTGGGGCGCAGGTAGGTAGAAGGCGAAATCTCCGTGCGCACCCCAGTGTTCGAACCTGAAGGGTCTGCCGAAACCCGAAATCCAACACAAGTCACGATGCTTGCTATCATAGTAACTCTTCTGGTGCGATTGCGCGGCTTTGAGGTTTTCGCGAATGACTTTGCACATTTCTTCAGCCTCTGTGATCAAGTCATTGCCAAGAAGTTGATGTTCACCAGTCCCTGACCAGTTAAGAGGAGTACGGCACTTCCTGCCATATGGAATTTCGAATGGGGCCTTGCCCAAAGTCGCTTGGAAGCTGTTGTTGTAGGAGAACTCGCCATATGGAAGACAATCTTCCCACTTCATACCAAAAGAGATGAAACATGCCCTAAGCATATCTTCAAGAATTTGATTGACTCGCTCAACTTGGCCACTGGTTTGGGGATGAAAAGCTGTGCTGAAGCGAATGTTGGTGCCCATGGCCTTCTTAAAAGAATCCTAGAACTTGGAGGTGAAGATGCTGCTACGATCTGAAGATATCAACCACCGAATGCCGTGCAAGGAGACAATCTTGGAGGTATATAGCTCTGCCAACTGAGCTGTTGTGACAGATTCTTTGATAGGAAGAAAATGAGCCACTTTAGTGAGCTTGTCGATGACAGCGAAGATAGCATCATTGCCACACTTGGACTTTGGAAATCCAGTCACGACGTCCATCTCAATGTGGTCAAACTTCCATTCTGGAATGGAAAGAGGTTGGAGGAGACCAGGTGGTCGTTGGTGTTCTGCTTTCACTCTTATGCAGACATCACATTCATTCATGAACTGACCAATCTCGCGCTTCATTCGAGTCCACCAATACGACTGCTTGAGGTCCTGGTACATCTTTGTACTTCCAGGGTGAATAGAGAGGAGTGAATTGTGAGCTTCGTTCATAATGACTTTACGAAGGTTACCTTTGGGAACAACAATGCGATCCTCGAAGAATAGAGTATCCTTGTCATCAAGACGATAGCACTTGTACTTGGGTTTACTCTTGGCAATCCCAATCTTCACCTTCTTCACCATAGCATCAAGAAGTTGAGCCTCGCGAATCTGATCTTCCAAAGTAGGAGAGACTTGGAGGTTGGCAAGAAATCCTTGAGGAACAACTTGTAGATTGATTTTGTGGAAAGCTTCATAAACTTGGGTTGGTAAGGCTTGATAATCAAACTGTTGCAGTAAGCCTTTCTGCTCAATGCATCATCAATTACATTGGCCTTCCCTGGAGTATATTCAATACTCGGATTATACTCTTGAATCATCTCGACCCAACGAGTCTTCCTGAGGTTGAGGTTGGGCTGAGTAAAGATGTACTTGAGGCTCTTATGATCAGTGAGGATGTCCACTTTTCTTCCTAATAAGAGATGTCTCCAAGTTAAAAGAACATGGACAACTGCCGCCAACTCGAGGTCATGAGTGGGTAGTTCTTTTCGTTGGGCTTCAGCTGGCGAGAGGTATAGGCCACAACTTTCTTCTCTTGCATCAACACTGCACCAAGACCTTGAAGGGAAGCATCACAGAAGACCTCAAACGGTTTGGATTCATCAGGAGGAGTTGGAACTGGAGCAGTGACTAACTTCTCTTTCAGGGTGTTGAAAGCGATCTCACATTCAGGCGACCAGACGTACTTCACATGCTTCTGGATAAGGTTGGAAAGAGGCTTCGCGATCTTTGAGAAGTTCTCAACAAACCTTCGACAATAACTTGCGAGCCCAAGGAAGCTGCGGAGTTGCTTCATGTTCTGAGGTGGTTCCCAATTCACAATTGCAGACACCTTCTCAGGATTAACAGCTATGCCCTTGGCGGAGATGATATGCCCAAGGTAGAGAACCTCATCGAGCCAAAACTCGCACTTTGAAAACTTCGCATAGAACTGATGTTCTCTGAGTTTGTTCAGAACCAATCTCAAGTGCTTGGCATGATCCTCCTTGTTCTTGGGAAAGACCAGAATGTCATCGAGGTAGACCAAGACGAAGTCATTTGTGTAGGCGTTGAAGATGAAGTTCATCATGCGAGAGAATGTTGGCGGAGCATTGACAAGGCCGAAAGACATGACAGTGTATTCATATGAACCATAGATTGTTCTGAATGTTGTCTTGGGGATATCTTCATGAACCATAGATTGTTCTGAATGTTGTCTTAGGGATATCTTCTTCACGAATGCGAATCTGATGATAGCCCATACGGAGATCAAGCTTGGAGAATACTTGAGCACCTTTGAGTTGTTTAAACAGCTCGTTGATGTTGGGAAGTGGGTAATTGTTCTTTATGGTCTTCTTGTTCAATGGACGGTAGTCGACACAAAGTCGGTCCGTTCCATCCTTCTTCTTGACGAAAAGAACACCACAACCCCATGGAGAAGAACTTGCTCGGATGAGACCCATATGCTCTTGAATATCGAGTTGCTTCTTCAGCTCCTTCAACTCTTCAGGTCCAAGCTTGTAAGGACGTTTGCAAACAGGTTCCGTGCCAGGCTCAAGATCGATGACGAATTCTACTGGCCGGTGTGGAGGGCATTCCTGGAAGCTCTTCTGGAAAGACGTCTTGATATTCGCAAACGACTGGAATCTGAGAAATGGCATCCAGCTCGCCCTTCTCATTGAGAGAAAACAGACGGATGGTATCATCACGAGCGGCAAAGACGATTACATCCTCAGACGAATGTGTCAACTGAATCTGCCTTGCAGCACAATCAAGGAGAGCCTTGTGCTTAGAAATCCAATCCATTCCGAGAATAAGGTAAATATCCGAGTCGCCCAGAACAATAGGAGAAGCTAGAAATTTGTAGTCACCCAACGTGATAGGAACATCCGGGATGCAGATATTAGCTGTCATTTGCTTGCCCAGGGACACAATTGATAAGGATCCTTGCAAATGCTGATAATCGCACTCATACTTTGATGCAAAAGGTTTAGAAATGAAACAATGCGATACACCAGTGTCAAAAAGAACTTTTGCAGGAACATCGTTAACAGAAAGGTTACCCATGATGACATCAGACGAGTCCTCTGCCTGAGCTGCGTTCATCATGTTGACCTTGGCGTGCTCGGGATTATGCTTGACCACTGCGGTACTGGCAGATCTCACAGGAGGGGGAGGAGGAAGACGCCTCTGATTGAAGCATTTGTTGGCATAGTGACCCTTCTACTGGCACTTGTTGCACGCGACCTCCGAGAGCGGACGGTGATATGGAGCACTTGATCTTGGAGCTTGAGACAAAGTCTTGTTCTGAAAGCCTGGGTTGGGTGGGTGGGAAGATCCATTGCCACCTTTGCTCTTCTGCTGATAAGGCTGACGAAACGGAGGAGGAGGCAGCCAATACTTTTGCTTCTTAGAAGCCACTTGAGTTGAGGAAGAAGGAGTTGCATCTCTGACTCGCTTCTTGGAAGCATCGCACTTACGCTGAGAAGCCTCTTGTTTCAGTGCCATGTTGTAAAACTCATCGTACTTCTGCGGCTCGAAAATCACGAGAGCTAGTTGAAGATCTTCTCTGAGGCCACCTTTGAACTGATAAATCATGCTCTTCTCGTCAGCGACGTCCTGCTTGGCGAAACGAGCGAGCTTCTGGAACATGATGTTATACTGGTAAATAGACAAGCTGCCTTGCTTCAGGTTGCGGAATTCCTCACGCTTGCTCTCAACAACACTCTGAGGAATGTGGTGAGCTTTGAAGTCTTGATGGAATTCATCCCAGGTAATCACACGACCTCCTCTGGAATCTTTGCATTGCTGGAACCACTCTACAGCTTGGTCTTTGAGTTGGAACGAGGCAAACTTGACAAAGTCCTCAGGCTTGACGTTACTGCACTCGAAATGCTTGCAGATATCCACGATCCAATCATCAGCGTCTGTTGCCTCGACACAGTTGCTGAAGGTCTTTGGCTGGTTTGCGAGGAGCTGGTTGAGTGTAGCAAAATGATTCTGATTGTTGCCATGGCCATGATTCCCTTGGTTGCGCTCTTGCAAAATTTGCATGATCAGCTACGTGTTTGCATTGGTAGCGGCCATCACAGCTTGCCATGCCTCCGGAGGTGGAGGTGGTGTTGGCGGTTCAGGATTGTTACGCGTTGGAGGAGCCATCCTGAAGAGGGTGACATCCGTTAGCATCACGACAGACAAATATTCAAGCCAAAACAAATGGATCGAAATTGCAACATATAGTCTTAACATCCGAACAAAATGAACGAATGCATTCCAATAGAAATGCTCACACTTCCATAAATTGAGAAGCCACTTAGAAAGAGGTAGAAGAATAAAACAACAAGGTACGGACAAGAACAAATACTTGGTGAGGATTACCCAATCGCAAACCAAATATTCGCGGAAGAAATACTAGAGCTACAAGAATTCCCACCTATGAAACTCCCGAACCCTTCTCGGTTATGCAATCAGGTGTTGGGGATACAGGGGAAGCATAATATCTCACCCAAAGCTAGCAATTCCTACATCCAGCTGTATCCATCCTTGAACACATAACCAAGAAACCTTCGGAAATCATTTACCTCAACCTTCGAAAAGCATCCGTTATACAGTTATGGCAATACTCCCGAACTTCCGCCCCAGTACTGGGTGGCGTCGAGGTTATCTCACCAACAACTACATAAAAGAGATTTTCGATGTCTGCGAAACTCAGGTATTCCAGAATTGCAATGATAAAATTGTGACGACAACACCTCGGAGCTCAACTCCCTGAGACACTGCCACAACCCCTAAATGTCAGGAGGCACCAAGAACAATGTTCTCATCACAAAACCATCGGAACGATTCCAAGATACCTGCGTGATCCTAAATTTTTTAGTGAAATTTGAGAAGAGAAGAGTCAAAACTCCACGTCAGGATGCCACACCAGAGCGACGAAGGGACTGAGGAGTAAAAACAATCCTACTCTCCGATATATATAATCCTAAATAACTCAAAACTTTTTTCTAGACTCAACAACGCCAATGATTCGATCAAGCAGGGGGCTCCTAAGGTCGGTGAAGGCTCTGATTACCAACTTGTAACGCCCACGATGCGGCTATAGCTCCCACGTGTCGAAGCACGACTTAGACGCATAACCGCATTGTAAGCAATGTCGCAAGTGAGGTAATCTTCACAACAACCCATGTAATGAATAAGGGAAAAATATACATAGTTGGCTTACACTCGCCACGTCACACAATGCATAAATATCATTACATCCATCTAGTTACACTCAAGGTCCGACTACGGAACCAAAATAAAGATAAACCCCAAATGCAACAATGTCCCCGATCGCCCCAACCGGGCTCCACTACTGATCGTCTGGAAAGGAAATGTAGTATCGTCCTGAGTTCTCATCGAACTCCCACTTGAGCTCAGTCAAATCTCCTGGAGCGGTATCATCGGTCCCTGTATCTGGTTTTGGAAGTAATCTGTGAGTCACGGGGACTCAGCAATCTCACACCCTCGCGATCAATACTATTTAAGCTTATAGGAAGGGTAAAAGTATGAGGTGGAGCTGCAGCAAGCGACTAGCATATTTGGTGGTAACATATGCAAATGAGAGCGAGAAGAGAAGGCAAAGGCACGATCGATGAAATATGATCAAGAAGTGATCCTAGAACAACCTACGTTCAAGCATAACACGAGACCATGTTCTCTTCCGGACTCCGCCGAAAAGAGACCATCACGGCCACACACTCTGTTGATTCATTTTAATTAAGTTTAGTTTAAGGTTTTCTACAACCGGACATTAACAAATTCCCATCTATCCATAAACGCGGGCACGGCTTTCGAAAGATCAAATCCCTGCAGGGGAGTCCCAACTTAGCCCATCACAAGCTCTCACAGTCAATGAAGGATATTCCTTCTCCCAAGATAATCCGATCAGACTCGGAATCCCGGTTACAATACATCTCGACAATGGTAAAACTAAACCAGCAAAGCCGCCCGAATGTGCCGACAAATCCCGATAGGAGCTGCACATATCTCGTTCTCAGGGCACACTCAGATGAGCGCTCCGTACAACTAAAACCAAACATCGTGTTTCCCCGAGGGGGCGCTGCAAAGGGCTCTAGTTTGGACCAACACTCAGAGGAGCACTGGCCCGGGGGGGGGGGGGGGTTTAAATAAAGATGACCCTCGGGAGGTGACAAATGGTAAAACAAAGGTTGGGCATTGCTGGAGGTGTCGTGGAGTTGACACGGCAGATGTCCTAGAGCAAGGACTTAGTCTTAGGGCCATCGCACTAGGAAGCTTAAAGGGGTTAATCGGGACAAATGACACAAGAGAGAGTTTTTATACTAGTTCAGCCCCTTACGATGAAGGTAAAAGCCTACGTCTAGTTGGGATTGGTATTGCTGAAGTTTCGATCTCCAAGGGGCTCAACTCGCCGGCTTGGTTATCGATTTGGTTGTTTCTTGCCCTAAGCCGCCACCGGGTCGTCCCCTTATATACATGGGCTGACGCCTGGTGGCCTACAGAGTCCCGGCCGGCTCATAATCGTGTTCGTCTCGGTGACTTCCTTTACATGCCTTTCTTTACAAGCCTTTCCTTACATACGGCGGTTTACAATATCGGGCCTTAAGCCAGCCTAGGCCTTTGGGCCTTCTATATGTTTAATAAACTTATCATCTTGAATGTATATTGGGCTTCTTATGTAACCCGCCATTAGGGCTGACCCAGCCCCTCCTGGGCGGGTCATACTGATAGTAATATCCCCAACATTAGGCCCCAGGTTGACTTTGAACTTTGTTCTTTGTCAATCTTGAATACTTAGATGAAATCCATCTTCTGTCTGAAAAACTCTGTAACCCGTCGTGACATCATCTTTTGAAAACAAAAAAACTTTCATGATGTCATCTTCCAACGGACCTTTTATCTTTAATGCTTCCCTAGAATCAAGGCGTCTATATAGCTGGATAACATTATTTGGTTCTCCCTTGATTTTCGCGCCCGTCTGTTCGCATCTGCCCTTATAAATAGGCACGCGGCCGGTTTTTCTCATTATCCCCTCTTCTTCATCTTCTTCCTCTCGCAATCTCCGCTGCTGCTCGAGCTCCGCCGCCGCCACACTGCTCATCGTCGTCCTCGAGCTTGGCCGCTGCATCACCTGAACTGTCCAGATAAACAGCGACGACCCTCCGCAACAAATCCGCATCCGTAAGTCTTGCCTTCACAAACTTTTTAGATCTGCATTAGGGCTTGCGAGTTCTTCGGTGTTCTTCGCTATTTCTCATGAACCTTTCTGGTAGTTCTTCCTCCACAGCCTCTCTTGATCCAAAAAGGAGCTATAACTCGCGCGGTAGTTGTTTTGCGTCCATTTTTGATAGCAGTAGATCCCTTTTTCCTGTATAGATGCTTCGTTATAGCTGACGAACTCATCTGTACTAGATTTTTAGGTCTAGAATATTTTGTTTTTGGGACAGCCATTTGATCCAAAATAATAATGATAGCTTTGTGAAACTTGTTTACGCCAAGACTTAGCTAGATTCGCTTTCTGAAAGAATCTGTAGTCATGGCGGCTTACCGCTTCGGCTTTCTTTTCCTTATATGTCATTAGCCCTTAGTTAAGCCGCCATTACTTGTTTTACATCATCAACCTTTAACTGTTAATTTTTTCGTAAACTGAACCGGCATGTTGTTTTTTCTTTTTTAGTTCCTTGCACATCATGCCGTCAAAGACACCCACCATCTGCAATTGGGTCCCCTCAACCATAACTAAGGATCGTTTAAAAGAGTTCTTCCTCATCGGGTTTCTACCCTCAAAAAGCATCATGTCTTATCATGCTCCTGACCCGGAAGAAGAACGACCCAATCCAAAAGACGGCGAAGTGATCGTCTTTACTGACCACATGAACCGTGGCTTCTCACCGCCCTGTTCAAAGTTTTTCAGAGAAGTTCTTCACTTTTTCAAACTCCATCCTCAGGACATTGGGCCCAATTCCATATCCAATATTTGTAACTTCCAAGTGCTCTGTCAGGTATATCTTCAACAAGAGCCGACTGTGGAACTATTTATAGAATACTTCTATCTGAACCGACAGAACGAGTGCACCAACGGCCTTAGCTTAGAGCTTGGAGGCATCTCAATTCAGCGCCGGCAGGGTGCTGTCTTCCCTCTCATAGTTTTACCAAGTCACCCAAAGTACTGGAACCAAACTTGGTTTTACTGTCAGGACATCTCACCCGCCAACGAGAAGCCACTGCCGGGTTACCGCCCAGATCGTCTTGACTCCAAGTTCGCACTGCCAGATAAACTTACCATTGCTGAGCGGAAGAAGCTGCTACCATCTATCAGAAGAATCAACGCTTTGTTGGGGAACGGTTTAACCGGCGTTGATCTGACCCGCTGCTGGATCTCATGGCGGGTTATTCCATTAAGCCGTCGTTCAAAATTGATGTATGAATATGGTGGAGGCCCGGATGACTCTCTTCTTCATATCCCGGTTCAACTAACCGAGGAAGACATTGTCTCAATGTCAAATCTTTTGGAGAATGGGAAGTATGAAGATTGCAGTATTGTTGGGTTAAATCCCTTCTGTAAACTTAACCTAGTACCAGAAGTAAGGATATTCTGATCTTTTCTCCTTTGTATTTTGTCCAGCCGTATTGTTTATCACTGATCCTTCCTCTTGTCTTTGTAGGCCAATTCTGATTTTTGGAAAGTGAAATATGATCACGAAGCTGCCAAGAAGGCGAAACTCGCCGCCATGAACACCAAGAAATCGACCCGGAGATCGAAGAAGAAAAAGAAGACCACTGCTGAAGATTTAATGAAACTTGATGACACGTCTAACTCGGAGGTAGCCCTTGATTCCCTTGGCCAATTTTTTAACAATCTTATTGACACTGATCCTTACCAGGATGACACTGGGGCCAGTTAGGCCGGGGAAGCAGAGGTAACTATCATTTCCTCTGACTCAGAGCCCTTACCAAGACACAAAGTTCGACGAGTGATCCATAGAGTAAGGTTTTCTAACCCCTTAGCTCACTTGGATCCCAACTTTCATTTGAAAAAGCAGCAACATGAAAGCCGCCATGAAGTTGGGACTGAAGATGAACCGGCTGTCGTCCTTCAACAGACCCCTCGGGAACGCCCGAACGAGGTTTACTTATTGATGTCTTTAACTCGTTTTAATGAATCCTTCTCCTTGTATTTCTTTTAACTCTTTTCTTTTATCCTTTCAGGAGGTGTCTCTTTCCTCAGGCAACTCATCACAAACACAATTTCCGGCTTTCAAGACTGCTCCTGGGTAATCAGAAATCCTCCTTTCTTCCGGGTTGCTCAATTGTATCTTTATGCTGACAATCCTGCAATATTTTTCCTTAGCGGCCAGGCTAAATCCAAGAAGGCGAAGGCAGCAAAACCGGCGGAAGACCCGCCAGTGCTGGCATCTGACCCGGCTAGACCGCCTTCTCCATTAGCTGACGCTCCAGAAGACCCGCCTACTGTCAATGAAGCAAATCCTCCGGAGCCGTCTTTTGACGAAGCCACTATGAGTCCTTCTACAGCTGGACCGTCAAGCTCAACCGATCCGCCGTCTCCACCTGCTCAAGATGTTCAAATTACTGGGAGCCGCTTTGTTGAGCCAGGGAACCAAATGGTGCTGGCTCGGTGCACATCAACGCAAGAGGCATTGGAGAGGCAGAAGGTTCACTTTGACGTTGCCAACTATGACCGTCTCAATGCCAGTGACATTTTATCCGGCTATCTCAGTCATGTACACTCCAGTCGTGAGTCTGAGATCGAGATGGTCAAGCAGCTTCAGTTGAAGTGTGAAGTACGTTGTTTCCGGTTTACTAGTATTCCTTTAGCCCCCAAGTCTTCAGATTATGAGAGAAACAGAATAACCTGTAGACTTAAAATATAGGCCGAGACTTTTACCTCTGAATCTTTGCCTAATATTGATAGAACAAAACTTCACCTATAGTCACCAAGGACTAGTTCATTTTGATCATTAATGAATCGGTACTTTAGAATTTAAAACCGTCTTCAAAGTACTTAACACTCTGGCTTAACCTTGATAAACTCGCTGAACTGCATACATTAGCCCCCAAGTGCCAAGTGTTGTTACTTTGTAAGGGACTTGGGACTTTAAATATGTTTGTAGAGTCGTAAAAATTTGATTTGGCATACATTAGCCCCCAAGTGTCAAGTGGTTTATTCGTAAAGTACTTGAGACTTGAATCTTGAATTTGGATATTTTGAATTTGAAACCAAGTCTTGACTTATCTGAACATTTCACAGAATGCCTTGTCTGAATTGAACTATCAATTGACTTACGCAAAGACCCGGCTAGCGAGTCAGGAGTTAGAAATCAAATCTTCCACCTCCAAACTGCAAATAAGCCTTTCTGCAATGGAAAATTTGAAGACCAGCTTTGCTGCCAAGGAGAAGACTTGGAAAAATGAGAAAACACGTCTGACCCGACGAGCTGAGACAACCGAAACAGCTCTGAAAGAAATTTCAATAGAGCTGAACGGGTTAAAGGGCCGGGTGTCTCAGATGGTTGCTGCTATCTTTGGTAAGCTGCCTGATTCGACCTTTCGTATATTTTTTGCCAAACCGGAGTATAATCCGCCAACTGACTCTGTAAAAAATTTATGCAGGTCCGCGAAGTAAGAATCTGAGCCAAGACCCATTGATTAAGCTGAAGGTAGTATACACTTTGGTTGAACAATTGTATATCGGCGCACAACGGGCTCTGGCTGCCATCTCTCCTGCTAATCAAGGACCCAACCGGCTCAACGATGTTCTGAAGACGCTATCCATCCTTCCTGCCAGGTTCCAAGAAGTAAAACACTCCTGCGCGCGAGCCGGAGCTTTGACTGCCCTGAGCCGCTCCAAGGCTTGGGTGCTAGATCTAGACCCGGCGGACATAGCAAGGGGCTATCCTACTGTGAAGGAGGACGGGTCTCCTTTTGATCAGGATGACTTCATAGCCTGCGTCCGCGGAGTCCGGCCTCAGGCGACTAGTCTTGGAGATGACACCAATGTGGACAAGTACCAGCCGGGTTTTGATAGTGAGAATAAGAAGATGGCCCCTCCCTCATATAAAGTAACAGACTTGATCCCACCAGTGAGAGAAGATACATTTGCCCCGGAGGTTGACCCCGTCGGCCTGATTGACGACGAAGCCGAATTTGTCGCTGTGAACGGCTTTGATTGGTCAAAACCCAACTTCCAGCAGACTCAAGATGGTGAACCAGCGAGGGAGGGACAATGATCATCTTCATGGTCTTATAAAGCCTTGTAATAACTTTAGTTGTTAAAACACCGCATGTTTGCTTATGCATAAAATATTTATATGTGAATATGTGTTTCCAGATGCCAATGTTTAATGCTTGCTTATGCATCTTTAATGCTTTTCTCTGCAATGTTTGAACTATGTTCCTGTAAATACAAAGAAAAGACTGGCATGGCGGTTTAGAGCCAAACGGGTTTAAACACCTAATGTAGAGCCAATATATTTACCTCAATAAGAGTAGAGACAAATATAAATAAAGGATAAAGGCTAATACAAACTTTTTAGTTAACGCAGCAGGTAAGCGTGTATAAGTAATGACCATACCTTGTCCCTTTTGATCCTTAGATCGCCAGTTTAAATAATCCGAGTGATTGAATTTGATAACTCAATGTTTATGAAAAGTTAATGCTTCTTGAATACTCAATGATCATTATACCTTAGTAGATCATACCTTTTGATCCTTGAACCACCGGCTTGAATGACCCGGGCAGCTGTGTTGTCCAATAATTGAGCCGGTGAAGAAGACCAGGCTAATTTATTTGTAATATTGAAACAACAACAAACTAAAAGGCAAGCGACAGATAACAAGCATAATTTTAATCTTGTATTCAAAAGGTTGGGGGTTTCTGATTCGAATACGACCAGTAAACCGGACCAAAGGGGTTAAGCTAAGGTTTGAATATGACCATATAGCCCCAAGTGGCTTTGGCATTGCGCCGATCAAGAGGGTACCGACAGCTATGTTTTGTTTGGTTCGAATACGACCTATGTTTGAACAGGAAGCCCCCAAATGACCTTGAGAGGTTTTTAATGACCGTGATTCGAATATGATCCAAGTCAGACTCAAAGGGGTTAAGCTATGATTTGGATACGATCAAGAAGCCCCCAGTGAGTTTTGGCCTTGAGCCGATCAAGAGGGTTACGACAGCTATGTTCTCTTTGGTTCGAATACGACCTATGTTTGAACAGGAAGCCCCCAAGTGACCATGAGATTTGCAGCTAGATTAGGATACGATCATAAGCTGGACCAAAAAGGTTAAACTTGATTCAGATATGATCAGCTCCTTAATAGTCATTTGTAAATAAAAATGCATACTCTTTGAAAAGAAAAGAGACCGATGGCCTTACTTTATTGCTTATCATACTATATACAACATGAACGTATGTACATGATGAGAGCCGGTGGCTCAGGTGTAGTATGGCCGAAGTTGAGCAATGTTCCATGGCCGGCGGGTCTCCTCTTCTGACTTACATGAGTCAGCATGCTCTCGAACGTCAATGAGGTAATATGACCCGTTGTTTAAATTTTTACTGACCACAAAGGGTCCTTCCCAAGGTGGGGATAACTTGTGTGCATCTGAGAGATCCTGGATGAGTCGGAGCACCAAGTCGCCTTCCTGAAAAGTCCTGGACTTAACCCGGCGGCTGTGATAACGACGCGTGTCATGTTGATAAATTGCTGACGGGGCCACTTCTAAGTCTCTTTCTTCATCCAACAAGTCAAGTGCGTCCTGTCTGGCTTTTTCGTTGTTAGCCTCAACATAAGCCGCCACACGGGGTGAGTCATGACGGATGCCACTAGGCAACACTACTTCCTCTCCATAAACCATGAAGAAAGGTGTGTAACCTATAGACCTATTGGGTGTAGTATTGATACTAGATAACATTGAAGGTAAATCCTCTACCCAACAACCCGTCGTTCGTTGTAAAGGAACCATAAGCCGGGGTTTGAGCCCTTTCAAAATTTCCTGATTGGCTCCCTCAGCTTGACCATTGGATTGAGGGTGAGCTACAGAAGAAACATCGAGCCGGATGTGTTCTCGTTGACAAAATTCTTCCATAGCTCCTTTGGACAGATTAGTGCCATTGTCGGTGATAATACTGTGTGGAAAACCGAAACGGATATTACCTTTTTCATGAACTAAACCGCCGTGGCTGCGTCACATTTACTCACAGGCTCTGCCTCAACCCACTTGGTGAATTTATCAACTGCCACCAGGAGATGTGTCTTTTTATCCTTAGACCTTTTGAAAGGTCCCACCATGTCAAGTCCCTAGACTGCAAATGGCCAAGTGATTGGAATCATCCGGAGCTCTTGAGCCGGCACATGCGCTCGTCGTGCAAATTTCTGACATCCATCACATCTACCGACCAAATCTTATGCATTAGCTTGAGCCATCAACCAGTAAAAGCCGTGACGAAACACCTTGGCCACTAAAGATTTTGACTCAGCGTGATGACCACAATTGCCTTCATAGATCTCACGAAGGATTTCTTGACCTTCTTTGGGGGAAACACACCGCTGAAACGCTCCGGAAACACTACGATGATATAACTCTCCATCTGAAATGGACTTAGATCGTCGGGTTATCTGTTGAGCCAGGGTCTCATACGCTGGCAACTCTCCCCGGGTCATGTAAGCCAAGAACGGCATCGTCCAATCTGGGATGACATGAAGAGTTGCTACCAACTGCGCCTCCGGGTCAGGAACAGCTAAATCTTCTTCTGTGGGCAACTTGATAGAGGGGTTATGCAATACATCCAAAAAGGTGTTAGGTGGCACCGGCTTACGCTGAGACCCCAGCCGGCTTAAAGCATCAGCTGCTTCATTCTTTCGATGGTCAATGTGCTCCACCTGATAACCTTTAAAATGTCCTGCAACAGCATCAACCTCTCAGCGATAAGCCGCCATGAGAGGGTCCTTGGAGTCCCACTTGCCAGATACCTGTTGAGCCACTAGATCCGAGTCGCCAAGACATCTGACCCGGCTCAAGCTCATCTCTTTTGCCACTCGAACACCATGGAGCAAGGCTTCATACTCTGCTGCGTTGTTAGTGCAAGGAAACATCAACCGTAACACATAACAAAATTTGTCACCTCGTGGGGAAGTTAGCACGACTCCAGCCCCCGAGCCTTCCAACTGCCTAGACCCATCAAAATGAATATTCCAATACGTGTTGTCTGGCTTCTCTTTTGGCATCTGCATCTCTCTCCAGTCATTGATGAAATCAACCAGGGCTTGAGACTTAATTGTTGTACGTGGAACATACTTCAACCCATGAGACCCAAGCTCAATTGCCCACTTGGAGACTCGCCCAGTGGCTTCTCTGTTTTGAATAATGTCTCCCAAAGGAGCAGAGCTAACCACAGTGATTGGATGTCCGTGAAAGTAATGCTTAAGCTTCCGGCTTGCCATGAACACCCCATAAACAAGCTTCTGCCAATGTGGATATCGTTGCTTAGACTCAATTAGCACTTCACTAACATAATAAGCATGAACATTACGCCCAACTATATCATCCACATAAGCATGAACATTACGCCCAATTTGACCGTGAAGACAATTCTGCACACAGCGCTGGTAAGTCGGCTAGGCACTCTTAAGCCCAAAATACATAGACACATAGCAAAAAGCTCCAAAAGGAGTAATAAAAGTTGTCTTCTCCTGATCCTTGATCGCCATCTTAATCTGATGATAACCGGAATAAGCATCCAAGAAATTCAAACATGCGCAACCCGTCGTAGCATCAATGATCTGATCAAATAACGGGGAGAGCAAAAGGATCACCCAGACAAGCCTTGTTCAGATCGGTGTAATCCACACTCATATGCCAGGTGCCATTCTTTTTTAGTACAAGCACCGGGTTTGTTAACCATTCGGGGTGAAAGACCTCCACAGTGAACCCGGCTGCCAAGAGCCGGGCCACCTCTTCTCCAATGGCCTTGCGCATTTCTTCATTGAACCGTCGAAGAAACTGTCTGACAGGTTTGAACTTTGGATCGATATTAAGAGTGTGCTTAGCAAGTTCCCTCGGGACAGCCGGCATGTCTGAAGGTTTCCATGCAAAGATGTCCCGGTTCTCACGGATGAACTCGATGAGCGCGCTTTCCTATTTCGGATCCAAGTTTGCGCTGATGATGAACTGTTTGGATGAGTCGGCAGGTACAAAGTCAACCATCTTAGTGTCATCAGCTGATTTGAATTTTAACTCCGGCTCATGCTCTGTTGTTGGTTTCTTTAATGACATCATGTCTGCCAGGTCAACATGATCCTTGTAAAATTTTAACTCCTCTGTTGCACAAACAGATTCAGCATAGGCAGCATCACCTTCTTCACATTCCAAGGCTATCTTCCGGCTTCCATGTACTGTAATGGTGCCTTTATGACCCGGCATCTTGAGCTGTAAATATATGTAACACGGCTGAGCCATGAGCTTGGCATAAGCCGGCCGCCCAAACAGAGCATGATATGGGTCTTGATCTTAACCACCTCAAAGGTTAATTTTTCTGCTCTGGAGTCATACTCATCCCCAAAGGCTACTTCCAGCTCAATCTTACCAACTGGGTATGCCGACTTACCAGGTACCACACCGTGAAAAACAGTGTTGGATTGTTTGAGATTTTTATCCGTCAATCCCATCCGGCGGAACGTCTCATAGTAGAGGATGTTGATGCTACTGGCTCCATCCATGAGCACCTTAGTAAACTTGTATCCACCAACCTGAGGTGTTACCACCAAATCCAAGTGACCCGGATTATCAACCGGGGGCGGGTGATCCTCTCTGCTCCACACAATAGGCTGCTCTGACCAACGTAGATAACGTGGAATTGCCGGCTCAACGGCATTGACGACCCTCTTGTGAAGTTTCTGGTCCCTCTTACATAAACTAGTAGTTAATACATGATACTGTCCACTACTCAACTGCTTCGGGTTGCTCTGATAACCGGATTGATGCTGCTGATTCCCTTGGTCGGGTTGCTGATTATATCCTCCTTGGTGACCAGGATAACCCTGACCGTGAAAACCTCCTCTGCCTGAACCGGCGCCCAGTACCTAGAAGCCGCCTCCACCTGAACCGCCACCTGGGCCGTGACCCCCATCAAATGCATTTAAATTTTTAAATGCTTTCATGATCGTGCAATCCTTCCACAAGTGGGTGGCTGGTTTCTCCCAGATGCCGTGTTTTGGACAAGGTTCATTCAACAACTGCTCAAGGGTGGGGCCTGACCCGCCCGATCGAGGGGGTTCTCTTCCATTTTGCCGCTGATTACCACCATGCGCATTAGTATTAGCAACAAACTCATCAGCCTTATGTTTATTACCTCCCTGATTTGCCGGGTTATGCTGTTGACCCTTGCCGTTGCCGTTCTTCTTTCCCTTCGTTGCCTTTTCTTCGTCAGACACCGGGTCCTTGGTGGTATCAGAATCAACATACTTGACAAGAGCCGCCATCAACATTCCAATGTCATTACAGTCGCATTTAAGCCACGCCAACTTCAGCTTCAGAGGTTCAAAACGGCAATTTTTCTCCAACATCAAAACTGCTGAGCCGGCATCCATCTTATTAGATGAATGTATTATCTCCTTGACCCGGCGCGCCCAATGGGTTGTAGATTCACCATCCTCTTGCTTACAATTGGTCAGGTCCACAATCGACATTGGCTGCTTACACGTGTCCTTAAAGTTCTGTATGAACCGCGCTTTCAACTCTCCCCATGAGCCGATAGAATTGGGTGGCAATCCCTTAAACCAAGTCCGAGCTGTTCCATCGAACATCATGGTAAAATACTTAGCCATTGCAGCGTCTCTAACCTCCAACAGTTCCATAGCCATCTCATAACTCTCAATCCAAGCCCCCGGCTATAGGTCAGCCGTGTAATTAGGAACCTTACGGGGCCTGTGGGAGTCCTGGATTAGGGGTGTCTGGATGGCCGGACTATACCTTCAGCCGGACTCCTGGACTATGAAGATACAAGATTGAAGACTTCATCCCGTGTCCGGAAGGGACTTTCCTTGGCGTGGAAGGCAAGCTTGGCGATACGGATATGCAGATATCCTACCATTGTAACCGACTTTGTGTAACCCTAACCCTCTCCTGTGTCTATATAAACCGGAGGGTTTTAGTCCGTAGGACAACATACACAACAACAATCATACCATAGGCTAGCTTCTAGGGTTTAGCCTCTCCGATCTCGTGGTAGATCTACTCTTGTACTACCCATATCATCAATATTAATCAAGCAGGACGTAGGGTTTTACCTCCATCGAGAGGGCACGAACCTGGGTAAAACTTCGCGTCCCTTGCCTCCTGTTACCATCCGGCCTAGACGCACAGTTCGGGACCCCCTACCCGAGATCCGCCAGTTTTGACACCGACATTGGTGCTTTCATTGAGAGTTCCTCTATGTCGTCGCCGTCAGGCTTGATGGCTCCTACGATCATCAATGGCGATGCAGTCTAGGGTGAGACCTTCCTCCCTGGACAGATCTTCGTCTTCGGCGGCTTCGCACTGCGGGCCAATTCACTTGGCCATCTGGAGCAGATCGAAAGCTATGCCTCTGGCCGTCAGGTCAGATTTGGAAGCTTAAACTACATGGCTGACATCCGCGGGGACTTGATCTTCGACGGATTCGAGCCACCGCCGAGCGCGCCGCACTGTCACGACGAGCATGATCTAGCTCTGCCGCCGAACAGTGCCCTGGAGGCCGCACCCGCATCGGCTTCGACCCTTAATTCGGAGCCAACTGCGCCGATCGAGGATGGGTGGTTGGACGCCGCCTCGGGGGCTGCGATCCCAACGGCGAGCGAGCCGAACACCAGCCCTGTACTCTACGAGACTCGTGACTCCAAGGAGCCGGACTGCTCTCCGGACTCCGAACCCTCCGCGCCCCTGCCGATTGAATCTGATTGGGTGTCGATCATGGAGTTTACTGCCGCGGACATCTTTCAGCACTCGCCTTTCGGCGATATTCTGAAGACATTGAAGTCTCTCTCTTTATCAGGAGAGCCCTGGCCGGACTACGGTCAGCAAGGTTGGGATTCGGACGATGAAGAAATTCAAAGCCCACCCACCACCCACTTGGTAGCCACTGTCGACGAGTTAACCGACATGCTCGACTTCGACCCCGAAGACATCGACGGTATGGACGCCGATTAAGGAGACGATGAAGAACCAGCGCGCTATCAGGCCCTGGAAAGCCACCTCGTCATACGGCATATACATGGTGGACACCCCAAAAGAAGGAGATGGCGATGGAACAGCGGAGGATGACCCCTCCAAGAAACAGCCTAAGCGCCGGCGTCAGTGGCGCCGCTCAAAATCCCGCCAAAACAAATACGGTGATTCCAGCATGGGAGATAATAATACTCCAGAAAGTGCCGAAGAAAACCCCCTCCAGCAAGATTTGGCATAGGAGGATGGAGAAACCAGCCCTCATGAGAGAGCGGCAAACAGAGAGGTCGAGGACGATAATTATATGCCTCCCTCCAAAGACGAGGCAAGCCTCGACGACGACGAATTCGTCGTGCCAGAGGATCCCGTCGAGCAAGAGCGTTTTCAATGCAGGCTTATGGCCACGGCAAGAAGCCTCAAGAAAAAACAACAACAGCTTAGAGCTGATCAAGATTTGCTAGTCAACAGATGGACTGAAGTCCTTGCGGCCGAAGAGCATAAACTCGAACGCCCCTCCAAGAGCTACCCAAAGCGTAGGATGCTACTCCGATTAGAGGAGGAAGCACTTGATGCAGCCGACCGGCCACCTCGTGGCCGCGACAGAGAGGCCTCTCGGCCCTCCACTCAAGCCGCACCCCGTACCAAGGCATGGGAATATGCGCCGGAATTACGTGATATGTTGGAGGAAAAGGCAAGGCAAACAAGATCGATCTACGGATCGCGTGGGCGCCCCACGGCTCGAGACGGTAACCGTCACGCCGGCCACAAATTCGGCAGGGCCGAACACAGTAGACAAAGCTCGTTGGAGCTACGTCGTGATATAGCCCAGTACAGAGGCGCCGCACACCCACTATGCTTCACAGACGAAATAATGGATCATCAAATCCGCGAGGGTTTCAAACCCGTAAATATCGAATCATATGATGGCACAACAGATCCTGCGGTATGGATCGAGGATTATCTCCTACATATCCACATGGCCCGCGGCGATGATTTCCACGCCATCAAATACCTCCCACTCAAGCTTAAAGGACCAGCTCGGCATTGGCTTAACAGCTTGCCAACAGGATCAATTAATTGTTGGGAGGACCTGGAAGCCGCATTCCTCGACAATTTCCAGGGCACTTATGTGCGACCCCCAGACGCCGATGACCTAAGTCACGTAATTCAGCAGCCAGAGGAATTGGCCAGGCAATTCTGGACACGGTTCCTAACAAAGAAAAACCAAATAGTCGACTGTCCGGACATTGAGGCCCTAGCAGCCTTCAAGCACAATATCCGTGACGAGTGGCTTGCCCGGCACCTTGGACAGGAAAAGCCGAAGTCTATGACAACACTCACAACACTCATGACCCGCTTTTGCGTGGGAGAAGATAGCTGGCTTGCTCGTAGCAACAATATGACCAAGAACCCTGGCAATTCGGATACCAGGGACAGTGGTGGCAGGTCGCGTCACAACAAGCAGAAGCGCCGCATTAACGGCGACAATGCTGAAGATACGGCAGTTAATGCCGGATTCAGAGGCTCTAAATCCGGTCAGCGGAAAAAGCCATTCAAAAGGAATCGTAGGGGCCCGTCTAGTTTGGACCGAATACTCGACCGCTTGTGCCAGATACATGGCACCCCCGAAAAGCCGGCCAACCACACCAACAGGGATTGTTGGGTGTTCAAGCAGGCAGGCAAGTTAAATGCTGAAAATGAAGACAAGGGGCTGCATAGCGATGACGACGAGGAGCCCCGGCCGCCGAACAACAGTGGACAAAAGGGTTTTCCCCCACAAGTGCGGACGGTGAACATGATATACGCAACCCACGTCCCAAAAAGGGAGTGGAAGCGTGCGTTAAGGGACGTATACGCGGTAGAGCCAGTCGCCCCAAAGTTCAACCCATGGTCCTCCTGCCCGATCACCTTTGATCGAAGGGACCATCCCACTAGCATCCGTCATGGTGGATTCTCCGCATTGGTTCTAGACCCAATTATTGACGGATTTCATCTCACTAGAGTCCTTATGGACGGCGGCAGCAGCCTGAACCTGCTTTACCAGGATACAGTGCGGAAAATGGGCATAGATCCCTCGAGGATTAAGCCCACCAAAAAGACCTTTAAAGGCGTAATACCAGGTGTAGAGGCCAACTGTACAGGCTCAGTCACACTTGAAGCGGTCTTCGGATCTCCAGATAATTTTCGAAGCGAGGAGTTAATCTTCGACATAGTCCCATTCCGCAGTGGCTATCACGCACTGCTCGGGCGAACCGCATTCGCCAAGTTCAATGCGGTACTGCACTACGCATACCTTAAGCTCAAAATGCCAGGCCCTCGAGGAGTAATTACGATTAATGGAAACACCGAACGCTCCCTCCGAACGGAGGAGCATACGGCGGCCCTTGCAGCGGAAGTACAAAGCAGCCTCTCCAGGCAGTTCTCCAGTCCGGCCATTAAACGACCGGACACCGTCAAGCACGCCTGGAGTAACCTACAACAAGACCGCCTGGCATGATCCGAGCAGGCGTAGCACTGCGGCCCCAACCCCAGTCCTCGCAAAAATGTGACACCAGTACTTTGCGTACATAACTACGCTCTAGAAATACCATGGGTACAGGGGGAGGGGCACCATCACGGCACACCCGAAACACGGCTTAAACCGCACCAGGGGCTGCCGATTTTTTAATTTTCTCTTACTTTCAGGACTCCACTCTTCGGAAGGCTTGTTCGGCAGTTCAATTGCCGCACAAACGATGCAAGAACCAGGGAAGCAGACAAGCCACGCCGCATTACGGAACTCCCAGGTGGTCTCTATCACAGTATACCTGTTTCGCAGGTTGCCCCTAGAATGGACATCTTACATAGTCCAACCTTTTGCTTATCGCATTATTTGTATCGTTCTGCTTTGATCGCAGCCCTCTTTAATAAACAATGCATAGCTTTTGTCTATTTTTGCATTACTCTTTTTTAATATATGTTCCTTAACGACATGTTGCATCCGTACACTTTGCTACGGCCAAAATACGCCAGGGGCTTTAGTACCCCTCAATACGGTGTGAGAAGTACGAACACTTTAACAAGTGCGGCACCCTGAACTTATAGCATTATATGCATCGGCTCCGAATCATGTCTTGGGTCAATAGTATGGTTTGCCCGGCTCCTATGTTTTGGTGCCTTACGTTCCGCTATATCGGCTAAGGTAGCACTAGGAGAACCACTGCGATTGTGCCCCAGTTGAGCTGGGTCGAGCACCTCAGTGGAGAAAGCTAAAACTGACTGTCATGATGAAGCGAGAGTTGGTCGCTGTTCGAGAGGTTTTTCGAGTCCCTAAAAACTTATGCCTCTTAGAGCGAGGAGCCGGCTCTGTCCGGCCAAGGCGTGGATAGCTGCTACGTCTCGAGCTAGCCTTGGTTTTCCCCGAAGAGGAGGGGGTGATGCAGCACAGTAGCATAAGTATTTCCCTCAGTTTTTGAGAACCAAGGTATCAATCGAGTAGGAGGTCACGCGCAAGTCCCTCGTACCTGCACAAAACGGTAGCAACTCGCAACCAACGCTTAGGGGTTGTCAATCCCTTCACGGTCACTTACGAGAGTGAGATCTGATAGAGATAATATTTTTGGTATTTTTTTTATAAAGATGCAATGTGAAAAGTAAAAGCAAAATAAGTAAAATAAAGTAAAGGAGATTGATAAGATGAGAATAGACCCGAGGGCCATAGGTTTCACTAGTGGCTTCTCTCAAGAGCATAGATATTCTACGGTGGGTGAACAAATTACTGTTGAGCAATTGATAGAATTGAGCATAGTTACGAGGTTATCTAGGTATGATCATGTATATAGGCATCACGTCCGTGAAAAGTAGACCGACTCCTGCCTGCATCTACTACTATTACTCCACTCATCGACCGCTATCCAGCATGCATCTAGAGTATTAAGTTAAAAACAGAGTAACGCCTTAAGCAAGATGACATGATGTAGAGGAATAAATTCATGCAATATGATAAATACCCCATCTTGTTATCCTCGATGGCAACAATACAATTCGTGCCTTGCAACCCTTTCTGTCACTGAGTAAGGACACCGCAAGATTGAACCCAAAGCTAAGCACTTCTCCCATTGCAGGAACTACCAATCTAGTTGGCCAAACCAAACGGATAATTCGAAGAGACTTGCAAAGATAACTCAATCATACATAAAAGAATTCAGAGAAGATTCAAATATTATTCATAGATAAGTTGGATCATAAACCCACAATTCATCGGTCTCAACAAACACACCGCAAAAACAGATTACATCGAATAGATCTCCACGAGAGAGGGGGAGAACATTGTATTGAGATCCAAAAAGAGAGAAGAAGCCATCTAGCTACTAGCTATGGACCCGGAGGTCTGAAGTAAACTACTCACACTTCATCGGAAGGGCTATGGTGTTGATGTAGAAGCCCTCCGTGATGGATGCCCTCTCCGGCGGAGCTCCGGAACAGGCCCCAAGATGGGATCTCGTGGATACAGGAAGTTGCGGCGGTGGAATTAGGTTTTTGGCTCTGTTTCTGGTCTAATGGGGGTACGTAGGTATATATAGGAGGAAGGAGCACGTCGGTGGAGCTCCGAGGGGCCCACGAGGCAGGGGGCGCGCCCAGGGGGGCGCGCCCTCCACCCTCGTGACCTCCCCGGAAACTTCTTGGAGTAGGGTCCAAGTCTCCTGGATCACGTTCGGTGAGAAGATCACGTTCTCGAAGGTTTCATTTCATTTGGACTCCGTTTGATATTCTATTTCCTCGAAATACTGAAATAGGCAAAAAACAACAATTCTGGGCTGGGCGTCCGGTTAATAGGTTAGTCCCAAAAATAATATAAAAGTGGAAAATAAAGCCCAATATAGTCCAAAACAGTAGATAAAGTAGCATGGAGCAATCAAAAATTATAGATACGTTGGAGACGTATCAGGCATCCCCAAGCTTAATTCCTGCTCGTCCTCGAGTAGGTAAATGATAAAAAGAGAATTTTTGATGCGGAGTGGTACTTTGGAATAATTTCAATGTAAATCTTCTTAATCATGGTATGAATATTCAGATCCGAAAGGTTCAAGACAAAAGTTCATATTGACATAAAAATGATAATACTTCAAGCATACTAATCAAACAATTATGTCATCTCAAAATAACATGGCCAAAGGAAGTTCATCCCTACAAAATCATATAGTTAGGCTATGCTTCATTTTTGTCACACAAAGATGTTCCCAACTTCTATACCCCTGATGACAAGCCAAGCAATTGTTTCATACTCAAATAATCTCAAACTTTTTCAACCTTCACGCAGTACATGAGCGCGAGCCATGGACATAGCACTATGGGTGGTATAGAATATGATGATGGGGATAGTGTGGAGAAGACAAAAAAGGAGAGAGTCTCACATCAACGAGGCTAATCAATGAGCTATGGAGATGCCCATCAATTGATGTTAATGCAAGGAGTAGGGATTGCCATGCAATGGATGCACTAGATCTAAGAATGCTCAACAAAAGAAAACTAGTGGGTGTGCGTCCAACTTGCTTCCTCATGAAGACCTAGGGCATTTTGAGGAAGCCCATCGTTGGAATATACAAGCCAAGTTCTATAATGAAAAATTCCCACTAGTATGAACAAGACAACTTATGAGACTCACTATATGAAAATCATGGTGCTACTTTGAAGCACAATATATGAGACTCACTACATGAAGAACAAGGTGCTACTTTGAAGCACAAGTGTGGAAAAAAAGAGATAGTAGCATTGCCCTTTTTATTTTCTCTCTTTTTTTTGGGCCTTTCTTTTTTTCTTTTTGGCCTTTCTCTCTTTTTTTTGATTGGGCAATGCTCTAATAATGATGATCGTCACACTTCTATTGATTACAACATAATGATTACAACTCGATACTAGAACAAGATATGACTCTATATGAATGCCTCCGGCGGTGTACCGGGATGGTGCAATGAATCAAGAGTGACATGTATGAAAAATAATGCATGGTGGCTTTGCCACAAATACGATGTCAACTACAAGATCATGCAATGGCAATATGACAAAAGTAAAGCTTGTCATGATGATGATGATGATGATGATGATGGAAGTTGCATGGCAATATATCTCGGAATGGCTATGGAAATGCCATGATAGGTAGGTATGGTGGCTGTTTTGAGGAAGATATAGGGAGGTTTATGTGTGAAAGAGCGTATCATATCACGGGGTTTGGATGCACCGGCGAAGTTTGCACCAACTCTCAATGTGAGAAAGGGCAATGCACGGTACCGAAGAGGCTAGCAAATGGCGGAAAGGTAAAAGTGCGTATAATCCATGGACTCAACATTAGTCAAAAGAACTCATATACTTATTGCAAAAATTTAGAGGTCATCAAAAATCAAGTACTACACGCATGCTCCTATGGGGATAGATTGGTAGGAAAAGACCATCGCTCGTCCCCGACCGCCACTCATAAGGATGCACAAGCCAGGTACACTTCATGCTTCAAATTTGTTACACAACTTTAACCATACGTGCATGTTACCGGACTTGCTAACTTCAACACAAGTATTTCTCAAATTCACAACTACTCAACTAGCACGACTATGATATTATCACCTCCATATCTCAAAACAATTATCAAGCATCAAACTTATCTTAGTATTCAACCCACTAAAAAGAAAGTTTCACATATCTTGAATACCAAGTATATTAACATTAAGCAAATTACCATGCTATTAAAGACTCTCAAAATAATCTAAGTGAAGCATGAGAGATCAAGTTTCTTTAAAAAAAACCACCACCGTGCTCTAAAAGATCTAAGTGAAGCACTAGAGCAAAAATTATCACGCTCAAAAAGATATAAGTGAAGCACATAGAGTAAACTATCAAGCTCAAAAGATATAAGTGAAGCACATAGAGTATTCTAACAAATTTCAATTCATACATGGCTCTCTCAAAAGGTGTGTATAGCAAGGATGATTGTGGTAGACTAACAAGCAAAGACACAAATAATACAAGACGCTCCAAGCAAAACACATATCATGTGGTGAATAAAAATATAGCTCCAAGTAAATTACCGATGGAAGTGGACGAAAGAGGGGATGCCTTCCGGGGCATCCCCAAGATTTGACTTTTTGGTGTCCTTGGATTATCTTGGGGGTGCCATGGGCATCCCCAAGCTTAGTCTCTTTCCACTCCTTGTTCCATAATCCATCAAAAGAATTCACCCAAAACTTGAAAACTTCACAACACAAAACTCAATAAAAATCTCATGAGCTCCGTTAGAGAAAGAAAACAAAAGACTACTTTAAGGTACTGTAGTGAACTTGTTCTTTATTTGTATTGGTGTTAAACCTACTGTATTCCAACTTCTCTATGGTTTATTAACTACTTTACTAGCCATAGATTCATCAAAATAAGCAAACAACACACGCAAAAACTGAATCTGTCAAAAACAGAACAGTCTGTAGTAATCTTTTACTAACGCAAACTTATGGAACCCAAAAAATCCTACCAAAATTAGAAGACCTGGGCAATTTGTTTGTTGATCGGCAGCCATTGGAATCACTATTTTATCATGTTCTGGCGATTTCTGACAATTCGGGCACTGAGCGCAAAGATTCTGGAAATTACAGCAAGATCAAATAACTATCTTCCAAGAAGATCTAATAGGTTTAACTTCGCACAAACAATAATTAAAAGATAAAACCACATCTAAACAGAATCTAGATGGATTATTTATTCCTAAACAGAACCAAAAACAAAAAACACAAAATAAAATTGGGTTGCCTCCCAACAAGCGCTATCGTTTAACGCCCCTAGCTAGGCATAAAAGCAAGGATAGATCTAGGTATTGCCATCTTTAATTTTCAACTTCTTAGAGGAGTCATGCTCGAATCCGGGGGGTTCTTCCCTCTTCCCTTCATACTCGGAAATTTTTAGATCTAAAGAATCCAACCGTTTATTGCAAAGAGTAATCAACATATTCATACGGTTAAGATTTCCGCTAATATTTTTAAGAGGCTCAAGAGACTTTTGTAAAATCTTTGTTACTTCACAAATCTTCTCAAACACTTGGGTTTCTTCCTGGGTAGGATGAGATCCTCCCTTTTGGGGTGGTGTTCCCACTATTCCCTCTATAATCTCATGCGCAATACTGGGATCAATATTAATGAAATTTCCCTTGGCCATGCAATCCAAGAGTTGTCTATGCGTCATGTTTAACCCAACATAAAAATTGCGAAGAAGAATTCTAAAGTTCACCTCTAGGGTGCACTTACGATAAGATTCCATCATCCTATACCAAGCATCTTTTAAGTTTTCTCCTTGTCGTTGCTTGAAATGAAGAACTTCAAACTCGGGAGACATAGGAGCGGATAAGGAATTCGACATAGCGACAGGTAAGCAAACTAACACACGAGCAAACAAAAGGCAAAGGGAAAAAGAGGAGGAGGTTGGGAAAGAGAGGGCGAATAAAACGGCAAGGGTGAAGTGGGGGAGAGGAAAACAAGAGGCAAATGGCAAATAATGTAATGCGAGAGATAGAGATTGTGATGGGTACTTGGTATGTTGACTTTTGCGTAGGCTTCCCCGGCAACGGCGCCAGAAATGGCTCGTTGACGGGAGAGTAAATCTTGACTTGACTTGGCGTAGGCCTCCCCGACAACGGTGCCAGAAATGGCTCGTTGACGGGAAAGTAAATCTTGACTTGACTTAGCGTAGGCCTCCCCGGCAGCGGCGCCAGAAATCCTTCTTGCTACGTCTCGAGCTAGCGTTGGTTTTCCCCGAAGAGGAGGGGGTGATGCAGCACAATAGCGTAAGTATTTCCCTCAGTTTTTGAGAACCAAGGTATCAATCTAGTAGGAGGTCACGCGCATGTCCCTCGTACCTGCACAAAATGGTAGCAACTCGCAACCAACCCTTAGGGGTTGTCAATCCCTTCACCGTCACTTATGAGAGTGAGATCTGATAGAGATAATATTTTTGGTATTTTTGGTATAAAGATGCAAAGTGAAAAGTAAAAGCAAAACAAGTAAAATAAATTAAAGGAGATTGATAAGATGAGAATAGACCCGAGGGCCATAGGTTTCACTAGTGGCTTCTCTCAAGAGCATAGATATTCTACGGTGGGTGAACAAATTACTGTTGAGCAATTGATAGAATTGAGCATAGTTATGAGGTTATCTAGGTATGATCATGTATATAGGCATCACGTCCGTGAAAAGTAGACCGACTCCTGCCTGCATCTACTACTATTACTCCACTCATCGACCGCTATCCAGCATGCATCTAGAGTATTAAGTTAAAAACAGAGTAACGCCTTAAGCAAGATGACATGATGTAGAGGAATAAATTCATGCAATATGATAAATACCCCATCTTGTTATCCTCGATGGCAACAATACAATATGTTCCTTGCAACCCTTTCTGTCACTGAGTAAGGACACCGCAAGATTGAACCCAAAGCTAAGCACTTCTCCCATTGCAGGAACTACCAATCTAGTTGGCCAAACCAAACGGATAATTCGAGGAGACTTGCAAAGATAACTCAATCATACATAAAAGAATTCAGAGAAGATTCAAATATTATTCATAGATAAGTTGGATCATAAACCCACAATTCATCGGTCTCAACAAACACACCGCAAAAAGAAGATTACATCGAATAGATCTCCACGAGAGAGGGGAGAACATTGTATTGAGATCCAAAAAGAGAGAAGAAGCCATCTAGCTACTAGCTATGGACCCGAAGGTCTAAAGTAAACTACTCACGCTTCATCGGAAGGGCTATGGTGTTGATGTAGAAGCCCTCCGTGATGGATGCCCTCTCCGGCGGAGCTCCGGAACAGGCCCCAAGATGGGATCTCGTGGATACAGGAAGTTGCGACAGTGGAATTAGGTTTTGGCTCTGTCTCTGGTCTAATGGGGGTACGTAGGTATATATAGGAGGAAGGAGCATGTTAGTGGAGCTCCGAGGGGCCCACGAGGCAGGGGGGCGCGCCCGCGGGGGGTGGGGGGGCGCCCTCCACCCTCGTGACCTCCCCGGAAACTTCTTGGAGTAGGGTCCAAGTCTCCTGGATCACGTTCGGTGAGAAGATCACGTTCCCGAAGGTTTCATTCCATTTGGACTCCGTTTGATATTCTGTTTCCTCGAAATACTGAAATAGGCAAAAAACAGCAATTGTGGGCTGGGCCTCCGGTTAATAGGTTAGTCCCAAAAATAATATAAAAGTGGAAAATAAAGCCCAATATAGTCCAAAAACAGTAGATAAAGTAGCATGGAGCAATCAAAAATTATAGATATGTTGGAGACGTATCAATAGCGCCCCGAACTCGGTCTTCCGAATACCAGGGGCTTCACCGAAATTTAAAATTATAGAATTCTATGGCCAAGTGAGAGTGTTCACGCATTATAGTCCGATTGCCTTGTTCGTTGGGCTGAGCGCCTCCCTCGAAGGACCCAAACATGGGAAAAAGAGCGCTTAGGTTTATCCCCGAACACCCCAGCACACGGGGGCAGAAGCCGACGACTTGCCATCTCTCAGAATTGATAAACAGCCGCACATAAGGTAATATTTTAAATTCCAACAGCATTGCTTAGCGCATATGAACAAGTTTTCAGCGCACAGGACAAAACGAGCAAGTTTCACTCAAAAATTATATCCCTAGAACATTCATCCGCCACAAGGCAGCCACCCTTCAGGACATCCTTATAATAATTCTCGTGCTTGCGATGCTCTTTCCACGGCGGTGGCCCGTCCTTCACAAGCTTCTCAGCATCCAGCTTGCCCCAGTGCACCTTAGCACGGGCAAGGGCCCTACGGGCACCTTCAATGCAGACGAAGCGCTTGATGACTTCGAGCCTTGGACAGGCCTCCACCAGCCACCGCACCAGCCCGAAATAGCTCCCAGGCAGAGCCCCTCCAGGCCACAGCTGAACTATGAGGCCCTTCATGGCCTGTTCGGCCGCCTTATGGAGCTCGACCAGTTGCTTCAGCTGGTCGCTCAGGGGCACGGGGTGTCCGGCCTCAGCATACTGAGACCAGAACACCTTCTCTGTCGAGCTTCCCTCCTCGGCTCGATAGAATGCGGCAGCATCGGACACACTCCGGGGAAGATCTGTGAACGCTCCTGGAGAGCTCCGGATTCGGGTAAGTAACAAGTAACTCACATTTATGTGTTTGCTTTGCATAAAGAATGCCTTACCCGCCGCTATCTTCTTAACCTCATCCAACTCCTGGAGGGTCTTCTGGGATTCGGCCTTGGCAGACTTGGCATTTTCAATAGCCACCGCAAGCTCGGACGCTCGCATCTTTGAGTCAAGCTCCAAACTCTCATGTTTTTCCATGAGAGCCTGGAGCTCTTGCCGTACCTTTCCAACCTCGGCCTCATACTTCTCCCGCTCGGTGCGCTCCGTGGCCGCCCTCTTCTCAGCCTCGACCAGCGCTTGCTTAAGGGTCGCCACCTCAGACGTGGCCCCTACAATAGCCATGATAATCCTGTCATTTTTTGCAATTGCACCTTTTTATATCTATTTAAAAAAGGTATTTCTTACCTTCATTGTCCTCGAGCTGCTTCTTGGC
This sequence comes from Triticum urartu, assembly GCF_056163025.1. Classification (NCBI taxonomy): domain Eukaryota; kingdom Viridiplantae; phylum Streptophyta; class Magnoliopsida; order Poales; family Poaceae; genus Triticum; species Triticum urartu. Next base: position 164,439,719 of record NC_141874.1, read on the forward strand.
ACGCCCGAGCTCTTGCTCAGACCGCTCGAGGTTCTGCTTTAGCGTGTCCACTTCCGCAGTCAGTGCGGCAGACGCAAGCAGAGAAGCCTGCATACACATATTGACTCCTTTTTGTTAGACTCCTGCGAATTTTATTTGATCCTCTATTCGGCTTTTCTTCCCGAACACCAAACAGAGCATCAGGGGCTACTGTCTATGCGGTAATATTATTTACACATGCTTTACTTACCTCAAAGCCTGTTAAAAGGCTAGTACAAGCTTCAGTCAGTCCGCTCTTGGCGGACTGAACCTTCTGGACCACCGCACTCATAATGGTGCGGTGCTCCTCGTCGATGGAGGCAGCTTGGAGCGCCTCCAACAGATTGTCCGGCGCCTCCGGTTGGACGGGGGTCACCGGCACGGTGGGCTTGCTCCTCTTGGAAGGAGGTCCCCCACCGGACTCTGGAACCTTTGAAGGTTCCGGAGCGGTGTCCGGCCTAGAGCCGGACTTGGAGCCCTGGGGGGTTTCATCCCCTTTACTCCTGGAGTTCGGGAGGTCGCCTTGCGGCGCCTCCAGGACCACCTCCTCCCGACTTGGAACCTGTTGGGACAACACTTCGGTGTCGTCCGTAGGGCGGGGGGAGGAAGCCGTCGGAAGTGAGTTCACATCCGACGAGTCCAGGGAGCCGCTCGACGACGCGTCGAGCCGGTCTTTGGGTGGGCTGCATAAACATATTCGACATAAGGGAAAGATGTGCAATAAACGAATACTATGAATTACTCTGGTATCCGGATAATTACGATTTTGCCAGGGGCTTGGCCCTGGGCGGCCACTCCTCTCCGCCGTCGTCGGCGTCGGTGGATTAGTCCGAAGGAAGGGTTTTCCCCTTCTTGGACCCTCCGGCCTCCCAAGAGAGGGCGGCCTTCCTTTTCTTCTCTCCTCCCGCTGGAGGGGGACCTGCTGGAGGGGGAGAGGTCTCTTCTTCTTCCTCCTCGTCTTCATGGGAGGAATGCGCCTCGGAACCGTCAGATGATGGATCCGACACCTCCTGGCGCCGGGCACTCTGTCGAGTCCCCGTGGCCTTTTTCGCGGCCTTCTTCTCCGGCACCACATAGGGTGCCGGAACCAGCAGCTTCGCCAAGCGAGCGTCCGCTGGGCCTTCGGGCAAAGGAGCCGGATAGTTGATCTGTCCGAATGTCACCTGCCAATCCTGTGAAAGGTAAGGGAGCTTAGACCCCACATGGAGTCAAACTATGAAAAACTGATACCTTGTAAAAGGAAAAGGCAGCTTATCGCATGAGCATGACGCTGCGTACTGAATCCGTGATCCTCGGTAGCGGATGCGGGGGCCTCGACGCCCTTGAAAAGCACCTTCCAGGCATCTTCGTACGTCGTGTCGAAGATCCTGCTCAGAGTTTGGTGCCGCGCCGGGTCAAACTCCCATAGGTTGAAAGCCCGTTGTTGACACGGGAGGATCAGGCGGATGAGCATAACCTGGACAACATTGACAAGTTTGAGCTTCTTGTTCACCAGGGTTTGGATGCATGTTTGGAGTCCGGTTAGCTCTCATTTTTTACCCCACGACAGGCCCATCTCCTTCCAGGAGGTGAGCCGCGTAGGGGGTCCGGATCGAAACACGGGGGCTGCGACCCATTCGGGGTCGCGCGGCTCGGAGATGTAAAACCACCCCGATTGCCACCCCTTCAGGGTCTCCACAAAGGAGCCCTCGAGCCATAAGACGTTGGCCATCTTGCCTACCATGGCGCCTCTGCACTCCGCCTGGTTGCCGCGCACCACCTTCGGCAAGACATTGAAAGTCTTGAGCCATAGGCCGAAATGGGGGCGGATGCGGAGGAAAGCCTCGCACACGACGATAAACGCCAAGATGTTGAGGACAAAGTTCGGGGCCAGATCGTGGAAATCCAGGCCATAGTAGAACATGAGCCCCCAGACAAATGGGTGAAGAGGGAAGCCCAGTCCGCGGAGGAAATGGGGGAGGAACACCACCCTCTCATGGGGCCTAGGGGTGGGGATGAGCTGCCCCTTCTCGGGAAGCCGGTACACAATGTCGTTAGACAAGTATCCGGCCTTCCTCAGTTTTTTGATGTGTCCATCCGTGACGGAGGAGACCATCCACTTGCCTCCCGCTCCGGACATGGCTGGAGAAGGTTGAGGTGGGGAGTGCGAACTTGGGCGCTGGAGCTCAAGTGCGCGAGAATGGATAAGCAAGGGAGGAAGAAGGCGTAGGTGAAAAGGTGGATCCTTATCCCCTTATATGGGTGGATGCAACTATGTGTCCCCACCAGCCTGGTAAAACTCACTTATCTCCAAGCGCCGTAATCAATGGCGCGGTTGGGTTACCCATGCCCGTATTAATGAGAATCCTGGAATAAGGGGACATGATCTCTGCTTTAACAAGACGTGCCAAGGAAACCGCCTCGCATGACGCGCTGAGGTGGGATAATGAAACGACTTGGATAAAGGCTTGGCCGTGGTGTGTCACACTACGGAATACGTCAGCAGATTAGATTTGTGTAAATATCATTCTCTCTATGGCAATATGTGGAAACTTATTTTGCAGAGCCGGACACTATCTTTGTGCTCAAAATCTTCTATGAAGTACTTGGAGGAGGAACCCGCCTTGCAATGCCGAAGACAATCTGTGCGCTGGACTCGTCGTCATTGAAGCCTGGTTCAGGGGCTACTGAGGGAGTCCTGGATTAGGGGGTGTCCAGATGGCCGGACTATACCTTCAGCCGGACTCCTAGACTATGAAGATACAAGATTGAAGACTTCGTCCCGTGTCCGGAAGGGACTTTCCTTGGCATGGAAGGCAAGCTTGGCGATACGGATATGCAGATCTCCTACCATTGTAACCGACTTTGTGTAACCCTAACCCTCTCCGGTGTCTATATAAACCGGAGGGTTTTAGTCCGTAGGACAACATACACAACAACAATCATATCATAGGCTAGATTCTAGGGTTTAGCCTCTCCGATCTCGTGGTAGATCTACTCTTGTACTACCCATATCATCAATATTAATCAAGCAGGACATAGGGTTTTACCTCCATTGAGAGGGCCCGAACCTGGGTAAAACTTCGTGTCCCTTGCCTCCTGTTACCATCCGGCCTAGACGCATAGTTCGGGACCCCCTACCCGAGATTCGCCGGTTTTGACACCGACAGGGCCCCTTGAAATCCTTTGGTAACCGCTCATTGCGTATGGCCGGTATCAAGCAAGGCACGCCTCCGGTTCTTGTGGCCACTCCTGCCTCAACCGAGGTTGCTAGATAAGCCGGAAAGGTTTGATGAGCCGGCTGCTCTGCCGCTATTTGAGCCGATCGTTCCGCCTCTTGACGAATCCTCTCTTGATCCGCCAAGTTAAGGGCTCTAGCCCGCACCGGCTCATGCCTATATGGCCGGTTATGGCGTTGAGCATTACTTAACATCTCTGCAGACTCCATGTGCCTACTGTAACTCGGGCTCCGGCTTGGGCGAGGAGTTGAATGAATCCTGTCTTGAGTGTAGGAGTATGCATCCTGCTGGGCTAGAGCTGTCTGAAGTAGTTCTCTTACCCTCCGGGTTTCAATTGCTGCTGGCGAGTCGCCTTCCATTTGGAGAGCCGCCAAACGAGCCGACACTGTGATGAGATTTTCCAAGGGGTTGGAGAAGTGACCCGGAGGTGTTGACACATAACAAGGAGGAGCTATATTCACATGAGGTGGCTCCATGGCGCGTGGCTGAACTGGTGCACCGGGTGTTGTGACCCGATTTGCCTCCGGCGGGTGGCTCCCCCCAGCCTCAGGTGTATGGAACAGGTTCCTCGGATCCAGCGTTAGAGGCTGGCGCGACTGAGTTTTCTGATGCCTCCTCCTCATGACCTCGTTTGATGCGTTAAGATCCACCGAGAGCCGGAAAGTTTCTGCTTGAAGTTGCTGAGCACGAGCATCCAGAGTTGCTTGTTCTGCAGCCATCCGGGTTTCCTTCGCGGCTAGATTTTTCTTTGCTTGCACCATCTCCTCCCACACGCGTGCCACTTCTACGTTGTGCTGGGCTTTATCTGCCGGCTCTACCACAGCGGTTAACAGAGTCGTCAGCCAATCCATGAGGTCCATTAGAATCTGAGCCGGGGGGCGCGCAGGGTCTCCTGACCCGGCTGCTGCCGACCCGGTAGTTGCTGCTGCCGATGCGGTAGAGTTCTGCCCGGGCTGCGTCCCCGCCATGAAGACTCCGACCCAATTCGGCGGCTCAAGGGGGTCCCGAATACTGCTGCCATCGGAATAGCCTCCGAGCATGCTGTCTGGTAGCTGGTACAACGAGTCCGTCTCGCCGGCTGATGATGCAGTATCAGAGCAGATGGCCGTCTCCCCGCCTTCCACCGATCCTTCGGAGTGTTCACCACCGTGGATGCAGCCTACGAAGGCATGCTTCACGGTAGATTGAACACGGGTGGTCCTGGCTCGCTGAGCCGTTTCAATGAGGTTGGTGTGGACGTCCGACTCAGGGCCCGACTCGTCGATCCGGCCGATGAAGACATGAACTCTGCCGAAGGGGACCCGGTACCCGTACTTGATTGAGCCGGCCTCGGGGCCCCAGTCTTCGTCATCGTTGAAAAGCTTGCCGCGATGACTCTTGGTCATCCGGCCCACAGCGTATCCCTTGAGCCCTTCGAAGTGGCCCTTTAAGAACTCAAATCCACCGTGCGCTGGCCACACGGTGGGCGCCAACTGTCGTGGAGTTGACACGACAGATGTCCTAGAGCAAGGACTTAGTCATAGGGCCATCGCACTAGGAAGCTTAAAGGGGTTAATCGGGACAAAGGACACAAGAGAGAGTTTTTATACTAGTTCAGCCCCTTATGATGAAGGTAAAAGCCTACGTCTAGTTGGGATTGGTATTGCTGAAGTTTCGATCTCCAAGGGGCTCAACTTGCCGGCTTGGTTATCGATTTGGTTGTTTCTTGCCCTAAGCCGCCACCGGGTCGTCCCCTTATATACATGGGTTGACGCCTGGTGGCCTACAGAGTCCCGGCCGGCTCATAATCGTGTCCGACTCGGTGACTCCCTTTACATGCCTTTCTTTACAATTCTTTCCTTACATACGGCGGTTTACAATATCGGGCCTTAAGCCGGCCCCAGGCCTTTGGCCTTCTATATGTTTAATAAACTTATCATCTTGAATGTATATTGGGCTTATTATGTAACCCGCCATTAGGGCTGAGCCGGCCCCTCCTGGGCGGGTCATACTGGTAGTAATATCCCCAACAGGACGAGTTTTATTCAAGGCGAGCTGTCTCGGGGGTTTCCCATTATAAGCCAACCGTGTAAGGAACGCAAAATCAAGGAACATAACACCGGTATGACGGAAACTAGGGCGGCAAGAGTGGACCAAAACACCAGGCATAAGGCTGAGCCTTCCACCCTTTACCAAGTGTATAGGTGCATTAAAATAGACAAGATATAATAATGATATCCCAACAATAAACATGTTCCAACAAGGAACAAACTCCAATCTTCACCTGCACCTAGCAACGCTATAAGAGGGGCTGAGCAAAGCGGTAACATAGCCAAACAACGGTTTGCTAGGACAAGGTGAGTTAGAGCTTTGACATGGTAATATGGGAGGCACGATAAGCAAGTGGTAGGTATCGTAGCATAGGCATAGCAAAAGAGCGAGCATCTAGCAAGCAAAGATAGAAGTGATTTCGAGGGTAACGTCATCTTGCCTGCAAAGTTCTCCGAGTTGACGTTAGCTTGATCCTCATAAACGTACTCAATGGGCTCCTCGATCACGTACTCGTCTCCCGGCTCTACCCAATCAAGAACAACAAGCAAAAGGAGACACAATCAACCACGTGCAATGCATAAACAACATGATGCAAAATATGGCATGATATGCGGGATATGATACGCGATGCATATGCATGTTTCGGAAAGGAATGATTGAACCTGGCCTCAACTTGGAAAACCAAGAGTGCCACTGGAAAGATGAGTTGATTTCGGTCGAAATCGATATAAATATCACTGGAATCGGATGCACGGTTTGGAAATGACAAGCAAAACAAATATGGCACCGATCTGCGATTAACAGCACGAGGCCACTTAAATGCATCAAGAACAACATGCTACAGCACTCTAACATGACAACAAAATACATGGCAGGGATCCACTAAAGATGCTTAACAAAAGATGAACACTGAGCTACGGCTAATTCACTCAATAGCAGGTTCAAACAAGCATGGCAAAAGTGCAAAAGATATCGGGTTTCAGACTTAGTGAAATAACTGTTGGGGAACGTAGTAATTTCAAAAAATTTCCTACGCACACGCAAGATCATGGTGATGCATAGCAATGGGAGGGGAGAGTGTGATCTGCGTAGCCTTGTAGATCGACAGCGGAAGCGTTAGCACAACGCGGTTGATGTAGTCGTACGTCTTCACGGCCCGACCGATCAAGCACCGAAACTACGGCACCTCCGAGTTCTAGCACACATTTAGCTCGATGACGATCCCCGGACACCGATCCAGTAAAGTGTCAGGGAAGAGTTCCGTCAGCACAATGGTGTGGTGACGATCTTGATGTACTATCGTCGCAGGGCTTCGCCTAAGCACCGCTACAATATTATCGAGGATTATGGTGGAAGGGGGCACCGCACACGGCTAAGAATATGATCACGTGGATCAACTTGTGTGTCTATGGGGTGCCCCCTTCCCCCGTATATAAAGGAGCAAGGGGGAGGCCGGCCGGCCCTTGTGGGCGCGCCAAGGAGTAGGATTCCTACTCCTAGTTGGAGTAGGTTTCCACCTTTCCTAGTCCAACTAGGTGAAGGGGGGAATAGGGGAAGGAAGGGAGAGATGGGCCGCGCCCCAAATCCCTTGTCCAATTCGGACTGGGCTTGGGAGGGGCGCGCGCCACCTCCTGGTCCTTCCCACTAAGGCCCATTAAGGCCCATTGCTTCTTCCTCGTATTCCCGTAACTCCCCGGTACCTCCGAAAATACCCGAATCACTCGGAACCTTTCCAATGTCCTAATATAGTCGTCTAATATATCGATCTTTACGTCTCGACCATTTCGAGACTCCTCGTCATGTCCCCGATCTCATCCGGGACTCCGAACTCCTTCGGTACATCAAAACTAATAAACTCATAATATAACTGCCATCGAAACCTTAAGCGTGCGGACCCTACGGGTTCGAGAACAATGTAGACATGACCGAGACATGTCTCCGGTCAATAACCAATAGCGGAACCTGGATGCTCATATTGGCTCCCACATATTCTATGAAGATCTTTATCGGTCAGACCGCATAACAACACACGTTGTTCCCTTTGTCATCGGTATGTTACTTGCCCGAGATTCGATCGTTGGTATCTTAATACCTAGTTCAATCTCGTTACCGGCAAGTCTCTTTACTCGTTTCGTAATACATCATCTCGCAACTAACTCATTAGTTGCAATGCTTGCAAGGCTTATGTGATGTGCATTACTGAGAGGGCCCAGAGATACCTCTCCGACAATCGGAGTGACAAATCCTAATCTCGAAATACGCCAACCCAACATTTACCTTCGGAGACACCTGTAGAGCTCCTTTATAATCACCCAGTTACGTTGTGACGTTTGGTAGCACACAAAGTGTTCCTCCGGCAAACGGGAGTTGCATAATCTCATAGTCATAGGAACATGTATAAGTCATGAAGAAAGCAATAGCAACATACTAAATTATCGGGTGCTAAGCTAATGGAATGGGTCATGTCAATCACATCATTCTCCTAATAATGTGATCCCGTTAATCAAATGACAACACATGTCTATGGTTAGGAAACATAACCATCTTTGATTAATGAGCTAGTCAAGTAGAGGCATACTAGTGACGTTTGGTTTGTCTATGTATTCACACAAGTATTAGGTTTCCGTTTAATACAATTCTAGCATGAATAATAAACATTTATCATGAAATAAGGAAATAAATAATAACTTTATTATTGCCTCTAGGGCATATTTCCTTCAGTTTCCCACTTGCACTAGAGTCAATAATCTAGATCACATCGCCATGTGATTCAACACTAATAGTTCACATTACCATGTGATTAACCCCCATAGTTCACATCTGCATGTGACCAACACTCAAAGGCTTTACTAGAGTCAGTAATCTAGTTCACATTTGTATGTGATTAATACCCAAAGAGTACTATGGTGTGATCATGTTTTGCTTGTGAGAGAAGCTTAGTCAACGAGTCTGCCAAAATTCAGATCCGTATGTATTTTGCAAATTTCTATGTCTATAATGCTCTGCACGGAGCTATTTTAGCTAATTGCTCCCACTTTCAATATGTATCCAGATGAAGACTAAGAGTCATCCGGATTAGTGCCAAAACTTGTATCGACGTAACCCTTTTACGACGAACCTTTTGTCACCTCCATAATCGAGAAACATATCCTTATTCCACTAAGGATAATTTTGACCGCTGTCCAGTGATCTACTTCTAGATCACTATTGTACTCCCTTGACAAAATTAGTGTAGGGTATACAATAGGTCTGGTACATAGCATGGCATACTTTATAGAACCTATGGCCAAGGCATAGGGAATGACTTTCATTCTCATTCTATTTTCTGCCGTGGTCGGGCTTTGAGTCTTACTCAATTTCACACCTTGTAACACAGGAAAGAATTCTTTCTTTGACTGTTCCATTTTGAACTACTTCAAAATCTTGTCAAGGTATGTACTTATTGAAAAAAAACTTATCAAGCGTCTTGATCTATCTCTATAGATCTTGGTGCTCAATATGTAAGCAGCTTCACCGAGGTTTTCTTTGAAAAAATCCTTTCAAACACTCCTTTATGCCTTGCAGAATAATTCTACATTATTTCCGATCAACAATATGTCATACACATACATTTATCAGAAATGCTGTAGTTCTCCCACTCACTTTCTTGTAAATACAGGCTTCACCGCAAGTCTGTATAAAACTATATGCTTTGATCAACTTATCAAAGCGTATATTCCAACTCCGAGATGCTTGCACCAGTCCATAGATGGATCGCTGGAGCTTGCATATTTTGTTAGCACCTTTAGGATTGACAAAACCTTCCGGTTGCATCATATACAACTCTTCTTTAAGAAATCCATTAAGGAATGCAGCTTTGTTTATCCATTTTCTAGATTTCATAAAATGCAGCAATTGCTAACATGATTCGGACAGACTTAAGTATAGATACGATTGAGAAACTCTTATCGTAGTCAACACCTTCAACTTTATCAAAAAACCTTTTGCGGCAATTCTAGCTTTGTAGGTAGTAACACTACTATCAGCGTCCGTCTTCCTCTTGAAGATCCATTTAATCTCAATGACTTGTCAAACATTGGGCAAGTCAACCAAAGTCCATACTTTGTTCTCATACATGGATCTCATCTCAGATTTCATGGCATCAAGCCATTTCGCGGAATCTGGGCTCATCATCACTTCCTCATAGTTCGTAGGCTCGTCATGGTCAAGTAACATGACTTCCAGAACAGGATTACCGTACCACTTTGGTGCGGATCTCACTCTGGTTTACATACGAGGTTCGGTAGTAACTTGATCTGAAGTTACATGATCATCATCATTAGCTTCCTCACTAATTGGTGTAGTAATCACAGGAACAGATTTCTGTGATGAACTACTTTCCAATAAAGGAGCAGGTACAATTACCTCATCAAGTTCTACTTTCCTCTCACTCACTTCTTTCGAGAGAAAACTCCTTCTCTAGAAATTTTCCGAATTTAGCAACAAAAGTCTTGCCTTCGGACCTGTGGTAGAAGGTGTATCCAATAGTTTCCTTTGGATATCCTATGAAGACGCACTTCTCCGATTTAGGTGTGAGCTTATCAGGTTGAAACTTTTTCACATAAGCATTGCAACCTCAAACTTTAAGAAACGACAGCTTAGGTTTCTTGCCAAACCATAGTTCATACGGTGTCGTCTCAACGGATTTAGATGGTGCCCTATTTAACGTGAATGCAGCTGTCTCTAATGCATAACCCCAAAACGATAGTGGTAAATCTGTAAGAGACATCATAGATCGCTCCATATCAAGTAAAGTACGATTACGACGTACGGACACACTATTACACTGTGGTGTTCCAAGTGGCGTGAGTAGTGAAACTATTGCACATTGTTTTAACTGAAGACCAAACTCGTAACTCAAATACTCTTCTCCACGATCAGATCGTAGAAACTTTATTTTCTTGTTACGATGATTTTCCACTTCACTCTGAAATTCTTTGAACTTTTCAAATGTTTCAGACTTATGTTTCATTGAGTAGATATACTCATATCTGCTCAAATTATCTGTGAAGAACAGAAAATAATGATACCTGTCGCGAGCCTCAATATTCATCAGACCACATACATCAGTATGTATGATTTCCAACAAATCTGTTGCTCGCTCCATTGTTCCGGAGAACGGAGTCTTAGTCATCTTGCCCATGAGGCATGGTTCACAAGCATCAACTGATTCATAATCAAGTGATTCCAAAAGCCCATCATCATGGAGTTTCTTCATGCGCTTTACACCAATATGACCTAAATGCCAGTGCCACAAATAAGTTGCACTATCATTATTAACTTTGCATCTTTTGGTTTCAATATTATGAATATGTGTATCACTACGATCGAGATCCAATGAACTATTTTCATTGGGTGTGTAACCATATAAGGTTTTATTCATGTAAACAGAACAACAATTTATTCTCTTACTTAAATGAATAACCGTATTACAATAAACATGATCAAATCATATTCATGCTCAACGCAAACACCAAATAACACTTATTTAGGTTGAACACTAATCCCGAAAGTATAGGGAGTGTGCGATGATGATCATATCAATCTTGGACCCACTTCCAACACACATCGTCACTTCACCCTTAACTAGTCTCTGTTTATTCTGCAACTCCCGTTTCGAGTTACTAATCTTAGCAACTGAACTAGTATCAAATACTGAGGGGTTGCTATAAACACTAGTAAAGTACACATCAATAACATGTATATCAAATATACTTATGTTCACTTTGCCATCCTTCTTATCCGCCAATCATTTGGGGTAATTCCATTTCCAGTTACCAGTCCCTTTGCAGTAGAAGCACTTAGTCTCAGTCTTAGGACCAGACTTGGGCTTCTTCACTTGAGCAGCAACTTGCTTGCCGTTCTTCTTGAAGTTCCCTTTCTTCCCTTTGCCCTTTTCTTGAAACTAGTGGTCTTGTCAACCATCAACACTTGATGTTTTTCTTGATTTCTACCTTCGTCGATTTCAGCATTACGAAGAGCTTGGGAATCGTTTCTGTTATCCCTTGCATATCATAGTTCATCACGAAGTTCTACTAACTTGGTGATGGTGACTAGAGAATTCTGTCAATCACTATTTTATCTGGAAGATTAACTCCCACTTGATTCAAGTGATTGTAGCACCTAGACAATCTGAGCACATGCTCACTAGTTGAGCGATTCTCCTCCATCTTTTAGCTATAGAACTTGTTGGAGATTTCATATCTCTCAACTCGGGTATTTGCTTGAAATATTAACTTCAACTCTTGCAACATCTCATATGGTCCATGACATTTAAAACGTCTTTGAAGTCCCGATTCTAAGCCGTTAAGCATGGTGCACTAAACTATCAAGTAGTCATCATATTGAGCTAGCCAAACGTTCATAATGTCTGCATCTGCTCCTGCAATAGGTCTATCACCTAGAGGTGCATCAAGGATATAATTCTTCTGTGCAGCAATGAGGATAAACCTCAGATTATGGATCCAATCCGCATCATTGCTACTAACATCTTTCAACACAATTTTCTCTAGGAACATATCAAAATAAACATATGAAAGCAACAACGCGAGCTATTGATCTACAACATAGATATGCTAATACTACCAGGACTAAGTTCATGATAAATTAAAGTTCAATTAATCATATTACTTAAGAACTCCCACTTAGATAGACATCCCTCTAATCAACTAAGTGATGACGTGATCCAAATCAACTAAACCATGTCCGATCATCACGTGAGATGGAGTAGTTTCATTGGTGAACATCACTATGTTGATCATATCTACTATATGATTCACGCTCGACCTTTCGGTCTCCGTGTTCTGAGGCCATATCTGTATATGCTTGGCTCGTCAAGTATAACATGAGTATTTCGCGTGTGCAACTGTTTTGCACCCGTTGTATTTGAACGTAGAGCCTATCACACCCGATCATCACGTGGTGTCTCAGCACGAAGAACTTTCGCAACGGTGCATACTCAGGGAGAACACTTCTTGATAATTAGTGAGAGATCATCTTAAAATGCTACCGTCAATCAAAGCAAGATAAGATGCATAAAAGATAAACATCACATGCAATCAATATAAGTGATATGATATGGCCATCATCATCTTGTGCTTGTGATCTCCATCTTCGAAGCACCGTCGTGATCACCATCGTCACCGGCGCGACACCTTGATCTCCATCGTAGCATCGTTGTCGTCTCGCCAATCTTATGCTTCCACGACTATCGCTACCGCTTAGTGATAAAGTAAAGCATTACAACGCGATTGCATTGCATACAATAAAGCGACAACCATATGGCTCCTGCCAGTTGCCGATAACTCGGTTATAAACATGATCATCTCATACAACAAAATTTAGCATCATGTCTTGACCATATCACATCACAACATGCCCTGCAAAAACAAGTTAGACGTCCTCTACTTTGTTGTCGCAAGTTTTACGTGGCTGCTACGGGCTTAAGCAAGAACCAATCTTACCTACGCATCAAAACCACAACGATAGTTTGTCAAGTTGGTGCTGTTTTAACCTTCGCAAGGACCAGGCGTAGCCACACTTGGTTCAACTAAAGTTAGAGAAACTGTCACCCGCTAGCCACCTTTGTGCAAAGCACGTCGGGAGAACCGGTCTCGCGTAAGCGTACGCGTAATGTCAGTCCGGGCCGCTTCGTCCAACAATACCGCCGAACCAAAGTATGACATGCTGGTAAGCAGTATGACTTATATCGCCCACAACTCACTTGTGTTCTACTCGTGCATATAACATCAACACATAAAACCTAGGCTCGGATGCCACTTTTGGGGAACGTAGTAATTTCAAAAAAATTCCTATGCACACGCAAGATCATGGTGATGCATAGCAACGGGAGGGGAGAGTGTGATCTACGTACCCTTGTAGATCGACAGCGGAAGCGTTAGCACAACGCGGTTGATGTAGTCGTACGTCTTCATGGCCCGACCGATCAAGCACCGAAACTACGACACCTCCGAGTTCTAGCACACATTCAGCTCGATGACGATCCCCGGACTCCGATCCAGCAAAGTGTCGGGGAAGAGTTCCGTCAGCACGACGGTGTGGTGACGATCTTGATGTACTATCGTCGCAGGGCTTCGCCTAAGCACCGCTACAATATTATCGAGGATTATGGTGGAAGGGGGCACCGCACACGGCTAAGAATATGATCACGTGGATCAACTTGTGTGTCTATGGGGTGCCCCCTGCCCCCGTATATAAAGGAGCAAGGGGGAGCCCGGCCAGCCCTTGTGGGCGCGCCAAGGAGTAGGATTCCTACTCCTAGTTGGAGTAGGTTTCCACCTTTCCTAGTCCAACTAGGAGAAGGGGGGAAAGGGGGGAATAGGGGAAGGACGGGAGAGAGGGGCCGCGCCCCAAATCCCTTGTCCAATTTGGACTGGGCTTGGGAGGGGCGCGCGCCACCTCCTGGTCCTTCCCACTAAGGCCCGTTAAGGCCCATTGCTTCTTCCTCGTATTCCCGTAACTCCCCGGTACCTCCGAAAATACCCGAATCACTCGGAACCTTTCCGATGTCCGAATATAGTCGTCCAATATATCGATCTTTACGTCTCGATCATTTCGAGACTCCTCGTCATGTCCCGGGTCTCATCCGGGACTCCGAACTCCTTCGGTACATCAAAACTCATAAACTCATAATATAACTGTCATCGAAACCTTAAGCGTGCGGACACTATGGGTTCGAGAACAATGTAGACATGCCGAGACATGTCTCCGGTCAATAACCAATAGCGGAACCTGGATGCTCATATTGGCTCCCACATATTCTACGAAGATCTTTATCGGTAAGACCGCATAACAACATACGTTGTTCCCTTTGTCATCGGTATGTTACTTGCCCGAGATTCGATCGTCGGTATCTTAATACCTAGTTCAATCTCGTTACCGGTAAGTCTCTTTACTCGTTTCGTAATACATCATCTCGCAAATAACTCATTAGTTGCAATGCTTGCAAGGCTTATGTGATGTGCATTACTGAGAGGGCCCAGAGATACCTCTCCGACAATCTGAGTGACAAATCCTAATATCGAAATACGCCAACCCAACATTTACCTTCGGAGACACCTGTAGAGCTCCTTTATAATCACCCAGTTACGTTGTGACGTTTGGTAGCACACAAAGTGTTCCTCCGGCAAATGGGAGTTGCATAATCTCATAGTCATAGGAACATGTATAAGTCATGAAGAAAGCAATAGCAACATACTAAATGATCGGGTGCTAAGCTAATGGAATGGGTCATGTCAATCACATCATTCTCCTAATAATGTGATCCCGTTAATCAAATGACAACACATGTCTATGGTTAGGAAACATAACCATCTTTGATTAATGAGCTAGTCAAGTAGAGGCATACTAGTGACGTTTGGTTTGTCTATGTATTCACACAAGTATTATGTTTCCGTTTAATACAATTCTAGCATGAATAATAAACATTTATCATGAAATAAGGAAATAAATAATAACTTTATTGTTGCCTCTAGGGCATATTTACTTCAGTCTCCCACTTGCACTAGAGTCAATAATCTAGATCACATGGCCATGTGATTCAACACTAATAGTTCACATTACCATGTGATTAACCCCCATAGTTCACATCTGCATGTGACCAACACTCAAAGGGTTTACTAGAGTCAGTAATCTAGTTCACATCTGTATGTGGTTAATACCCAAAGAGTACTATGGTGTGATCATGTTTTGCTTGTGAGAGAAGCTTAGTCAACCCTCTCAGATCCAGATCTGGCCGGCGCGCGGATCGAGGATCGCTGGGGTTCGAAGAACTCGCCAGAGATGGGGGGTCGCCGGACATGGAGAGCTTTGGGCCGAGGTCGCCGGACTTGCGGGTCGAGGAGGAGGAGCTCGCCGGAGCGGTGGCGGCGCGAGCGGTGATGGTCGGTGAAGGCGGGCGGCGGGCGGAGCGGAGGCTCGTCGGCGCGGGCGCGTCAGCGGCGGCGAGGCAGGCCGGAGCGGGCAGCGGCCGGTGCGGGCAAGCGCGGCGTCGGGCGCGGGGGCGCGATGAGGCGGGCGGCGTGCCTCGGGCCGGGGAGGGCCTGGATCAGGCTCCGGTGGGCCGCGCGGGCGCGGAGGAGAGAGAAGATGGCGGCGGGGTGATGTGGCAACTCCTGATTGGCGGCGGCGATGTGTCCGGCAGTGGTCGGACGTGTCCGGCCGCGCGGAGGGGAAGAGGACTAGGTATAGGGTGATTTGATCCGGAATTTCGAGAGGGGATGCCTTTTTATAGGTAGGAGGAGCTAGGAGGCTCCAAATTGAGCACGGTTTGCGGCCACGCGATTGGGATCGAACGACCTAGATGATGGAGAGGGTTTAGGTGGGTTTTGGGCCACTTTGGAGGGGTGTTGGGCTGCACACACACGAGGCCTTTTCGGTCCCTCGGTTAACCGTTGGAGTATCAAACGAAGTCCAAATGGCACGAAACTTGACAGGCGGTCTATCGGTAGTAAACCAAGGCCGCATGACAAGTCTCGGTCCAATCCGAAAACGTTTAACACCCACACACGAAAAAAGGTAGAAAGGAACATCGGAGGACATAGGAGCGCCGGAATGCAAAACGGACATCGGGGAAAATGCTCGAATGCATGAGACGAACACGTATGCAAATGCAATGCACATGATGACATGATATGAGATGCATGATAAAGACAAAAAAACACGAAGGAAAAAACCCGATAATGAGGAAATATCATAACTTAGTGCCGAAAATGGCAAGAGTTGGAATACAAATATGGCATGTTATATACGGGGTGTTACATGTGTCATCAACTATTATTGGCCAGTAATTGTTTCCTTTCTACCTGCTTTTTGCAAACAGGGCTATCCATTTCACCTCGTTGCTATTGCGACCTTTTGGTGAACTGCACAAATCACTTTTTTCTTAAGAGTGTTTTGTGCAGTTGTACTAAAATGTCACACGGGCAACGTCTCTACATTTCAGTGCGACTGCACAAAGGGAGATTGGTTTTGATCTATCCTCCTCATCCAACTCCGAGCCTAATCTTCTCCAACTAGTTAGTCTTAAGAGAGACTGCAAAGGTGACCAGCTTCTATTTGTGTGTTTATTGTTTCATCAGCAGTCCTCTATTATCGTAATCACACTTAATAGCTTTGGAACAGGGATGCTCAGCTCTATTTTAGTGGAACTGCACAAAATGATCGGAATGTTGCATGCTCCAGACAACTACTTTTTCCCAACATGCCTTGTTGATTTAGACAGAGCTGGGGGGACATTGCTGCCAATGAAAGCATGGATCAATTTTAATTTAACACCTCCTCACAACTCTGTCTTCAGTTGTGCTGTAATTATTAGCTCTGATCTACTAATAATTGACATGCATTAGCAAGGAAGTTAGTTTTTTATTGTTTCGGAAAGAGCATCGATGGCAAGACACGCGAAACAAAAGCTGAAAGCTCACACCATTGTACAATTTCAAGTCGCTGGAAAATTATTTGTATAGTATGTTAATTATGTAAACCAAAGATGGAAGCTTGATAGCATTGCCAAAAGCCTCTTCATCATCCGGGTCCATGTGCCATGCACAAAATTATACTCCTTCGTTCCTAAATATTTGTCTTTTTACAAATTTCAAACGGGCGTATTTTAGAGTGTAGATTCACTCATTTTTCTTCGTATGTGTACTCCCTCCGCTCCTAAATATTCTATTCGTCTTTCTAGAGATTTCAACAAGTGACTACATACGGAGCAAAATGAGTGAATCTACACTCTAAAATATGTCTATATACATCCGTATGTGCCAGTCCATTTGAAATCTCTAAAAAGACAAATATTTGAGTAGTTACTCGTTAAAATCTCTAGAAAGACAAATACTCCGGAGTATATTTAAGAACCGAGGGGGTAGTGCACAACCGCATGGGAGACTCAGCCCGGTCGTTGCGCCGCATTAATAGTGAGTAATGAGCAGTCAAATCATAAGCCCGACCTTTCCCACTATAAGTTGCTCTAAATAAGCAACCATCAATACGCTATTCTTTGAATCCGCTCATACTTCTCCATCCATCACTGTTCATACAGCGCGCTTCAAAAAAAAATCTATGGGATCAAGGCGACTAGCGATCGGCCTAAAAAATAGCATTGGTAGTTATAGCACGGCCTCTAGTACTAGAGGGAACAATGCGTACACAAATGCATGCAGTGCTTCCACCCCGGGTACAAACATGCATGCACTTACTCCACTCCGTAGTAGTATAGTACATGGAGAGAAAATTGTGGACTTGATTGCGGTTACCACGCCCTAATTAATTGAGCATTAAACCAAACGCGTCTAAAGTCTCTCTGGTGGTGGAAATGCATTGAGAGAAATGCATCATAATGAAGCGCGCCCTGTAAACTATGACGGAGGGAGGAGTAGTATGAAGCTGCAAAACCAAGTACGCGTATGGCCAGTCGGTCAACACACCTCCTCTTGGCATATAACTAACATGTGGGACAGGAGTGTGAGCAAACCGATCTTAATTGACAGCAAAGAGCCAACCCACCGTTCCTTGAGAGAGACGAGGAGTGAGAACACACAGACGGGCTCGCACGGAGGCCAAGATAAATTCGAGCAAGGTTGGTTGATCGATATCATTCATTACATGTTGGGCTGTCGTTTTCCGCCCTTCTCAAGAATAAATGTGTACTTTATCAGAGATAAAAAAAATAAGAGTACAGACGCTCCACCATGCGGTTCTAGCAGTAGTACTACTCGCACTACTGCGCTTGGCTCTTCGCCTCTTCGTGAAGTCGAACAATGATGGTAATCCGCATGTTGGGTACTACAGTGTATGCCTCTGAAAATCTGACACCGAATGGACTGATGCATGTCCACCGAGGGTAGGTTGCATTAGTCAAAAGGCGTAAGCGAGCTTCACCTTGTCCTGCAAGCTTCTCCTCGTTCTGCGAGTTGACGGGACACACCAAAAAGTAGTGCTAGTCCATACTCCCTCCTTTCCGGTTAATATGACTTAATATTTTTTTGAGGGTAAATGAGAGAGCTTTATTCATATATAAGCATTCTTAGGATGATCAGCCAAGACATTGGTCACTAGGAAGGGAGGTACCCCGCAAAAAAGAAGTAGGAAGCGAGGTGTTTCATCAAGCCAGCTCTCGGCCACATTCAAAGTGCAGCAAGCACTGTTCGCACGAAGATGCGCCACAAGGTTTGCTGACCCGTTTACATGCTGAATAACAAAAAAAGAGGAAATAATACCGAGCGCTACTATTTGTAACAGGATATGAGCCAGAATTAAGCGAGAATTGTGGCGAGTGTTCATTGCAATCAACTTCCATTATCACATGCGAGAACCCTCGAAGAGAACCAAATGTGTTGAAGATTGCTTTATCACATTTCAAAATTATAATAAGAGTGCAGACGCTCCTCCATCCGGTTCCTAGTACTAGTACTAGTATAGTACGTACCTTTATAGACTATAGTAGTAGTACTAGTAAACTTTGCGCTTGGCTGTTCGCCTATTCGGGAAGTCGAACAATAATAGCACTAGTAGTATAGTGTATGCTTCTGGCAATCTGACACCAAATTAACTGTTGCAGGTCCACCGCTTGAGCGAGGGAGAGCTTGCATTAGTCAAAAGTTTCTCCTTGTCCTGCGAGCCACCGCGCGCAAGCTTCTCCTCGCTCGGCAAGTTGACGGGACACAACAAAGTAATGCTAGTCCATACTTCCTCCTCTCTGGTTAATATGGCTTAATTTCAAACGAGATAAATACACTATCTGTCACTGTATATTTGTAAAAATACGGCCAGTGGACTTCATAATATGCTCATTGCACTCAATATATATATTTTCCGGTGTTTATACGGTCACTAGCTCACCTTCACTAAGTATGTGTGTGCATGCACGTGTAGGTTGAGCACTTGAGCGTGACCGTGTGTGTTCCGTCGTGTGCTCGAACATGCATGCATTAGGGCATCGCTCGCGTTTTTGCGTCCATGTGTATGTGTGACTATTGCATACACGTAGGGGGAGTACGTGTAGGGGCCAGTAAGGAGCAGTCAAATCACACAGTAAGTTAGTCGGAAGAAGCAACCATCATTTCACTCTTGAATGACACGTACGCAATATAAAATGGTTGATATGGAGAGAAAAATGAAACCACTATATATACACTAGCAGGAGCCTAAGCTACAAGCCTGCTTGCTTAGGTTGCTCTCTTCACAAGCATAGAACGACGGGCCTGATCCCGCAGCTGGGGGAAGGGAACAATGTTCTGCGTAGACGCGGTCGACATCGGCGAGGGAGAAAACCCATTGTCGATGCGTCCCAATCGGGGGTCACCACGGTATGGGCCGATGCCGCTTCCCAACCACCCTTCTAGCTACAGCCCGACGTCCCAAGTAGTTCATGTTCCTTTTGGAGCCGGCTTGCTCCACTGCCGTAGCTCCATCTCCATGTTGATCTTTCTCTACTTCTACCGGCTTCTACTTGTGATGAGTTTATGTCTCGTGAACTAGTGTCAGTACTATTATTCTAATCACACTTCTTCAATATCTTTGCCATCAGCGATGCTCAGGTCGATTTTAGTGGAACTGCACCAAAGCATCGTATGATCCGAGGGTGCCATCCGTCTTTCCTTCGACAGGTTCTACCTGGCCAGGAAATTAAATCATGTTTAGGGTTTAGGGTTCAAGTCATAGTGACCCCATCAGTAGTTTTTCTTTCGTACACGCTCTCACAACTTTTTTCTTTAGTTGTGAAGTAAATATTGGCTATGATTTGTGAATCATTGAGATACATCAGCATGCGTGTTAGTTTTCCTTTGTATTTGATGGAATGTTGTAACGGGGAAACCTTGGAATAGGAATGAAAATGGAGTGGAAAGTTTCCATTTTTCCGAACAAAAAATGGAAACGGAGAGAAACCAACGTTTCATTTCGTTGGATCGCGCCATCGAGCAAAACCAACGTTTAAATCACGTCTGTCGTGTTCGTGTCTCACCCTCCTCCACGGCTCGACCCCACACGGTTTCTCGGCATGCCACCCACCGCAAACCGAGTATACGATAACTTTCCCGCCTGCTTGTCGATGGATCACGCCATGGAGTACTAGCACTACTGGAAGAGATTGATGAGTTGGGGGAGGACAGCTAGCTGTAGCACGGACTCCCAAGAACTTTTTACATGCATGTTATAGCCGGCTATTGCGACCTTTGAACGTGGAGCAGCCGCGTGCACCCGGAAGCGGCGCGGGCGACGCTCTCTCGGCCGGCGCGCCGCTTCAATGCCGGCGCCAGTGAGAGGTCGCGTCCGCTCGGCCGGGCATGAATGCGGCACTGACCGTTTCGGGCGGGAAGCATGCGCGGGTGATGAAGAGGGTTCGGGTTGGTCAGGACCGGCCATGGCAGCGGTCCGGACGTGCGCAAACAAGAGATGTTGTACGTTAATATTGCTGTGTATATAATTAACAACGTAAATAATGTGCCAGTTGGACAAATATGATTGGAGATGGAGATGGAAATGGAATTTTACGTAAACACGGATATGCATGTCTATGTCTATGTGTGTGCGCACGACGACTCTCGCGACCTGGAAGCGGGGGCGTGTTTTTGATCGAGTTTTCTTTCTTGGTACATTAGAAAATCAGTTTGTCTAATTCACATCTAGATGTTATTTAAGGATAACACATCTAAGCTCCCACAAGTATATAATGTAGCAACAAGAAACAAAAAAACTAGGGAAAAAAATAGACCACAAACAGAGTGGACATAAACTTAGATGTGACATAACTATGTCACATTTATATGTGTCCTAGACAGACCCTTTAAAAATTGTCCGCCAGCTTTCGTTTCTTTTTTCCGGGAACGCGCGTATTCTATTTAAAACCACTGCTATGGAGAGAATTTTTTACTCCATTATAGCCTCTTGTTTGATAGAGTTTCTCGTGTCTCACTCTCTCACCCTCTCCATATCAAAACAAGATGACAGTGTCCACTCTATCTCTCTCCTCACCGGTGGTCATAGATCCGGCCGAATCCCGTCCGCTGCGGGAGGTGAGGAGGTGCAGCATCGACGTTGTCGCCGTCGGTGATAGAGGAAGACGATGCGCACCGTCCTCTTGGAGCCGGAGCCGGCGCGGACGAAGATCCTCCGCGCCCTTGTTCACTGCCGTCGTGTGGGCAGATCCCGCCCGCCCGCCTAAATGACATCTTGCCCACCTGAGGTATAACTTGTTGTACTGGTCCAGCTCCCCAGGTCGCTGCGTGCGGGTTTTCTTCTATGCGACTACTCCCTAGCTCCCCATGCATAGTAGCTAGGGTTCATCGGCTGGTCCAACATCACCTACTAGTACTATTATAGAGGAAATGCCAGTCGAAAAGTTGTCCTGATTTATGCCTCGGTGGAGGTATACATGTTGTTTCGACAAAAAATACATGGTGGTTGTGCGGTCATTATCCATATGGTGGTAGTACTATCGCTGGTTAAATGAAGAAATGCTTTTTTTCTTGGGTATCCTCGTTTAGTTCCCATCAAGATAATTATGATGCTTCTGTTTGTTGGTGTACTTTTCATTAATTCTTATTGACAATTGAGATGTCGTTGCTAACCCTTTTTTATATTTTTGGAAACAGCGATGCGTGTCTCCATACCCGGGCATGTATTCCTCAATTTTAGTGGAACTGCACAAAATTGGATGGCCATTGTTGTTCCGCCTCACTGTCCTCTGCCACGTGGTTCTTCCTTCCTCGAGCTTGATTACTGAGAAGAAACAGACCACAGTGAGGATTTGTCGAAC
This sequence comes from Triticum urartu, assembly GCF_056163025.1. NCBI lineage: Eukaryota > Viridiplantae > Streptophyta > Magnoliopsida > Poales > Poaceae > Triticum > Triticum urartu. The sequence continues at coordinate 164,461,799 of NC_141874.1, forward strand.
TTCATAGGTGCCTCACCCAAACTTGATGCCAAATGGATGATGCATCACCACGATGACCTATCGATGCTCATGGTTGCGCCTCATGGTTGCATCAGCTGGTGAAGCTGATCAATTTTCAATCAAAAACAAGCTGTCTTCCATCAGTGCTCTTTGCTTGTTACGCACAAAGATGATATCCTTCGTCAGTTCACCTTGGTTGCGTTGGAGACGCAGTCGTCTTTCACGTTGGTGCAATTTTATCACGCAATTGGCTATGAACCAAATGTTTCCTCGAAGAAGGATCGACGTTGGTACTAAGAGCATAAGTTTTGTATTGATTTCTAAGCCTTTTCACAAATTTGTCTCCAGCTCCCCTGTAATTTTATTTGTCGAGCTATTAACTTTGATTTAAAAAATGGTGTGGACTAAAAACCCGGATGGACGTAGTAGCCCTCCATTTTTATTTACTCCACATATTAGATTTGACTGAAGTCAAACTTTGTAATACTCTTAAACCTTTCCGATAATTGAAATTAAAATTCTTTATTTGTACACACTCTCACACGTTTCCGAAAATTTGGCGCATGTGTTGTTGTTCACTTAAGGGAGGGTAGTGTACCACACATGAGGGATATGAAGTGCGACCAGGACACGTGGGCGTGGATCGTTAGTTCATCGGAAGTAGTACTAGTTTTCTTCACTGTACATTAAATAAAGAGTTTTGTTTCGTACTTACAAAATTTAAAACGATTGTTATTTAGAGAATAAGAAAACCACTCCACTATATATTAGTCGTATACACGAGAGTACTATATGGACGTAGCTTCATTGACTTAGTGCACCTGCCTTTGGATTTATGACAGGTGGGCCCAAAATGTGGCTGGCTCACCTATCATACAGCCAAAAGCAGGTGCAGTGAAGGCACCGGAGCTCAGTCCGTACTACAGTAGTATATATATAAGCGGGAGCCTCAGCGCTTGTTCACTAGGGTTTGCACTCTCCACACGCTCGCCGCACTACATATATGTTACACGCTGGAGGCTCAGCGTTCATTTGCTAGGGTTTGCTATATTCACAATCTCTCACCCTCTCTTCACCAGATCTAAACAAGATTGCGTTGGCCTCTTGTCTCTCTCTCCCCCTCACAGTTGGTGAAGGAGGCGTCCGTATCCCGTCGCACCGGGAAGGGGTGGAGGTGCAGCGTTCACTCTATCGCCTTCGGCGAGGGAGGCAATCCACTGCCGGCTGCGCTATTCTCTTTCACCCAACGCCTGTGCGGGAGGGCCACCGACCCCTTCTTCCTTGCTGTCGTACGTCGTGTGGGCAGATCCGGCCTCCCACCGCACGTCTTGCCACATCTCGACGATGCTAAGGTATAAGTTTCTTTGAAACCATCGTTGCTCTAGCTGCATGTGGTTTTCAATCTGTAGTGGAATATAGGTCTTGGTTCAAAGAGGAAAGAAGGGTGTGGTGGGCTGGAGCAAGAATCTAGGACGTGGTTCAATGAGGAAAGGAGGGGCGGAAAGTAGTATAGACTGTCTATCCAGCCGCTTTGTAGGTCGAAAAGGGAAAAAGGGGGTAACCCAGTACACACATCTGTAAGGAACCGATCTCTTTGTTGAAAAGGGAAAGAAACTGGGGGGTCGGGTAGTTTGTGCAGGACCAGATTTGCTGCCCTCACATAGGAAGAAGGTTCAAAGAGAAAATAATATGGGACCAGCGCATATATGTTGCTTGGCTACATACTCTGCATCACCCATTTATACATGTGGACACACATGGTGCTGGCATGTCCCATACAACTATTTTGCTGTTGTTAATCTAAGAATGCCGCCGAAAAATTGAAGCAATGCCACTGTTAAAAGTAAATCACATTTTTAATGAATGTTGTTTCAAGAGAATGTCTCTGTTAATATGAATCAATGCAACCGTTTTAGAAATGCTACTGTCCTACTTTGTTTTCCATCCAAGATAAGTTAGATGCTTCTTTCTGTCACCGTTTGTTTCATCCTCCTTTATCGGCAAGTAATTGTTTCCTTTTTTGCCTCTGTTAAAACGGGGGTATCGATTCAACTTGTTGCTATTGCGACATTTTGCTTCGCTACTCGAAACACTTATGTTTTAAGAGTGTTTTGTGCAGTTCAACTTGAATGTCACACCGGTGGCTTTGCTTAATTTTGGTGGAACTGCACAAAAGGAGATCGAGATTTGTTTCCAGCCTTAGTGGTGAGTTGTTTCAAATCTTGGTCTCAACCACATGATGTGCAGTGTGCTTTGAGATGTTGTGCTACTTGTTTTGGTACTATTTTAAATAGATGTTGAATTGAAGCTATTGTATTGCTGTCTTTTCCCATTTAGTAGTGAACAAAAATGGGACCAACCCAGACATGATGCTTGTTGCTTTGTTACAACAAATTCAGCATCACCCCCTTTATAAGCCAGTAATTGATGCCACTCTCAGAATTAACTACTGAATCTTATTTCAAAACTGCAACACTTGTTAGGGATTGGCGGGATTACCATTTTTGTGGCCGCATGTTTCATCCTCCTTTATTAGCCAGTAATTGATTCCTTTTTTGCCTCTGTTTAAACAGGGATATCTATTGAACTTGTTGCTATTGCGACATTTTGCTTCGCTACGCAAAACATTTTGCTTGATTTCAGTGCAACTGCACAAAACGAGATTGGATTTCCTATTCGTGTTGGCATATTCTTATTTTATCTTGTCCGTCTCATGAAAGGTCAGTACAGGCCTTCATCCACATGATTGTGCAGTGTGCTTTGAGATGTTGTGCTACTTGTATTGGTACTGTTTTAAATAAATGTTGAATTGAAGCTATTGTATTGCTGTCTCTTCCCATTAAGTAGTGAACAAAAATGGGACCAACCTAGACATGATGCTTGTTGCTTTGTTACAACAAACTCTGCATGACCCCCTTTATAAGTAGATGGAAGCACATACTGTTGTTGCACCCACTCTCCCCTGGAAATGTTTATGCTTTTGGTTAATCTAATGCCGCTGGTAAAATTAAGCAATGCCACTCTTAGAATTAATTAACTACTGAATCTTAGTTCAAGACTGCAACACTTGTTAGGAATGGTACTATCCTGCTTTGTAGTTCTTTCTACATGTTTAACCAAGGTATTGTTAAGATAATGTCTCTATTAAAATGAATCAGTTGCATTGTTTTAGGAATGGTACTTTTCTGCTTTGTCGTTCTTTATACATGTTGAAAAAAGGCATTGTTAAGATAATGTCTCAATCAATATGAATGAATCACACTGATGGAGAATTGCTATTCTCCTGCTTTGTTTCCCATTAAGATAAAGTAGATCAGTAGATGCTTTTCTTCTGGGAGTACAAGTCATCAACCGTTATTTCTCAGTAATTGTTTCCCTTATACCTATTGTTGCTTATAGGGATATCAAAATTAAAGCTCGGTTTTATTCCGACTTATTTTAGTTGAACTGCACAAAAGGAGCGAATGTGTAAGGCAAATTGCTTCATTACTGGGTCCAGTTGGTCGTTCCACTTTGCAGAAAGAAGCAGTAACTATTTGCGCTACATTACAGAAGGAATGACCGAGAAGCTTTACAGAGTATTATTAGACACCGGTGACATGACTAGTCTGCAGAGACCATTGGCAATTTAACAACACGTGGAGTGCCCTGGGCAAAAAGTGCCCAAACAAGTACAAGAAGCTACGACAGGACTCCACGATCACATGCATTACATATTTTGAATGGGAAAAGCTTGTCAAAGTTTAATTATTGATGTTAGCAAGAGGACGTTAGTTTAATATATTGGAATAGAAAACCTTGTCAAAATTTGCTCATTGATGTTATCGAGAAGACATGAATTTGATATTTTTGAGTGGGACGCCCTTGCTGTGAGTAGCGTCGAGTGTTTTTCCTATTCATGTGTTCACTTTAGAAGTAAATAGTTACTCTACTGAGATATTGCTATCTTAAGAGTTTGTTCTGAATACTGTCTATGTAATTCCAGGCCTTGTGTTTGATTGCAAAGTTGAGCTTGGAATGTTGTGGCATGCGGCATCACGAGCTGTTCACCGTGCCTCCTGAGAATAATGCTTCGTATTGTTTTGCATGTCGATCTAATGCCAACGATTTGCTTGTTAAGAAGATCATCCTCTTCTGTTGTTTCCGTGCTTAAGAAGTTCATCGTCTGATGTTTCATTCATAGCCTATACGACAAGTCGGGTAGGTTAGACATGAAACCATATGATCTTCCGACCAACTCATGATATTAGGTCGTGATTGGATCGTCGTTTTCCAACCAAAACCGCTTGTAAAACTGACGCTTGTAAATTAAAGCAGATGGTGTCAGGCGAAGGCGCTTGGTTGGTCGATTTCAACTAGTAAAATACCGGAATTACTTCACACACGATAAAAACGATGAACGACACTCGGACGATTGCTAATCCAGCTGTTAGCTGCTGTTTCAGCCTTGCCCATGGATGGCATGATACGCACGTCGTGCATGTATCGTCTGGTAATGTCGTCCATATAGCAGTGCTCGTAAAATATACACTGGTCTCTCAAATTACACGTGTAACCTGCCAGTTTTACTTATAGACATCGGGCCCTCGGTTTCATTACGCCTGTATTTTACGTGTTGTTTCCGATGACGAGTAAATTACACTTGTATGTTAATACAGCTTTGAAATAAACCAGAGCTCCCAAGCGCAGCCTTACCATTTCATGTCGTCTCAGTTTCTCGAAGGTGCTCATAGGTGTCCGATGATCCTGGCTTCCTAAATGAGCAGCAGGCGCTGTATCAGACCATCCGTAGGGCCCGCGAGGCCCTCTCCGTTGTCCTTTGAGTTGTTGCGCTCGCCGTGGCGCCGAGCATTGTTAACATCATCAACAAACATGAGGATTCAGGAGATGACTTTATTTTGACTGGATGACACTAGGGACCCACTAGGGCCATAGCCGTACGTATGGAAGTGCCTCCTTATTATCTACAACTATATTTTTTTTGCTTTCTCCTGGTTTCCTGACATCACAGTCCCACACCATTGTCAACCTATGTAGTCAATATAAACGAGAGAATTGCACAAGGTGCGGCCGACTGCTGGGACCAAGCAGCTCGAGCAGTATTTGTGTTTTTGAGGCGTTAGCACTGCAGAGTTTTTCTTGGCGATGATTTCGTTGTTGTTCAGAGGAGAGCAACGTATTAACTGGGCGGGCTGTGGCCCGTCTAGCCCAGGCCAGATATCCATCCCAGATACTAATTTTTTCAAGATGAAGATGGATAGCCCAGCTATACGTATTTTTGAGGAATACCCAGGTAAGGTCAACTTGTTATTCTCCGCCCCGCTGGGCTGCAAATCTTTCCTAGGAGGCATGCATTAGGCTTAACAGGAAAATGGGCTTTAAAAATAATAAATGGGATGTGATTATAAAAACTGGGCAGTAACTATAAAAAAATGCACCAAACACGAAATTAGTTTATAAAATATTATTTATGGATTTTTAAGTAATGTTTCGTTGGATTTTTAAGTAATACAAATTTATATTTAATCTGACTAGAAATTTCGGGATAAAAATATTTCGGATCCCATCAAAATGTGGGAAATTTTATTGAATTCTATCTTCAACGGTTGGTTGGAATTACTAATCGTTGTCCTAGCTAGAAAATGGGATGTACTTTTAACAAACTGTAAATGGGTTGTTGTGAATTCCATTACAATTCAAAAACGGGCTATACATTCTTACAAAACACAAATGGGATATAAGTTCTCTGCCACACACTTGTGGGCCTACTAAGTGACGCGTCCCCTAAAAAAAATAATTTTACGCATATGCAAGGCTTTGTCAACTTATTATAGTCAACACACAGTTCTAGCAGCAGTGGCCGTTGGATGTCTATCCATGGGATGTCGTGCTTCCTCTTCAATCTCGGATATTCTTAGCTTCGGACGCCCAAAAAATGATTCCTCCCCCTGACATCTCGGGCGCACCGTTTCGGAGGCTCACCTGTGGGCCTACTAAGTTGGAGCGTGCCAAGGGCTTTGTCAACTTAGTCAATATAAATGATTCTAGCTTCAGTGACCGTAAGATGTCCATCCAACGGCCGTCGTGCTTCTTCAACCTCTGGTTTTCTTGGTCCAGCCGCCCAAAGCAGCGCCGGTCGTGCCGCCTGCTCCCGCCTCCCATGGCCGGCTGTGCTGCCGCGGAGGCCTCACCGCCCCCATACTACTCCCACTGCTAGCCAGGCCATCCCTCCACTCACCCACACCCCTTATTATTCTACGGCGACGGCAGCCTCACACCGCAGCCGAACCAGTGAACGCTCGTACTCCTCTCCGCATGGGCATCCACTACCGCGTCTTGCCCAGCTCCGCTTCATCCCCTTCCTTGGCCTCGCCGTCGTCCACCGCCGTGGTGCTCTCAGCGCGGCATGGTCAATGTCGTCAATAACCGACTTCCATCGGAAGAGTACTGTACGTGGAGAGGCTGACAGTTGGGTCCACGCCAACCGCAAGGAAGTGCCTCCTTATTACGAGGAAAATAATTATTCCTCCACCTGACAGCGGGGACCCACTGGACGGACCACCTGTAGTTTGTGAAAAAACCGTTTCCCCCTGACTGCTGGGACCCACTGGACGGGTCACCGTATTTTGCGAAAAAAACTTTCCCCCCGCTGTCAGCTAGTACCCACCGGAAGTGCCTCCTTATTACGCACAAAAAAATGAATACTCCCCCGGCTAGCTGGGACCCACCTTGGTGGGAGGCTGACTTATGGGCCCACTAAGTTGATGGGGACGAAGGGCTTTGTCAACTTAGTCAATATGAACGATTCTACCTCCAGTGACCGTACGATGTCCATCCAACGGCCATAGTGCTTCTTCAACCTCTGGTCTTCTTCCTCCAGCCGCCCAAAGCAGCGCCGGTCGTGCCACATGCTCCTGCCTCTCGTGGCCGGCTGTGCTGCCGCAGAGGCCTCATCGCCCCTACTATTCCCACCGCTAGCCAGGCCCTGCGGCGACAGCAGCCTCACACATCAGCCGAACCAGTGAACGCTCGTACTCCTCTCCGCGCGGGCTTCCACTGTCGCGTCTTCCTCGGCTCCACATCGTCCCCTTCCTAGGCCTCGCCGTCGTCCACCGCCGTGGTGCACTCCGCGTGGCGTGGTCAATGTGGTCAAGGAATGACTTCCATTGGAAGAGTACAGTACGTGGAGAGGCTGACAGCTGGGTCCACGGCCACAGCCTAGTTTTTTTTTGTGATCTGCCAAGTAAGTCGCTTTGTCAGGCCTGTTGGGCTGCAAATCTATCAAGACGAGGAGAGCTTTCATTCGGCTGGCCGAGAAAATGGCCCATCAGTAATGAGAAATGGGTTGTACATTTTTAAAACACATCAAACCGGCAATTAGTTTCAAATATCTTTTTTTCATTTCAAGATTTCAAATTACATTAATTTTTACGCGTGGAGAATTTGTTGGATTTTATATTGATATACATTTATTTTTAAAATCAGTTTGAATGTGAGTCAAAATTTTGGGATTAAAAACAGTTCGGACCGCACCGAAATATGGAAAATTTTGCATAATTTTTTAACCGTGGCCACAATATGGGCTGTAATGCTAACAAAAAGAATATGGGCTCCAAAAAAAACCTTAAGAATTAGCAAATGGGCTGTAAATTATTAGAAATAATGGAAGATGAGTTGTATGCTGTTTTCCATAGATTTGAGGCTTTCCTAAAAAAGGTTAATGCACAAGCACAGACTGTTGGATGTCCAGACAACGGCCGTCGTGCTTCTTCAATCTCTGCTCTTCCTGCTCCAGCCACTCAAACAAGCGCCGGCGGGACTGCCTGCTCCCTCCTCCCCGCGGCCGGCTGTGCTGCCCCGCAGGCCTCACCGCCCCACCGTACTCCCATCGCTGGCCTAGCCATCCCTCTACTCACACACACCTGCGGTTATTCTCCGGCGACGGCAGACGAACCAGTAAACCCTCGTACAGTCGTACTCCCCTCTGCGTGGGAAACAACTGCCAAGTCTTCCCTGCCTCCGTGTCGTCCCCTTCCTAGGCCTCGCCGTCGTCCACCGCCGTGGTGCTCTCGGCGCAGCGTGGTCAATGTGGTCAACGACCGACTTACATCAAAAGAGTACTATGCGTGGAGACACTGACACCTGGGTCCACGGCCGCAGCAAGGAAGTGCCTCCTTATTACGCGCAAAATAATTATTCCTCCACCTGACAGCAGGGATCCACCGGACGGGCCACCGTATTTCATGAAAAAACGTTTCCCCCCTGACTACTGGGACCCACCAGCTACACCTTCGCACGCGATGAAGTGCGTCCGGGCAAAAAGACAAAACGATTCGCCCCCCTGACTGTTGGGACCCACTAGCTACATCTTCGCACGCAAGGAAGTGCCTGACAGTCGGGACCCACCTGGTCGAAGCGTATGTAGCGTTGTCATTCTAGTCGCGAACGTGTAGGTACATATATACTGGTGGATGTAGAGGCGCGCACGTGTCGTAGTAGAGGCGCGCACGTAGCATGTGCAAGAAAGAAAATACAGCCACGTATGTGTACATATGGGAGGGGTCTCGAACGCCTACTCGCGCATACTTATGGAGGGCTCGTTGACATGGCTGGGTCAGAACAAAGAAACAATGTCGTCATCGTGTTCATGGGGAGGCAACGGAATGCGTCATGTTCATGAGGAGGCAACGGAATGCGTTGTGTTCATGGGGAGGCAACGAAACGCGTGGGAGCCAACCGGCTGGGTCAGAACGGAATGCGTGGTCGTGTTCATCGGGAGGGCTTGGAAGGAACAGGCGATGGAAACGAGGCCTGGCGAACTGCAGAACGGAGGAAACGGCCTTGTGTTCGACCGGCCACGTTCCAAACAGGATCCTGTTCATCGGGAGGGGTCTGGCGTACCGCAAAACGGACAAAACGGACCTCATACAGTCGAAACGGGGGTCCTGTTGATCGGGAGGGGTGTGGCGTACCGCAAAACGGATGAAACGGACCTCCTACGATCGAAACGGCGGTCCTGTTGATCGGGAGGGGTGTGGTGTATCGCAAAACGGATGAAAGGACCTCCTACGGTCGAAACGGGGGTCGTGTTCATCGGGAGGGGTGTGGCGTACTGCAAAACGGGACTCCACGGGATACTGTTCATCTCCACCGTCGACCTCCTCCAGCCTCCATGGGCTACCGTCGACCTCCTCCAGCCTCCACGGGCTCATGTTCATCCAGCCTCCACCGCGCGCTACTCCACCGGCTACTGTTCAACCACCCCTCCACGGGCACCCCTCCACCGTCTACTGTTCATCCAGCCCTCCACACCACGGGGTCCTGTTCGACCACCCCTCCACGGGCACCCCTCCACCGTCTACTATTCATCCAGCCCTCCACACCACGGGGTCCTGTTCATCCAGAGGCAACACCACCGCTCACTGTTCATTCAACCCCCTTCCCCCGCAACGCTCACTATTCATCCAATCGATCCGCTTCAGTTAGCAGCAGTAGCGAAGGAATCGCTCAATCGGGTTCAGTTAACATCCATCGATCGATCGCTCGGGTTCAGTAACGCGTAGCCTGCAGTGCAATCACTCGGGTTCAGTTAGAGCCCAACGCCTCGCTCGGGTTCAGTTAGAGCCAACGCCTCGCACACACGCGCGTACGTGTACGAGAGAAACGCGCATCGCTCGGCCCCCGACCTCCCACCGTAACCGGGAACTCCCCGAAATTTTCCTCGCCCTCGCTTCTACCACGGTTTTGTCCATCATGGACGGCCCAAAGAATGTCATGCAGCTGCATCTCCGGCCCGCCCAGGACGAAAAGCCCATTTTTTGTCATGATTTTTTTGTCATAGAAGTAGGAGCCCACCACATCTATGATGATACTGGGTTTTGTCACAATTCTCGTCATAGAAGTGTCATATGTATGACAGAAAAAAAATTCGTTCGGCCCAAAATGTCACGGATGTGTCTTTTTTGTAGTGAAACCTACTCCCCTTAAGATGAATCTTGCCCTCGAGATTCGGGTTGGCTAGCAAATAGGTGTGGGTGGTCTTTCCAGAGGTCTTCTTCTCGCTCGCAGGTGGCTTCTCCCTTGGTATGGTGGCTTCACTGAACTTTACAAAACATGATGACCTTGCTGCGGGTAACTCGGCTGGCAAACTCAAGAATCTTGACGGGGTTCTCCTCGTGAGTTAGGTCACTCTCCAACTGAATCGCTTCCAAGGGCACTGTATCTCTCAGAGGAATATCGGCCATCTCTGCATGGCACTTCTTCAACTAGGAAACGTGAAACACATCATGAACTCCTGACAAACCTTCGGGTAACTCCAACTTGTAGGCAACTTCACCCATACGTTCCAAAACTCGGTATGGTCCTACACGTGGAGCTAACTTTCCTTTGGCTCCAAATCGTTTAACTCCTCGAAGTGGTGACACATGTAGATTTGCCTTGAGTCTATCATGAATCAACTTGACCATCTCTTCAGACTCTCCGATTAAATCTGGACCAAACAATTGTTGGTCTCCAACTTCATCCCACATCAATGGTGTCCTGCACCTCCTTCCATACAAAGCTTCGAAAGGGCCATCTTCAAACTAGCTTGGTAGCTGCTGTTGTATGAGAACTCTGCGTAAGGCAAATTATCATCCCAACTTGATCCATAATCTAGTGCACAAGCTCTCAACATGTCCTCCAGAATTTGATTGACTCTCTTGGTTTGTCCATCTGTCTGCGGTAGAAAGGTTGTACTGAACTCTAGCCAGGTACCCAAAGTCCGGTGTAACTGATTCCAAAATTTCAAGCTAAACTGTGTTCCTCTATCTGAAATGATGGTCCTCGGAACTCCATGCAGACATACGATCCTGGTCATATATATCTTGGCCAACTTTGCGCTCGTATAAGTAATTTCATGGGGATAAAGTGAGCCACTTTGGTCAAGCGATAAACTACTACCCATATGGAGTCATATCTTGATCGTGTCCTGGGTAATCCGGTGATGAAATCCATGCCAAGCTTATCCCATTTCCATTCATGTATCGGCAAAGGCTGAAGTAAATCCTGCTGGCTTCTGATTCTCTACCTTAACTCTATGACATACGTCACATACTGCTACATACCCGGCAATATCCTTCTTCATACATGTCCACCAGAAACGTTCCTTCAAATCCAAATACATCTTGGTCTTTCCTGGGTAAATCGAGTATGGCGAATCAAGAGCCTCTTGAAGAATTAACTTCCTGATCTCTGGGTCATTTGGCACATAAATACAATCCTCAAACCATAAAGTTTCGTGTTCATCCTCACTAAAACCTTTGGCCTTTCCTTTACTCATCTTTTCCTTTATCTCCACAATCTCCATATCAGTCTTTTGGGCTTCTCGAATCTTTCCCAACAACATGGAATGAACTTCCAACGATGCAACAAAACCTCTCAGAACTATCTCCATTCAAAGTTCTCTGGGATTGTCGGCTAACTCCTGAGGTAATCCTCTGGTTATGAGGGTATTAGCATAACTCTTGCGGCTCAACATGTCTGCTACGACATTGGCCATTCCTGATGGTAATTCAGTTTCATGTCATAATCCTTTATGAGCTCCAACCATTTCATGTGCCTGAGGTTCAACTTCTTCTGTGTGAAGATGTACTTCAAACTCTTATGATCTGTGTATACATCACAATGGTTTCCAATAAGGAAATGTCTCCAGGTCTTGAGTGCATGCACTATGACTGCTAACTCCAAATCATGTGTGGCATAATTCAACTCATGAGGTCAAAGTTGTCGTGAGGCATATGAAACAACTCTTCCTTCTTGCATAAGAACGCCTCCAAGTCCCTGGCGAGAAGTGTCGCAATATACATGGAAATCCTTGCGTATATTCGGGAGAATTAGCACTGGGGCTATAACCAAACGTTTCTTCAACTCCTGAAAACTGGCCTCACACTCCTTGGTACATTTGAACTGAGTGTCCTTCTTCAATAACTCTGTCATGGGCTTCGCAATCTTGGAAAGAAATTCAATGAATCTCCGATAATATCCTGCGAGTCCAAGGAAACTGCATATCCCTCCAACTGAACCTTTGAAGGGTCTACTGCTATACCTTCTCCAGATATAACATGTCCGAGAAATCTGAGTTCCTTCAACCAAAACTCACATTTGCTAAACTTGGCATATAACTGATGTTCCATAAGCTTCTCGAGAACCAAGCGCAAATGGTCCTTGTGTGCTTCTTCATTCTTCGAGTACACCAATATATCATCAATGAACACCACAACAAACTTATCCAAGAACTCCATGAACACCTTATTCATTATAGTCATATAGTAGGCAGGAGCATTAGTCAAACCAAAAGACATGACTGTGTACTCATATAGCCCATACCTTGTGGTAAAAGATGTCTTGGGTATATCCTATTCTGGGATCTCCAGCTGGTGATATCCTGATCGTAGATCGATCTTGGAGAATACTTTAGTTCCCTGCAGCTGGTCAAACAATGCACGATAATCAACAACCATTCTCCAGGATCCATCCTTCTTCTCAACTAAGAGCATTGGGGCTCGCCACGGTGATGAACTTGGTCGAATATAACCTTTCTCCAATAACTCCTTAATTTGTTTCTTAATCTCCTCCAGATCATTTGCAGGCATCCAATACGGTCTCTTAGATATTGGTCTAGTGCCTGGTAACAACTCTATCAAAAACTCTATCTCTTGGGCTAGTGGCATTCATGGTAATTCCTTAGGGAATACATCAGGATAATCCTTCACAACTGACACTTCCTCTTGAACAACTCCCGAGAGTGAATTTACTTGGGTCTTCCTTGGCGCATGCCTAGACACATACTTAATCCGTTTACCTTCTGTGGTAGTGAGAAGAATTGACTAACTAGCACAATCAATGTTTCCTCCATACTTCAATAGCCAATCCATGCCTAGTATTATATCCAATACTTGTGATTCCAAAATAATGAGGTCTGAGGGGAAAACATGATTACCAATGGTCAATGGCAACCGATCACACCATCGGCTGGCCATATATTCCACTCTTGGTGAGCTCACTAACATGGGTGACCTGAGGGCTAAGGTTGGCAACTCAAACTTATCCACGAATCCCCTTGATATGTATGAATGCGATGCACCAGTGTCAAAAAGAACAAGGGTGGTAAATGACTTAATCAAAAACTTACCAATCACTGTGTCAGGCTGCTCTTCAACTTCCTCCATGTTGATGTGGTTCACCTGACCTCTGGTGAAGGGGTTTGGTTTTTTCCTGATCTTCCATTGCCATTTCCATTCTTTGCTTCAGGACACTCGGTCGCGTAGTGTCCAGTCTTCCCGCACTTGAAACAAGTAATGTGACTCAGATCCTTGTTGGCGGGTGTAGCGGGGTTGGAACGGTCCTGACTGTTGTTTCCTGCATTCCCATTACCATTCTTAGGGCCACTCTGGTTGTGTGAACTTCCTCCATTGTGAGAATGGCCTCCATGGTTATGATGGGTGTGTCCTCCCGCGTACGAGGTAAAACGAGGTTTTTGCTGAGCTCCAGAGTTGTACTTCCCCTATCCATATTTCCGATTGGGGTTCTCTATATGTTGCTGCTTGCCTTTAATCATGAGGGCCCTGTCTACCAACTCTTGGTAGTTCGTGAATATAGCCACCATCAACTGCATACTCATCTCATCATTCAGCCCCTCAAGAACCTTCTCCTGCTTCGAGACATCTATGGCCACATCATCTAGGGCATAGCATGCTAACTTGCGAAACTCATCCACGTACTGCGCCACAGTAGGATTCCCCGGGCGTAAGTTGTGGCTCTAGTTGAGACATGTGCAGTGCAGAATGCTTGCTGAAACTGATCCCAAGTGACATTCGCCATGGGGAAAGTGGCGGTGTAGTTCTCTCACCATGAGGCTGCGGGTCCATCCAGCTGATGTGCGGCAAATCGCACCTTCTCAGCATTCGTGCAACCTACGGTGGTCAGCTCCCTTCCAATCTTGCGGAGCCAGTCATCAGCAACAATCGGCTCGGTGTTTCTAGAGAACACCGGCAGATTCAACCTTAGAAAACGGGCTAAGTTGTCAACTGGGGGTGGTGGCGGTGGGTTGTTGTTGTTTTTGTTGCCTTGGTTCTGGACTAGCAACTGCATCAAGGCATTCTTCTATTGGATCAACTGAGTGAGCTCTAGTGGGAACACGAAATTGGGGTCACGTCTCGGAGGCGTCTGATAGGTTTAGAGGGGTGAGAACAGAATAGAGTAAGGTCTAAAGAGATATTTCACTACCCATATGCATATCAGACAAACATATTCAATCCACACCACTCAATTCAAACAAGATTCATACAATTGACCTAGCTACTATTACAAGATCTCACATGATTTGTAACTACTCGGAAGAATACTAATAGTGATATGGTGGTCGACTAAAAATTTTGATCGGTGGAAGACTCCATGATGTTTGCTCCAGCTTCGTCTTCATAATCATCATCGCTATCGCGGTCAGAGTCTGTGTCGTCTAGTATGATGTAGTCTTCGGAGCGAATGACCACTCCATTCTCGGGCTTCACCACCGGTATTCCTAGCTTCTTCTTCAGGTCTTCATTCTTCTCCAGTAGTACAGAAATTTCTTCCTCATATCCATCACGTGTAGCCTTGAGTTCCTCTTCTAGCTCCATGTTCTGGGTCATCACGTTCTTCATATCTATCATGTTAGCACACATCTGGTTCTCATAACGACGAATGTGCTGGTTCAACTCCTGTATGTAGGGTGGAATAGATTTATCCTTCCTAGTGTGAATCGTCTCCCACTGATCATCCCAACTTCCACATATCTGGTAGGTGGTGTCTTCAGGATCCTTGTTGTACACCTCGCCTATGCGTCCAATGGCGATGTGGGCGGCTGTGGTCTTTCCTAAACTCCAGGTTGGTGCATCAAAGGAAAACTTGATGGGCTTGGTAATTGGTGCAAACATCCTTCCTAGAACACGAACTTGAATCATCCAACGCTCCTCTTCTGGTAAAGTGGCGGTGAAGATTCCGATGAAGCTTGATATGCCGATGTTCAGGTACCTAGTGACATCCTTCATGTGTCGTCCGAAAGGGGTGTTGTCGGTGTCAAAACTGGCGGATCTCGGGTAGGGGGCCCCGAACTGGGCATCTAAGGCGGATGGTAACAGTAGGCGGGGGACACGATGTTTACCCAGGTTCGGGCCCTCTCAATGGAGGTAATACACTACTTCCTGCTTGATTGATCTTGATTATATGAGTATTACAAGAGTTGATCTACCACAAGATCGTAGAGGCTAAACTCTAGAAGCTAGCCTATGGTATGATTGTTGTAGTCCTACGGACTAAAACCCTCCGGCTTATATAGACACCAGAGGGGGCTAGGGTTACACAAAGTCGGTTACAAAGGAGGAGATATACATATCCGTATTGCCTAGCTTGCCTTCCACGCCAAGTAGAGTCCCATCCGGACAGGGGACGAAGTCTTCAATCTTGTATCTTCATAGTCCAACAGTCCGGCCAAAGGATATAATCCGGCTGTCTGGAGAACCCCTAATCCAGGACTCCCTTAGTAGCACCTGAACCAGGCTTCAATGACGATGAGTCCGGCACGCAGATTTGTCTTCGGCATTGCAAGGCGGGTTCTTCCTCCGAATACTCCATAGAAGATTTTGAACACAAGGATAGTGTCGGGCTCTGCAAAACAAGTTCTACATACCACCGTAGAGAGAATAATATCTCCATAAATCTAATCTTCTGATACGTTTAGCAACATGACATCATGCCATGGCCCGGTCATTATTCGAACCGTTTTTCTCAACCAGCACTGCACATATCGCGAGGCGGTTTTCTTGACACGTCTTGTCGAAGCAGAGATCGTGTCCCCCTTATTACGGGATTCTCATCAATACGGACGTGGGTAAACCAATCGTGCCTGTTGGTATGACTCCTCGATTTTAGGCAAGTCCCAAACGGCCATGAGGAGGACGCTTGATATTCACCCTCTTTATAAAGAGGCCAAGGCCTGTCCTTTTTTCCCTCTCGTACTCAATCGAATCCTTCCCCTTCCTTGAGTTCCAACACCCAAGGCCCAGGTCAGGCGCTTCGGACCTTCGACCATGTCCGGATCCAACCTTCAAGGTCGGTGGATGCCTTCCTCTGTCATAGAGGAAGACATCAAGAAGCTAAGAGAGGCCAGGTATTTGACCGGCGAAATCTTGCACAGGCTGCGTGCCCGAGGGCAGGTCATTCCCACTCCCGAACACGGCGAGAGCATTGTATTCATCTCTCACTTCCTCCGAGGGCTAGGCCTCGCTCTGGATCCCTTTGTTAGGGGGTCTCATGCTCTATTATGGGCTGGATTTCCATGACCTGGCCCCGGATTCCCTCCTTCATGTCTCGTCGTTCATCGTCGTGTGTGAGGCCTTCCCTCGCATTACCCCACACTTCGGCCTGTGGCTCAAGAATTTCAATGTGAAGCCGAAGATGATCAGGGGCGACACGCAGAGTGTGGAATTGCCGCAATAAGCAAAAGCGCTGATGTTCCATGGCCAGAGGGTTCCTTCCCAGAGGTGTCCAGTTTATGGCAACGGGAGTGGTTTTATATCACAGCTCCCCGGAGTACCAAGTGGGTAGCCGCCCTGCCTTTCGCTCAGCCCCCCCACCACAACTCACGTCATGAATCAACAAGGGCCTAGACTGGGGGCCAATAAATGATGTGCCGATATTGTAGGCGCATCCGAGATCTCTTAGAGAGAGATCTCAGCCTGGCCACGGTAATGCAAGTCATGCAAGCTCGTTGAGTCCCACCTTGCAAACGTCGACCCCTCCGTATGTGGGAGTTCAACCCGGAAGGACCACGAACTATTCAGCACTTCCTCGGCATGACGCTCGAAGAGATGTACAAATTGTTCTTCGGACCACAAATAAGGTGTCCGGACACCACCGAGGATGCGGGTCTGAGCTGCAAATGTCTAGATACCCAAGGAAGTAATCCCGTGGCCGAACGCGTTGTTTTTTATTTATCACAACATCATTCTGAAAGGTCGCTCTTTGACCAGGACTGGGTAACAAAGGCAGAGATGATCAGGTGTTCGGCCCCCCTTCCCGAAGGCTCAGCAGATCCAGTACTGGCCAGAATGCTCGAGTCGGCGCCTTATCAGGCGCCCTCAGGGGAAGATAAAGGGGGGAATAAAGAGGCTGATAGCAGGCCTCACTCATTATTCATCCAAACCGGGGGAATTAGTGCCTCCGCGAAGGAGGATAACCAGGGAGAAGAATCTGAAATTCCCTCTCCCCAAGGAAGGAAGAGGACCACCTCTGAAGACCCGGAAACAAAGGTTTCCAAACGGGGGAAGAAATCTTCGCCAAAGGGTCCTGCCTTGGAGGGTACTCTTGCCGCACAGTGCCCGCAAGGGGATCAGCCCTCTACCGAGCTGTAAGTAAACAAAAAGTACTTAATAGTAAAAATATCCTACATTACTTCTCAAGACAATAACCGAACCATGTATCTTGTAGTTCAGATCGTAGCCCTTCTTGACAGAGTTCGTCTTTGGGGGATCTTCTTCTGGAGATGATGGAGAGCGAAACACCTCCCCATGCCACCCTGCCTCATGAGGCGGCCGACCCTGAAGTGTCGTCGCGGAGGGTTTCTCCTGATCCGCCAAGGCCAGAGGGTAATCCTTCGGCCACTCGAAGTCCTCTGTATTCAGCTCCTAAAGAGAGCAACAGAAAGAGTCTGGAACCGTCCGGTGTGCGATCGGACACACTGAAGGATCTTCTAGAGCAAGCGGCCATCTCAGAAGCACATCGTACGCTAATGGGTACGGTGATTGAGAGGATTTCATCCGCCGAAAGCGGGTTGCATGAAACTTTTATGAGTCTACTGAAAGGCTTTGAGGTACGTGAAATAGTGTATGTTTTTGACAGTGCCGCACACGTTAGGTGTGTCCTATGCGGATAGTAGCCCCTGAGACTCTGGTTGCCGTCGAGAACGGCGGCAAACAGAGGATCATAGTCCCAGGTGTCGGTGTCAAAACCGGCGGATCTCGGGTAGGGCGTCCCGAACTGTACGTCTAAGGCGGATGGTATCAGGAGGCAGGGGAGATGATGTTTTACCCAGGTTCGGGCCCTCTTGATGGAGGTAAAACCCTACGTCATGCGTGATTATTCTTGATAATATGAGTAGTACAAGAGTTGATCTACCACGAGATCGGAGAGGCTAAACCCTAGAAGCTAGCCTATGGTATGATTGTCTGTTGTCCTACGGACTAAAACCCTCCGGCTTATATAGACACCAGAGGGGGCTAGGGTTACACAAAGTCGGTTACAAAGGAGGAGATATACATATCCGTATTGCCTAGCTTGCCTTCCACGCCAAGTAGAGTCCCATCCGGACAGGGGACGAAGTCTTCAATCTTGTATCTTCATAGTCCAACAGTCCGGCCAAAGGATATAATCCGGCTGTCCGGATACCCCCTAATCCAGGACTCCCTCAGTAGCCCCTGAACCAGGCTTCAATGACGATGAGTCCGACACACAGTGTTGTCTTCAGCATTGCAAGGTGGGTTCCTCCTCCGGATACACCACGGAAGAGTTTGAATACAAGGATAGTGTCCGACCCTGCAAAATAAGTCCCACATACCACCGTAGAGAGAATAATATTACCACAAATCTAATCTGCTGACACGTCTTGGCAGCATGACATCACGCCACGGCCCGGTAATTATTTGAACCATTTTTCTTTAACCAGCCCCGCACATAACGCGAGGCGGTTTCTTGAGACGTCTTGTCAAAGCAGAGATTGTGTTCCCCTTATTACGGGATTTTCATCAATACAAATGTGGGTAACCCAACCGTGCCTGTTGGTATGACACCTAGATTTTAGGTAAGTCTAGAAGAGCCATGAGGAGGACGCCTGATATTCATCCCCTTTATAAAGGGACAAGGCCTTTTCTTTTTTCCCTCCCGCGCTCAATCGAATCCTTCCCCCGCCTCAAGTTCTAACACCCAAAGCCCAGGTCAGGTGCTTTTGACCTTCAATCATGTCCGGATCCAGCCTTCAAGGCCGGTGGATGCCTTCCTCCGTCACGGAGGAGGACATCAAGAAGTTGAGCGAGGCCAGATATCTGACCGCCGAAATTTCGCATAGGCTGCCCGCCCGAGGGCAGGTAGTCCCTACTCTTGAACACAACGAGAGCATTGTGTTCATCTGCCACTTCCCCCGAGGACTAGGCCTCGCTCTGGATCCCTTTGTTATGGGTCTCATGTTCTGTTACAGGATGGATTTTCACGATCTGGCCCCGGATTCCCTTCTTCACATCTCGTCATTTATTGTCGTTTGTGAGGCCTTCCTCCGCATTACCCCTCACTTCGGCCTATGGCTCAAGACCTTCGATGTGAAGCCAAAGATGGTCGAGGGGCAGTAGGTAGCGTGCGGAGGTGCTCTAATAAGAAAAATTGCTGATGCTCCATGGCCAAAGGGTTCCTTTCCAGAGGTGTCCGGATCGTGGCAACGGGAGTGGTTTTATGTCACAGCTCCCCAAAGTGCCAAGTGGGTAGCTGCCCCCACCTTTCGCTCGGGCCCTCCACCACAACTGATGTCATGGATCAGCGGGGGGCTGAGCTGGGGTCCAGCCAAGGACGTGCCAATACTGAAGAGCCGTATCCGAGATCTCTTCGAGGGAGATTTCAGTCTGGTTATGGTAATGCAAGTTATGCTGGTTCGTCGAGTCCATCCTGGCAAACGCCGGCCCCTCCGCATGTGGGAATTCAATCCGGAAGGACCGCGCACTATTCAGAATTTCCTCGGCATGACGCATGAGGAGATGTACAAATCGTTCTTCGGACCCCAAATAGAGTGTCCGGACACTACCGAGGACGTGGGCCTGAGTTGCAACCGCCCCGCTCCCCAAGTAAGTAATCCCATGGCCGAACACACTGTCCTTTTATTTATCATGACATCATTTTGAAGAATCGCTCTTTGACCAGGACTGGATAACAAAGGCGAAGATGATTCGGTGTTCGGCCCCCTTCCTGAAGGCTTGGACAATCCGGTGCTGGAAAAGATGCTCAAGCCAGCACCTTGTCTAGTGCCCTCAAAGGAAGATGAAGGGGGGAATAAAGAGGGCGAAAGCGGGCCTCCATCGCTACCTATTCCAATCGAGGGAATGAGTGCCTTCGTGAGGGAGGATAACCAAGGGGAAGAATCTGACATTCTCTCTCCCCGGGGAAGGAAGAGGTCTACCTCTGAAGATCTGAAAACTAAGGTTTCCAAACGGGAGAAGAAATCTCCACCTGAGGGACCTGCCTCGAGGGGTACTCTTGCAGCACAATGTCCGCGCGGGGATCAGCCCTCTATCGAGCTATAAGTAAAAGGGTGTTCAATAACGAAAATTTCTTTCTCTATTTCTGAGGAAATTAATCGAAGCATTTATCTTGCAGTTCGGATCTTAGCCCTTCTCAGCAGAGCTCGTCTTCGGGGGATCTTCTTCCGGAGATGATGGAGAGCGAAACGCCTCCCCCTGCCACACCGCCTCACGAAGCGGGCGACCCCGAGGTGTCGTCGCGGAGGAATTCATAAGGTAATCCTATGGCCACGCGAAGTCCTCAATATCCGGCTCTCGAGGGCAATCAGAAGAGTCCGGCATCGTCTGGTATGCGGTCGGACGTACTAAGGGATCTGCTGGAGAATGCGGCTATCTCAGAAGAGCACCGCACATTGATGGGTACGGTGACTAAAAAGATTTCGTCCACCGAAAGCGGGCTACATGAAGCCTTTAAGAGTCTACTGACGGGTTTTGAGGTACGTGAAATGATGTACATTTTTGAAAGTACCGCACATTTTTAGATGTGCCCTCTGTAGATAGTAGCTCCTGAGACTCTGGTTATTGTCGAAAACGGCGGCAACCAGAGGATCATAGTCCCAGGTAATAACCAGACTGCCTTTATGTGCAGGTGGTGGAGGCTCCGATGGCTAGCCGGACTGATGGGTATGATGATCTGAAGCGGCAGCTGGATGCGGCAGATGCCGACATCGTTCTTGTCAACAAGCGGCTTGACGAGGCGCAGGGTCAGTGATTTTTCTGCCAATTGTCACATAATAAGAGTAGCCTGATGCCAGTATCCTTAATATATTGTGACTGCAGATGGAGTGGCCACAGTGGAGACCCTTCAGGCGGAGCTTGCCCGAGCCAAGGAGCAAGCAGGGAGTAGCAATGCGGCCACTTTATATGTAACACCCCGGATGTAATTTACCTAATATGTAATCCAACTCTTGCCGTTTCCGGCGTTAAGTTATTTTATTTTCTCGGGTTCGGGTTTTTGTCTCCATGTGTTGTTATCGTTGTCATGCATCTCATATCATGTCATCGTGTGCATTGCAATTGCATCCGTGTTCATCTCATGCATTCGAGCATTTTCCCCGTTGTCCGTTTTGCATTCCGGTGCTTCGTTCTCCTCTGGTGGTCATTTCTACCTTTCTTTCGTGTGTGGGGATTAAACATTTCCGGATTGGACTGAGACTTGCCAAGCGGCCTTGGTTTACTACCGGTAGACCGCCTGTCAAGCTTCGTACCATTTGGACTTCGTTTGATGCTCCAACGGTTAACCGAGGGACCAAGAAGGCCTTGTGTGTGTTGCAGCCCAACACCAATCCATTTTGTCCCAAAATCCACCAAAACCATCTCCGTCATCTAGAGCGTTCGATCACGATCGCGTGGCCGAAAACCGCACCTCATTTGGACTCTCCTAGCTCCCTCTACCTCTATATATAGACCCCCTCCTCCAAATTCCGGATCCCTTTCGTCCAAACCCTAGTCCCCTTCGTATCCACGCGCCGGCGGACAAATTTACGTCCGGCCGGACATGTCCATGCCGCCCCCGCCGCCGCCACATGGCAACCGCCGCCGCCGCCTCTGAGGCCCGCCGAGCCCACCGCGGGCCCTCGGTGCCCATCGCACCGCGCCCCGCCGCCCGATTCCTTCCACCGCCCGAGCCGCCACCTACCGCCGTCACCGACCACGCCGGATGTAATTTACCTAATATGTAATCCAACTCTTGTCGTTTCCGGCGTTAAGTTATTTTATTTTCTTGAGTTCGGGTTTTTGTCTGTGTGTGTTGTTATTGTTGTCATGCATCTCATATCATGTCATCATGTGCATTGCATTTGCATACATGTTCATCTCATGCATTCGAGCATTTTCCCCGTTGTCTGTTTTGCATTCCAGCGCTTCGTTCTCCTCCGGTGGTCATTTCTACCTTTCTTTCGTGTGTGGGGATTAAACATTTCCGGATTGGACCGAGACTTGCCAAGCGGCCTTGGTTTACTACCGGTAGACCGCCTGTCAAGTTTCGTACCATTTGGACTTTGTTTGATGCTCCAACGGTTAACCGAGGGACCGAGAAGGCCTCGTGTGTGTTGCAGCCCAACACGCATCCATTTTGGCCCAAAATCCAGCAAAACCCTCTCCATCATCTAGAGCGTTCGATCACGATCGCGTGTCCGAAAACTGCACCTCATTTGGACTCTCCTAGCTCCCTCTACCTCTATATATAGACCCCCTCCTCTAAATTCCGGATCCCTTTCGTCCAAACCCTAGTCCCCTTCGTCTCCATGCGCCGGCGGACAAATTTACGTCTGGCCGGACATGTGCATTCTGCCCCCGCCGCCGCCACGTGGCAACCTTCGCCGCCGCCTCTGAGGCCCACCGAGCCCAGCGCGGGCCCTCGGGGCCCATCGCACCGCGCCCCGCCGCCCGGTTCCTTCCACCGCCCGAGCCGCCACCTACCGCCGTCACCGACCACGCCGGCCGCCGCGCCGCCCCGCACCGGCAAGCGCCGCCGCACCGGGCCAGCCACCGACCGCGCCGGTGAGCGCCAGCAACCCGGCATCGTTCCCGGCCGCGCCTCGCCGCCCGGCCTCTCCGGCCATCTCTGCCTCCGCCGCCCTCCGCCGTTCCCCTCGTCGTCGCCGACAAGTCCCTCTCCGGCCGGCCAACCCCCTCTCCGGCGAACCTCGAAGTCCATGCGGGCAGATCTGGATCCAGATCCAAAAACTCGGTTGACTTTTGCCTCAAACCCTAGATATTTTGCCCCTGTTCATCGTGCCATAACTCCGCATCCGTAGCTCCGTTTTGGGCATATAGCATATCAAAATGTTCATTTCAGAGAGTACATCATTTCATCTCATTGCATCATTTTCATTTGAGTTCATCTTGATGCCCAAAATGCTGTTAGAAGAATGCTATTTGAGATAATTGTCAAATCTGCTGCTCCAATTAGATATTTGTCATTTTTGCCATGATTTTTGTGTGCATGATATGCCCCTGAGCTCTTCATGAGTTTTGTTATATGTTCTTCCATCTATCCAGAGGTGCAATCCATGTATTTTTGTGATGTGTGGTGACTAGCACAAGCTTGCAAAGTGGAGCATTCATTAATGCTGATTTTAGGGACTTAGCTTTTCCACTAAGTCCTTGATCTGTTTATCTCATTATGCCATATCTTCATGTTGTTTCCTAGTGATCCGTGCTTTTTGAGGATGATCAGTAAGGATGTTTTGTTAATATTGTAGTGCTCTATCCATCCATGTCTTTGTTTGCAATTATGGAGCATCCTAGCTTGAGTCAATCGAGCTCTACTTTTGTCATTTCGTGAATCTGGGCAGATTGTCTACTTGTTAGCGATTTTGCCGAGGATGTTGTAGTTGATCCGTGCATGCTATGTTATTGTTCTTGCCATGTATAGCTTGTATTTTGTGTATTCTCGATGGGTGTATGATTAGTTTGTCATGACTTTCTCTGTAGTGAGTGTATCGAGCTCATAAACATGCCTACTTGATATCTGATTTTTGCATGTCCCAGTTTTCACTAAGTCTGAGAACTGATTATGTTTTTGCCATGTTCACATGCTTGCAAATGTATTTTCTGATCCCTTTTGGCTGAAGGTCACTAAGGGACTTTTGTTAAGCTCTTTGAGTATCTCTAGGCCATGCTTTACTTTTCCATGTTCAGGTCTTGTAGCATATAGTTTTCATGCTCCAAAGTGTGCTACCTGATCTGAAATTCCAGACAAGTGTTAATTTCACTAAGTCTGAAATCTGTTTACCAAATGCATTTTTGCCATGCTTGTTTGAACCTTTAATTGATGAATTGGCCGTAGCTCAGTGTTCCTCTTTTGTTAAGCATCATGAATGGATCCCTGCCATGTATTTTGATGCCATGTTTGGGTGCTGTAGCAGGTTCATCTTGTTGCATTTAGATGGCTACTTGCTGTTAATCGCAGAACGTGGTTATATTTCAATTGCTTGCCATTCCCAAACCGTAACTCCGATTCCGGAGTTCTTTATATCGTTTTCAAGCGATTTCATCTCACCTTTCCAGTGGCACACTTTGATTTCCAAGTTGAGGCCAGGTTCATTCGTTCCTTGTCAAATCTTGCATATGCATCACATATTGCATCCCGCATAGCATACCATCTTGCATCATGTTGTTTGAGTTTGCACGTGGTTGATTGTGCTCCGTTTGCTTGTTTGTCTTGTTTGGCTAGAGCCGGTAGACGAGTTCGCTAACGAGGAGCCCGTTGAGTTTGCTTTCGAGGATCTAGTCAACTCTGACAACTTTGCAGGCAAGATGATCATACCCTCGAAATCACTACTATCTTTGCTTTGCTAGATGCTCGCTCTTTTGCTATGCCTATGCTACGATGCCTACCACTTGCTTATCATGCCTCCCAAATTGCCATGTCAAACCTCTAACCCACCATGTCCTAGCAAACCGTTGATTGGCTATGTTACCGCTTTGCTCAGCCCCTCTTATAGCGTTGCTAGTTGCAGGAGAAGATTGGAGACTGTTCCTTGTTGGAACATTATTTACTTGTTGGGATATCATTATATTATCTTGTTATCTTAATGCACCTATATACTTGGTAAAGGGTGGAAGGCTCGGCCTCTCGCCTAGTGTTTTGTTCCACTCTTGCCGCCCTAGTTTCCGTCATATCGGTGTTATGTTCCCGGATTTTGCGTTCCTTATGCGGTTGGGTGATAATGGGAACCCCTTGATAGTTCGCCTTGATTAAACCTTTTCCAGCAATGCCCAACCTTGGTTTTACCATTTGCCACCTAGCCTCTTTTTCCCTTGGGTTTCTGGACCCCGAAGGTCATCTTATTTAAACCCCCCCGGGCCAGTGCTCCTCTGAGTGTTGGTCCAACCTAGAGCTCCTTGCAGTGCCACCTCAGGGAAACTCGAGGGCTGGTTTTAGTTGCACGGATTGCTTATCCGATTGTGCCCTGAGAACGAGATATGTGCAGCTCCTATCGGGATTTGTCGGCACATTCGGGCGGTGTTGCTGGATTTGTTTTAACTTGTCGAAGTGTCTTGTAGAACCGAGATACCGAGTCTGATCGGAATGTCTCGGGAGGAGGTCTATTCCTTCGTTGACCGTGAGAGCTTGTCATGGGCTAAGTTGGGACTCCCCTGCAGGGTTTTGAACTTTCGAAAGCCGTGCCCGCGGTTATCGGCAGATGGGAATTTGTTAATGTCCGGTTGTAGATAACTTGAACCTTAACTTAATTAAAATGAATCAACCGTGTGAGTTACCGTGATGGTCTCTTCTCGACGGAGTCCGGGAAGTGAACACGGTGTTGGAGTAATGCTTGTCGCAGGATGTTCTCTAGTTACTCGTTCGCGCTTTGCCTCCTCTTCTCTCTCTCTTTTGCGAACAGGTTAGCCACCATATATGCTAGTCGCTTGCTGCAGCTCCACATATTTACCTTGCCTTACCTATAAGCTTAAATAGTCTTGATCGCGAGGGTGCGAGATTGCTGAGTCCCTGTGGCTCACAGTTTACTTCCAAACCAGATGCAGGGCCTGATGATTCCGTTCTAGATGACGCGCTTGAGCTCAAGTGGGAGTTCGACGAGGACTCACGCCGTTACTATGTGTCTTTCCCTGATGATCAGTAGTGGTGCCCAGTTGGGGCGATCGGGACCGTGTCGCATGTTGGGTTTATCTTTTATTTGGGCGCCGTAGTTGGGCCATGAGTGTTTGAATGTTGTAATGCTATTTATGTACTTTGATTGACGTGGCGAGTGTAAGCCAACTATGTATCTCCCCCTTTATTATCTGTATTACATGGGATGTTGTGAAGATTGCCTAACTTGCGACATTGCTTTCAATGCGGTTATGCCTCTAAGTCGTGCCTCGACACGTGGGAGCTATAGCCGCATCGAGGGCATTACAAGTTGGTATCAGAGCCTTCCCTGACCTTAGGAGCCCCCATTGCTTGATCATTTTTAGCGGCCGAGTTGAGTCTAGAAAAAATGTTTTGAGTCATTTAGGAATTATATATCGAAGAGTTTAGGAATTCTTTTTACTCCCCAGTCTCCTCATCGCTCTGGTAAGGCATCCTGACGTAGAGTTTTGACTCTTATCTTCTCAAATTTCACTAAAAAAAATTTTAGGATCACGCGGGTATCTTGGAACCGTTCCGATGGTGTTGTGACAAGAACATTGTTCTTGGTGCCTCCTGTCTTTAGGGGTTGTGGCAGTGTCCCGGGGAGTTGAGCTCCGAGGTGTTGTCGTCACAATTTTATCGTTGTAGTTCTGGAATACCTGAGTTTAGTACGCCGACATCGAAAATCTCTTTTATGCAGTTCGTTGGTGAGATAAACTCGACGCCACCCAGTACTGGGGCGGGAGTTCAGGAGTATCGTAACATGTATAACGGATGCATTTCGAAGGTTGAGGTAGATGGTTTCCGAAGTTTTCTCGGTTATGTGTTGAAGGATGGATACAGCTGGATGTAGGATTTGCTAGATTTGGGTGAGATATTATGCTTCCCCTGTATCCCCAACACCTGATTGCATAACCGGAAAGGTTCGGTAATTTCATAGGTGGGAATTCTTGTAGCTCTAGTTCTTGTTCCACGGATATTGGGTTTGAGATTGGGATTTCTTACCGAGTATTCGTTCTTGATCCGTACCTTGTTGATTTATTTCTCTACCTAAATTCTAAGTGGATTCTCAATTTATGGATATGTGACCATTTCAAGTGGAATGCATTCGTTCTTATGTTCGGATGTGAAGACTTTATGTTGCAATCTCAACCCGTTTGATTCAGCTTCATTTTATCTGTCAATGTGCTAACGGTTGTCACCCTCTTCAGGATGGCTCCCGCTAAGAGCACCAATCAGAATCAGAATCAGGATCTGCCACCACCTCCTCCTCCTCCGGAGGCATGGCAAGCTGTGATGGCCGCAACCATTGAAAACACACAGTTGATCATGCAAATTCTTCAAGAGCGCAATCAAGTGAACCAAGGCAACCAAGGCAACAATCAGAATCACTTTGCTACACTCAACCAGTTCCTTGCGAACGGGCCAAAGACTTTCAGCAATTGTGTTGAGGCAACTGATGCTGACGATTGGCTCATGGATCTGTGCAAGCATTTCGAGTGCAGTAACGTCAGGCCTGAGGACTTCGTCAAGTTCGCTTCCTTCCAACTCAAAGACCAAGCTGCAGAATGGTTCCAGCAGTACAAGGATTCCAGAGAAGGCCGTGTGATTACCTGGGATGAATTCCGTCAAGACTTCAAAGCTCATCATATTCCTCAGAGCGTGGTTGAGAGCAAGCATGAGGAATTCCACAACCTGAAGCAAGGCTCTTTGTCTGTCTATGACTACAACAAGTTGTTCGAGAAGCTCGCCCGCTTTACTAAGCAGGACGGCCCTGACGAGAAGAGCATGATATACCAGTTCAGGGGTGGTCTTAGAGAAGAAATCCAGCTAGCTCTTGTTCTCTTTGAGCCCTTGAGATACGATGAGTTCTACAACATGGCATTGAAGCAAGAGGCTGCTCAACTGAGGTGTGATGCTTCCAAGAAGAGAGTCAGAGATGCTACTCCTTCTTCCTCTACTCAAGTGGCCAAGCAGCAGAAGTATTTGCTTCCTCCTCCTCCGTTCCGTCAGCCGTTTCAGCAAAAGAGCAAAGGTGGCAGTGGATCTTCCCACCCACCCAACCCTGGCTTTCAGAACAAGACTTCGTCTCAAGCTCCAAGATCGAGTGCTTTGTATCACCATTCGCTTTCAGAGGTCACGTGCAACAAGTGCCAACAGAAGGGTCACTATGCCAACAAATGCTTCAACCAGAGGCGTCTTCCTCCTCCTCCTGTGAGATCGGCAAGTACAACTCTGGTCAAGCATAACCCCAAGTACGCCAAGGTTAATATGGTGAATGGAGCTCAGGCAGAGGACTCGTCAGATGTCATCATGGGTAACCTTCCTGTTAACGATATTCCTGCAAGAGTTCTTTTTGACACTGGTGCATCGCATTGTTTCATGTCGAGACCTTTTGCATCTAAGCATGATTTTGTTACTCAAGTGTTGTCGAAACCATTGGCTATTGTCTCTCCGGCCCGTCAAATGACATCTCGAGTATGTGTTCCGGATGTTACAATAACTTTGGGTGACTATAAGTTCTTGTCTTCTCCAAATGTTCTTGGTGACTCGGATATTGATCTTATTCTCGGAATGGATTGGCTTTCTAAGCACAAGGCACATCTTGATTGTGGTGCCAGGCAGATTCAATTGACTCATTCGTCTGAGGATGTAATTGTCTTTGCCGCTCGTGATGATACCATCCGTCTGTTTTCTCTCAATGAGAAGGGTGAGCTGGATGCTATCTCGCAAATCCCAGTCGTTTGCGAATATCAAGACGTCTTTCCAGAAGAGCTTCCAGGAATGCCTCCGCACCGGCCAGTTGAATTCGTCATTGATCTTGAGCCCGACACGGAACCTGTGTGCAAGCGTCCTTACAAGCTCGGACCTGAAGAGTTGAAGAAGCTGAAGAAGCAACTCGATGTTCAAGAGAGAATGGGCCTCATCCGACCTAGTTCTTCTCCGTGGGGTTGTGGTGTTCTTTTTGTGAAGAAGAAGGATGGAACGGACTGACTCTGTGTGATTACCGTCCATTGAACAAGAAGACTATCAAGAATAAATACCCACTTCCCAACATCAACGAGCTATTCGAGCAACTCAAAGGTGCCCAAGTATTCTCCAAGCTTGATCTCCGTATGGGTTATCACCAGATTCGAATCCGTGAGCAAGATATTCCCAAGACGGCTTTCAGGACAAGCTTTGGTTCATATGAATACACTGTCATGTCTTTTGGCCTCGTCAACGCTCCTCCGACTTTCTCTCGCATGATGAACTTCATCTTCAACGCCTACACCAACGACTTTGTTTTGGTCTATCTTGACGACATTCTGGTCTTTTCGAAGAACAAGGACGATCATGCCAAGCACTTGCGTTTGGTACTCGATAAGCTTGGAGAACACAAGTTCTACGGCAAGTTCTCCAAGTGCGAATTTTGGCTCGATGAGGTTCTTTATCTTGGTCATATCATCTCAGCCAAGGGCATTGCGGTGAATCCTGAGAAGGTGTCTGCAATTGTGAATTGGGAACCACCTCAGAACGTGAAGCAACTCCGTAGCTTCCTCGGTCTCGCAAGCTACTGTCGAAGATTCGTTGAAAACTTTTCTAAGATCGCGAAGCCTATCTCAAACCTTCTCCAGAAGCACGTCAAGTACGTTTGGTCTCCGGAATGTGACATCGCTTTCAACACTTTGAAAGAGAAATTGGTCACTGCTCCAGTTCTGACTCCGCCTGATGAATCCAAGCTGTACGAGGTCTTTTGTGATGCCTCTCTCCATGGTCTTGGCGCAGTGTTGATGCAAGAGAAGAAAGTTGTGGCTTATACCTCTCGCCAGTTGAAGCCCAACGAGAAGAACTACCCCACTCACGACCTTGACTTGGCGGCAGTTGTGCATGCTCTTTTGACTTGGAGACATCTCTTATTGGGAAGAAAAGTGGACATCATCACTGACTACAAGAGTCTCAAGTACATCTTCACTCAGCCTAATCTCAACCTCAGACAAACTCGATGGGTCGAAATGATTCAAGAGTATAATCTGAGTATCGAGTATACTCCAGGAAAGGCCAATGTGATTGCTGACGCATTGAGCAGGAAGGCTTATTGCAACAGTATGATTCTCAAGCCTTATCAACCCGAGCTTTGTGAAGCTTTCCGCAAACTTAATCTGCAAGTGGTTCCTCAAGGTTTCCTCGCCAACCTTCAAGTCTCTCCCACCTTGGAAGACCAGATTCGCCAAGCTCAACTTCTTGATGCTATGGTGAAAAAGTTGAAGATTGGGATTGCCAAGAGTCAACCCAAGTACAAGTGCTACCGCCTTGATGACAAGGATACTCTCTTCTTCGAGGATCGCATTGTCGTGCCCAAAGGTGACCTTTGTAAAGTGATCAGGAACGAGGCTCACAATTCTCTCCTCTCCATCCACCCTGGGAGCACGAAGATGTATCAGGACCTCAAGCAGGCTTATTGGTGGACTCGAATGAAGCGCAAGATTGCTCAGTTCGTGAATGAGTGTGATGTCTGCAGAAGAGTGAAGGCAGAACACCAAAGGCCAGCTGGTCTCCTCCAACCTCTTGCCATTCTAGAATGGAAGTTTGACCACATTGAGATGGACTTCGTGACTGGGTTTCCTAAGTCCAAGCTTGGCAATGATGCTATATTCGTTGTCATCGACAAACTCACTAAAGTGGCTCACTTTCTGCCTATCAAAGAGTCAATCACTGCAGCTCAATTGGCGGAGCTCTATACCTCTCGAATTGTCTCTCTGCACGGTATTCCTCAAGTGATATCTTCAGACCGTGGCAGCATCTTTACCTCCAAGTTTTGGGATTCTTTTCAGAAGGCCATGGGCACCAACATCCGCTTCAGCACAGCTTTCCATCCTCAAACTAGCGGTCAAGTCGAGCGTGTCAATCAGATTCTTGAAGATATGCTCAGGGCTTGTGTGATCTCCTTTGGCATGAAGTGGGAGGATTGTCTTCCTTATGCTGAATTCTCCTACAACAACAGTTTTCAAGCAAGTTCGGGCAAGGCCCCATTTGAAATTCTGTATGGAAGGAAGTGCCGTACCCCTCTCAACTGGTCTGAAACCAGTGAACGTCATCTTTTGGGTAATGACTTAATCACAGAGGCAGAGGAAATGTGCAAAGTCATTCGAGATAACCTCAAAGCAGCCCAATCCTGCCAGAAGAGCTACTATGATAGTAAGCACCGTGATTTGGCTTTCAAGATCGGAGATCATGTTTACCTCCGCGTCTCTCCAATGAAAGGTAATCGTCGCTTCGGTATCAAAGGGAAGCTTGCCCCCAGATACGTGGGACCTTTCAAGATCGTCAGCAAGAGAGGCGATCTCCCCTATCAACTCGAGCTTCCTTCAAACTTTGCAAATGTGCATGACGTGTTCCATGTCTCTCAGCTCCGTAAGTACTTCAAGACTCCTGACCGCACCGTCAACTTCGAGGACATTGAGCTCCAAGAAGATATCTCTTATCGTGAGCACCCCGTTGCTATTCTTGAAGAGACTGAACGCAAGACTCACAACAAGTCAATCAAATTCCTCAAAGTCAAGTGGTCACACCATTCCGACCGTGAAGCTACCTGGGAACGCAAGGATCACCTCCGTTCTGAATACCCGGCGTTCTTTCTGTCCTAGATCTCGGGACGAGATCCTCTCGTAGTGGTGGAGTGCTGTAACACCCCGGATGTAATTTACCTAATATGTAATCCAACTCTTGTCGTTTCCGGCGTTAAGTTATTTTATTTTCTTGGGTTCGGGTTTTTGTCTGCGTGTGTTGTTATTGTTGTCATGCATCTCATATCATGTCATCATGTGCATTGCATTTGCATACATGTTCATCTCATGCATTCGAGCATTTTCCCCGTTGTCTGTTTTGCATTCCAGCGCTTCGTTCTCCTCCGGTGGTCATTTCTACCTTTCTTTCATGTGTGGGGATTAAACATTTCCGGATTGGACCGAGACTTGCCAAGCGGCCTTGGTTTACTACCGGTAGACCGCCTGTCAAGTTTCGTACCATTTGGACTTTGTTTGATGCTCCAACGGTTAACCGAGGGACCGAGAAGGCCTCGTGTGTGTTGCAGCCCAACACGCATCCATTTTGGCCCAAAATCCACCAAAACCCTCTCCATCATCTAGAGCGTTCGATCACGATCGCGTGTCCGAAAACTGCACCTCATTCCGGATCCCTTTCGTCCAAACCCTAGTCCCCTTCGTCTCCACGCGCCGGCGGACAAATTTACGTCCGGCCGGACATGTGCATTCTGCCCCCGCCGCCGCCACGTGGCAACCTTCGCCGCCGCCTCTGAGGCCCACCGAGCCCAGCACGGGCCCTCGGGGCCCATCGCACGGCGCCCCGCCGCCCGGTTACTTCCGCCGCCCGAGCCGCCACCTGCTGCCTTCACCGACCTCGCCGGCCGCCGCGCCGCCCCGCGCCGGCAAGCACCACCGCACCGGGCTGGCCACCGACCGCGCCGGTGAGCGCCACCGACCCGGCACCGTTCCCGGCCGCGCCTCGCCGCCCGGCCTCTCCGGCCATCTCCGCCTCCGCCGCCCTCCGCTGTTCCCCGCGTCGTCGCCGGCAAGTCCCTCTCCGGCCGGCCAACCCCCTCTCCAGCGAACCTCGAAGTCCGTGCGGCCAGATCTGGGTCCAGATCCAAAAACTCGGTTGACTTTTGCCTCAAACCCTAGATATTTTGCCCCTATTTGTCGTGCCGTAACTTCGCATCCGTAGCTCCGTTTTGGGCATATAGCATATCAAAATGTTCATCTCAGAGAGTACATCATTTCATATCACTGCATAATTTTCATTTGAGTTCATCTTGATGCCCGAAATGCTGTTAGAAGAATGCTATTTGAGATAATTGTCAGATCTGCTGCTCCAATTAGATATTTGTCATTTTTCCATGATTTTTGTGTGCATGATATGCCCCTGAGCTCTTCATGAGTTTTGTTATATGTTTTGCCATCTATCCAGAGGTGCAATCCATGTATTTTTGTGATGTGTGCGGTGACTAGCACAAGCTTGCAAAGTGGAGCATTCGTTAATGCTGATTTTAGGGACTTAGCTTTTCCACTTAGCCTATTTTGAGGATGATCAGTAAGGATGTTTTGTTAATATTGTAGTGCTCTATCCATCCATGTCTTTGTTTGCAATTATGGATCATCCTAGCTTGAGTCAATCGAGCTCTACGTTTGTCATTTCGTGAATCTGGGCAGATTGTCTACTTGTTAGCGATTTTGCCGAGGATGTTGTAGTTGATCCGTGCATGCTATGTTATTGTTCTTGCCATGTCTAGCTTGTATTTTGTGTATTCTCTATTGGTGTATGCTTAGTTTGTCATGAATTTCTCTGTAGTGAGTGCATCGAGCTCGTAAACATGCCTACTTGATATCTGATTTTTGCATGTCCCAGTTTTCACTAAGTCTGAGAAATGATTATGTTTTTGCCATGTTCACATGCTTGCAAATGTATTTTCTGATCCCTTTTGGCTCAAGCTCACTAAGGGACTTTTGTTAAGCTCTTTGAGTAGCTCCATGCCATGCTTTTCTTTGCAATGTTCAGGTCCTGTAGCATATAGTTTTCATGCTCCAAAGTGTGTTACCTGATCTGAAATTCCAGACAAGTGTTAATTTCACTAAGTTTGAAATCTGTTTACCAAATGCATTTTTGCCATGCTTGTTTGAACCTGTTAACGGATGAATTGGCCGTAGCTCAGTGTTCCTCTTTTGTTAAGCATCATGAATGGATCCCTGCCATGTATTTTGATTCGATGTTTGGGTGCTGTAGCATGTTCATCTTGTTACATTTAGATGGCTACTTGCTGTTAATCGCAGAACGTGGTCATATTTGAATTGCTTGCCATTCCCAAACCGTAACTCCGATTTCGGAGTTCTTTATATCGTTTTCAAGTGATTTCATCTCACCTTTCCAGTGGCACACTTGGATTTCCATGTTGAGGCCAGGTTCATTCGTTCCTTGTCAAATCTTGCATATGCATCACATATTGCATCCCGCATAGCATACCATCTTGCATCATGTTGTTTGAGTTTGCACGTGGTTGATTGTGCTCCATTTGCTTGTTTGTCTTGTTTGGGTAGAGCCGGGAGATGAGTTCTCTAATGAGGAGCCCGTTGAGTTTGCTTTCGAGGATCCAGTCAACTCTGACAACTTTGCAGGCAAGATGATCATACCCTCAAAATCACTACTATCTTTGCTTTGCTAGATGCTCGCTCTTTTGCTATGCCTATGCTACGATGCCTACCACTTGCTTATCATGCCTCCCAAATTGCCATGTCAAACCTCTAACCCACCATGTCCTAGCAAACCGTTGATTGGCTATGTTACCGCTTTGCTCAGCCCCTCTTATAGCGTTGCTAGTTGCAGGAGAAGATTGGAGACCGTTCCTTGTTGGAACATTATTTACTTGTTGGGATATCATTATATTATCTTGTTATCTTAATGCACCTATATACTTGGTAAAGGGTGGAAGGCTCGGCCTCTCGCCTAGTGTTTTGTTCCACTCTTGCCGCCCTAGTTTCCGTCATATCGGTGTTATGTTCCCGGATTTTGCGTTCCTTACGCGGTTGGGTGATAATGGGAACCCCTTGATAGTTCACCTTGATTAAAGCTTTTCCAGCAATGCCCAACCTTGGTATTACCATTTGCCACCTAGCCTCTTTTTCCCTTGGGTTTCTGGAGCCCGAGGGTCATCTTATTTAAACCCCCCCGGGCCAGTGCTCCTCTGAGTGTTGCTCCAACCTAGAGCCCCTTGCAGTGCCACCTCGGGGAAACTCGAGGGCTGGTTTTAGTTGTACGGATTGCTTATCCGATTGTGCCCTGAGAACGAGATATGTGCAGCTCCTATCGGGATTTGTCGGCACATTCGGGCGGTGTTGCTGGATTTGTTTTAACTTGTCGAAGTGTCTTGTAGAACTGAGATACCGAGTCTGATCGGAATGTCTCGGGAGGAGGTCTATTCCTTCGTTGACCGTGAGAGCTTGTCATGGGCTAAGTTGGGACTCCCCTGCAGGGTTTTGAACTTTCGAAAGCCGTGCCCGCGGTTATCGGCAGATGGGAATTTGTTAATGTCCGGTTGTAGATAACTTGAACCTTAACTTAATTAAAATGAATCAACCGTGTGAGTTACCGTGATGGTCTCTTCTCGGCGGAGTCCGGGAAGTGGACACGGTGTTGGAGTAATGCTTGTCGTAGGATGTTCTCTAGTTACTCGTTCGCGCTTTGCCTCCTCTTCTCGCTCTCTTTTGGGAACAGGTTAGCCACCATATATGCTAGTCGCTTGCTGTAGCTCCACATATTTACCTTGCCTTACCTATAAGCTTAAATAGTCTTGATCGCGAGGGTGCAAGATTGCTGAGTCCATGTGGCTCACAGTTTACTTCCAAACCAGATGCAGGGCCTGATGATTCCGTTCCAGATGACGCGCTTGAGCTCAAGTGGGAGTTCGACGAGGACTCACGCCGTTACTATGTGTCTTTCCCTGATGATCAGTAGTGGTGCCCAGTTGGGGCGATCGGGACCGTGTCACATGTTGGGTTTATCTTTTATTTTGGCGCCATAGTCGGGCCATGAGTGTTTGAATGTTGTAATGCTATTTATGTACTTTTATTGACGTGGCGAGTGTAAGCCAACTATGTATCTCCCCCTTTATTATCTATATATACATGGGATGTTGTGAAGATTGCCTAACTTGCGACATTGCTTTCAATGCGGTTATGCCTCTAAGTCGTGCCTCGACACGTGGGAGCTATAGCCGCATCGAGGGCGTTACATTATAGGCGGCCGAAGAGTTAAGGGCTGAACAGGCCGCACATTGCGAGAGCAAAGAAAAAATTGCCAAGATGGCCGTGGAGTTAAAAGATGCTGCTGAACGTTACCGACTTCTTGAAGAGGAAAACCGGGCGAAAGCGACGGACCTGGAGAAGGCCGGGGTGGCTGCCAAGGAAGCCCGCTCCAAAATTAGAGCGACGAAGGAGGGGCTGAATCAAGCTGCAGATATCGTGTCTGGGAAGCCCTTCTTGTTGCAGACTAAGTTCGGAGATCCGAAGTATGCTCCTCTGGACCGGCTATGGAATTCTACAGACGCGTACATGGATTTGGCTGCCAGCGCTGCTGATGCCGCCGAGTACTTCAAGGATCAGAAAGGTCCCGAAGTGGAGAAGCAGTTCTGGTCACAGTTTCACGCTCCAGTCTGTCCGCTGCTGCTGAATGAGCGATTGACCAGTTGGGCCGAGCTCCATAGGTTGTCCGGACTTGCCATGAGGTCCGTTGTGGATCACCTGTGGCCGGGAGGGCCAAGGCCGAGTAGCTACTTTAGCTTAGTGCAACAATTCCTTGAAGTTGTGCCACGCATCGATGTTGTAAAGAGATCAGCGTGCATAGAAGGTGCGCGGATGGCCCTTGCCCGTGTCAAAACATACTGGGTGTAGATGGAGGCCACAACTATTGCGGCACAGGGTTCCGCCATAGGCCGAGTGGCTGCCGAGCACTACTTTGAAGAAGTCCTTGAAGGAGGTCGTTCAATAGAGGCGCAGTGCTCGAAGAATATTATTTTCCAGTGACATGTAGTCCCATTGTACGAACCATGTTTTATTGAATTTATCAAGGCTGTATTTATACTTTTGCCCAAAAGTGCTATGATGCCTCCTGTGCGGCCGTTTATGTATATATGTGTATAACCTGAAAGATGGCAGTCGTCGGCTTCAGCCCCCACGCATATAATGCGGGGGTGTTCGCAAAAGACGCATGCTCACACTTGATCCAACGTCTTGGTCCATTAAGGAGGTGATAGCGCAGCGAACGAGGCAACCGGACTATAATGCTTTAACACTTTCACATAGCCAGAGGAGTTTGACATGGGGCTACTATACAGCCCCTGGTGGCTCCGCGCTCATCCGGATTCGGGGCGCATACATGCTGGCCGGGAAACGGACCTTCGTTAAGGCGGAGGAATGCCGAAGATTCTGCTAGGTCATCAAGTAGTTGACCAGTCTCACGCTACATCATGACAGTCAGTTTTCGGCTTTCTCTACTGAGGTGGTCCTCCGGATGAACCAGGGAACAATCACAGTAGTTCTCCTGGTGCTGCCTTAGCCGATAGAGTGGAACGTAAGGCAGCCAAACAAAGGAGCCGGGCAAACCCAACATTTGACCAAAGACATGATTCGGAGCTGATGCATATAAGGCCAAACTCGCGACGCCGAACACTCCCTGAGGTATTCGGTCTTTATTATGTGAACCGGGCCTAAACAGTGCCCTTTGTAATAAGCCCCAGGTGTCCAGGTACATGCAATATTCTAACTTGGCCATATGCCAATACGTCAGCATCCTTCTCAATTGTACTGAGAATCCGAGGGATGTGTATCAACAAGAAACAGTAAAAAAGGTTTACGTAGGGTCTTAATCTAAAAAGAATCCTTGGAACGGGTCCTTGCTGCACGTCTGCGCATGTGTCTCCGTTGTGCCATATTCTGGACGGGTGTAGCATGATGGTCATCTGAAAAAGAGAGGAACTTAATTGAAAAGTTGCCATGCAAAAGGTAAGTTATACTAAATAAACAATATATAGTTCAAAATGAGTAAAGTTGAGCCTGATTGCCACTTGAGTGCGCGCGTTGAGCCCCTTGTATTGTAATAGGGGTATAGCCATCAAACCTGTATCAATTACATATAGCTGCGCCGGACTCGTCCAACCGTGTCCATGGTCTTAACAACCTGTCAGATGTTTTAGTTGGTGAGGTCGTTTAGTGTGCGGCTGCCAAGGCAGCCGCACGGTCTTCCGCGCGCAAGGAGCGCTCAATATTTCCATTTACTGTAATGATGGCACGTGGACCGGGTATCTTAAGCATGAGGGAAGCGTAATGCGGTATTGCATTAAAGCGAGCGAAAGCTTCACATGCGAGTAGTGCTTGATAGCCACTTTGGAACGGAGCGATGTGGAAGGTTAAATGTTCGCTGCGGAAGTTATTGGGGAAGCCGAATATAACCTCTAGTAGTAGGGAGCCCGTGCCAAGGTGCACTGGGCCTGGCATTACTCCTTTAAAGGTAGTATTGCTATGGCTAATTTTTGTTGGGTCTATCCCCATTTTGCGGACCGTGTCCTGATATATCAGCTTTACACTACTGCCGCCGTCCATCAGGACTCGTGTGAAGTGGTATTCGTCAATTATTGGGTCTAATACCAAGGCAGCCGATCCTGCACGCCGGATACTTGCCGAGTACTCCCGATGGTCAAAGGTAATCGGTTGGGACAACCAGTGGCAGAACTCCGTGGTGATAGGCCCTGGGGCATGTGTCTCTAGGAGTGCCGCTTTGTTTCTCCCCTTTGTCACGTGTAACACATTTACTGTTTTGACTTCTGGTCGGAATTTCTTCTGTTCCCCAGTGCTTTGCTGGCGAGGCTCGTCCTCGTCTTCGCTTGGTTTATCCTGCCCCTTATCTTCGGCGTTGAGCTTGCCGGACTGCTTGAAGACCCAACATTCTCTATGGGTGTGATTTGCAGGTTTATCGGGGGTGTTGTGGATCGGACATGTTTTGTCTAGAATCTTGTTTAGGCTGGACAGTTCGTCTCTGTTGACTTTGGAGGGCAGCTTTTGCTGACCTGGCCGAGAGCTTCTGAATCCGGCGTTTACCGCCGTGCTCTTTGGGCTGTCTTCTTTATTCCGGCGCTTGTTTTTGCTGCGTCGTGGTTTCCCGTTTTCGTCCCTAACTTCAGATGTACTTGGGTCGCTGGTGCTGCACTGGGCTAACCAGCTATCCTCGCCCACGCAAAAGCGGGTCATGAGACTTGTTAATGCTGCCATTGTTCTCGGATTTTCTTGGCCGAGGTGTCTGGCGAGCCATTCATCTCGAACGCTGTGTTTCAAAGCCGCTAAGGCTTTAGCGTCCGGACAGTCGACTATTTGGTTCTTTTTAGTGACAAACCTGTTCCAAAGCTTTCGGGCTGACTCTCCGGGCTGTTGAGTTATATGACTTAAATCGTCTGCATCCGGTGGTCGGACATAGGTCCCTTGAAAATTTGCCTAAAAAGCATCTTCGAGCTCTTCCCAGCTTCCAATGGAGTTTTTGGGGAGGCTTTTAAGCCAGTGCCAAGCTGGCCCTTTGAGCTTGAGGGGTAAGTACTTGATGGCGTGGAGATCGTCTCCTCGAGCCATGTGGATATGGAGGATGTAGTCCTCAATCCAGACCCCAGGGTCTGTCGTTCCGTCGTATGCCTCTATGTTTACGGGTTTGAATCCCTCTGGAAATTGATGGTCCAGCACCTCATCGGTGAAACATAGGGGGTCTGCGGCACCCTTGTATTTGGGTGTACCGTGGTGTTGGGATGTTTGTTCTGTTGAGTTGCATACTGGAGCGCGCTTGCGTGGCCCGTAGATGGATCTGGTTGCGCCGTACTTTTGATGCGAGCCCTCATGTGGGTTGCGTACTGGCTTATGTGCGGCATCGTTTGCCGCTCTATGTTGCCCACGAGGACGTCTATCCGACCGGATTGACATTTTGTTTTTTGATTGCAGGCGATCTAAGGCCTCCTCATCGAATTCAGGTAGCAGCTTTCGCTTTGGGTAGCTCTTGGTATGGCGATTACCGCCGTACTTCGCTGCAGTGTTGAGTACTTCGCTCCATCTGATTCTGAGTGTGTCTTGTGCAGTCCTGAGCCTTTGCTTCTACTTTTTCAGACTCCTCGCAGTGGCAACAAGCCTTTTATGGGTATTCTGTTGCTCCGGGTGCCTGTCCGGTGTGATGTTATCCGAACTGTTATCTTTGACGGAGTCAGGTTGTTTGGTTTGATTCTCCGTGTTGTCGTGGTCGGACGACGGTTCAATGCCGTGTTTGTCGTCCGCTGGCTTGCCTTGCTCTATCGCTGGGTTTATATGATCGCTGCTTCTGCCGAGGTGGGATTTGGAGCGGCGCTTACGCCGCCACTTTGACTGCTTCTCGAGGGAACAACCCTTCGCTGCGTCCTTCCGTTCCTCGTCGTCGTTTTCTTTGGGTGTGTCCACCATGTATACATCACATGATGAAGTGGGCGTCCAGTGCCCTGTGGGCAGTGGTTCCTGTTCGTCTCATGCATCGTCGTCCATACCGTCGATGTCTTCAGAGTCGAAATCCAGCATGTCGTTCAAATCGTCGACAATGGCTACTAAGTGGATGGTGGGTGGGTGGCGAATTTCTTCGTCCTCCGCATCCCAATCCTGCCAAACATAGTTCGGCCAGGACTCTCCTGACAGGGATAGAGACCTTAATGAGTTCAGCATGTCGCCAAAGGGCGAGGGCCGAAAGATATCTGCGAAGGTGAACTCCATGATCGGCGCCCAGTTGGATTCGATAGGTACGGGCGCAGGCGGTTCGGAGTCCGTGGCCAGGGGAGAATCCGGCAATTCGGCGTCACGGCTCTCGTGAAGGGTAAGGTCGATACTCGGCTCGATCGCCGATGAGAGTGCGGCCTCTGTGGCGGGGTCTATCCACCCGTCCATGGATGGCGCAATTGGCTCCGAATTGAGGGTCGGAGCGGTTGCCCGTGTGGTTTCCTAAACACTGTCCGATGGTAGAGCCAAATCATGCTCATCGTGACCATGTGGCGCGCTTGGTAGGGGCTCGAATCCGTCGAAGATCAAGTCTCCACGAATGTCGGCCATGTAGTTTAAGCTTCCAAACCTGACCTGGTGGCTAGGGGCGTAACTCTCGATCTGCTCCAGATGGCCAAGCGAGTTGGCCCGCAGTGCGAAGCCGCCAAATACAGAGTTCTTTCCGGGGAGAAAAGTCTCACCCTGGACTGCAATGTCGGTGTTAAAACCGGCGGATCTCGGGTAGGGGGTTCTGAACTGTGCGTCTAAGGCCGATGGTAATAGGAGGCAGGGGACACGATGTTTTACCCAGGTTCGGGCCCTCTTGATGGAGGTAAAACCCTACGTCCTGCTTGATTTATTCTTGATGATATTAGTATTACAAGAGTTGATCTACCACGCGATTAGAGAGGCTAAACGCTAGAAGCTAGCTTATGGTATGATTGTATGTTGTCCTACGGACTAAAACCCTCCGGTTTATATAGACACCGGAGGGGGCTAGGGTTACACAAAGTCGGTTACCAAAGGATCCAAAGATGGTGGCCTATCGAAACGCTGTCCTAAAGATGTCAGCTAGGTTCGAGAGGCTCGAATTTCACCATGTGGCTGGGGAAAACAATCAAGCGGCGGATATCCTCGCCCGCATCGGTGCAAAATGTTATGTGGTCCCCCCAACATCTTTTTGGAGAGGTTGTTTAAGCCATCCGTGGTATGGGACGGGGACACCGGTAACAATAGTCTGAATCTGGCCAAAATGCCCGATACCGAACACTCTGACATAATCAGAGGCTCTGCCACCGAAATAACACCTTCAGCCCACGTAATAATGGCCATCATCGCCCCGTGGACTGAACCATTCCTGGCCTACCTAACTAGGCAAGAACTTCTCGAGGACCAAAATGAGGCACGCTGCATAGTGCGGCGATCCAAAGCCTACAGGGTCCACGAGGGAGAGATGTATAAAAAAAGCACTACCGGAGTCCTTCAAAGGTGCATCTCCGAAGTGGAAGGGCGGAAACTCTTTGCAGAAATTCACGCCGGACTCGGCGGCCACCACGCCGCAGCCCAGGCCCTTGTAAGCAAGGCCTTCCGTATAGGTTTTTATTGGCCGACGGCCCGGGCAGACGCACAAGACTTGGTCCAACGCCACGCCGGTTGCCAGCTTTTTGCAAACCAAAGCCACATGCCACCTAGCGCCCTCCAAACCATCCCCATTACCCGTCCCTTCGCGGTCTGGGGGCTTGACATGGTTGGACCCCTTAAAGGGGGAACCCATAAGAAAAAATACTTACTGGTCATGGTGGAGAAATTCACCAAATGGATAGAAGCCAAACCTGTTAAAACGGCCAAATCCGGAACGGTGATAGACTTCATATCCAGGGTTGTGCACCGTTATGGCGTCCCCCATAGCATCATCACTGACAACGGCACAAACTTCACGGTCGACGAGGTAAAACTCTGGTGCAGCAACATGGGCATCAAGCTCGATTATGCTTCAGTCTATCACCCACAAACCAATGGCCAAGTTGAGCGAGCAAATGGTCTTATCATGAGCGGCATTAAACCCAGACTAGTGCGGTCCTTAAAGGAGTCTAACATGCACTGGGTAGAGGAGCTCGACTCCGTACTCTGGGGCTGTGGACCATGCCGAATCGTACTACCGGATATACACCCTTCTTTATGGTGTACGGCGCAGAGGCGGTTCTGCCCTGCGACATAATTCATGACTCACCTCGAGTGCGCATGTACGAAGAAAGAGAAGCCGAGCTCGATCGGCAGGACAGTCTGGACACACTGGAGGAGGAGTGCGACATTGCAAAAGCATGTTCCGCATTCTATCAGCAACAGGCTCGCAGATACAAAAGCAAAGAAGTACGGGCCAAAGGTTATAACATTGGCGAGTTAGTTCTATGCCTGACGGAGAAGAAAAAGACCAAGCTCGAGCCCAAATGGGAAGGTCCCTTCATTATTGACCAAGTTCTGACTGGTGGAGCGTACCGTCTGCGGGATGCATCGAATAATCGACTTGAGCCGATCCCATGGAACGCAGCCAGGCTCCGAAGATTCTACGCCTAGCGCTGGACTCTATGTTCGTCTCCTTCCTCTATCCATTTTTTGCGTATGCATTATCTATCTTTTTTCTCTTTCTTTCTTTTATTCTTTCTCAAGGCCTTCAAGGGCCAACTTGTGCCTTGCTTGCACACTATAGATGCGCTAACCGCGCTCATTATACCTGGGGGCTTCTTACACAGAAGCCTAATTATCTATCTGGGCTTCATGCCCCGCACATGTGTTCTTCTTCCGCATGGACCTTTTCTTCGCCATTATATGCATCCATATGACTTAAGTTTTGGCCAAGCTGGGTTGCCTGGCTCTTGTATTTATGCCCTACGTTCCCGTTAATTCGGCTAGGGCATAAGGGGAGCACCTCTGCGATTGTTACTGCTAGGTCAGCCGGATGTGTACCTCAGACTGGGTGAAGCCGAAAGCTAGCGTTCTTAAGGGAATATTCGGTCGGCGAACAAAAGATGATTTTTATTTATTTTCCATATATGCCCTAGATGTTTTGGCCTGCGGCTCTGCTTGCAGTCCGGACATGCACTTTAGGGCATGTGTACCTAGGGAAAGGAACCCCTAACGGAACTATTCTCCCTGGAAGATGTTTCTTACTACCCATGTAATATAACATAACTAGTTGGGTACTTGTCTGTTCAAGCTCTAATAACCCCTACGCCCGGTTTCCACGCATACCCCGGTTCTTATATAACTGAGCGGGTATTCGGACACACTCCGGACTATCGGGTCCCGAGGTTGAAGCGAAAAGGTCCGCCATGACAAATGATTTATAATCCGGCTAGAAGGCATTATACATGTCACTTTAATTACATAGTCATGTAGACTGACTAGATTCCTCTTCTATACCATCCAACAGGCGGTCTAGCCTACAATCCTGTTGGGAATACTTTGCGGCTAATTCTATCTCTTTCCCATCAGGCCCCATAGGTCCGACCTCGGCCATGTGGTTTGGGTCAGCCTTGGTATACCGCGTCTTCACCATGGCCTAGGCTTCCCTGGCATCTTGACGGCAGGCCGATATCTTCCATAATTGGAAGCGCCGCCGCGCTCCCTTGAGCTTCTCCGCAAGCTCTCCAATGCCTTCTGGCAGGGATACTGATGGCCACAAGGCCTGGGCAATACCTTGCATCACCTGCCGAACTTGTTCGTGCAGTTGTGAGAGCTCGGATAGAAGATCACCCGCAGACTCGGGCATCTCCTCCGCGGGACGACCCGTTAGCATACCTGCAGACATAACTCTGTTAGCCGGCTTCTCCGCCGTCCCCTTTTTAAGGGTTCGTTCAAGCACTTACTGAAAATGCCGTGTGGAAGCCGCTTATTCTCCTTCTCGGAGTCCGCAAGCTGGGCTCGAACATCTTTCAGTTCCACGCTCAGCTTGGTATTGGCGTCTTGGAGATTGTTTTTCTCCTGCCTGACCTCAGTCAGCACGTGTTCGCCAGCCTTTAGCTGTCGTATGAGATGTTGGTCCTCCCGATTCTCTCCCGATTCATCTGCAATATCTATTGTTAGATCTGCAGCCACGCCGCATGCTATATGGTACCTATCAATCTTTGAAACAAATGTTACCTGCTAGGGACTTTTTAGGTTCCTTCAATGCGGCAACGGCGGCCCGAAGTTGGGTCTTGCATTCCTCCAGCTCCTGTGACAGTCGAGTATTCT
This sequence comes from Triticum urartu, assembly GCF_056163025.1. Classification (NCBI taxonomy): domain Eukaryota; kingdom Viridiplantae; phylum Streptophyta; class Magnoliopsida; order Poales; family Poaceae; genus Triticum; species Triticum urartu. Next base: position 164,506,045 of record NC_141874.1, read on the forward strand.
TCTCTGTAAGAACCTGCACAATGGATGATCCTTAAATCAGTTCTGCTTACTGTTTCAAGTCTCAGGGGCTACTGATACATATAACCGTCAGATTTGCTTTCCCGTACATCCCTTACATACTGGTCCGTGGCTCTGGCTAGACCATTTTGAGAAGCACGGAGGTACGCGTCTCCAGAATTGAAGGCATCAAATGCCTCTGGGGAGAAGCAAGCGTCACGAAGTACGGCTTGGTGACACCTATGATTCATGGCGCTCTCAAATTCTGAATTTGTAGTGGATAGTCTATCCGCATCCTCTGTAGGAGGAGTATGCGGCGTCCGCCCCATGTCGACTTCCGCCTCTATGTCCGGTCCTGAAGCCCGACTGGTGGAAGCATGATCGACAGACTCACCGGACACATTACGGCGAGCGTTTTTTCTGTTAATGAAACATGGACGCCATTACGTTTTGATAAAGACGACAACCACAGAGAGTGGTTTTTTTCATACCTCTGCGCCCGCGCCTCTGTCCTGACTGCCTTCCTTTTTGGCCTGCCCGGCCTCGGTGCCTCTTGTTGGCGAGTTGCTACGGGTTAGGCGTGGCGTCCCGAAGGCCTTCCCTGTAAAACACCATATGTATATGGTAGGTGAAGTGTCTAAAAGGGGATCCTAGTTTTTGGAGTTGGGATATTTAGTTTTTCTTACGTACGACGCAGGAAGCAGTCCGGGATAGTCGGCCATAATGGCCACCATGGCGTCATCACAACTTAATTGATAGAACTGCCGGTCTATCAGCTCCACGAATATGTCCGGATCTTCTTCGAGTCCGGGACCAAGGGCCCGGTCAGGGTCCTCTAGTTGTGGGGATGAGCTGTTGACCTCCCTTATGGCTTTTCGCAGTTCCTGCCGCACAATGGCAAGGTGAATACCTACGACAAAGAATGCGGGAAGAATGGGAGTAGGGAGATATAACTCACCCAGCTTGGAGGGTTGTACATAGAGAATCCTTCCCGTGGATTGATGCGGACGAACTCCTCTTCTTGTCCCTTGAACAACTCGGACAGAATTTTTGCTAAAGCGGCAGCGTTGTCCGGACCCTTACGCCTGCAACGGGTGGCATCATCTTCCCCGTTAAAACACCATAGGGGGTGCCCTCGATATTGAAGTGGTTGCACTCCCCGCATTATGCATATTGACATAACCTCGATTGCTGTCAATCTTGATTGAGCCAACGCTTTAATCCGGTTCATCAGGTAAAGGACTTCTCCATTGTCTTCATCCTGGGGGCTCCGTGGGCGCCAACTTCGACATTTCTTTAGAGGAGCATTGTTGAACTAAGGAAGACCCCGCCGAACAGGGTCTGGAAGGGGGACGTCCTGCATATAAAACCATTCCGAAGGCTAGTCTTCGGACGTCTTCTTTGGAGTACCGGACAGGTATCCGGTTTCGGCGATGCGCCATATTTCGGCTCCGCCCACTTGATAAAGTGACCCCTTCTGTGTGCGGGGGACGAGGAAAAATAACCTTTTCCATAGCTCGAAATGAGCCTCACAGCCTAGGAATAACTCGCAAAGGGCAACATAGACGGCGATGTGTAATATGGAAGCAGGGGTGAAATTATGCAGTTGGAGGCCGTAAAACTGCAGGAGCCCGCGGAGGAACGGATGAATTGGAAATCCGAGTCCCCTTACTAAATAAGGAACAAGGCATACCCGCTCCCCCGTAGAGGGGCCGGGGAAGATCTCCGCTTGCTCCCCGCCATTGTAGGTGGCGAGCCCTGCTCGGACGGGAACCATATACGCTGGAGGGAGAAATCCCTTAGTCTGCAGTTTGACTAATCGACTGTGTGGGACTGAACACCTCTCCCAATCACCGGTCTTAGGGCTACGGGGGCAGGAGGAGGAGCTGCGGAGGTCGGCCATGTTGGAGTGGATTTTTCTGGAGCGCGCTCCGATGGATTCTCGCAGGGGGAGGATGATATGGATTGGATCTAAGAATCCCCATCCCTTTAATAGACAATTTATTTATCTGGCTAGGGGCGAATGTAAAAATGCCCTGGCGCCTCGTATTCATTCGACGCGTGGGAGATAGCCCTTATTGGGCGTAGAAGCCAAGAGGTCCAACATTTATGGGGCCGGACACTACTTAACAAACGTTCGAAATCTGGAGAAGAACCCACCGTGCAATGTCGAAGACAACACTGCGCGCCGGACTCATCATCATTGAAGCCTGGATCGGGGTCTACTGAGGGAGTCCTGGATTAGGGGGTATCCGGACAGCCGGATTATATCCTTTGGCCGGACTGATGGACTATGAAGATACAAGATTGCAGACTTCGTCCCGTGTCCGGATGGGACTCTAGTTGGCGTGGAAGGCAAGCTAGGCAATACGGATATGTATATCTCCTCCTTTGTAACCGACCTTGTGTAACCCTAGCCACCTCCGGTGTCTATATAAACTGGAGGGTTTTATTCCGTAGGACAACATACAATCATACCATAGGCTAGCTTCTAGGGTTTAGCCTCTCCGATCTCGTGGTAGATCAACTCTTGTACCACTCATATTATCAAGAATAATCAAGCAGGACGTAGGGTTTTACCTCCATCAAGAGGGCCCGAACCTGGGTAAAACATCGTGTCCCCTGCCTGCTGTTACCATCCGCCTTAGACGCACAGTTCGGGAGCCCCTACCCGAGATCCGCCGTTTTTGACACCGACAGGTTCCCTACTGCACGTCTGCGCTTGTGTCTCCGTTGTGCCATGTCCTGGACGGATGTAGCACGATTGTCATCTGTAAAAGAGAAGAACTTAGGTGAAAGTTGTTGTGCCAAAAAAATTGGTTATTCTCGATAAACCATTAAAATTCAAGATAAGTCAAGTTGAGCCGAACTAGCCCTGATTACACGCGGGAAGCCCCTGGTATCGTCTATGAGGGTTTAACAATTAATCCAATCTCAGGTATATCTAGTGCGCTGGACTCATCTAACCGTGTCCGCGGTCTTGACGACCTGTCATTTATTCTGGTTGGTGAGGTCTTCTAGTGCTCGGCTGTTAAAGCCGCCGCATGTTCTTCCGCGCGTAGAGAATGCTCAATATTTCCACTAACTGTGATAGTGCCATGTGGACTAGACATCATAAGCTTAAGAGAAGCATAATGTGGTACCGCATTAAAACGAGCAAAAGCTGTTCTTCTGAGTAGTGCTTGATAGCCGCTTCGGAATGGAGCAATGTCGAAGTCTAACTTCTCACTTCGGTAGTTGTCGGATGAACCGAATACAACCTCTAGTATTAGAGAGCCCGTGGAGCGGGCCTCTGGGCCTGGTATTACTCCTTTCAAGGTAGTATTACGGTGGCTGATTTTTGTCGGGTCTATCCCCATTTTGCGGACTGTGTCCTGATATATCAGATTTAGACCACTATCTCCGTCCATAAGGACTCGTCTGAGATGGTATCCGTTTATTATTGGGTCTAACACCAAGGCAGCCAATCCTTCATGCCGGATGCTTGTCGGGCGATCCCTACTATCAAAAGTGATCGGGCAGGCCAACTGGGGGTTGAACCTAGGGGTGACGGGCTCTACGGCGCGTATGTCTCGGAGTGCATGTTTTCTTCTCCTCTTCGTCACGTGGATCATGTTTACTATTTTAACCTCTGGTGGGAATTTTTTCTGTCCTCCAGTGCTTTACTAGCGAGGTTCGTCCTCGTCTTCGCTTGGTGTCTCCCTCCCCTTGTGTTTGGCGTTTAGCTTACCGGCCTGCTTGAAGACCCAGCATTCTCTGTGGGTCTGATTTGAAGGTTTATCAGGGGTGCCATGAATCTGACATAGTTTTTCTAGAATCTTGTTTAGGCTAGACGGTCCATCTCTGCTGGCTTTGAAAGGCTTTTTCCGCTGACCTGGTCGAGAGCCCCTGAATCCGGCGTTTACCGTCGTATTATCTGGGCTATCTTCTTTATTTCAACGCTTGCTTTTACTGCGTCATGGTTTTCCATTGCCATCCCTGACTTCAGATGTGCTTTGGTCGCCGGTGCTACTGCAGGCTAACCAGCTATCTTCGCCCGAGCAAAAGTGGGTCATGAGGCTTGTCAGGGCTTCCATTGTTCTCGGTTTTTCTTGGCCGAGGTGTCTGGCGAGCCATTCGTCTCGGACGCTGTGCTTGAAAGCTGCTAAGGCTTCAGCGTCTGGGCAGTCGACGATTTGGTTCCCCTTAGTGAGAAACCTATTCCAAACCTTTCGGGCTGACTCTCCAAGTTGTTGAATTATATGACTTAAATCGTCTGCATCCGGAGGTCGGACATAGGTCCCTTGAAAATTAGCCCGAAAAGCATCCTCGAGCTCCTCCCAACTTCCAGTTGAGTTTTTGGGGAGGCTTTTCAGCCAGTGCCGAGCTGGTCCTTTAAGCTTGAGGGGCAAGTACTTGCGTCGAGATCGTCTCCGCGAGCCATATGGATATGGAGGATAAAGTCCTCAATCCAGACCCCAGGGTCTGTGGTCCCGTCGTACGCCTCTATGTTCACTGGTTTGAATCCTCCTGGAAATTCATGGTCCAGCACCTCATCGATGAAACATAGGGGGTGTTCGGCACCCCTGTATTTGGATGTATCATGGCGTTCGGACGGTTGTAGTATTCGGTTTTGATTTTGTGCCGGAGCGCGCTTCCTAGATCCATAGATGGATCTGGTCATACTAGATTTTTGGCGCAAGTCCTCACATAGATCGTGTGTTGAATTATGTGCGGCCTTGTTAGCCGCTCTATCGCAGCCACAAGGTGGTTCATCCGGCCGGTTGTCCATTTTATTTTTCGGCTGTCTGGGCTCTACGGCCTCATCGTTGAATTCAGCTAATAGCTTGCGCTTTGGATAGCTCTTTATGTGGTAACTTCCATCGTACTTTTCTTCGTTGTCGAGCACTTTGTTCCACCTGCTATTGAGCGTATTTTGTGTGGCCTTAAGCATTTGCTTCTGCTTCTTTAGACTCCTCGCTGTGGCAATAAGCCTTCTGCGGAGATTCTCTTGTTCCAAGTGCCTTTCCGGGAGGATGTGTGCATCTTCATCCAGACTGTTTTCCTCCCCAGAGGGGGGTTGATGAGGTTTATCCTTGGAGTCTCCATATTCGGACATCGGATCCGTACTATGTTCGCGCTTTGCAGTTTCATCGTGCTCTGCCGCTGGGTTAATGTGGTCGTCGTTTCCTCTGGAGTCGACTGGAGTGTTATTTTCTCTTGCGCTGTAATCGCTGTTTTTGCCGAGGCGGGATTTTGAGCGGCGCCTAAGCCGACGCTTTGCTTGCTTCTCGAGGGAGCTATTCTTCACTGCATCCTGTAGTTCTTTGGTATTGTTTTCTTTGGGTGTATCCACCATGTATATGTCATGTCTTTGGAGTCGAAATTGAGCATGTCGGTTAAACCGTCGACAGAGGCTACTAAGTGGGTGGTGGGTGGGCAGCGAATTTCTTCATCGTCCGCATCCCATTCTAGCCGGACATAGTTCGGACAAGGATCTACTGACAAGGAGAGAGACCTTAATGAATTTAGCACGCCACCAAAAGGTGAGTGCTGAAAGATATCCGTGGAGGTGAACTCCATGATCAGCGCCCAATCGGATTCTATAGGCACGGACGCAGGCGGCTCGGAGTCTATGGCCGGAGACGAATCTAGTGGTTCGGCAACACGGCTCTCGTAAGGGGTGAAGTCAGTATCTGGCTCTATCGCCACTGAGAGTGCGACCTCCATGGCGGGTCTATCCACCCATCCTTGGATGGCGCAATTTGCTCCGGATTGAAGGCCGGAGTAGTCGCAGGTGTGATCTCCCGAACACTGCCGACGGCAGAGCTAAATCATGCTCGTCGTGATCGTGCGGCGCACCTGACATGGGCTCGAATCTGTTGAAGATCAAGTATCCGCGGATGTCGGCAGTGTAGTTTAAGTTTCCGAACCTGACCTGATGGCCAGGGGCGTAGCTCTCGATCTGCTCCAGATGGCCAAGCGAGTTGGCCCGCAGTGCGAAGCCGCCGGATACGAAGATCTGTCCGGGGAGGAAAAACTCACCCTGGACTGCATCGTTACCGATGATCTAAGGAGCCATCAAGCCTTACGGTGACGGCACAGTGGAACTCTCAATGAAAGCACCAATGTCGGTGTCAAAACCGGCGGATCTCGGGTAGGGGGTCCCGAACCGTGCGTCTAAGGCAGATGGTAACAGGAGGCGGGGGACACGATGTTTACCCAGGTTCGGGCCATCTCGATGGAGGTAATACCCTACTTCCTGCTTGATTGATCTTGATGATATGAGTATTACAAGAGTTGATCTACCACGAGATCATAGAGGCTAAACCCTAGAAGCTAGCCTATGGTATATTTGTTGTTGTCCTACGGACTAAACCCTCCAATTTATATAGACACCGGAGGGGGCGAGGGTTACACAGAGTCACTTACAAGGAAGGAGATCTACGTATCCGTATTGCCAAGCTTGCCTTCCACGCCAAGGAGAGTCCCATCCGGACACGGGACGAAGTCTTCAATCTTGTATCTTCATAGTCCAATAGTCCGGCCAAAGGATATAGTCCGGCTGTCCAGAGACCCCCTTATCCAGGACTCCCTTAGGTGACATCATCCAGTTGAGTGAACTCGTTCCTTGCCTCCGTCATCTATTCTGTAGAAATAAAGAAGAGTTAGAAATGAGTAGAGAAGAGTATCATGTGGCTTTTCCTACTGGTCGCGTCCTACAGTCAGCGTGTGCTCCGATACCATCTTGTAGCGACCCGATCCTAATGGACCATAGTCTCTGTGCTTGAGTGTCATCCCTAGATCGGTATTGCTGACACACATAGTAATCGAGGATTTATAGCAGAGTTCAATCACACACTTATTACATCGAGTGTCTCATAAAGAGTACTTATTACAATAATATGGCTGAAGGCCATCTAAATAACTTGTGGAAGCATCAAAGATAATTGAGTCCATCCAACTCCATGGCAAAACTGAGTGCATGACAACGACCTATCACACCTTACTCTTCGTCTGAAATTTTGCAACATGATACGTTGCAGTAGTGTAGGTCAGTACATGGAATATGCTGGCAAGATCACACTATAGAGAATAATGATGCACGAATAACTATCACTACATGCATATTTGGCTGGTGGAGGCTCTAAGTTTATCATTTGCACAAAGCTAATTTTTCCCTACAACAAAGGAATAGATGTTATTTAACTACCAATTTATGTCATTATTGAGAAGGTACCTCCAACTCAATCCCAAAATAATATTAATAACCCAACAATTTCATTAAGTAAAGTGATGAGATCAATCAATAATTCAAATACTAGATACTCAAGATGTCCATAACTGGGGACACGACTAACCATGATTAGTTTATACACTCTGCAGAGGTCTGTAAAATTTTCCCCTCAACACTCGACCACATCCATGATCGGAAGATCGAGACATAGTCTTTCTGAAGCATTAACTCTTTACTCTGTGTAGACGGTACCACCTACTTTCCCGTACATCTACTAGCCTACCACTGAAAGAGGTCACACAACTTAATCAACTATGCAAGACCCCATAATGGCTTGTGGCTGCACACAAAAGTTTCTAGGCATGAATAATATTATGATCCCTTTGAGCCTGGGTGGCATTCCATAGGATGATCACACGGGAACTCCGGGATATCCGAGGACAACACTGGATTGCTAAAGGTGCCCGCAACCAATCCACCCAGATGTGTATTAAAGTAGCCACCTTACGTTTGCCTTAGTTAAAATCTCTCACAACTTGCATGAATCTCACATACCAATCCCGTCTACAAGCATGGCTAAGCAATATGTAACAAACATATATTCACGGGGTGATAAAAGGATAATAGCTTCCTACCTCATCAACTACTTAACCATAACCACATGTTCACAATCCTACTCATGCAATGTTTGATGGTTGAAACTAATGCATAAAAATTGGGTAACAAAGGGATATGATCAAAGTGTAACTTGCCTTGCTGATGATCAAAAAACCCTAGAGATTCGTAGTAGCAAGCTTCGCACTCCAGGTACTCTATCGTAAACAAACAATAGCATACATAAGCACTCTAGCATAAGATGCAAAGGTAAAGCCCAATAAAAAGATCTGAACAGAAAGTATAGGTGAAGAGCTTCGATTTGCAAAAAGAATCAATCAAATCGGAGGTACGAAACTCAAACTACGATAAAAAAAGTTCAAGTTCAAAACTGTTTGAAACCAAATTTTAAACTGTCAAAAACATGTTTAAGTTGGTTATCTGAACAGAGGAGAACGTAACGAAGAAATTGGTGCTGGTGTCATTGGATTTGGATAAACGAGCAAAAAGTAGTGAGGGTTTGAAGATCAGGGACTAAGCTGCGATGAAAATATTTACGGATAGGTCCCTGGCCGAAAGTTAAACTTAAAAGAAAAATCTAATGAACGAACGTTCGCTAACAGAGACTAACGAACGAAAACGTTCACTAACAGGTCTAAATGAATGAACGATCTCTAATTAAACTAACCAAAACATATAAACCGGTTTAAAATGAAAAACCGAAAACGAAAACCGGGTCGGGTTCGGTTTATACTGGTTCGACGGTCGGCCGGAGAAAACTTATGGCGGCAGCGGATCGGACGGCGGCAGCGACGAGGCGGGACGGCGGCTCCGGCGATGGAGCTTGCGGCGTCGGGGCTACACGGGGCGAGGCGGCGGCGCGGCTCGGCATCGGCAGCAGAGGCGGCGGCGAGCGGCGGGAGGCGGCGCCTGATGAGGGGAGAGGGGGCGGCTGCAGCGGCTTATAAAGAGGGGTCGGTGGGGATCCTACTTCGGGAAGGGGAGACGAGCGAGGCGGCGGCGGCTCGGACTCCAGCGGAGTGCGGCTCGGGCATGACGAGGAAGGCAGCGGCACGCTGGGCCGGCTGGGCTACGACCAAGTTCGGTCCGAGAAAGATTTTTTTAAATAACACCTCGAATAATATCCAAAATAGGATAAAATAAAAAAACCTAAAATACCGGAAATAATTTTCACTATCCCCTCCTAATATATGGGACAATGTGAACAATTTTTCTGGGCTAATATGGAATTTTTAGAAATGCAATTTTCCCCCAATTTAATAAAATTCAACCGAATAAAATTTCAAATAAAAATCTAATAAATATAATTTAATTCAAAATTAGATTTCCAATATTTCCTAGTTGTTTTGAAGAAGTCATATTATCTTCTCTCATTTATTTAAATTGAAATAATTGGAAAAATAATTTCGAATAAAATCACTTTGATCCAATTTACCAATTTTTGAAAATTCAAAAAATGGATTTTTGTGAAAACCTCTAAATCTCTCGATTGGTCCTTGAGTTGCTTAAGGCTTCTAGGATCAAAAGACCGAATAAAACAAATCCAGAAATGCTCAAACTATGGATGCATATGATGACCTAATGATTAACATCCAAATTGAAAATTGGGATGTTACAGCTGGCAACTCAGCAAATTCATCGTACCCGTCCTCATCGGCAACATCCTCGACACCTAGTACCCTCCTCTTCCGATGCATCACTATATGGCAGTTCTTATGCAAGGGGTCTTCCGCAAAGAAAATCTGGGTAGCATCACTGGCAAGAATGAACGAGTCTGCGTGATATGCCATCGTTGTCTTGTTAACACAGGTCTTCCTGTAATCATCAACCCTTACATGACCAAGAGGAATCCATGCGCACCTGAATAATGCCACCTTAAGTTTCACATAGTCAAGCTCCCTAATCTCTTTGATGGTTCCATAGTATACCCTTTTATCAGCTTCATCTACAGTCATGCATTCTATTTGAACACTGTTGTTCTGATATGAGGTCTTCTGATCACGTTCCTCAGTGCAGACCGTGTATCCATTTATGTCATATGCTTGGTACTTCAACACCGTAGGTGATGGCTTTTGTGCCAACCATGTAGCAATGTCATCGATGGATCCTTGTGCCAAACGATTCTTCAGCCATTCGGCGTAGTTCTTAGTGTGCTCCTTCATCCCCACATCTGATGAAGGCACCATTGGTAAGAAGCTTTGGCGTATCTTCTCCAAGTGTTCTTCAGCATAAGCGCTGAGAATTGGGCAATTAAGTAGTACCATCAAATGGGCTTTCTCTGCCAATTCTCCGGGTGAAGCCATTTGCGTGTCAGCAAGGACCGACTTACCTTTCAACCTTCCCTCGTGGCGAGAGAGGGGAAAACCTATAGGTCTTTGTTTGATGCATTCGGTGCAAAACTCAACCACCTCCTCCACGGTATAACCTTGTAGGATGCTTGCCTCTGGATGGTTTCGTTTCTGACAAAAGCGCTTCAGTATTCCCATGAACCACTCAAAGGGATACATGTTGCGAAGAAACACAGGACCATGCTACTTTATCTCATCGACAAGGTGCACAGTGAGATGGACCATGACATCAAAGAATGACGGTGGGAAAAACATCTCTAGGTTGGACAATATTCTTGCAATATCATCTTGCATGTGATCCAACTCTTCAGGATCTACAACTTTCTGCCATAGTTGGTTGAAGAAATCACAGAGATCAATAAGTGTGTTTCTTATATCTTTGTCCATCAGATACCTGATGGCCACTGGGAGAATTTGTGTCAACATTATGTGGAAATCATGTGACTTAATGTGTCCAACTTCATTTTACCTGAGCTCCCATCCACGAGACTTCTGATGTTTGCGGAGTAGGAAATAGGGTGTCTTAACTGACAACAAATAGGTGAAGAACTATGTTGCTTCTTTCATACTGAAAGTGTAACTCTGGCGAGATTTGATGAATTTGTCATCATCTTCTGCTTCACTCTTGCATTTTGATTGATCAGCAAGCATATCGAGTCGTGAACCATCACCATCCTTTCTTTTACCTTTAATCTTGAGCAGAGTACCAATGATGCTTTCACATACGTTCTTCTCTACGTGCATGACATCGATGCAGTGACGTACACGTAGAATCTCCGAGTGAGGTAATTTCTAGAACACTGGTTTCTTCTTAAACACTTGACCCTTGGGTATTTGTTCACCGTAAAAGGGTGGTTCTTGCCAAGCACAACATTGTTTAGCCATGCCTTAGACCACCTCCCCATCATAGGTTCTTGGGCCCACACCTACCTGTGTCGTACCATCAAATTCATCTTTCATCTTTCGGTATGGGTGATTTTTCTGTAAGAACCTACGATGATGTAAATACACAGTTTTGTGCGACTTGGGAAGTCTTCTTCTAGATTTCCTATCCATGCGTGTGACACACCCTACATCTCCCTTTGTTTTCTTCCCCGATGTGTTGCCTAATGTTGGCATATCTTGAATGGTGTGCACTAGCATCACATGTAGATCGAAATTCTCCTTTCTGTAAGCATCATGACATTTTACAGCAGGCGCATCTATCCACACTGTCAGCAGTTCTTCTACCAGTAGCTGAATATAAATGTCGATGTCATTTCCAGGTTGCTTCGGGCCTTGGATAATCACTGACATCATAATGTATTTTTTTCTTCATACACAACCAAGGAGCTAGGTTATATATGCACAGAAGCACCGGACATGTGCTGTGATTGGTGCTCATATTGCCAAAAGGATTCATCTCATCAGCACACTCCCCGCGCCTTACACTTCTAGGATCCTTGGCAAAGTCTTCAAACTTGTTGTAGGTTAATTCCCACTGAGCCCCATCTTTAGGGTGCCTCATAAACCTGTCCGCAATTTGCTCATCATGATGCCACTGCAACCTCTTTGCCTCTCTAGGGTTTGCAAAACAAATGCCTCAATCTTGGAATTATAGGCAAGTACCAAACAACCTTGAACGGGATTCCTGTCTTGATCTCGTCGTCCAATTTGTACTTGTCATTTGCTCTCCTGCGCTTGTATCGTGCATGCTTGCATGTGGGACATGCACGCAAATCTTTGTACTCACCACAGTATAATATACAATCATTCACACAAGCATGTATCTTTTGTACTTCAAGTTCCAATGGGCAAACAATTTTCTTCGCTTCATTCGTTCTTCTGGGGAGCACATTATCTTCTGGAAGAATTTCTTTGAAAATACCTAACATCTCTGTGAAGCCCTTGTTTTATAGACCGTTTGCTGCTTTAAATCTGAGAAGCGCCAGGGTGGCACTCAACCTGGAATATTTCTTTTTGCAACCTGTATACAATTATTTGTTGGAGTCTGCATCAATGGTTGGCAGATCCTTGTACCCAATCATATCCTTTTTTGGGCCCTCAAAATCCGCAATCATAGCAGCATAATCTAGCATATCAAGATCATGGTCATCTGCGTCGACGTCTTGGTTTTCCAGTGGGCGTTTCGGCTTCCCGGTGTTCCATTGGTAGCTTGACACCTCTGCCCCAATGTTAGATTCAACATCCATGTGACACTGATCGGGGGTTGGCATCTCGCAGCCCTGTGTATCTCCATCCATGACCTCCTCTTCATCGTGTCTGGTCCAACGTGTATATCCATCCATGAATCCCCGAGAGACTAAGTGCCACTGGACATATCCAACTACATGTCACTCTGTATTGGCACAATCAGCACATCGACACAGGATGTAATCCGCATCACCAATTCTCCTATTTGTACTTTCAGCCAAATTCATGAACTCTATCACACCATTGATAAATCCTGGGTTTTCCATTTATTCATCCATCGAGATCGTTCCATCTGCACCACACGAATGGTAATTAAAAACAAAACTACAACATTAATACACAGATTAAATGATGCCCGAAGATGCATGCATAAATCACAAGGTTTTATTTTCATAATTACCGAGGGCATTCCATATTGTTATCCATACATGCAATGACAAAAATTAATGGCCAGTCAATTTACACACAGAGTGCTAGTATAACACTACCCTTAGGAATTGAATACCTTAATTAAACCACTCACGAAAAGAATACGTTAATTAATTAGCCACGCGGCGACCTCCACCCAGCAGACAGAGAAGCGCGATGCGGCGGCATGCCAAGACAGCAGGGTCGAGGTGGAAAGATTAGTGTGGCTACCGCCTGAACTTTGACCTCCACTATCCCGCATCGACCGCGATGGATGTGCTCGAATCACGCCGCCGCTGACCTCGATGGTTGAGCTCCTCGTATCTCCCATCACAGACCGAGGATTGACCTCCTGTAATGCCGCCACCGCCCACCGATCAAGGATTGACCTCTTCTCCGGTAGCCGCTGCCTAGGCCGCCGCTGCCATCTCTATATGCAGAGCGACTATTTTTTTAACGGATATCCGCAGAGTGGCTGTTTACACGGTATCACTGTAATTCAATTATATGTACATGGCAGTACATCGCATACGGTTATGTAACGGCAACCGTGTCTCACCTACATTGTCTTCTCACACGGTTTGGTGCGGAAATCTTGTTTGACGTTGTAATACCTAACACAAACGACATGTATAAACAATGTGCCGTATACAACATATAGTGCCATAAGTAGTTCCCGACCGTTAGCTTGTCCCCACAGTTTACCCATTTCCCCCAAATCCCTAGATAGCCTCCAAATTTTCTCGCGTGGCGCTGACATTGGGGGAATGCGGACAAGCGGTGCTGATGGTTTCGGTGCAGCTACTCCCGCTCGTATCGCCGCCGCGACGGCGGTCACCGCCGAGCACTTGCCTAAGGCCATCAGAAGGCAGGTGTACTACGGATTCGAATTGTCCTGTCAGGTTCCAATCTATCTCGATATTTTTTAGCATGTACCAAGTAGCTCCTTGCTGAATCCGTCCTAAATGAACCCCCCCCCTTAGGAAAGAGATCTGTCGCCGGATCCGTAGCATGACTCTAGACTCCCGCAACATGAGTTCCACTTCGAGTTTTGCGCCACCGAGAAGTACCAAAAGCTGAGTTGTGTGCACGGGCACACTCCCGCTCGACGTGTATGCACAGAGGGATTCAACATTGGCAGGAGGTTTCTCAATTGCCCCTTAGAGTTTAGTGCTAAGTTCATCATTTTACTTGAGTTAATGCCAGTACTCATCCTGAGTACTATTTAACATTGGCTTGGATAGGAGGCTTGTGCCTTTGTTAACTGGCTGGATGAAGAATGGCATGGCAGGGCTCAGAGTGTTATCACCAAGCTCGCAGAAGATAACGTAAAGCTGAAGAAGAAACTGGCTGATCTAGAATGTACAATCAGTACGATGAAGCAAGAAAGAATCAATCACACGCAATAGATGAAAGCAAGAGACAAGAAGGAACTAGCGTGTGTAGTTGTGGTTGTCACATTAGCCATGTTCTATGCGCAGTTTGCAATGATGATTAGGGGTTTTGTTTGACAGTATTGCTAAAGCACATCTAGATGTGTTCTAAGTAATGCACATCTAGGTCCTATGGCATTGATGTTATGCGAAGATTCGTGCAGATATTTTTCTTTTTCTTTGTAGTTTGATTATTACTGGATTTTTCAATAAGAGCTCAATGTATTGCTTGCCAACTGTCCTACTCCATTTGTACCGGTACCAGTGCATAATCCCAAAACTTGTTCCTTGTTTTTGTCCTAAAAAAAGAAACCACCAAATAGCCAATAGGAGTCCTGCGCAACCCTAGGAATTTGGAGTGACTTGGTACAAATAATTGCGTTGATTATATCAGCGGTTAGATAATAAGTCAACCCCCGCTTCAATTGGCATTTCATCTTCTCTGCATGCCCAGCTTAAATGTCCACCATCTTCATCGTCCCCGGAAGGCCGCGCTACACACTGGAACACACTCTGCTACCATGTCGAGCGATAGTGAGGACGACAGTTCGACCAGCAATCTGGCGCCCGATGATTGGTCAACATCGGAATCATCCCGCTCATGTTCCATGAGTACGACGTCAAGCCCAGACCTTGATTATATCCGTATCATGGAAGGGCCGCCGCCTCCGGAGTCGTCGGACGAGAACCAGACAGACGAGGAGCCATCGGAGGAGGAAGAAGAGGACAAGATGATGATGATGATGAATGGTTGAACGAGGAGGAGGAGGACGACGACATCAACGATGATGACGACAGCGGCGGCGATGAAAATCGAATGGTCTGCAGCAAGAAGCGTCCTCGCGAAGATGATGTCGCGGAGACATCTAACAACAACAACCACAAGAAGGACTAAATTAAGGAGACTGTATATATCTCTGTTTCCGTTCGCTCATATTAATTTGTTATCTCTGTTTATCCTATTAGTCTCATTGCAGACGGTTAGTAATACATATTCGATCGAGATCTTCTTCATTATCGCCCACAGGTTGGTTTGTTGAACTGCGTGCCCTGATGAGCATACAATTCACAAAAAAGACCGTATGGGCTGTCTATAATGATCGCACACAATTCTGATTATCGACCTGTTTGCCTGGTATCACACTCATCTTGTTACGCCGAATCGTTTATGTTCACTTCGATCATCGCAAATGGTTCATCGAATCAAACTTTATGCTGTATATCGCACACACCTTGATCTGGCTGCCCGTTTCTGTTGTTCTGTCTCATCGCAAACGGTTTGTATGGATCAACTGTATGCCCAACATCGCACACACAACGAAATATGAACCGTGTTTGATGTATCATTCATCGCAAACGTTTTGCGTCTTTTTTGATGGTTTTTTACATCACCATTTGCGATTAATACATCGCACATAGTTTCGTCAAAGGATCTCTGATTGTAGTGTCGCGTTAGCAGCAACCTGCTGTAGTTCCCCCTGATCAGGAAGAGGCGCTCGTTGACTTCCTCCAAGCGAACAAGGATGTTTCGTGTGGGAAGCAACGGACTTGGTCGATGTTTCGTGAGATGTGATTGAACACCATCTGATGGTGTGCCCCGGTGCGCGCCCGGTGAAGCGGATGGTGCGGCGGCAAGCACTAGAGAAGCAATTGTTCATTGTTGAGGAGATCCATAAACTGCAAGAAGTCGACGTCATTCTGGAAGTGCGGCACCCGAATTGGTTGGCCAATCCGGTCATCGTCCCCAAGAAGGGCGGGAAGGAGCGAATGTGCGTCGACTTCACGAGCCTCAACAAGGCATGACATCAGGACGAATTCCCTCTTCCGCGCATTGATCAGATCGTTGACTCCACCGCAGAGCGCAACCTGCTATGCTTCCTGGACGCCTTCTCGGGCTACCACCATATTAATATGGTGGTACACGAAGTCGAGAAGACGACTTTCCTATCCCTGTGCGGGGTGTACTGCTACACCTGCATGCCCTTTGGGCTGCGGAATGCCAGTGTGACCTTCCAACGATTGATGCACATCACTTTGGGCCAACAGCTTGGGAGGAACGCTAAGGCGTATGTCGTTGACATAGTGGTCAAGTCATGGGAAGCAAGGACCCTTGTCGAGGACCTAGAAGAAACATTCACCAACCTCTGCAAGGTAAACTTGCGGCTCAATCCGGAGAAATGTGTGTTCGTTGTCCCATCCGGCAAGCTGCTGGGTTACCTGGTGTCACACAGAGGTATCGAGGATAACCCAAAGAAAGCCAAGGCAATCGAAAGGATGAGTCATCCATAGACCCTCAAGGAAATGCAGAAGCTCGTGGGATGCATGACCTCACTGGGGCATTTCATCTCGAAGCTTGGCGAGCGTGCCCTCCCGTTCTTCAAGCTGATGAAGAAGAAGGTCCCGTTTGAATGGACTTCGGAGGCTGAGGCGGTCTTTAAAGACCTCAAGAGGTATATCACTAGCCCGGCTGTGATGGTGGTGCCTCATCGTCTTGAGCCCCTGGTGCTTTACCTGGCCGCCACACCCCACTCGGCTAGCGCAGCGCTTGTGGAAGTCAGGGAAAAGTGCGCAGGTGCGGATGCACGCCGTAGCACCCCCACGTATAGTCATGCCATCGCCACCTCAAGACGGTGCTCCTGAGGCCTCGACTACCCCATCGGACGGCAAGGCTCCCGAGGCCCCCTCGCCTCAAGCGAGGCTGGACATGTCGACGCCTCTCCCCTCGTCGAGCACCCCATGTACTTCGTCAGCATGGTTTTGTGCGATGCATGCGCGCGCTACTCCATGCCACAAAAGCTCCTCCTCATGCTTCTCCTCGCCTCCAGGAAACTACGACACTACTTATGTGATAGCCTGGCTTAATAGGATGATAGACTACTCATATCAATAAGGAATTCCTTCTTTTCCAGAAGCCCATTCGGACAGAACTCCAAAGATAAGCGTGCTCATCTTGGAGTAGTTTCAAGATGGGTGACCGACCAAGAAGTTTCTCCCGGATGTGCATGAGTGAGGACAAAGTACACAGAAGAGGCTAGTATTGATCTGGGGGGCCAGTCTAGATCCCGCCAGGAGTAACGACTACTGGCGGGTGTGTCTGGGGCCTTACAAGTTGGTATCAGAGCCGACCCTCGTGGTTACATGGATGTTTGTGGACAGGTGCGCGGTCATGTTGTTCATGATGTTTGTGACCCATCGTGGCACACGGCATGGCACATGTACCGGCTGGATGCACAGACGTATGTGCCAACAGGGAACGTTCCTGTGGCCCGACGAGGACGTCGGTTCTGCTGAGACTAACCAGGAAGTTGCTCTCTGGTGCGCACGAGTGAGGACAAAGTGCGCAGAAAAGACTAGTATTTATTTGTGGGGCCAGTCTAGATCCCGCCAGGAGTAATGACCACCGGCGGGTGTGTCCGGGGTGTTACAACTTCCAAGGCCATCTCATCAAGGTTGTCTCCGCGTACCCCTGGAGAGGGTGCTCCATAACCCCAATGCCGCAGGGAGGGTTGCTGAGTGGAACGTCGAGCTGCAAGCATTCCAGTTAGAGTTCAGCACCACCAGGGTCATCAAGGGTGCGGCTCTCGCTGACTTTGTGGCGGACTGGACTAACGCCCCTGATTGGGGGATGGGTGAAGACCCCTCCCTCATGCCCGGAGATGAGGCGCCCGATGGTTGGGTCATGTACTTTGATGGTGCGTTCGTGCTCCAGGTTGCAGGTGCTGGAGCCGTGCTCATCTCGCCGACCCAGGACAAGCTATACTACGCCGTGCAGCTCTGCTTTCAGCATGGCGAGAAGGTCTCCAACAACAATGCAGAGTAAGAGGGCTTGATTTCTAGCCTTAGGGCAACGGCGACCCTGGGGGTCAAGCGTCTCACAATCAAGGGCGATTCTCAGCTCCTCGTCAACCTGTCCAACAAGGAATACAAGCCTAAGGACGAGCACATGAAGGCTTACCTAAAAGAGGTACGCAAGATTGAAAAACAATTTTTGGGCTTGGAATTGTAGCATGTCCCACGTGGCACAAACAAGGAGGTAGACGGCATCACCAACATGGCATCCCGACGCGAGCCCCAGAAGCCTGGCGTCTTCGAGGATTGGCTCTTCAAGCCATTGGTTCCCCCCACCACAGGTCCGGCGCTGCTACAGGAGGAACCGCCCCTGGCCCCCTCCTTGGGTGCCCCGCCCTGTAGCCCGACCTCTGGAGCCCACCTGCTCCTGGCACTCGAACCTCAGGAGGGATGCTGGACCGAAGTGTTCAAGGCATACCTACTCTGGGGCGCCCTACCGGAAAGGGTGGAAGATGCGGAATGCGTGGCCCATTAGGCCACCGATTACTGCTTGCAGGACTACAAACTCTACCGAAGATGCCCAAACAACGTCTTGCTGCGATGCATCTCCAAGGAGCAAGGGCGCGAGTTGTTGGCTGACATCCATGCCGGGAATTGCGGGCACCATTCTTCATCGCACACCCTTGTGGGCAAGGTGTTCCGCGGTGGGTTCTATTGGCCCACAGCGCTCAATGATGCCATAGAGCTGGTGCGATCCTATGAGGCCTGTCAATTCCATGCCAAACAGATCCACCAGCCTGCTCAAGGCCTCTAAACCACCCGCTCTCGTGACCGTTGACGGTCTGGGGGCAGGACATCCTGGGCCCATTTCCCCAAGCGGCTAGGGGCTACCGCTACCTCTACGTTGCCATAGACAAATTCACCAAGTGGGCGGAGGTGGAGCCCGTGTGCACCATCCCAGCTGGCTCGACCGTCAAGTTCATCAAGGGCCTCATGAGCTGCTTTGGGGTCCCTAACCATATCATCACTAACAATGGCTCTCAGTTCACGAGTTCAAAACATATTGTGCTAACCTTGGAACGCAGATATGGTACGCTTTAGTGGTGCACCCATGGAGTAATGGCCAAGCCGAACGCACTAACACCGAGGTCCTGAGGGGTCTCAAGACGAGGAGCTGGGGTTGGCTCGGTGAGCTCCAGTCTGTGTTGTGGTCCATCTGCACCACCGCGACTAAGCCCACCGGCAATACCCCGTTCTTCCTCGTCTATGGGGCTAAGGTTGTCCTCCCACATGAGGTCAAACATTGCTCCCCGAGGGTCTTGGCATTTGACGAGGCACGCCAGGATGCCTCACGGGGGATAGATCTCGTGCTCAGGGAGGAGGACCGCCGCCAGGCCTCGCCCTGTGCCGCCAGGTACCATCAGGTGCTGCGGCAGTATCATTGCCGCAACGTCTGCTCCAGGATCATCGAGGTGGGTGACCTCGTACTGAAGTGGGTGCTCGCCAGGGAGGGGCTTCACAAGCTCTCACCCATGTGGGACGTCCCGTTCAGGATCGCCTGTGTCTCCAGGCTTGGTGCCGTGCGCCTGGAGACGCATGACGGGGTCCCCATCCAGAATGCCTGGAACATCCAGCACCTTCAGAAGTTCTACCCGTAACAGGCAAGCATCATGCGCCTCTCAAGTCTCCGCTTGTGACACTCTCACGTAATAATGAGTGGGGCTGTACACACACCGGAGTCTCCTGAGTGCTTCCCTTGGGCCTCATGGGGGCTCCCACCCATGTCTTAGTGGAAGCCCCATGCTCCGCGCTAGCGGGAAGACCAGAAGACTAGTGTAGGTGCAGGACGCGGCTGTTCTTTTGCTTGCTTCACTAAAAAAAGACACATTCGTGACATTTTGGGCCAAACTTATTTTTTTCTGTCATGCTTATGACACTTCTATGACGATAATTGTGACAAAACCCGGTATCATCATAGATGTGGCGGGCTCCTACTTCTATGACAAAAAATCATGACAGAAAATGGGCTTTTCGTCCTGGGCGGACCGGAGACGCAGCTGCATGACATTCTTTGGGCCGTCCATGATGGAAAAAACCGTGGTAGAAGCGCGTGTGAGGAAAATATCGGGGAGTTCCCGGTTACGGTGGGTGGTCGGGAGGCGAGCCATGCACCGAGGGATTGCGCGTTTCTCTCGTACACGTACACGTCTGGGTGCAAGGCGTTGGGCTCTAACTGAACCCGAGCGAGGCATTCGCCTACTGAACCCGAGTAATTGCACTGCAAGCTACGTGTTACTGAACCCGAGCGATCGATCGATGTAGCTGTTAACTGAACTTGATCGAGCGATTCCTTCGCTACTGCTGCTAACTGAAGCCGATCGAACCTGCTGCCTCTTGATGAATAGTGAGTGTTTTTGGGGGTTGGATGAACAGTTCCCGGTCGGGGTTGGATGAACAGGAACCTGTGGTAGTAGAGGTTGTTGCTGCTAGATGAACAGGACCCTGATCGAGCCGGTTGGGGGTGGATGAGCAGGACCCTGTGGAGGGCTGGATGAACAGCAGCCGGTGGAGGGCTGTTTGAACAGTAGCCAGTGGAGGGCTGAATGAACAGCGGCCCATGGAGGGTGGTTGGATAGGACCCTGTGGAGAGGGCTGGTTGAACAGTAGCCGGTGGAGGCTGGATGAACAATAGCTGGTAGGCAGGAGGGAGACACCATTAATGAACTGTCGCAGGTGGAGGCTGGAGGAGGTCAACAATGGAGGAACAGTAGCCCGTGGAGGCTGGAGTGAGGCAGTAGACGGTGGATGAATAGTAGCCCGTGCAGTCCTGTTTTGCGGTACTCCACACCCCTCCCGATGAACAGGACCGCCGTTTCGACTGTACGAGGTCGAAGAGAAGTCCGTTTCCTCCGTTTTGTGGTACGCCATAGCCCTGCCGATCAACAAGATCCCGTTTCGACCGTACGAGGTCGAACAGAAGTCTGTTTCCTCCGTTTTGCGATACGCCAAACTGATAACCCACAAGTATAGGGGATCACAACAGTTTTCGAGGGTAGAGTATTCAACCCAAATTTATTGATTCGACACAAGGGGAGCGAAAGAATATTCTCAAGTATTAGCAGCTGAGTATTCAATTCAACCACACCTGGAAATTAATATCTGCAGCAAGGTATTTAGTAGCAAACTAATATGATAGTAGTGGTAACAGTGGCTAAAAGTAACGGTAGCAAAAGTAATATTTTTTGGTTTTATAGTGATTGTAACAGTAGCAGCAGAAAAGTAAATAGGCGAAGAACAATATGGAAAAGCTCGTAGGCAATGGATTGGTGATGGAGAATTATGCCGGATGTGATCGATCATGTAACAGTCATAACATAGGGTGACACAGAACTAGCTCCAGTTCATCAATGTAATGTAGGCATGTATTCCGAATATAGTCATACGTGCTTATGGAAAAGAACTTGCATGACATCTTTTATCCTACCCTCCCGTGGCAGCGGGGTCCTATTGGAAACTAAGGGATATTAATGCTTCCTTTTAATAGAGTACCGGACCAAAGCATTAACACATAGTGAATACATGAACTCCTCAAACTATGGTCATCACCGGTAATGATCCTGATTATTTTCACTGCGGGGTTAATGGATCATAACACATAATAGGTGACTATAGACTTGCAAGATAGGCTCAAGAACTCTCATATATTGATGAAAACATAATAGGTTCAGCTCTGAAATCATGGCACTCAGGCCCTAGTGACAAGCATTAAGCATAGCAAAGTCATAGCAACATCAATCTCAGAACATAGTGGATACTAGGAATCAAACCCTGGCAAAACTAACTCGATTACATGATAAATCTCATCCAACCCATCACTGTCTAGCATGCCTACGATGGAATTACTCACGCACGGCGGTGAGCATCATGAAATTGGTGATGGAGGCAGGTTGATGATGACGATGGTTACGGATTCCCCTCTCCGGAGCCCCGAACGGACTCCAAATCAGCCCTCCCAAGAGAGTTTAGGGCTTGGCGGCGGCTCCATATCGTAAAACACGATGATTCCTTCTCTTTGATTTTTTTCTCCCTTAAAGTGAATATATGGAGTTGGAGTTGAGGTTGGTGGAGCGTCAGGGGGCCCACGAGGCAGGGGGCGCGCCCAGGGGGGTAGGCACGCCCCACCCTCGTGGACAGGGTGTGGGCCCCGTGACATGGATTCTTCTTCCAGTATTTTTTATATATTCCAAAAATAATCTCCGTTGATTTTCAGGTCATTCCGAGAACCTTTATTTCTGCAACAAAATAACACCATGGCAATTCTGATGAAAACAGCGTCAGTCCGAGTTTGTTCCATTCAAATCATGCAAGTTAGAGTCAAAAACAAGGGCAAAAGAGTTTGGAAAAGTAGATATGACGGAGACGTATCAACTCCCCCAAGCTTAAACCTTTGCTTGTCCTCAAGCAATTCAGTTGACAAACTGAAAGTGATAAATAAAAACTTTTACAAACTCTGTTTGCTCTTATTATTGTAAATATGTAAAGCCAGCATTCAAGTTTTCAGCAAAGATTATGAACTAACCACATTCACAATAACATTTAGGTCTCATGTTTACTCATATCAATGGCATAATCAACTAGCGAGCAATAATTATAAATCTCAGATGGCAACACTTTCTCAAAACAATCATAATATGATATAACAAGATGGTGTCTCGCTAGCCCTTTCTGAGACCGCAAAACATAAATGCAGAGCACCTTTAAAGATCAAGGACTGACTAGACATTGTAATTTATGGTAAAAGAGATCCAGTCACGTCATACTCAATGTAAACTAACAATAATGGATGCAATTTAATAAGAGGATGATTACTCAACATAAAAGTAAATAGATAGGCCCTTCACAGAGGGAAGCAGGGATTTGTAGAGGTGCCAGAGCTTGGTTTTGAAATAGATATGAATAATATTTTGAGCGGTATACTTCCATTGTCAACATAACAACTGAGAGATCTCGATATCTTCCATGCTACACACATTCTAGGCGGTTCCCAAACGGAATGGTAAAGTTTATACTCCCCCTCCACCAACAAGCATCAATCCATGGCTTGCTCGAAACAATGAGTGCCTCCAACTAACAAGAGTTCCGTGGGAGTTTTGTTTGCAGTTATTTTGATTTGATTTGCATAAAGCATGGGACTAGGCATCCCGATGACCAGCCATTTTCTCGTGAGTGAGGAGCGGAGTCCACTCCTCTTGAGAATAACCCGCCTAGCATGGAAGATACAGACAGCCCTAGTTGATATATGAGCTATTCGAGCATAGAAAATAGAATGTTTATTTGAAGGTTCAGAGTTTAGCATATACAAATTTACTTGGAACGGTAGGTAGATACCGTATATAGGTAGGTATGGTGGACTCATATGGAACAACTTTGGGGTTTATGGAGTTGGATGCACAAACAGTATTCTTGCTTAGTACAAGTGAAGGCTAGAAAAAGACTGGGAAGCGACCAGCTAGAGAGCGACAACAGTCATGAACATGCATTAAAATTAATCAACACCGAATGCAAGCATGAGTAGGATATAATTCACCATGAACATAAATATCGTAGAGGCTATGTTGATTTTGTTTCAACTACATGCGTGAACATGTGCCAAGTCAAGCCACTCGAATCGTTCAAAAGAGGATACCACCCTATCATACCACATCACAACCATTTTAATAGCATGTTGTTACGCAAGGTAAACCATTATAAACTCCTGGCTAATTAAGCATGGCATAAGCAACTACAATCTCTAATTGTCATTGCAAACATGTTTCTTTCATAATAGGCTGAATCAGGAACGATGAACTAATCATATTTACAAAAACAAGAGAGGTCGAGTTCATACCAGCTTTTCTTATCTCAATAAGTTCATCATATAGTCATCATTATTGCCTTTCACTTGCGCGACTGAATAGTGTGGATAATAATAATAGTGCACGTGCATTGGACTAAGCTGGAATCTGCAAGCATTCAATTAAAGAGAGAAGACAAGGTAATATGGGCTCTTTGTTAGATCAACAATAATGCATATGAGAGCCACTCAACATTTTAATCATGGTCTTCTCAACTCGACCCCCAAACGAAAGAAAAGAAACAAAACTATTTACACGGGAAAGCTCCCAACAAGCAAAATAAGAACAAGAAATCTTTTTGGGTTTTCTTTTTAATTACTACTACTATAGCTTGAAAAGTAAACTAGCTAAAATCTTCAACTATTTTTTTTGTTTTTCTAAGGTTCATCAAACACACAAGAAGGAAGCATAAAAAGGGAAATAAACTAGCATGGATATTACCATGAAAAAGTATGAGCACCGATAACTAGCATGACTGTGTGAACAGGAATGTAATGTCGGTGAGAAATACGTACTCCCCCAAGCTTAGGCTTTTGGCCTAAGTTGGTCTACTGCCACAGCTGGCCTGGCGGATATCCAAAGTTGTAGTTGGGGTCGTACTGTGACGCAGCAGCTATTGCCTCATGAGCTGTCTTCGTCCTCCTCTTATACTCGTTCGCCTCCTCCCTGGTTATAACATATCTCCCCTTTGCCTGAAAGTCAAAGAAAGCAGGAGCAGGGAGAGCGACATGATAGGTGCGTCGTCTGTCAAAGATTAGTCGGTACTGGAGGGACTGGTCGTTCCTCTCGACAAACTGATGACGAACCATAGCATCATAATCTAGATAAGAAGGAGGCAACTCAATATCATCTCCACGTATGGGTATCTCAAGAAAGTTAGCTATACGAGTTGCATAAATTCCACCAAAGAAATCTCCATGAATTCGATTATTATGCAACCTACGTGCAACAATAGAACCCAAGTTGTATTGTTTATCTCCTAAAACAGCGCTCCTGAGAACGCTAAGATCAGGTACACACATGTGACATGCTTCATCTTTACCGTTTATGCACCTTCCTATGAAGAGAGCAAAATAATGTACAGCGGGAAAATGAATGCTCCCTATGGTGGCTTATGTTACATCTCTATATTCCCCCACTATAATACTAGCAAGAAAATCTCTAAGCTCAGATTTGCTAGGTTCACTAGCACTACCCCATTGTGGGAGTTTGTGGGCAGTATTAAAATCCTCTAAATCCATGGTATAAGATTTATCATAAAGATCAAATAGGACAGTTTGTGAATTGCGCGAGGATGAAAATTTAAACCTTCTCACAAATGAATCCGTTAATTAGAGGTATTGTCAGCACTTATCTGCCTCGAAGCTTGATACGTCTCCGTCGTATCTATAATTTTTGATTGTTCCATGCCAATATTCTACAACTTTTATATACTTTTGGCAACTTTTTATACTATTTTTGGGACTAACATATTGATCCAGTGCCTAGTGCCAGTTCCTGTTTGTTGCATGTTTTTTTGCGCAGAATATCCATATCAAACGGAGTCCAAATGGGATAAAAACTGACGGAGAATTGTTTTGTAATATATACGATTTTTGGGAAGAAAAATCCACGCGAGACGACGCCCGAGGGGGCCACGAGGCAGGGGGCACGCCCCAGGGGGGCAGGCACGCCCCTGACCCTCGTGGACACCCCGTAAGGCGGTGGATGCCCTTCTTTTGCTGCAAGAAAGCTAATATCCGGATAGAGATCGTGTTAAAATTTCAGCCCAATCGGAGTTACGGATCTCCGGAATACAAGAAACGGTGAAAGGGTGGAATCTAAGAACGCAGAAACAGAGAGAGACAGAGACACAGGTCCAATCTCAAAGGGGCTCTCGCCCCTCTCGTGCCATGGAGGCCATGGAACAGAGGGGAAACCATTCTCCCATCTAGGGGGAAGGTCAAGGAATAAGAAGAAGGAGGGGTGCTCTCTCCCCCTCGCTTCCGGTGGCACCAGAGTGCCACCGGGGGCCATCATCATCGCCGCAATCTTCACCAACAACTTCACCGCCATCATCACCAACTCTTCCACCCTATATGCAGCAGTGTAACCTCTCTCTTACCCGTTGCAATCTCTACTTAAACATGGTGTTGAATGCTATATATTATTTCCCAATGATGTATGGCTATCCTATGATGTTTGAGTAGATCTGTTTTGTCCTATGGGTTATTTGATGATCGTGATTGGTTTGAGTTGCATGTTTTATTATTGGTGCTATCCTATGGTGCTCTTCGTGTCGCGCAAGCGTGAGGGACTCCTGCTATAGGGTGTTGCAATACGTTTATGATTCGCTTATAGTGGGTTGCATGAGTGACTGAAACACAAACCCGAGTAAGGGGGTTGTTGCGTATGGGATAAAGAGGACTTGATACTTTAATGCTATGGTTGGGTTTTACCTTAATGATCTTTAGTAGTTGCGGATGCTTGCTAGAGTTCCAATCATAAGTGCATATGATCCAAGTAGAGAAAGTATTGTAAGTGCATCTAGTGCCACCCCTAGTTGGTTTTGGAGTATTGACGACAAACCTAGTTGAGGGACTAATATGTTTGTGAGAATTGCAGGATAACACAGGTAGAAGTCCCTCATTGATTCGGTTTTACTACCAGAGATGACCCCTAAAAATGTATGAAGACATTGAAGTCAAAGGTGGTATATGAAGATATTCACATTGAAGACTATGACAAAGGAAGACACGTTATGAAGCCTATGGAGCACGAAGACTTAGATCTTTCGTAGTTCTTTTTCTTTTGTATTGAGTCATAGGAACCACCGTACTGTTAAGTGGGGTCCAGGAGAACCAGTCAGAATGACTGAAGTGATGCCTAAACCAAAAACCTATGTCTTCGTGTGAAGACAATGAGAGCGAATCTTGTCCAGAGCCGGACAAGTCAGCTTTGCTTGTAGCCCAAGTAAAGTTGCCATGAGAGTTTGAAATCTGACCGTTGAGACACGTGTCAGTTCCTTAGTGACCTAGGGTCATTTTGGACAAATCTGGTCGGGTTGCCAATTGGCTATAAATAGCCCACCCCCTACAACCATAAACGGTTGGCTGCTCAGATTTCAGTGCACGGCTTTTGTCATTTGAGAGCAACCCACCTCGAAGCCTTTGAGAGAAAATTCCTAGCGAGGAGAAAGCCCTAACCACCCAGAGCCAGAGTAAATTGGGCATCACTTAAGTCTTCTTGTCTGTGTGATCTGAAGACTTATTACACTTGAGGACTGTGCATCCTCCAGACGGTTAGGCGTCGTGTTCAGAGCATCCAAGAGACATTATGGATTGCCAGTGAACAAAGTCTGTGAAGGTTTGGGAGTCTACCTTGAAGACTTACTAGAGTGATTGGGCGAGGACTATGTGACCTTAGCTCAGGGAGAATACGGTGAGGACTTGGTGTCCTGAGCTGCGTGTTCAGGACTGGGTGTCCGGGACTGTGTGTCCTAAGGTTTAAATACCTAGCCGCTCCAACCAGACGTACAGTTGTCACAGCAACTAGAACTGGTCCAACACATCATTGTCTTCAACAAGTCACTGGTTTCATCTTCACTTCCTTTTACTTACTGTTACTCATTGTGAAGCCATTGCATGCTTGCTATATCTTTTGTCTTCACAACGTAACTGTATGATTCGTTTGGCTTCATAACTTCTTCCTACCTGATCCTTATTACACTGCAGCTACTTGTCATTGTGCTTTCACTCTTTTGAATACTTGACCATGGCTTGCCTAGTGTAATCTAACTTCTGCTGCATAGTGATAGGCATATCTCTACTGTTTGTCTTCATGACTTCCACGTTTTGAAGACTTTCATAAAAATCGCCTATTCACCCCCCCCTCTAGTCAATATAACGCACTTTCAATTGGTATCAGAGCAAGGTGCTCCCTTGTTCTGTGTGATTCGGTTTAACCACCTGAAGTTTTAGCTATGTCGACTGCAGGGATAATCAAAGTCTCCGCTGCGTGCCCCGTCTTCGATGGAACTGAATATCCCTACTAGAAGAATAAGATGAGTATGCATCTTGAAGCCATTGACGTCGATCTATGGTATGTCGTCGAGAACGGCATTCCCAAGGCTGGAGAAGGTGTCACTGCTGTTGATGTCAAGAAATTCATTCAACTGGACTCTACTACCAAGAACATCATATGTGGTCATCTGACCAAAGGACAGTATGGCCGTGTGAGTGCTTTGAAGACATCCAAGCTGGTCTGGGACTGGCTCTCCAAGGTCAATGAAGGCATCTCAACCCAGAGAGATCAGAGAATCAGTGTCCTTCGCAACCTCTTCAACCGCTTCAAGCGAAATGACAAATGAGCTTCAAGCCCTCGGCGCTACTGAGATCACCAAACATGAAGTCGTCAAGACGCTGCTGAGATCACTTGATAGTTCATTTGACATCCTGGCCCTGATGATTCAAGAGCGTCCTGATTTCAAGACACTCGATCCATCTGACATACTTGAGAGGCTCAACACACATGAGTTTTAGCTTTCTGAGAAAAGAGATATCTACCGTCCAAACTATGGGCGAACTCGTGCCTTGAAGGCAAAAGTTGTTTCCTCATCTAAAGAAGAATCTGACAGCAGTTCTGATGATCCTGAAGTCATTGGAAGGGAACTTGCAATGCTAGTGAAGAAGTTCCAAAAATTCACCAAGAAGAAAGGCTTCAGAAAGTCTTCACGATCAAGCTCAAGGAATGATGAAGCTTCTGCTCATGACTACAAGAAGAAAACATGCCACAAGTGCAAGAAAACTGGACACTTCATCTCTAAGTGTCCACAGTGGGACAATGAGAACAGAAGGAAGAATAAGATCAAGGAATATGACTCTGACGACAAGAAGAAGAAGAAATACTCAAAGTCTTCTTCCAAGTCTTCCTCAAAGTCTTCATCACACAAGAAGAGCTCATCTGGCAAGGCACGTGCGTTTGTTGGCAAGGAAATGGATTCGGAGGAGGAGTCCACTTCTGAGGAGGCAGAGGTGGAGTCTGAGGAGGAGTCTGATTCTGGCATTGCAAGTCTGGCTACAGCATACGTTGCCAAGTCCATCTTCAACACTGAAGACAATGACTTCGTCACCGACACCGATGCAAATGACAAGGACGAATCCACTCCTACCTACTGCTTCATGGCACGCGGTGCCAAGATAAACAAACGCACTACTCACTATCAAACATCTAGTGACGATGACTCTGATTGTGATTCAAAACCCAGTTATAAAACACTTGCTGAAATTGCAACTGAACAACAGAAAGCCATGGAACATATTCAAAAATTGTTAGACAGAAGCGATGATCTATTGGGTGCTGAAATGACTCAATCTGAATCCTTAATTGAAGACATAAAAAATCTTCACGTTAAGTATCAGGAACTTGAAGATCGTCATGATACTCTCTCAACAACTCACGAAAAGCTTTCCTATGATTATCTTCAAAGGAAGCAAGAACTTGAGAAATTGAGAGCGGCTCATGAAGATCTTCAAAAGGAAAACGAGTCACTTAGCGCCGAACAGATCAGTTCTGCTCAGGAAGGATTTGAACCACCATGTCTTAAATGCATTGAGCGTGATAATGCTACTTCTGTTGCTGAATGTTCCACTGCTACTGCTATTGTAATATCTTCAACTGTTGATGTGGTAACTAACCCCTCTGCTGAGGATACCACTGCTATTGCTGATGAGAATTCTAGGTTGAAGACATTGCTTGAAACAGGGATGTACAAAAGTCTTAAAGGACATCAGACATTATGTGATGTCCTCAAGAAGTAGATTCTAAACCGAAACCCTAGGAAAGAGGGTGTTGGGTTCGTAAGGAAAATAAATGCAGATGGCTCTTACTGGAAACCTGAGCAGTACCCCAAAACCAAGTGGGTTGCTGCAAAGGAACCTTCAGCAGATCCATCCAATTTATCTGGCTTCACTTGTGCTAACCCCATGATCATTGATGAATCCTTTGATGCAAACTATATACTGTTTAAGAATCAGAATGGTGAAGTGTTTGCCAGGTACATTGGTACTAACTGCAGGAATGGACCGCCTATGAAGAAGATCTGGGTTCCGAAAAAGTGTCTAGAAAATCTTCCTGTGAATGTCTTCATGACACCTCACTTGAAGAAGACAAACCTCAGACCAAAGGCTTCATACGGTCCAAAGGCTTCATACAACCAGAGGACTCACCTGAGTCACACTAACGCAAATGTTTTGCAGGGAAACCATACTCAGGCATATGAATATGAGAGCAGTTCATCAAACCGTCATGTTCATATGACCAAAAATTATTCTGCCTATTCTTATGAGTACTATTGTCTGCCTGCTAGACTGTTTGCTAGGGCCCCAAAGCCAAAATTCTCAGATGCTGCACTTAGACTTATTGCTTCTAAGCCACTCTTGAAGATGTGGGTGGTTAAGAAGGCTTAACTCTCTTTTGCAGGGAAAGGTCTCCAGTAGAAAACCAAAATCTTCTGACGCTATTGCTGGGGACCTTAAAAATCTTGTTGGGCGCAAGATAAAATGCCCGAATGGCATCACTATGTACTTCGTTCCTGAATCGCATGCTACTCTACCTATTAGTCCTAATCTGGATCTAAGTTTTCATAACCCACTGTTTCGTCAAATGTTTTTGCTTCACAATTCTCTTCGTGAAGCCTATCCCCCTAACTGCACTGTAGGGTACGACACCAACGTCTTCAAAGTCTTCAGAATGGATTATTGACAGTGGGTGTACAAATCACATGACTAGCAAAAGAAGCCTTCTTATGGACTCAACCTTACGTCCATCCGACAAGAGCCACATCACGTTTGCTGACACTGGTAAAAGTATGGTATTGGGTCTAGGTAGAGTTGCAATCTCAAAGGATCAACACCTGGATAAAGTCATGCTTGTTGAATCCCTTGGCTTCAACTTAATGTCTGTCTCAATGCTTTGCGATTTGAACATGATCGTAATGTTTGGAAAATATCGTTGCCTAGTATAATGGAATATGACAAGTCTCTAGTGTTTGAAGGGAATCGAAAAGATGATCTGTACGTGGTAGATTTCTCAGCAGGGCCACAAATTGCAGTATGTCTTCTTGCAAAAGCTTCAGAATGCTGGCTTTGGCATCGGAGGCTTGGCATGCTGGCATGAGGAACCTCCACACCCTTGTGAAGAAGAAGCATGTCATAGGCATCGAGGGCGTCAAGTTCAAGAAAGATCACTTGTGCGGTGCCTGTGAAGCAGGGAAGATGACGAGGGCAAAACATCCTTCGAAGACAATCATGACTACTACTCAACCCTTCGAACTGCTCCACATGGATCTTTTCGGTCCCACTCACTACTCAACTTTTACTACTACTGCTTGCCTCTATGGCTTCGTCATTGTTGATGATTACTCTAGATATACTTGGGTGCACATAATCCTTTACAAGACTTAAGTGCAGGATGTCTTCAGACGCTTCGCCAATCGTGCTATGAACAATTTTGGCGCCAAGATAAAGCACATCAGAAGTGACAATGGCACTGAATTCAAGAACACTGGCCTTGATACATATCTTGATACCTTGGGCATCACACATGAATTCTCAGCTCCGTACACGCCACAGTAGAATGGCGTCGTCGAACGCAAGAACAGAACACTCATTGAGATGGCCAGAACGATGCCAGATGAATACAAGACTCCAAGAAAATTCTGGACTGAAGCCATTGACACTGCATGCCATACAATCAATCATGTTTATCTTCACAAGCTTCTGAACAAGACATCTTATGAGCTCCTTACTGGCAAAAAGCCAAATGTCAGTTACTTCAGAGTATTTGGCGCAAGGTGCTGGATCAAGGACCCACATCACACCTCAAAGTTTGCACCAAAAGGACATAAGGGTTTTATGCTTGGATATGGAAAGGATTCGCACTCCTACAGAGTCTTCAATCTCTTTCATTACAAAGTGGTTGAAACAGTGGATGTGCGGTTCGATGAGACAAATGGTTCACAAAGAGAGCAACTGCCAAATGTGATAGATGAAGTTCCATCCAGTGAATCAATCAAGCTAATGGGAACTGGAGAGATTATACCTTCTGAAGCTCATCCTGAAGAAGAACTTATCATCTCAGCACCTGATCAACATGAAGACAATGCTCAGCCTGAAGACATTCCTCCCAACAACAACAGAGATCAGCAAGAGCAAAGTCTTCGCCCTGTACATCCTCGCGTTGCCAATGAAGTGCAGATTGAAAGAATAATTGATAGCATCAATGCACCTGGTCCACTCACTCATTCAAGGGCAACTCAGCTAGCAAATTTCTGTGGGCACTTCGCATTCGTCTCAATATCAGAACCCAAGAAAGTTGAAGAAGCCTTCATGGAACCTGAATGGATTCAAGCTATGCAAGAAGAGCTTCAACAGTTTGAGCTGAATAATGTATGGGAACTGGTTAAGCGTCCTGATCCACGGAAGCACAACATAATAGGCACCAAATGGATATACCGCAACAAGCAAGATGAGCATGGTCAAGTTGTCAGAAACAAAGCTCGTCTCGTTGCTCAAGGATATAGTCAAGTGGAGGGCATTGACTTCGATGAAACATTTGCTCCTGTGGCTAGGCTTGAAGCCATACGCATACTGCTGGCCTATGCAAATCATCATAACATACTTCTATATCAAATGGATGTGAAAAGTGCCTTTCTCAATGGCAAGATTGAAGAAGAAGTGTATGTTGCACAACCGCCTGGTTTTGAAAATCCAAAACATCCTGACATGGTATACAAGCTCAACAAGGCACTGTATGGCCTCAAAAAAGCCCCTAGGGCCTGGTATGACACACTCAAATATTTCCTGAAGAGCAAAGGCTTCATACCTGGTTCCCTAGATCCCACTCTCTTGATGAAGACATATGATGGTGAACTGTTTGTGTGCCAAATATATGTGGATGACATTATCTTCGGCTGCACCAATCAGAAGTACAGTGAAGAGTTTGGATATATGATGCAAGAGCAATATCAGATGTCCATGATGGGGGAGCTGAAGTTCTTCCTTGGTCTTTGGGGGAGCTGAAGTTCTTCCTTGGTCTTCAAATACGACAACAACGCAATGGCATCTTCATATCTCAAGAGAAGTATCTCAAAGATTGCCTGAAGAAGTTCGATATGCAAGACTGCAAAGGCTTCACAACACCAATGCCAGCCAAACATCATCTAGGTCCTGACGACAATGGTAAAGAGTTCGATCAAAAGGTATACCGCTCCATGATTGTATCTTTGCTTTATTTATGTGCATCTAGGCCGGATATTATGCTTAGTGTTTGCATGTGTGCTCGATTTCAAGCGGCACCAAAGGAGTCGCATCACTTAGCTGTGAAGCGAATTCTTCGATATTTGGCTCACACCCCAACTCTAGGATTATGGTATCCAAAGGGCTCAGAGTTTGATTTGGTTGGATTCTTGGATGCTGATTATGCTGGTGACAAAGTTGATCGCAAGTCTACATCAGGCACATGTCACTTTCTGGGACGATCACTTGTATGTTGGTCTTCAAAGAAGCAGAACTGTGTATCTCTCTCCACTGCTGAATCTGAATACATTACTGTTGGATCTTGCTGCGCTCAGCTTCTGTGGATGAAGCAAACACTCAAGGACTATGGTATCCATCTGAAGCAAGTGCCACTTTACTGCGACAACGAAAGCGCCATCAAGATTGCCAACAACCCAGTTCAGCACTCGAAGACAAAGAACATTGAAATTCATCATCACTTTCTCAGAGATCATGTTGTGAAGGAAGACATTGATATCATACACGTCAACACTGAAGAGCAATTGGCAGATATCTTCACCAAGCCCTTGGATGAGAAGAGGTTTTGCAAGTTACAGTGTGAGCTAAATATCCTGGAATCCTCAAATGTCCTGTGATCAGGCACACATCCTAACACTTATGCATATGATGACTTAGATGTGCAACACACAAAGTAAAGTATATCTTCAATCAATGAAGACATACATTCTAAGTGTGAATACATTAACGTGGAATTTGACTTTGGAGCGCCACGATAATTGTGCGCCGTGTCTGGGTCTAATACTTCCTATACGGTGGGTAACGCCACCACCAAACGTTCTATTTTGAAGTGTTTCACTCATGGCGTTACCTTGCAATGTCTTCACATTTGGTATGGCTTCGAACTCAACATGTCTTCATGATTATCTTCACTACGTTGATTATATAGATATATATATATATATATACTAGTGTTCTGTCCTCTACAGCATTCACTTATAGCTATGTCTTCTTGTTTGAATCTTTTGAACTAAGTGAATGTGATCGGACCCTAACCTCTCTATGCTCTCAATCTCAAAATTCTATCTCTCCAAGTCATATGCATTCTATTGAAACTGTCGAATGTCTTCACTGCGTCCTTGTCAGCAGAAGATATAGAGACAACCATAAAGTCCGTTTTCAATGCTCATTCCTCCACATAAAATCCGGAAAAGCAGGAACGACCACCCAACAATCCAGGCGTGCGTGGGACATGGAACAAACCCCAAACTTCCGCAAACTGGCCACGCGTTCCTCAGATGCGAATCGCCAGGGGCACCTGTGTAACAGCACAGTGCCGCCCCTGTGCCTATAAATTCACACTTACCGCGGTCATTATCTCCTTCTTCCACCCTCGCACGAACCCTAGCGCCACCGCTAGCTGTCGACGATGCCAGCGACGAAGCGCTTCACTGCCACAACCTCTCCGACGCCGTCTTCACGCCGATCGCGGACATCTTCCTCTCCGCCGTCACCGTAGGTGTCTTCCGTCGCCAAGTTAGGGCACAGAGGATTGAACTGCTCGGCATCATATCCCACTCCGTCTAGCAGTTCCAAGTGTGGTAAATAAAACTTCTTTTTACAGCCCCTTTTGATCTCATGGTTCTGTCACTTTCTACCATAAGAAGTTTCTCTTCACACAAGTTAGATCTCTCAATCTGCATCTCATAACATGCCTAGTATATTCACTTGTGCTTCATGAAGTAGTTAGATTCCTCACTTGTACTGATCTATGGGTTCGTACAAATCTGGAACCAACTTCTTATCTATGAGTGAATGTCTTTGCATGATGAGGTCAATGTCTTCTAAACTGATTTATCTTCAAAATCTTCTGTGAATGCATATGACCTCTTCCCTTCCCTCGCACCTTAATGCTGTCACAGGTACATGTCTGTGGGAGAATCCTTTGGTTCTCATAGTCTGCATTCATTTGCAGAATTCCTACAGCATCACATAAATTCTCCTGAAGCCAGTTCCTGTTGGTCCAGCAAAAGAAAGCCTTTGAAGCCTTTGAAAGTTCTGAAGCCTTTCAAGTTAAAGTTTATGGCTTCAGAAGCAGCAGCAAGGAAGGGGGCAGACAACGACGTCGAGGAACTTCCAAAGATCTGCCTGAAGACCTGGCAGAAATGTATAAAACAGATCCTGAAGAGAATTATGGACAGCGCAAGACCCGAATCCAATGGATTCGACGCTATTGGGCAGAACAATGGTTCAAATACCGCTTCACAACACAAGAGTATGCTGAGAAAAGTGCCATCAAAAGACCGTGGGGAGACATCTTATACAAGAACCTTGTACCCAGGTCCAGAGATGAAGCTATTGCCCAAAGCTTCTATCCATGCATGGTTCGTGGGCCACAGCCTAATGATGCACATCCGTCGTCACTACTCTGGTGTCGTGACGACAATCTATTCAAGCGCAACTTCCAGTTTGCCCAACAATCAGCGAAGCAGAACAAGAAGAAGTTGGGGTTAGACTTCAACCCTGGTCCCTCTGCACCAAGGGCAGATGGCACACGCGACGCAGAACCCAATATCATCGGTCCGTATGCCAACCTTGGGGGCCTCATCACCCGCATCTTAGTCCAAGGGACTGCCCTGAATGACCCTCCAGCTGACTCTGAGTCTGATGAAGCTCCTGCTGTACCGAAGCCAAAGCAGTCGAAGAAGCCAAAAGCTTCAAAGCCAGCCCCTTCACCAAAAATCTCAAGGGCGAAGCCATTGGCAACTGCACCTCCTGAAGACAGTGTGCAGTCTGAAGACGTATCCCGCGTCTTCAAGCCCCAGAAGACCAAGATGCCTCAGCCACACACCAGCAAAGAGCTCACAGCTGCTGACATTCTGCGCAGCGAAGCCATTGATCTGTCAAGTGATGAAGATCTTGGAGATGACGCTCTCGAGCAGCTCATCAAGAGCAAAGAAGAAGCTGAAATCTTCAACAATTTGCCTCTCTTTGATGTCGCCATCATCCACAACTTCATCGACGAATGGTTTGCCACACCAAACATCAGCTTCGAAGATCTGCAGCTGCCCGTTGGCCTCAGCGTCGCCTTCCAAGGCGCTATTGCTTCAGAACTTGCAATTGCCCAGTGCATTGTTGAACTGAAGCAGAAAATTGATCATGAAAAGGCTCAGTTCAAGAAGCATATGGCCAAGCTCAGCGTGCAAGAAGTGAAGAGCTTCAAGGTCATGATGCACAAACTAAAGGAAAACTTTCTGAAGAAGCGTGCAGAAGCTCAAGGTTCGCGGGAGCGAATGAAGTCTCTGGCAGACAGATGTGTGCAGGCCTACAATGAGGCCGAGAAGCGCAAGTCACTTGGGCGTCCCGGCATCAACCCCAGGATGGCCGCGAAGAAGAAGAAGAAGCCTGCTATGGCTGAACCAGAGGCACCAAGGCAAGAAGCAGTTCCAATTGTCTTCCCAACTGCAACGACTGGCTCGAAGCCAAAGAGCCGGTCAACCGATTCAGAGCTCAAAAAGACGCGAACTGCAGAGGCTGAAGCTAGGAAGCCGAAACATACTGAAGCCTCTCCTTCTGCTCCCACTCAGAAGAAGCGAAAGATCAAGAAAGCTCGGGCTGCTCCCACAGAGCCCTTGATGGTTGAACCCCTTTCTGTCGTCCATCCTGACGCAGAACGACAACTGACAGTTCATGAGCCTACTTCCACAGAGGCTCCTGAAGCTGAAGACATACCAGCAGCCGACCCCATCGCTGCTGAAGACATTGGTCATCAGGACAATGTACAAGATGATGCAGCCCTTCCTCAATTAGAACACAGCAAACACATCAGCATTGGTCGTCCACTGACGCCAATTGCACAGGATGCTTCATGGGCGGATCGCCCTCAAGAGGAAGAAGACTTTGAGGCCCATCCCACTCCAACCCCACAGGCGTCGTCTGCGTTCCGCAGGCTTCGCAAAGGTCCAAGGCCTCAAGTCTATGCTGAAGACATTCCGGCTGCATCAGCCGTAGAAGAAGCACCACAAGAGCCCACTCCTATGCTCCACCAAGAAGCAGTTCTCCAGGAGAACGTGCTTGTGACCGACCCTCCAGCTAGTCAAGCGGAGGCTGAAAATATTGAGGCTGCCACAATCAACACTGAAGCCAATGTGGAGCCCTCCCCACCAAAAGCTTCCGAAGACAGCGAAGCTATTGATCCAGACACTTCTGTTCCTGAGTCTGCTGCAGGTCCTCAATTTGATTACCATGTTGAGCACAGGCCTCATGTCCAGAAGCCTGTCCCAAGGCTGCCGAGGTTCCCAGGTCCTGCATCAGCACCTGGCTCCTTTAACATCAATATCTTCAAGGCAGATAATACGTTCTTCAACAGCTCCAAGAACCCCTATTCAAGGGAAAGGATTTCATCAGATAGGTTCTGGAGCTATCCTCAGTGCAGCTACTATTCATGCATCCTATACAACCAAGGTCGCATCTTCCCGCACAAGCGCCTTGATGTTGAAGTCATTGCTGGTCAGCCCTGTTTAGAGGAAGCGTTGGATTGCTTCAAGCAAGTGGGACTGCTGCAGTTTGTAACTGATGAAGAGCACTGGAATGAAGAGCTTCTGCTGTAATTCTATGCCACCCTCCACATCAAAGGATACAACAGAGATCCGAAGACTTGGGCCCTGGAGTGGATGACCGGCAATGTCCATCACGAAGCCAATGCATTCGATATCATTGAGCTCACCGGCCTGCCCACTCCTGGCGAATTCTTCAAGGAAGGCTGTCCACTACACACTGAAGCTCTTGAGAGCATATTCCAGAGGCCTGAACCGAATATGAGTCAGATGCTCTCCATGATGAAGCCATTGCCCCACGATGCTCCTTATCCAACAGAGTTCTTCGTTGAAGACTTTGAGTACCTGCCCAGAACCATCTATCACATTATCCGGCGGACTCTCTGGCTTGTCAAAGGGCACTCTCCAAATGCCAAGATCGAAGGTGCAATGAAGACTCTGATATTTTGTATCCTTCATGGAAAATGCTTCAACGCACAGAACTTCTTCATACGCCAACTTGCTGCATCAGGCTCAGATTTACTTGGTTTGAAGTTCTATGCTCCTTGGGTAATGAGACTGGTCAAGCTTCACTCTGTGATCTCATATTAGCCCTCAGCCCGCAACCATCGGATCTTCTTGCCAGATGTGGATACCTCTGCTGAAGCTATATATCCTGAGCCTGCCAAGCAACCTTTGAGTCTTCAGAATGCAGAACACCAGAGCTTCACTCAGAATGTTGAAGGTGTTGAAGCCATCTCCAGGGTGTATCTTTTGGCTGGCACTACACGTGCACCACACCCTGCTTCAACTGAAGCCACTGACAGTGCAACTGCTTCAACACCCAAGAAGCGCACTCGTGTTCTCAACAACCGAGAG
The DNA here is from genome assembly GCF_056163025.1 of Triticum urartu. Lineage (NCBI taxonomy): Eukaryota > Viridiplantae > Streptophyta > Magnoliopsida > Poales > Poaceae > Triticum > Triticum urartu. Next base: position 164,544,624 of record NC_141874.1, read on the forward strand.
CTTCTTGTGGCCCTTCATCAAAAGCAGGATAGGCATCATGACTGGTTGAAGAGACAGATGAAGAGCCTCTTGGTGGATGTAAATTGTATCTGAAATCTTGCCACCAAGAATGCTTTCGTTACCCATGAAACATGTCGTCGTACATGGAAAGGGCTATCAATGATATGTACTGAAGCTGAACTTGAAGAGGATGGCTTCACTGAGCGATTCAAGTTTGACACCACACCTCCTAGAAGGGCTGTGATGCGAAGCACTCCATCTCTTGAAGACTCTGAGTTTTCTTCATCTGCTGCCACAGTCACTGCCAGAATCATTGATGAAGAAGACAATGCTACCTCACCACCACCTGCTTCAGCACCTCCAAGCTCTTCAGCACCGCCAAACACCTCCAACAACCCTGCTGCTCATGGGAACGAATAGAACACTCTTATCTCTTCAAACCTTTTTGGTCCTCACTGACAAAAGGGGGAGAAGCATATGAAGTTAATAGTCTTCAAGCGGGTCAATATGGGCGGGTGCCTTTTCTTTGCTATATTTTGCTTCGTGCTTACAACTCTCGGTTTTTGCTACATTTGGTTCTTATGAGTTGTAACACTTAAACCAGATGGTCGTCTGCTACTTGTTTGCCACCCTGTTTTGCGAAGATAAATTCCGCATGTGCGACGATAAATTCCGCACTTATCTCATTCTGCAGACGTCCATTTTCCATTATGCATGTCATTATCTTCATATACTTTCACATGCATAGTGGATTCTCATCATAAGCTGAAGTGGATTTCCAAGTACAACCTGCCATGTGCATTTGCATTCCAAAAGCAAATTAACTTATATGCACATCTTCAGGGGGAGCCCTTGCAACTTATGAAGACAATTCCTTATCCTTTACAATTTCACAGACTATATTCCCCGTTTGAAAACTTCAACTAGTTTGTCATCAATCACCAAAAAGGGGGAGATTGTAAGTGCATCTAGTGCCACCCCTAGTTGGTTTTGGAGTATTGACGACAAACCTAGTTGAGGGACTAATGTGTTTGTGAGAATTGCAGGATAACACAGGTAGAAGTCCCTCATTGATTCGGTTTTACTACCAGAGATGACCCGTAAAAATGTATGAAGACATTGAAGTCAAAGGTGGTATATGAAGATATTCACATTGAAGACTATGACAAAAGAAGACACGTTATGAAGCCTATGGAGCTCGAAGACTTAGATCTTTCGTAGTTCTTTTTCTTTTGTGTTGAGTCATAGGAACCACCGTACTGTTAAGTGGGGTCCAGGAGAACCAGTCAGAATGACTGAAGTGATGCCTAAACCAAAAACCTATGTCTTCGTGTGAAGACAATGAGAGCAAATCTTGTCCAGAGTCGGACAAGTCAGCTTTGCTTGTAGCCCAAGTAAAGTTGCCATGAGAGTTTGAAATCTGACCATTGAGACACGTGTCAGTTCCTTAGTGACCCAGGGTCATTTCGGACAAATCTGGTCGGGTTGCCAAGTGGCTATAAATAGCCCACCCCCTACAACCATAAACGGTTGGCCACTCAGATTTCAGTGCATGGCTTTTGTCGTTTGAGAGCAACCCACCTCGAAGCCTTTGAGAGAAAATTCCTAGCAAGGAGAAAGCCCTAACCACCCAGAGCCAGAGTAAATTGGGCATCACTTAAGTCTTCTTGTCTGTGTGATCTGAAGACTTATTACACTTGAGGACTGTGCATCCTCCAGACGGTTAGGCGTCGCGTTCAGAGCATCCAAGAGACATTGTGGATTGCCAGTGAACGAAGTCTGTGAAGGTTTGGGAGTCTACCTTGAAGACTTACCAGAGTGACTGGGCAAGGACTATCTGACCTTAGCTCAAGGAGAATACGGTGAGGACTTGGTGTCCTGAGCTGCGTGTTCAGGACTGGGTGTCCGGGACTGTGTGTCCTAAGGTTTAAATACCTAGCCGCTCCAACCAGACGTACAGTTGTCACAGCAACTGGAACTGGTCCAACACATCATTGTCTTCAACAAGTCACTGGTTTCATCTTCACTTCCTTTTACTTACTGTTACTCATTGTGAAGCCATTGCATGCTTGCTATATCTTTTGTCTTCACAACGTAACTGTATGATTCGTTTGGCTTCATAACTTCTTCCTACCTGATCCTTATTACACTGCAGCTACTTGTCATTGTGCTTTCACTCTTTTGAATACTTGACCATGGCTTGCCTAGTGTAATCTAACTTCCGCTGCATAGTGATAGGCATATCTCTACTGTTTGTCTTCATGACTTCCACGTTTTGAAGACTTTCATAAAAATCGCCTATTCACCCCCCCCTCTAGTCGATATAACGCACTTTGAAGTATGTTAGCTTATGCCTCTCCCTCATATAAAATTGCAATAATGATTACAGGTCTAGTTATCGATTGCCTAGGGACAAATAACTTTCTCGTAACAACAAGCTCTCTACTAAAACTAACTTAGTTGTGTCTTTATCTAAACAGCCCCTACTTTTTATCTACGCTCTCTTTATATTCTTGCAAACCTATCCAATAACACCTACAAAGTACTTCTAGTTTCATACTTGTTCTAGGTAAAGCGAACATCAAGCGTGCGTAGAGTTGTATCGATGGTCGATAGAACTTGAGGGAATATTTGTTATGCCTTTAGCTCCTCATTGGGTTCGACACTCTTACTTATCGAAAACTGTTGCGATCCCCTATACTTGTGGGTTATCAAGACCTTTTTCTGGCGCCGTTGCCGGGGAGCAATAGCGTGGGGTGAATATTCTCGTGCGTGCTTTTTTGCTTTATCACTAAGTAATTTTTATTTGTTGTTCTTAGTTGTTTTCTATCTTTTGTTATGGGTAGGAAACGCAAAATACCCAAAAAAATAGTTGTACCTACTGAACCAATGGTTGAAGAACCACTCAAAATCTATCACACTCCTGAAGCTTATTACTTGGATCATCTTCGATCCCTTTGTGCTCGTGCTGAAACCCCAACTAGCTTAGTTGAGGGCAAATCTTTATATGAGCATGCTTGTTATGTGCGACACTGTATATCTAAAAAAGGGAAACTTTTACTGGGTCAAATTCATCGTTTGCAATGCTATGCTTGGAATTTATGTGAAATATATGATTTTACATGTTGTTCTGAAACCCCTAAGAAACACCTTCCCTATCAATGTGAGTTTAGTGATAATGGAATCCTATCTTCGTATGCTAAAGGTGTTTATAGTTACTATGATGTTCAATAAATTGAAGAATTTGTTGCTTTTAAGGGTGCTTATGAAATTGCTTATTTGATTGAAAAGTATGATGCTACTCTTTACAAATCTGAAAATTTTGCCATACTTAAATATTGCTATGATAATTATGCTTCTAATGCCTATGTTGAACCATATATGGAGGACTACTCCGCTGTCCAAGAAGAGACTAATATTTTGCAGGAGTCTTTGGAAGAAGAAATTGATGAAACTGTGAGCTCATTTGATGAAAAAGATTATGAGGAGAGCGAAGAACAAAAGGAGGAAGAGCGGATTAGCTACCCGTGCCCACCTTCTAATGATAGTAACTCTTCAACTCATACATTGTTTAATTTCCCTTCATGCTTACCGAAGGATGACTGTTATTATCCCGTTGATTTTCTTGAAATATCCCTTTTTGATGATGATTGCTATGCTTGTGGCCAAGATGCCAATATGAATTATGCTTATGGAGATGAACTTGCTATAGTTCCTTATCTTAAACATGAAATTGTTGTTATTGCACCCACACATGATAGTCCTATTATCTTATTGAATTCTCCCGACTACACTATATCGGAGAAGTTTGCACTTATTAAGTATTATATTGATGGGTTGCGTTTTACTATTACACATGATGATTTTGATGAATATAATATGCATGTGCTTGCTGCTCCTACTTGCAATTATTATGAGAGAGGAACTATATCTCCACCTCTCTATGTTTCCAATACGATAAAATTGCAAGAAACTGTTTATACTATGCATTGGCCTTTACTTTGTGTGCATGAATTGTTCTTTTATGACATGCCGATGCATAGGAAGAGAGTTAGAATTCGTTGTTGCATGATATATGTTACTTTGTGCTCACTACTAAATTACAAATCATTGTTAATTAAAACTGGCTTTGATATACCTTGGGATTCGGGTGGATTCACTACTTGAGCACTATATGCCTAGCTTAATGGCTTTAAATAAAGAGCTGCCAGGGAGACAACCCGGAAGTTTTAGGGAATCATTTATTTCTGTTGAGTGCTTTCATATAGTTTAAAAACAACAAAAATAAAGAGGGGAACCGAAAACTTTTTCAAAAAGGAAAGTGAAAGTGAGAAAGACAAGCATTGTTGAAGTGGGAGAGCACCTTGAACTTTGTTCATGCTCACGGCAACTTTGTGAATCTTGATTAAAGAAACTTTTCAATAAAAATAATTATCCCCTTGTACAACTCCATTGTATTATAAAAATAATGTGCCAAGGTTTGCCTTTAGGATGTTTACTTTGCTTGTTGGTTTGTACGGTGTAGGACAGAAACTTTGGCTGTAGTGCGCGATTTTACATTTTTAGCTGGAACGTCAAATGGTTCTGATTCTTTTTGCACTGTCTTTCTATACAATTTTTTTATTTTTTCTAATGTTGGCAGAATTTTTCAAGTATCAGAAGTATGGTGAATGTTCAGATTATTATAGACTGTTCTGTTTTAGATAGATTCTGTTTTTGATGCATAGTTTGCTTGTTTTGATGAAACTATCGGTTTATATTAGTGGATTAAGCCATTGAGAAGTTATATTACAGTAGAAACAATTCCAAAAAAAATATGAATTGGTTTGCAATAGTACTTAGAGTAGTGATTTGCTTTATTATACTAACGGATCTTACCGAGTTTTCTGTTGAAGTTTTGTGTGGATGAAGTGTTCGATGATCGAGAAGGTCTCGATGTGAGAAGAAGGAAGAGAGGCAAGAGTTCAATCTTGGGGATGCCCGAGGAACCCCAAGTAAATATTCAAGTAGACTCAAGCGTCTAAGCTTGGGGATGCCCCGGAAGGCATCCCCTCTTTCTTCAACAAGTATCGGTATGTTTTCGGATTCATTTCGTTCATGCGATATGTGCAATCTTGGAGCGTCTTTTGCATTTAGTTTTCATTTTTCTTTTATGCACCGTGCTGGTATGAGATAGTCCTTGGTTGATTTATAGAATGCTCATTGCACTTCACTTATATCTTTTGAGTACGGCTTTATAGAATGCTTCATGAGCTTCACTTATATCATTTGAAGTTTGGATTGCCTCTTTCTCTTTACATAGAAAAGCGCCATATGTAGAATGCTCTTCTGCTTCACTTATATTTGTTAGAGCGTGGGCATATCTTTTGAAGAAAGAATTAAACTCTCTTGCTTCACTTATATCTATTTAGAGAGATGACAGGAATTGGTCATTCACATGGTTAGTCATAAAATCCTACATAAGACTTGTAGATCACTGAATATGATATGTTTGATTCCTTGCAATAGTTTTGCGATATAAAGATGGTGATATTAGAGTCATTCTAGTGGGTAGTTGTGGATTGTAGAAATACTTGTGTTGAGGTTTGTGATTCCCGTAGCATGCACGTATGGTGAACCGTTATGTAACGAAGTCGGAGCATGCGGTATTTATTGATTGTCTTCCTTATGAGTGGCGGTCGGGGATGAGCGATGGTCTTTTCCTACCAATCTATCCCCCTAGGGGCATGCGTAGTAGTACTTTGCTTTGAGGGCTAATAAACTTTTGCAATAAGTATGTGAGTTCTTTATGACTAATGTTGAGTCCATGGATTATACGCACTCTCACCCTTCCATCATTGCTAGCCTCTTTGGTACCGTGCATTGCCCTTTCTCACCTCGAGAGTTGGTGCGAACTTCGCCGGTGCATCCAAACCCCGTGATACGATGCACACTATCACACATAAGCCTCATTATATCTTCCTCAAAACAGCCACCATACCTATCTATCATGGAATTTCCATAGCCATTCCGAGATATATTGCCATGCAACTTCCATCATCATCCTCATCATATACATGACTTGAGCATTCATTGTCATATTGCTTTGCATGATCGTAAGATAGCTAGCATGATGTTTTCGTGGCTTGTCTGTGTTTTGATGTCATTGCTACGCTAGATCATTGCACATCCCAGTACACCGCCGGAGGCATTCATATAGAGTCATATCTTTGTTCTAGTATCAAGTTGTAATATTGAGTTGTAAGTAAATAAAAGTGTGATGATCATCATTATTAGAGCATTGCCCGCAAAAAAGAGAGGCCAAAGAAGCCTAAATAAAAAAAGGGGGGCCAAAGAAGCCCGCCAAAAAAGGGGGCAATGTTACTATCCTTTTACCACACTTGTGCTTCAAAGTAGCACCGTGTTCTTCATATAGAGAGTCTCTTGAGTTATCACTTTCATATACTAGTGGGAATTTTCATTATAGAACTTGGCTTGTATATTCCAATGATGGGCTTCCTCAAGTGCCCTAGGTCTTCATGAGCAAGCAAGTTGGATGCACACCCACTTAGTTTCAGTTTGAGCTTTCATACACTTATAGCTCTAGTGCATCCATTGCATGGCAATCCCTACTCCTCGCATTGACATCAATTGATGGGCATCTCCATAGCCCATTGATTAGCCGCCGATGTGAGACTTTCTCCCTTTTTTGTCTTCTTCACACAACCTCCATCATCATATTATATTCCACCTATAGTGCTATATCCATGGCTCACGCTCATGTATTGCGTGATGGTTGAAAAAGCTGAAGCGCGTTAAAAAGTATGAACCAATTGCTCGTCTTGTCATCGGGGTTGTGCATAATTTGAATATTTTGTGTGGTGAAGATGGAGCATAGCCAGACTATATGATTTTGTAGGGATAACTTTCTTTGGCCATGTTATTTTGAAAATACATGATTGCTTTATTAGTAGGCTTGAAGTATTATTCTTTTTATGTCAAATGATAGACTATTGCTTTGAATCACTCGTATCTTAATATTCATGCCATGATTAGATACGTGATCAAGATTATGCTAGGTAGCATTCCACATAAAAAATTATCTTATTTATCATTTACCTACTCGAGGACGAGCAGGAATTAATCTTGGGGATGCTGATACATCTCCATCGTATCTATATTTTTTGATTGTTCCATGCCAATATTCTACAACTTTCATATACTTTTGGCAAATTTTTATACTATTTTTGGGACTAACATATTGATCCAGTGCCCAGTGCCAGTTCCTGTTTTGTTGCATGTTTTTTGTTTCGCAGAATATCCATATCAAACGGAGTCCAAACAGGATAAAAACTAACGGAGAATTGTTTTGGATTATATATGATTTTTGGGAAGAAAAATCCATGCAAGACGATGCCCGAGGGGACCACGAGGCAGGGGGGACACCCCAGGGGGTAGGCACGCCCCTGACCCTCGTGGCCACCCTGTAAGGCGGTTGATGCCCTTCTTTCGCCGCAAGAAAGCTAATATCCGGATAGAGATCGTGTTAAAATTTCAGCTCAATGAGAGTTACGGATCTCCGGGAATATAAGAAACGGTGAAAGGGTAGAATCTGAGAACGCATAAACAGAGAGAGATAGAGAGACAGATCCAATCTCGGAGGGGCTCTCGCCCCTCCCGTGCCATGGAGGCCATGGACCATAAGGGAAACCCTTCTCCCATCTAGGGGGAAGCTCAAGGAAGAATAAGAATGAGGGGGGCTCTCTCCCCCTCGCTTCCGGTGGCACCGGAGTGCCACCGGGGGCCATCATCATTGCCGCAATCTTCACCAACAACTTCACCGCCATCATCACCAACTCTTCCACCCTCTATGCAGCGGTGTAACCTCTATATTACCCGTTGTAATCTCTACTTAAACATGGTTCTCAATGCTATATATTATTTCCCAATGATGTATGGCTATCCTATGATGTTTGAGTAGATCCGTTTTGTCCTATGGGTTATTTGATGATCGTGATTGGTTTGAGTTGCATGTTTTATTATTGGTCCTGTCCTATGGTGCTCTCCGTGTCATGCAAGCGTGAGGGATTGCCGATGTAGGGTGTTGCAATACGTTTATGATTTGCATATAGTGGGTTGCGTGAGTGACTGAAACACAAACCCGAGTAAGGGGGTTGTTGCGTATGGGATAAAGAGGACTTGATACTTTAATTAATGCTATGGTTAGGTTTTACCTTAATGATCTTTAGTAGTTGCGGATGCTTGGTAGAGTTCCAATCATAAGTGCATATGATCCAAGTAGAGAAAGTATGTTAGCTTATGCCTCTCCCTCATATAAAATTGCAATAATGATTACCGGTCTAGTTATCGATTGCCTAGGGACAAATAACTTTCTCGTAACAACAAGCTCTCTACTAAAACTAACTTAGTTGTGTCTTTATCTAAACAGCTCCTACTTTTTATTTACACTCTCTTTATATTCTTGCAAACCTATCCAACAACACCTACAAAGTACTTCTTGTTTCATACTTGTTCTAGGTAAAGCGATCATCAAGCGTGCATAGAGTTGTATCGGTGGTCGATAGAACTTGAGGGAATATTTGTTCGGCCTTTAGATCCTCATTGGGTTCGACACTCTTACTTATCGAAAACTGTTGCGATCCCCTATACTTGTGGGTTATCAAGAAAGCTCTCCAGATCAGAATTACACACATATGCATCAAATTCCTCTTTAATTCCTGCTTGGACCATGAAATCCTCCGACGGCCATTCACAAGGTCGCACTTGAGCGTCCCTTGGTGGTTCATTTTCCGCATCGCGTATTGCGGGCCTGGGTCGTTGCTTCCTTGAAGAACCACCTTTGTACATTTCCCTAAACATTTTTCTTCCTCTAAAAAATTTCTGAAATTTTTAGTAACTCGAAATAAAAGTGAGCCAAACTCAACAAAATTGATAGCAACTACTCCCACAAGTGCCTAGAGACTATATCATGCATTAAAACTACTTTTGACCTCATAAATTTGACATCCAAGCTCAAGAACAGGGTCACCTAAGCAGCAAAAATTTGCAATGAATAAAGAACTAGAACAAAAACTAATTGGACCATTGGAGGAGTCACATACTAAAGAACAATCCCCCAAAGTAGTTTTGTGAATGGAGCTTTGAGCTAGGAGATCGAAAATGGCAGCAAGATGAGCTAGAACTTGTGCTTGATCTGGTTGGTGATTTTTTGGGAGGAGGAAGGAGTGTGTGGTGGCTGGAATAAGTGGAGGGGAGCCACCACGGGCCCACGAGGCATGGGGCGCGCCCAGGGGGTGGGCGCGCCCTGGACCCTCGTGGCCAGGTGCTTGCTCCCCCTGGTATGTTCTCAGTGCTAGATATTCTCAAATATTCTAGAAAAAATCATATTTAATTTTAAGGGCATTTGGAGAACTTTTATTTTTGGGGTATTATTTTATCACATGGATAATTCAAAAAACAGACAGAAATTACTATTTTTGCTTTATTTAATGTAAATAACAAAAAGTAAAAAGAGGGTACAGAGAGTTGTGTTTTCTAAATTCATTCATCTCATGCTCATCAAAAGGAATCCACTAACAAGGTTGATCAGGTCTTGTTAATAAACTCATTTCGAATAACATGAAACCAGAGAATTTTCGAATGACACTATGTTACCTCCACGGGGATATGCACATCCCCAACAATAAGAGTATCATATTTCTTCTTAACAGTAGGAAGAGGAAATTCAAAACCTCCAATAGTAATCGATGGAATTTTTCCAATAGAATTGACACTGTGGACTTGAGCTATTTCCTCGGAAAGTGTACCGTATGCTCATTACCATTAACATGAAAAGTGACATTGCCTTTGGTACAATCAATAACAGCCCCTGCAGTATTCAAAAAGGGTCTTCCGAGAATAATAGACATACTATCGTCCTCGGGACTATCAAGAATAACAAAGTCCATTAAAATAGTAACGTTTGCAACCACAACAGGCATATCCTCACAAATACCGACAGGTATAGCAGTTGATTTATCAGCCATTTGCAAAGATATTTCGATGGGTGTCAACTTATTCAAATGAAGTCTACGGTATAAAGAGAGAGGCATAACACTAACACGAGCTCCAAGATCACATAAACCAGTTTTAACATAGTTTCTTTTAATGGAGCATGGTATAGTTGGTACTCCAAGTCAGCCATGCCGCCCGACCTCCGCACCGTGGCCACCGCGCTGAGTCCCTTGTTGTTGACATTCCTGGCCACCGCGCCACGGCCGCCGTGGCCTCCATGCCGCCATGCAATGCGTCCATGCCGCCATGCCGTGCTGCGCCCCGCGCCGCACCTCGGCAGCCTCCGCGGTCGCCGCACGTACGACGTCACTGCCCGCACCTTTGCCACGCGCCATGATAGCCGTAGCGCCGCCCACCTCCATAGGCCGACACACGGCCTGGAGCTCCATCGCGCAGCCGCCGGCGAGCGCCGCCATCGCCGCCACGCCTCCGGCACGACAAGAGCGCCCAAGACACCAAGCTCATGCTACCAAATGTTGGGACAAACCCCAGACCAGCTCACCACTCATCTCCTCTCACTCGCTCGGACGAATGTGGAAGAAGGAGCACACTGGATTTTTTGGCGCAGAAACGCCCCGCCGCACGAACGATGCCTCGGCCGCACGAACGGCCTTACTTTACTGGGCACATACCCTCGGCTCGGCTTATACCGTCACCGCGGCTCGGCAACAGACCGGCGCGCTTCCATCAGTACATGGGGAGAGGTATTAATACCCAGGCTAGCACACAAGCGCATGCACACCTACCACTCTTGGCCACGCACACACACGTTCAACACTACCTGGCCTAACCTCACGCAATGGCCACACATGAGCTAACCAGCTAACAACCATGCATGCACACGATTGCTTCCAGTCCTATGCATGTGATAACTGACTAACTACACGCACCACGTCCCCCAGTCATGCTGGTTCTCCACAACGGCACAACCACGTCCGCCAACGCACGCGCTAAGTCAGGATTATGGCTGACAGAATGCTGCCTAACATGTCATCTCATATTCTCTTCTTTATAGCATGGAAATTTGAACTTTTATGTTGTTCAAAGCAATAGTCTAGTTTCGACGTGATAACTTAAATACTCAAGCATATCAACAAGAAACCATGTCTTTCAAAATATCAATGCTAAAATAAGCTATCCCTAGCCCATCATGCTCAATCACTGATTCATTCATGAAACAACTCACATATTAACTACACCCAATGCTCAAGTACGATCATAGTGCCTCCTAGTTGGTGCTTTTATAAGAGAAGGTGTTGACTCAAATTCAAAAATAAAAAATGCATAAAGTAAAAGAAAGGCCCTTCGCACAAGGAAGTAGGGATTTGTAGAGGTACCAAAACTCAAAGCGAAAATTTAGAGATGATTTTTTTGTGAGGCATACTTTTCCCACCAACGAAAATGACTTAGAGTTCCCAGCACTTTCCATGCTAGATATATCATAGGCGATTCCCAAACAAAAATTAAAGTTTATTCCTTTTTCCACCATACTTTCACTTTCCATGGCTAACCGTATCCACGGGTGCCTTCCATACCAACACTTTCCAAGGAATTTATTATTTGACAACATAAAGTAAATTCATTTTTCATTTTGGGACTGGGCATCCCTAATAACTTCACCTTACTCTCGTGCAATGACAAGTGAATAAAGACTCATCGTGATAATAACACATCTAGCATGGAAAATATTACCCAACCCTTACCGCCTCGCGAGCGGTACGAGCACACAAAAGAGAAATTTATATTGAATATTAGAGATGGCACATACAAATTTGCTTAGAACAGCAAAATAATACTACATATAGGTAGGTATAGTGGACTCATGTGGCAAAACTAGTTTAAATTATTTTGGATGCACAAGCAGTGATCATACTTAGTGCAAAATGAAGGCTAGCAAAAGATTGAGAAGCGACCAACCAAGAAACGAATAATCTCATAAGAGAGCATTAAGCATAATTAACACCGAATAATGCACCACAAGTAGGATCTAATGTCATTGCATGACTATTGACTTTCGTGCTTGCATAGGGAATCACAAACCTTAACACCAATATTCTTACTAAAGCATAATTACTCATCAAGATGACTCACATATCACATCATCATATCTGAAAACTATTACTAGGAATCAAGTTTATTTTGTCCAATGATCTTCATGAAAGTTTTCATTATATCCTGCTTGGATATCTATCACTTTGGGACTAATTTTCATGTGTTGCTTTTGATAAGCTCAAATAAATATAAATGAAGATCATGAGCATAATATTTATTTCTCTCAAATTAATTTAAGTGAAGCAAGAGGGGATTTCTTCAAAAATACTAAAGCACACTGTGCTCAAAAAGATATAAGTGACGCAGTAGAGCAAATCCATACCTCATAAAATTTTTAAGTGAAGCATAGAGAGCAATTCTAACAAGTCATGGCATAATTTTGGATCTCTCAAATAGGTGTGTCCAGAAAGGATTCAAGACTTAAAACACAAGATAAAACAAGCAAAGACTCATATCATACAAGATGCTCCAAGCAAAACACATAGTATGTGACGAATAAAAATATAGCTTCGAGTAAAATACCGATGGTCGTTAGAAGAAAGAGGGGATGCCACTCGGGGCATCCCAAGCTTAGTTGCTTGTTCTCTTCGGATAATAGCTTGGGATGCCAGCGCACCCCCAAGCTTAGGCTCTTCTTACTCCTTATTCCTTCATCCATCGTAAGATAACCCAAAACTTGAGAACTTCAGAATCTGTCAAAAACAGAACAGTCTGTAGCAATCTGGATATTTTTAATACTTCTGTAACTCCAAAAACTCTGAAAACTTAGGGAGACCTGGGAAATTTGTATATTAATCTTATGCAAAAAGAATTGGTATTTTATTGCCCTCTGGTTATAAATGAGAATTGTTTTCGTGAGCGCAAAAGTTTCTGTTTTTCAGCAAGATCAAACAACTATCACCCAAGAAGATCCTAAAGGCTTTACTTGGCACAAACACTAATTAAAACACAAAAAACACAATCATAATGGTAGCATAATTTTTCTAACACTCAAGAACAGGAAGCAAAAAGAAAAAAGAAAATTTATTCATTGGGTTGCCTCCCAACAAGCACTATCGTTTTACGCCCCTAGCTAGGCATAAGATTTCAACGATGCTCACACGAAAGATAAGAATTGAAACACAAGGAGAGCATCATGAAACATATGACAAACACATTTAAGTCTAACATACTTCCTATGCATAGGAATTTTATAAGCAAATGAATTATCAAGAGAAAAAATCTAACATATGCAAAGAAGAGGAATAAAAATTTGACGATCTTAACATAACTAGAGGTAATTTAGTAACATGAAAATTTCTGCAACCATATTTTCCTCTCTCATAATAATTACATGTTGGATCATAATCAAATTAAACAATATAACTATCACATAAAATATTTTCTTCAAGATCCCCAAGCATGCAAAGTTGACACTCTTCCAAAATAGTGGGATTATCATCAAATAAAGTCATGACCTCTCCAAGCCCACTTTCATCAAAAATTTTAATAAGATTGAACACTCTCCAAATATGTGGGATTATTTTTACCTAAAGTTGACTCTCTTCCAAACCCACTTTTAATATTATTGCAATCATATTCATCATGCGGTTTAAATAAATTTTCAAGATCGTAAGAATCATTATCACCCCAATCATGATCATTGCAATAAGTAGTGGACATAACAAAACAAGCATCCCCAAGCTTGGGTTTTTCATATCACTAACACAATTGAAATTAATAGAATTTATAATAAAATCATTGCAATCTTGATTTTCATTCAAGGAGCTATCATGAATCACTTTATAAACTTCTTCGTTTAACACTTCATCACAATTTTTAGCTTCATAAATCTCAAGCAAAACTTCATAAAGATAATCTAGTGAACTCAATTCACTAGCAATCGGTTCATCATAATTGGATCTTTTAAAAAGATTAGCACGTCGATGACGATCCATATCAATATATTTTTAGCAAGCGAAGATGCGAGCAAATAGAAGGCACATGGTAACACAAGCAAACATGAGATCTGACGAGAAAACGGCGAACGAAAAAGAGGGCGAATAAAGCGGCAAAATTTTGTGAAGTGGGGGAGAATAAAACAAGAGGCAAATGGCAAATAATGTAAATTGTGAGGAGATGAGATTTTTTATTAGGAACCTGGTATATGTTGAAGATTTCCCCGGCAACGGTGCCAGAAATTCCTTTTGATGCGGCTTGAAGCTACGTCGGTATTTCCCCAAAGAGGAAGGGATGATGCAACACAGCGACGGTAGGTATTTCCCTTAGTGATGAAAGCAAGGTTATCGAACCAGTAGAAGAACCAAGCAACAATACGTAAACGACACCTGCCCACAAATAACAAATACTCGCGACCCGACGTATTAAAGGGGTTGTCAATCCCTTTCGGGTAACGGTGCCAGAAATTGGCAAACGGGCGTGAATAAATTGTAGTAGATTGATAGATCGAACCTCAAATAAAATAAATAAGAATAAATTGCAGCAAGCTATTCTTGTATTTTTGGGTTTAATAGATCTGAAAATAAAAGCAAAGGAAAATAGATCGCAAAGGCAAATAATATGAGAAAGAGACCCGGGGGCCGTAGGTTTCACTAGTGGCTTCTCTCTAGAAAAATAGAAAATGGTGGGAACACAAACTACTGTTGGGTAATTGATAGAAATTCAAATAATAATGATGATATCCAGACAATGATCATTATATAGGCATCACGTCCAAGGTTAGAAGATCAACTCATGCCTGCATCTACTACTATTACTCCACACATCGACTGCTATCCAGCATGCATCTAGTGTATTAAGTTCATGGAGAAACGGAGTAATGCAATAAGAACGATGACATGATGTAGACAAGATATATATATATATATATGTAGAAATAGACCCCGTCGTTTTATCCTTAGTACCAACTATACATACGTGTCGATTCCCCTTCTGTCACTAGGATCAAGCACCGTAAGATTGAACCTACTACCAAGCACCTCTTCCCATTGCAAGATAAATAGATCAAGTTGGACAAACAAAACCCAAATATCAGAGAAGAAATACGATGCTATAAGAAATCATGCATATAAGAGATCGAATAAACTCAAATAAATTTCATGGATAAAAAGATAGATCTGATCATAAACTCAAAGTTCATTTGATCCCAACAAACACAACGCAAAAAGAGTTACATTATATGGATCTCCAAGAGACCATTGTATTGAGAATCAAACGAGAGAGAGGAAGCCATCTAGCTACTAAGTACGGATCTGATGGTCTACAAAGAACTACTCACGCATCATCGGAGAGTGTCGGGGTTGTGGTGCGACATATGCCAAAGGATGGCTAATCATGGAGAGGGACAAGAGTACGTCGCCGGGCTCTAGAAGCGGGAGTGAGCGAGATCGTATACGCCTACGGATCTTACCCAGGTACGGGGCTCTCCTAGAAGATAACACCCCTAGTCCTGCTCTGCGGGGTCTCCGCATGATCACTATCTCAACAATGGTAGCTACAAGATTGCTCCTTGAGATATTTGACTAGAGGAGGAAGATGCGTAAGGCTAGCCCTACTTTCCCTCTCTATGTGTGTGTGTCTACTCAGGTTCTGAACCCTTTGCATGGGTGACCTGGGGGGTTATATAGGCCTACCCACCAAGGGTACAATGGTAATCAGGTCGGGCGTAGGTCCCGGCTGTCAGTCTCTCTAGACACCGGCTTCTCCGCCGGCTGCTGGAGCCCACCGCTTGGTGGGTCCCGTCGGCTGTCGTGTACTCGGCCGACAGGCCGTGCCCACCACTCGCGGGTCTGGTTGATCACTCCGCACGATAACCTTGCTACTGATGATGGAGGCTTTGTCGGGGGAAGCGTGGCTGTAGTACCGCTGCCTGGTGGGCGTTCGCTGTAGCCATTCCCTGTTTCTTCTGGTTAATGATGCACAGACTTTGAGGAGGGGAGGGGGCCGCCTGCTAGGAGGTGGCCGGCCCCCGCTGCCGCCTCCTAGAGATCTGCCGCCTACTGGGGCTCACCAACAGGTAGGGCCCGCCGCCTGTGGTCCCACCTACTAGGCAATAGGTGATGTCACGGGCAGCGTGGCTACAGTACCCCGCCGGTTGGGGGCGTCCACCAGGTACGCCCGTAATATAGCCGTGCTCAGCCCAGGATTCGGGTGTGGCAGGCTGCACTGTAGCCACACCCCGTCCCATCGTAGTGATGTAGGTGCAAACTTTGAGGGCACGAGGGGCCACCTGCTGGAAGCCGGCCGCCTCGTAGCCGCCTTCTGGTATGCTGCTGCCTTCTAGCAGCCAGCCGCTTGGACCAGCTGGATCAAGGGAGAAGTTATTCGTCTGGGAGGTGTGAGGGGCGCAGTCGGCCCCGATGTCTTGAAATACCATAGGGAGCTGATGAGGCTACCCGTGGTCATTTACTCCCATAGTAGTCCCCGAAGCTGGTGGGGCATCGTGGCTGGAAAGGCAAGGAGCCCCAAGAACTTCCTACTCTGAGTTGTCTAGTCAACTTGCTTCATCCGCCTTCTCGGGGCGCCGACAGCTAGGAGCCGACCATGACCAGGCCGACCCCCTGGTGATTTCGAAACGTCCACTACAAAAAAAAGACACATCCGTGACATTTTGGGCCGAACGAATTTTTTTTCTGTAATACATATGACACTTCTATGATGATAATTGTGACAAAACCCGGTATCATCATAGATGTGGTGGGTCCTACTTCTATGACAAAAAATGAGGACAGAAAATGGGCTTTTCGTCTTGGCCGGGCTGGAGACGCAGCTGCATGACATTCTTTGGGCCGTCCATGACGGAAAAAACCATGGTAGAAGCGAGGGCGAGGAAAATTTCGGGGAGTTCCCGGTTATGGTGGGAGGTCGGGGGCTGAGCGATGCGCGCTTCTCTCGTACACGTACGTGCGTGTGTGCGAGGCGTTGGCTCTAACTGAACCCGAGGGAGGCGTTGGGCTCTAACTGAACCCGAGCGATTGCACTGCAGGCTACGCGTTACTGAACCCGAGCGATCGATCGATGGGTGTTAATTGAACCCGATCGAATGATTCCTTTGCTACTGCTGCTAACTGAAGCCGATCGATGCTACCTCTGGATGAACAGTGAGCGTTGCGAGGGGGGTTGGACGAACTGTTCCCGGTGGGGGTGGATGAACAGGACCCCGTGGTGTTGCCTCTGGATGAACAGGACCCCGATCGATCGAGCCGGTTGGGGTTGGATGAACAGGACCCCGTGGAGGGTTGGATGAATAGGACCACCCCGTGGAGGGCAGGATGAACAGTAGACGGTGGATGGCAAGATGAACAGTAGCCCGTGGAGGGGTGGTTGAACAGGAGCCCGTGGAGAGGGCTGGTTGAACAGTAGTCGGTGGAGTAGCGCGCGGTGCAAGCTGGATGAACAGGAGCCCGTGGATGAACAGTCGCGGGTGGAGGCTGGAGGAGGTCGACGGTGGATGAATAGTAGCTCGTGGAGGCTGGAGGGGGTCGATGGTGGAGATGAACAGTATCCCGTGGAGTCCCGTTTTGCGGTACGCCACACCCCTCCCAATGAACAGGACCCCCGTTTCGACCGTAGCGCTCCAACACAAGTTTGTTTCCTCCGTTTTGCAGTACGCCACACCCCTCCCGATGAACAGGACCCCCGTTTCGACCGTAGAAGGTCTATTTCCTCCGTTTTGCGGTACAGCAGACCCCTCCTGATCAATAGGACCCCGTTCCGAACGTAGGAGGTCTGTTTCCTCCGTTGTATGGTACGCCAGGCCTCGTTTCCATCGCATGTTCCGTCCAAGACCTCCCGATTAACACGACCACGCATTCCGTTCCGACCCAGCCGGTTGGCTCCCACGCGTTCTGTTGCCTCCCGATGAACACGACGCATTTCGTTGCCTCCCCATGAACATGACGCATTCCGTTGCCTCCCCATGAACACGACGACGACGCTGTTTCTCCGTTCTGACCCAGCCATGTACACGAGCCCTAGCTATACGTATGCGCAAGTAGGCATGCGAGACCCCGCCCATATGTACACATACGTGGCCGTATTTTCTTTCTTGCACCATGGCCGCTGTATGTACATGTACATGCTACGTGCGCGCAACTACGACACGTGCGCGCCTCTACTACGACACGTGCGCGCCTCTACATCGACTAGTATGTACGTACACGTTCGCGACTAGAATGACAACGCTACGTATGCTTTGACCAGGTGGGTCCCGACTATCAGGCACGTCCTTGCCTGCGAAGATGTAGCTGGTGGGTCCCAGCAGTCAGGGGGTGAATTGTTTTTTTTCGGACACACTTCCTTGCGTGCGAAGATGTAGCTGGTGGGTCCCAGCAGTCAAGGGGAAACATTTTTTTCACGAAATACAGTGGCCCGTCCGGTAGGTCCCAGCTATCAGGTGGAGGAATCATTATTTTCCGCATAATAAGGAGGCACTTCCTTGCTGCGGCCGTGGACCCACCTGTCAGCCTCTCCACGTACAGTCCACGTCCGATGGAACTCGTTCCTTGACCATGTTGACCACGCCGCGCCGAGAGCACCAGGGCGATGGACGACGGCGAGGCCTAGGAAGGGTACGACAGGGAGGCAGGGAAGACTCGGCAGTTGTTTCCCACGCGGAAGGGAGTACGACTGTACGAGGGTTTACTGGTTCGTCTCCCGTCTCCGGAGAATAACAATAGGTGTGGGTGAGTAGAGGGATGGCTAGGACAGCGATGGGAGTACAGTCGGGCGGTGAGGCCTGCGCGGCCGCACAGCTGGCCGCGAGGAGGAGGGAGTAGGCAGTCCCGTCGGCGCTTGTTTGAGCGGCTGGAGCAGGAAGAGCAGAGATTAAAGAAGTACGACGGTCGTTGGATGGACATCCAAGAGTCAGTGCTTGTGCGTCAACCTTTTTTGAGGAAAGCTCAAATCTGTGGAAAACAGTATACAACCCATCTGCCATTATTTCTAATAATTTACAGCCCATTTGCTAATTCTTAAGGTTTTTTTGGAGCCCATATTCTTTTTGTTAGCATTATAGCCCATATTGTGGCAACGGTTAAAAAATTATACAGAATTTTGCATATTTCGGTGCGGTCCGAACTGTTTTTAATCCCGAAATTTTGACTCACATTCAAACTGATTTTAAAAATAAATGTATATCAATATAAAATCCAACAAATTCTCCATGCATAAAAATTAATGTTATTTAAAATCTTGAAATGAAAAAAAAGATATTTGAAACTAATTGCCGGTTTGATGTGTTTTAAAAATGTACAACCCATTTCTCATTACTGATGGGCCATTTTCTCGGCCAGCCGAATGAAAGCTCTCCTCGTCTTGAAAGATTTGCAGCCCAACAGGCCTGACAAAGCGACTTACTTGGCAAATCACAAAAAAACCTGGCTGTGGCCATGGACGCAGCTGTCAGCCTCTCCATGTACAGTACTCTTCAGATGGAAGTCATTCCTTGACCACGTTGACCACACCGCGCGGAGAGCACCACGGCGGTGGACGACGGCGAGGCCTAGGAAGGGGACGATGCGGCAGTGCAAGCCCGCGCGGAGAGGACTACGAGGGTTCACTGGTTCGGCTGCGGTGTGAGGCTGCCGTCGCCGCAGGGCCTGGCCAGCGGTGGGAATAGTAGGGGGCGGTGAGGCCTCTGCGGCAGCACAGCCGGCCACGGGAGGCAGGAGCATGCGGCATGACCGGCGCTGCTTTGGGCGGCTGGAGGAAGAAGACCAGAGGTTGAAGAAGCACTACGGCCGTTGGATGGACATCATACAGCCACTGGAGCTAGAATCGTTCATATTGACTAAGTTGACAAACCCCTTCGTCCCCGTCAACTTAGTAGGCCCACAAGTCAGCCTCCCAGCAAGGTGGGCCCCAGCTAGCCGGGGGAGTATTCATTTTTTTGTACGTAATAAGGAGGCACTTCCGGTAGGTCCGAGCTGACAGCGGGGGGGGGGGGCGTTTTTTTCGTGAAATACGGTGGCCCGTCCGGCGGGTCCCAGCAGTCAGGGGGAAACGATTTTTTTCGGAAAATACTGGAGCAGGAGGCAGGAGCAGGAGGCACGACCGGCGCTAGTTTGGGAGGCTGGAGCAAGAAGACCAGAGGTTGAAGAAGCACTACAGCCGTTGGATGGACATCATACTGTCACTAGAGCTAGAATCGTGCATATTGACTAAGTTGACAAAGCCCTCCGTCCCCGTCAACTTAGTAGGCCCACAAGTCAGCCTGCCACTAAGGTGGGTCCCAGCTAGCAGGGGGTATTCATTTTTTTGTGCGTAATAAGGAGGCACTTCTGGTGGGTCCGAGCTGACAGCAGGGGGAACGTTTTTTCGCGAAATAGGGTGGCTCGTCGGGTGGGTCCCAGCAGTCAGGGGCAATCGTTTTTTCGCGATATACTGGTGGGCGTTTGGTGGGTCCCTGCTGTGAGGTGGAGGAATAATTTTTTTTCCGCATAATAAGGAGGCACTTCCTTGCGGCTGCCGTGGACCCAGCTGTCAGCCTCTCCACGTACAGTATTCTTCCGATGGAATTCGGTCATTGACCACATTGACCACGCTGCGCGGACAGCACCACGGCGGTGGACAACGGCGAGGACTAGGAAGGGGACAATGCAGAGCCGGGGAAGACGCGGCAGTGGATGCCCAGGCGGAGAGGAGTACGAGGGTTCACTGGTTCGGCTGCGCTGCCGTCACCGCAGAATAACAGGGGGTGTGGGTGAGTGGAGTGGAGGGATGGCCTGGCCAGCGTTGGGAGTAGTATGGGGGCGGTGAGGCCTCCGCAGCAGCACAGCCAGCCACGGGAGGCAGGAGCAGGCGGCACGACCGGCGCTGCTTTGGGCTGCTGGAGCAAGAAGACCAGAGGTTGAAGAAGCACTACGGCCGTTGGATGGACATCGTACGGTCAGTCGAGCTAGAATCGTGCATATTGACTAAGTTGACAAAGCCCTTCGTCCCCGTCAACTTAGTAGGCCCACTATACTGGGTCCCAGCTAGCAGGGGGGTATTCATTTCTATGTGCATAATAAGGAGGCACTTCCTTGCGTGCAAAGATATAGCTGGTGGGTCCGAGCTGTCAGCGGCGGTAACATTTTTTTCGCGAAATACAGAGGCCGTTTCGGTGGGTCCCAGATGTCAGGTGGAGGAAATCATTATTTTGCGCGTAATAAGGAGGCATTTCCTTTGCTTGCGGCCGTGGACCCAGCTGTCAGCCTCTCCACGTACAGTCCACTTCAGATGCATGTCGGTCGTTGACCACGCTGACCACGCCACGCCGAGAGCACCAGGGCGGTGGATGACGGCGAGGCCTAGGAAGGGAATGACACGGAGGCAGGGAAGACTCGGCCGTTGTTTTTGTTTCCCATGCGGAGGGGAGTACGGCTGTATGAGGGTTTACTGGTTCGTCTGTCGTCGCTGGAGAATAACAACAGGTGTGGGTGAGTAGAGGGATGGCTAGGCCAGCGATGGGAGTACGGTGGGGCTGTGAGGCCTGCGCAGCAGCACAGCCGGCCGCGGGGAGGAGGGAGTAGGCAGTCTCGCCGGCGCTTGTTTGAGCGGCTGGAGCAGGAAGAGCAGAGATTGAAGAAGCATGACGGCCGTTGGATGGACATCCAACAGTATACAGGACATTTGTGGAAAGCCTCAATTCTTTGGAAAACAGCATACTGCCCATCTACCATTATTTCAAATAATTTACAACCCATTTGCTAATTCTTACAGTTTTTTTTGGATCCCATATTCTTTATGTTAGCATTACAGCCCATATTGTGGCCATGGTTAAAAAATTATATGAAATTTTGCATATGTCGGTGCGGTCTGAACTGTTTTTAATCCCGAAATTTCGAGTCACATTCAGACCGATTTTAAAAATAAATGTATATCAATATAAAATCCAATAAATTGTCCACGCATAAAAATCAATGCAATTTAAAATCTCGAAATGAAAAAAAGATATTTGAAAATAATTGCCGGTCTGATGTGTTTTAAAAATGTACAACCCATTTCTCATTACTGATAGGCCATTTTCTCGGCCAGCCGAATGAAGCTCTCCTCGTCTTGAAAGATTTGCAGCCCAGCAGGCCTGATAAAGCGACTTACTTGACAAATCACAAAATAACTAGGCTAGCCATTTTCAGAAAGAAAAAAACTACTGGGCTGGTCTGTGGTAAACATAAAAGAAAAGGTTGTCTAGACAGGCCAGAGTGTCCTACACAGCCCAGTTGACACCCTGCTTCTGTCTCAAAAACAAATTAGATAAATGCCACTCCAATTATGGCGATTCACAAAAATGCCACAGCAATTTCCAAACTTTGAAAAATGCCACTGCAATTTTTGCAAACTTTGAAAAACGCTACTGCAGTTTGCAAACTTTGAAAAACGCCACTCCAGACTTCGAAAAATGCCACTAGAAATGGCATGAAATGGCATTTTTCAAAGTTTGGAAATTGCAGTGGCATTTCTCGGATACACTAGATTTGGAGTGGCATTTATCAAATTCACCCAAAACAAAAATAACTGGGCAAGCTGCTGGGTCCCTGGTGTCAGCCGCTCGTTGTCCAATTCTCTCGTTTATTGACTACGTTGACAATGGCATGGGACCCAGATGTCAGAAATCCACTAGGAGGAGCCATTTTTTTATTGGCTTGAAATAAGGAGGCACTTGCTTGCGTACTGCCATGACCTTGGCGGGTCCCTGCTGTCATCCTCTCCACGTATAGTACCAGTTAGTCGTGCTTCAAAACTGATCGGCACGCCATTAAAAAATTAAAGGTCGATAACTAATGCGGCACCTCGGGTCAACGCGGCCAGATCGCATTTTGCACGAGAAATTACACACCATGTTTCGTTGACATGTGGTCCCATTCCAACATAGCAGTGAGACGACGGCGAGTAGTAGGAGTATTTCCGAGCGGACGTGTAGGCCGCGCCTCTTCGTGAACCGTGGCAAACTCGCAACCGTCCACCGACTCTTCGCCTTTCCCTCTCGATTTGGAACTGCTATCGCACGCTCTTCCTCTCCCTCCTCCATTTTCCTTCAGCCCTTCACCCTTTCTTCTGCCATTGTTTGATCGTCTTCTCCATGGAGGGAATAGGCCGGAAATGACCCCGTTATTCTTGCCCCGATTTGAAAGATGACGTGGTGGAGGAACTCATTGATCGGTGCGACGTCATCACCTCGGCTAGCATAGCAGGTTCGTTCAAGCCCATTCTCGACTCAACTAATAACGTCATTACAAAGAACCCAAGAGTCAAGCAGCGGTTTGATCTCCCCTATCTTCTTCGCCATGACCCTGATGACTGGCGCCGGCACAACAGAGGCCTCTCCCTGTGCAAGTTGATGCCGCTTGATAATGATACGTATGATGTTAAGATGGCATCGCTTGAGGGAAAGGCTTGGGCGGGCGCAAATGGAGATTGGGTTGTTTACATTGGGTCAAACTGCGAGTGGGAACTTGTGAATGTGTACACTCGTCACCGGGTTCCACTTCCAAAAATCTCAGCACAATTCCCAGAGGTTGAGCACACTGGTAATGTACGCGCGTTCAAATACGATCATGGTGACTGTCTTCTACGGAAGATAGAAATTTGTCGAGTTCCCAACCGCTCTTGGAATTACAACAACTATGAAGTTGTTGCTATCTTCAACAAGCTTGTTGCCATCCTTAGTGGTTTGTCTCGATGGACATTGCTCCAAAATCAGTTTCTGTGCACGAATGAGTACTGTGATGTAATTCAATACGAGGGCCTTGTGTTTGCTGCCACCACTCATGGCACTCTTTTTGCATGGTATCCTCGTAGTTTCAGTACGTTTGTCTTCCACCGTAATTATAATTGTTTCATCCACATGCATGCGGGTTAACACGTTTCCCTTTACTAATTAACCTTCTTCTTGTGTTTCCAAGGTCCTGTGAACATCCCGCCACCTATACTTGAAAATTTTATAACCAAGGGGGAGATGCCGATGGAGATGATCACGAGCAGCGCCGATATACTCTGTGGCGCCTGGCAACTAATTCCGATGGATCACCTCCTCTTGTGTGTATACAGCCCATTGATGATGTTACTGCTAAGGAAGCAGGTGTCTCCCATGGTCGCACTCTCCGGACCTATTCCAACACCCGTTGCATGGTATTCGGGATGGATACTAGTGTGCTAGCGCCAACTCCTTCTCCCTGGCACAGAATTGATAGTCTTGGAGAAAACTCGCTCTTCCTTGGACAAAACTATCCGATGATGGTGAAAGGCGATCCAACTGCTATTGACACATTTATGAGAAGCAACTATGTCTATACCTCGGACATTTGGGTGGTTCCCTACCCTGGTACTGATATAGTAGGCCGCTTCAGCCTGGATGATCAGTCCTGCGTTTGTCTCCAGATCGAAAACGGATGGCCCGTCCCAGAGAATCACTTGTGGTTCAAAGCAAGCGTTTCCAACGCCGCGGAATGGTTGAGTTGAAGTTCATTTCATGGCTTGTTATTTGTTGTGTGGTGAAAACTTTAGTATTTATAATGTATCCTCGTTGTCCATGTGGGTTGATGACCTGCTGTATGTAATAAAATGATATGCCTGTGATAAACTTACTAAATTTATGAATGGCTTTCGAGTCGCTTCTCTAAATTTGTATTACTAGCTTCACATGGTTCGCGCGTTGGGCGGGTGTTTTTACTGTAGCCATATGTTAATGTGTTCATTGTACGTAACCAACACCTCGAATCCTCGATACTAGTATACTATATACTAGTAGGAGTAAGTAGTAGGAGTAGTAGGGTGGCATGGGCCAGAACAAGCATTCACGTCCAGGAGTACGGCACACGCCACCACCACGACATCCATCTGACACCATATTATTTCTTGGAGTCCGTGCTAGAGCAATCTCTTCAACCTCATCGTTTCTCTAACTTCAGCCATCGCGCGACAGGCAAGGTGGGGGTTTGCCGATAGTCGGTTTCCTTAACTGCGGTCCCACTTGTAAGGCCAACTCCAACGCACGACCCCAAACGGACCTCTGTTTTGCACGAACTCCAATGATAATTTTGACTAGAAAAGCAAGACCAAAGAAAACAAGAACCACAAGAATACATTTTACTACTCCTGTAAGTTGGATTAGTGCCTTCTCGATGCATTCATTGTTGATCTACGGAGGCTCGATCTTGCGTGCTTCTTTCTTCTTCGTGTGTAAAGAAGTAGACGTTGCTTCCTCGCATCTAGTCTCATGTCTAGCCTCTATTCTGGTAGAGTGTCAACAAGTGCACTAATCTCATCCGAGAGCAGAACCAAAGATTTGGTCGGGTTCTTCCTCCTTTTGTCGACACGTGGGACATCCAGCATCCAGGTCGTGTCATGAAAGAAAATAGAGTGGTAGTTGAAGCCACGAGATGTGCATCTTGGGTTAAACTGTAAATAGAATCTTACTACTCTTGAGTAACTCCAAAAGTGGCCACCGAAGATCTTTATTGGATTTGTTTTTCATCATCAGCACGTCGACGTGAAAGATGTGCAGGTTCAGTGGGTCCTCTTGCGTTTTCACTGACATGTGGGTCCGCATGTGAGCAAACAGACGATGGGCTCCGCGTGTCCGTTGGCTGGCTGAGAAGAGAGATAGAGGAGGGCTAAGCACGGACTGCAGGAAATTTGTTCTACGTACCTCGATATAGGCTCGATAGTGGGGTGGCATGGGCCATAACTCAGTAGCATTCACGTCTAGCAGTACGGCACACGCCACCCACACGAGTCCCATCCGACACCAATTTTCTTGGAGTCCATGCTACAACCATCTCTTCTCCCTCCTATTTTCTTAGCCATCACATGGTGGGCGGGGTGGGGGTTTGTCGATAGTCGGTTTGCTCAACTGCAGTCCCACTTGTAAGTGAAAATGCAACACCGCATGCATTCTCGCTTGAGCGGTGTGCCGGACCAACCGTGTGGGGGTGCGACGCGAACACGGCAGGCTTTTCCATGGTGCGACCGATAGATAGAAAATAACAATTTTTCCTAGAGTAATGAGAAGTTTGGTTCTGGCACTGTTCATGCATGGAGTACGTACGAAAATTATGAAGTTGATGCGAAAGGTAAGATAATTACTGTAGTATCATATACTACTACATGGATTTGACGGAAAGATAAAAATACATACGGATCCATCAACGTTCAACGACATCCTCACGCCCTAGTGCGCCGGGTCACCAACCGACGTGTGATGAGCAGCGGCGTTGGCGGCGAGCTCAACGTGCTTCTGAACAGTGCCATCCAAGGTTGCCCTGCGCTCCAAGAAGGCCAGCGTCCTATCGTCCTCCTCTTGTATGTAGTAGTCCTTGTGGACGATTTGCGCGTAGACGTGGGTGATTATGTCGATGGTGTCTTGCTGCGCCAGGTGCTGCGCGGCGAGTGCGACCTCGAGGTGGACATTCTGCGGCGCGACGGCGGGCAGTCGTAGGGCCACCAGTGCGTCGAAGAGGTTGTTACCATAGTGGCCGTTGAGGGTGGCGGGCATCGCAGAGCCTGGGCACGTCGGCTGGAGGCTTACGTCAAAGTCGCTCGCAAGCTTCTTGACGACGGTGAACTTGTCGAGGAAACCAACAAGGACCTTGTCAAACAAGGAGACGAAGCTGTCGTCCAAGCGGCCCCTCGCCCTGGCGGCCTCTAGCAATACTACATGGAGACGTTCCTTGGTGCCGGTGGACGTGGTAGTACTCCTAAATCCAGACGGTGGTGCTACTAGTACTAGTAGTAGTACTACCAATGTAGTAGTAGGAGTACTAGCACTGTACTACCCGTTGGTCAAATTATTACGTGCTGCTCCTCACAGTGAAGTGACAAGACCCTGCGCCGGAGATGACACCTGAGTATAGGCGCCGTGTTTGGCATACCATAGTCAGCCTCACCGTCTACAGTCACTATCATTATGGCTGTAGAGCTAGCCTGCTTACAACTAGCCCTGTTCGACATAATTTCCCGTGCGTAGATGCACGTGCATTGCACGGAACACAAAGATGGGGGGTGGACGGCTCCGGCAGCGGCCATCGCGTCAGATTTTTCCACGGCCTTCTACTCCTAGATTGTGAGAGACAAGGAGTTGTTTGTAAATAGGGAACAAGTGCGGGCATCTTTTTGAAAAATGGAGAAGCTTGGTTTGTATGCGTCAGATCTAGATCCGACGGCTATTGGTGAAAGATGGGAGGCACAATATCATCACCAACTCAGGACCTGTTTGATTCGCAGGATTTTGAAAATGCAGGAATAGGACACGAAAATATTACAAGTTTCAAACTGATATTACAAATGTTAGGAGTAATGCTGCACCTACGAAGAGGGAATTACTAGGAAGTTTACGTAAGAACTTTCGTTACTTTAGGTGGATGCAGCATTATCGTACAAACTAAAATCCACCGCCCTGACAATTCACTAATGGGCAAATAAGTTTTCGAGTCTCTGGCCACTTGATGTTTCAAAAACAAATTCAGCTTCTGTGGAGAAATGAGCTCCACCGTGTACCCGCGCGGGTGTGGCTGGGCACGAAGCGTGAGTACGTGCACGGTGCACCTATTCTCTTCTTGTATATGTACACCACCTACGTGGGGCTGTGTGAGAGAGATACAAACCTAGAAACATATAGTGTGTGGGTTCTTGAGAGTTTTTTTGTGGGGGGGGGGTCAATCAAAAAATTTAACATATGCAATGTGTGTGAAATAGAGTCCTGGATATAACATATATATAGAGGGGGTGATCCATGAGAATAGAGTGGACGTATCATCGGCTTGAGGTGTCCATAGAATCGAAGAGCGGGATGATGTGTGTGTGTGCGCGCACACGATCGGTAAAGAGTGCCATGAAATTTGTGTGTGCCCACGTCAAAGATATAGAGTGGCTGGCCTACTGGAACGTGAGATGGGACATGTGCAGTTTGTTTCTGTGGCATGGATACCTACCTGCAGTACTCGACTATCGGTGTGTGGTGGGGGAAGAGGGAGGCCCAATTGACTATAGAGGTACAATGGCAGGTATATGTGTGGAGGAGGAGAGAGGCCTACCTCATGTATTAAGGAGATCGATCTGCCTCATGTATTAAGGGAGATCGATCGGCATCCATGCATATGTGCAGGAGATGAATTAGGTTGGGAGAGAGACAGAGCTAGAGTGTTGGAGGGGGTGGTAGTGGAGTTGCTTCAAACAAATGGTGGGATAGGCTTGCTAGACAAACGGAGGGCACCCCCACAATATCAATAAGAGAGGAGATGGCATCTTGTTGTCTGTGCACGTGCATGTGCGAGTACTACAGGTAGGAGGTGGTATGAGAGAGATACTATATCGAGGGGGAGGAGTGTGCGAGTACAAGAACGATGAAAAGAGTGGTGGGAGTGAGGCATGGACGGTGACAAGAGAAGAGGGGAAGCTTGTGTTTGTGCTAGGCACACCTGGCTAGAGAGGCATATCGCTCGATGTGTGCCGTAAAGAAGGCGCTGGGGGGCCTACACACACCGTGGGTGAACGACCTAAAGTGAAAAGACGAATTTGCCCGATGGAGCTAGAGAATGCTGAGGGAGGGTGACAGGGATGCGGGCATGTGCATGCACAAGAGAAAGTTAGAGCTAGCTACAAAGATACGAGGGTTGTGTGGATGTAAAAGACGAATGGAGATCATATATACTTCATTATAAAAAGCGAATTCGGATATTTGAAGAATTTATCATAGTGTTTCAAACCGACGAATGTGTGAATATATATAACGGTGATACACATGGTGTGGTTATGAACATCGTATACTACATTTAATATATTTTATCTCTACTCTTATAAAAAACGGAGTTGTTGATGATGGTGTGCCCGCCATCCTGCATTATAGGCCATCTAATTTATATCTGGCGGATAGCAAGGAAACTATGATGGTTGAAGTTGGCAACAATCATGATTGTATATTCTTATTGAAATAGAGAAACGAATTCAAATTTAGTTCGAATTGCAACGGTAGTATAGACATTTGGAATGCACTAAAATGTTGGTATGAGTACGTTACATGCATTATACAGCAAGCGAAAAAATTTAATCGGACATAACATGGATTCATACACCCTCCTTCCATCTATATAGGGCGTAATGAGATTTTTAAGACCGCCTTTGACTATTGACAAGATTAATAGTACATGACATGCACAATGTGAAAATTATATCATTGAAAGAACCTTTCACAGACGAATTTAACGGTGTGCTTTGTGTAAGTTGCATGTCATATATCATTGCTCTAATATTTGGTCAAAGTTAGCATCGAAAAACGCATTAGGCCCTATATAGATGGAAGGAGGGAGTAGCTTTGAATAGCATTTGTATAG
This sequence comes from Triticum urartu, assembly GCF_056163025.1. NCBI lineage: Eukaryota > Viridiplantae > Streptophyta > Magnoliopsida > Poales > Poaceae > Triticum > Triticum urartu. The sequence continues at coordinate 164,574,038 of NC_141874.1, forward strand.
TAAAATGGGGCAAGACTCTCTCTTTGTGTGGTGTGAATAGTTTTATTTTTTTCGTTTTCTTTTTGGTTGAGGGAAGTGCGAATTGATTTGGTACGTACAAGTACAATATTACTACACGTTAGGCTTGTCCCTAAAATTTAGCCCGCGTCTTCTTATATCCCGAAAATTCAGATATCGTGCTCCCAAAACTGGCGCCTTCACAACCCGTGCCTTGCTATCCCGAAATTACAACGCGCGCGAAAACTCCCTCCAGCTGCCAAATCCCGACAGGCGAAATCCCCCTTCTAACCCTGAGTCGAAAGGGCCACTAGTTCAAATCGGTGGGGGGTAATTTTGTAACACACCCTACATTTTGGACAAGCGCATTCCTAAGTCATGCTTCACCCCCTCCCATCGCCCCCTTTTGCCATTCGAAATCCCAGGCCGCCATAACCTCTCCGCTCCAGCCGCGAAACCCCACCCTCCTCTGTCCGCCACGTCACCGCTGCCCAGCCGGAGCCTCTTCCCCGACGACGTCATCCACCGCAACAGCTTGACGTCCCTCGTCCACCTTGCCGGAAGAGGATCCGTCGTCCATCTCGCTGTCCCGCCGGTTCAGCCGCCCCGTCCTCCACCTCCAAGGAGCTGCTTCGACGATCGCCTCGTCTATCATGGCTGCTCCATCCCCACAGCGCCGCCTTAACCTGCTCCACCGGAACCACAACATCCGCACCGACTCCTCGGACGAAGCCGAGGCCTACTCGGCGCCACCAAAGAGGTTGTACACTCATCGCATCACACCTTCTCCTTAACTCGACCTCCCGGCGCCGACGGTGCTCCATCCCACACCCCCATGGAGCGGCTACCTTGAAGCCGGCGCCGCGGGCGACATCTCCATGGTGGCTCTCCCCCAGTGCGAGGCCCCTTCGGCGGCGGCCATACCAGCCGGATCTGCTGCTGCTCCGGCTCTCACTCGATCGCTTGCTCGCCCAGCTGCTGCTGCTGCTCTCCCCCTCGCTTGTGCTGCTGCTCTGCTTCGATTAAGCCACACTTCAGTCAACTGAATCGACTTTTGGGTCAGTCAATTTTCAGGGGTTGGGGGGCTCGCCGGAGTTAAGGAAGAACCACACGCAGCAGGGACGGGGGCTCGCCGGAGAAGTACCCCACTATCTATCTTAGGGTTCAGGGTAGGGCGGGGGGCCTAGAGGGCTGGCCGGGGCGGCGGCGGCGAGTTGTTTCAGGGCGGCAAGTCGGCGCTGGGGCCGGTGGTTTGGCCGGTGGAGGCTGGCGGCTCAGGGGGGTGCAGGTTGAAGATGAACTGCAGGCCCTCCCTAAACTACATGTCAAGTGCCTCTCTGCTACCATTGCGTTCAGTTTCAATAGTAGCATTCAGATTCCACAGTAAATTTCAGTTTCGACAGTTCAGTTCAGAGTCAACAGTTTTTACCTCATCTGTTGTAGTCAGGTGGTTTTTGGTGATGTTAATTTTACATCCATTTTACATCATCTATTGGAGATTCTATTAGAATCCCACTTGAGATTGACGATGTCTATCTTGTGCTGCTTCAGCCTTGACGTCTTACGGCTCACCGGAGCTCCTCCAACGACAGAACGATCCATGACAACAGAGCAGTGCCCTGGACGCCGTCTACAGATTCCTCAAATCTTCCTCCACACCTCCGACAGCCACCTCTGCCTCAACTGCTTCAGCGACCAACCCAATGATGCTGAGGTCAACACGGCTATGGCAAAGAGGTTGTACACTTGTTGCATCACTTATTACTATACATTCACGTTGATCCATTAGGGCTATTTTGGTTCAACGGAAAAACATCGATCCACTGGTTGTTACCATCACTCTAAATTTCTGCATGCTCTCCTTACATAATCCCACCATATTTTTTTCGTATGCATGTCAGATATTGTACACAGTCATGCTGAACATGTAGAGAAAAAGATAAGAGTTTTGCGTGGCAATACAATGTCATGCACACATCGCTCCATGGTGGGTTCAATGGCAAACCCTCCCCACCCCTCTCCAGATTGTAATCCAGAGGAAGATATCTGTTCTGAGGCGGATTCGGACGCTGCTGACCACTCCTTGGCATGATGATGTTAGTCATATCATGCATATGTTGCCTTGCAGTGCCTACTTTTGACATCATATATGTCATCTGCTTAGTTTAGACATGTTCTGTAATGCCACCTGTTTAGTTTCTATATCATATATGGGAATTATGCAGTCTCATGTCTTTTAGCCAGCCATAATATATGTGAAATGTGCAATGCCATCCTGTTTAACCAGGCATCATATATTTGAATGATATCTTGCCCATCCTTTTCTTCATTACATTTCCATTTGTCGACAATGTTTGTACATTAAACTACTCTTCATGTGAATCAGCCATTTGGGTGGGAGATGGAAAAATCTAGACTGAAAACAAGGCCTTCAGAGCAGACAGTGCTACCTGTCGAAGCAGATCTCTTATTGGGTCCCGATAGCTCCTCAGAGATGGATTCAGAGACAGATGACTAGTCCTATTCCCCCACTGAGGTGTATGCTCTAACTTGGCAAGGTTATACTGCTCATATCATGCATACGGTGTCTTGCATTGCATAGTTTAGACATCATATACACAATATTCAACACCATGTTCTTAGTTCAGACATCATATCGAATGCCCTCTGTTTAGCATATAACTCACATATGTGACTTAAATGATGCGATCCTGATTACTTAGATAACATGTAGGTGAATTATGTCATGCAATCCTGTTTAGTTATTCATCATATCTTTGAATTATGTTATGCTATGTTATCTAGTTTAGATAGACATCATATATGTGAAATTATGTCATGCTATCCGTTTTAGTTAAACAAAATACATGTCAACTATTTCATGCCCTCTTTTTTCCACACTATCTATTGCATCTGTCTCTCATACAATGTCTGTACATTCAACTATGTTTCCTGTTTATCAGCCATTTGAATTGGAGCAGGTGATTGATGTCTACTACACAACCTTCTTCTTGTAGACGTTTTTGGGCCTCCAAGTGCAGAGGTTTGTAGGACAGTAGCAAATTTCCCTCAAGTGGATGACCTAAGGTTTATCAATCCGTAGGAGGCGTAGGATGAAGATGGTCTCTCTCAAGCAACCCTGCAACCAAATAACAAAGAGTCTCTTGTGTCCCCAACACACGCAATACAATGGTAAATTGTAAAGGTGCACTAGTTCGGCGAAGAGATGGTGATACAAGTGCAATATGGATAGTAGATAAAGGTTTTTGTAATCTGAAAATATAAAAACAGCAAGGTAACTAATGATAAAAGTGAGCATAAACGGTATTGCAATGATAGGAAATAGGTCCTAGGGTTCATATTTTCGCTAGTGTAAGTTCCCTCAACAATACTAACATAATTGGTTCACATAACTATCCCTCAACATGCAACAAAGATTCACTCCAAAGTCACTAATAGCGGAGAACGAAGAAGAGATTATGGAAGGGTACGAAACCACCTCAAAGTTATTCTTTCCAATCAATCCGTTGGGCTATTCCTATAAGTGTCACAACAGCCCTAGAGTTCGTACTAGAATAACACCTTAAGACACAAATCAACCAAAACCCTAATGTCACCTAGATACTCCAATGTCACCTCAAGTATCCGTGGGTATGATTATACGATATGCATCACACAATCTCAGATTCATCTATTCAACCAACACAAAGGACATCAAAGAGTGCCCCAAAGTTCTACCGGAGAATCACGACGAAAACGTGTGCCAACCCCTATGCATAGGTTCATGGGCGGAAGCCGCAAGTTGATCACCAAAACATACATCAAGTGAATCACATGATATCCCATTGTCACAACAGATATCCACGGCAAGACATACATCAAGTGTTCTCAAATCTTTAAAGACTCAATCCGATAAGATTACTTCAAAGGGGAAACTCGATTCATTACAAGAGAGAAGAGGGGGAGGAGAAACATAAGATCCAACTATAATAGCAAAGCTCGCGAGACATCAAGACCGTGCCAAATCAAGAACACGAGAGAGAGAGATCAAACACATAGCTACTGGTACATACCCTCAGCCCCGAGGGAGAACTACTCCCTCCTCGTCATGGAGAGCACCGGGATGATGAAGATGGCCACCGGAGATGGATTGCCCCCTCCGACAGGGTGCCGGAACGGGTCTAGATTGGCTTTTGGTGGTTACGGAGGCTTCTGCCAGCGGAACTCCCGATCTAATCTTCGTTCTGGAAGTTTTATGATACGTGGGTATATATGGGTGAAAGGAGTACGTCGGTGGACCGAAGGGGTGGCCACGAGGCAGGGGGGCGCGCCCTAGGGGGGTGGGCGCGCCCCCTACCCTCGTGAGCACCTCCTTCATCTTCTGATGTAGGGTCCAAGTCTATCCGGTAGGTTTCCTTCCAAAAATAACTTCTCCACTTGATTTTGTTCTGTTTTGACTCCGTTTGATATTCCTTTTCCTCGAAACACAGAAATAGGCATAAAACAGCAAATCTGGGTTGGGCCTCTGGTTAATAGGTTAGTCCCAAAAATAATATAAAAGTGGAAAATAAAGCCCAATATTGCCCGAAACAATAGATAATATAGCATGGAGCAATCAAAAATTATAGATACGTTGGAGACGTATCAAGCATCCCCAAGCTTAATTCCTGCTCGTCCTCGAGTAGGTAAATGATAACAAGATAATTTTTGATGTGGAATGCTAGTTGGCGTAATTTCAATGTAATTCTTCTTACTTGTGATATGAATATTCAGATCCGAAAGATTCAAGACAAAAGTTTGATATTGACATAAAAACAATAATATTTCAAGCATACTAACTAAGCAATCATGTCTTCTCAAAATAACATGGCCAAAGAAAGCTATCCCTACAAAATCATATAGTCTGGCTATGCTCCATCTTCAACACACAAAATATTTAAATCAGGCACAACCTCGATGACAAGCCAAGCAATTGTTTCATACTTTTGATGTTCTCAAACTTTTTCAATCTTCACGCAATACATGAGCGTGAGCCATGGACATAGCACTATAGGGGGAATAGAGTGGTGGTTGTGGAGAAGACAAAAAGGAGAAGATAGTCTCACATCAACTAGGCGTATCAATGGGCTATGGAGATGCCCATCAATAGATATCAATGTGAGTGAGTGGGGATTGCCATGCAACGGATGCTCTAGAGCTATAAGTGTATGAAAGCTCAACAAAAGAAACTAGTGGGTGTGCATCCAACTTGCTAGATCACGAAGACCTAGGGCATTTTGAGGAAGCCCATCATTGGAATATACAAGCCAAGTTCTATAATGAAAGATTCCCACTAGTATATGAAAGTGACAACATAGGAGACTCGCTATCATGAGGATCATGGTGCTACTTTGAAGCACAAGTGTGGTAAAAGGATAGTAGCATTGTCCCTTCTCTCTTTTTCTCTCATTTTTTTTATTTTTCTATTTTTTTTATTTGGGCCTTCTCTTTTTTATGGCCTCTTTTCTCTTTTTTTATTTGGGATCCTTTGGCCTCTTTTACTTATCTATTTATTTATTTTCGTCCGGAGTCTCATCCCGACTTGTGGGGGAATCATAGTCTCCATCATCCTTTCCTCACTAGGACAATGCTCTAATAATGATGATCATCACACTTTTATTTTCTTACAACTCAAGAATTACAATTCGATACTTAGAACAAGATATGACTCTATATGAATGCCTCCGGCAGTGTACCGGGATGTGCAATGATGCATGAGTGACATGTATGAAAGAATTATGAACGGTGGCTTTGCCACAAATACAATGTCAACTACATGATCATGCAAAGCAGTATGACAATGATGGAGCGTGTCATAATAAACGGAACGGTGTAAAGTTGCATGGCAATATATCTCGGAATGGCTATGGAAATGCCATAATAGGTAGGTATGGTGGCTGTTTTGAGGAAGGTATATGGTGGGTGTACGATACCGGTGAAAGGTGCATGGTATTAGAGAGGCTGGCAAAGGTGGAAGGGTGAAGAGTGCGTATAATCCATGGACTCAACATTAGTCATAAAGAACTCATGTACTTATTGCAAAAATCTACAAGTTATCAAAGCAAAGTATTACGCGCATGCTCCTAGGGGGATAGATTGGTAGGAAAAGACCATTTCTCGTCCCCGACCGCCACTCATAAGGAAGACAATCAATAAATAAATGATGCTCCGACTTCATCACATAATGGTTCACCATATGTGCATGCTATGGGAATCACAAACTTCAACATAAGTATTTCTCAAATTCACAACTAATCAACTAGCATGACTCTAATATTACCATCCTCATATATCAAAACAATCATCAAGTATCGAACTTCTCTTAGTATTCAACACACTCATAAGAGAATTTTATTGTTCTTGAATACCTAGCATATTAGGATTTTAAGCAAATTACCATGCTATTTAAGACTCTCAAAATAATCTAAGTGAAGCATGAGAGTTCATCTATTTCTATAAAATAAAACCACCACCATGCTATAAAAGGATATAAGTGAAGCACATAGAGCAAAATTATAATGCTCAAAAGATATAAGTGAAGAACATAGAGCAAAACTACTCCGAAAGATATAAGTGAAGATCAATGAGTAGTCGAATAATTATGCAACTATGTGAAGACTCTCTAACATTTAATAATTTCAGATCTTGGTAATTTATTCAAACAGCAAGCAAAGCAAAATAAAATGACATCTAAGAATGGCAAACATCATGTGAAGAATCAAAAACTTAGGATCAACCGAAACTAACCGATAGTTGTTGAAGAAGAAAGGTGGGATGCCAATCGTGGCATCCCCAAGATTATACTCTTGAGACTTTTTGAAATATTATCTTGGAGTGCCTTGGGAATCCCCAAGATTGAGCTTTTGTGTCTCCTTAATTCCTCTCATATCAAGGTCTCCCTAAATCTCAAAAGCTTCATCCACACAAAACTCAACAAGGACTCGTGAGATAGGTTAGTATAAACCATTGCAAAAACCTTATCATACTCTACTGTAGAAAATCACTAAAATTTATTATTCAACATTGCATACTAAATGCCTCTGCATATTTAATAGTCCTATCAACAAATAGAATAATTAAAGAAGCAACCATATGCAAACAATGCAAACATAACAGCAATCTGCCTAAACAGGATAGTCTGTAAAGAATGCTGCACCATCCATACTTCCCTAGCTCCAAAAATTTGAAAGAAAATTCCCACTGTATTAAATTTATCAGAGCTTAATATGAAAAAGGTTTCAACATTTTATCACATTCTGACTTTTCTAGGGAATTATTGCAACAGCGGTAAACTTTCTGTTTTCAAACAGCAACATGTGGACTTCTAAAATAGGCATAGTAAAGGCTATCAATGCCACTTTTATTGAAATAAAAGATGCAAAACATTTTTCTAAATAACAGCAAGAAAATCCTAACAAAATAAATTGACGCTCCAAGAAAAACACATATCATGTGGTGAATAAAAATATAGCTCCAAGTAAAGTTACCGATGAATGAAGACGAAAGAGGGGATGCCTTCCGGGGCATCCCCAAGCTTAGGATCTTGGTTGTCCTTGAATATTACCTTGGGGTGCCCTGGGCATCCCCAAGCTTAGGCTCTTTCCACTCCTTATTCCATATCCATCGAATCCTTACCCAAAACTTGAAAACTTCACAACACAAAACTTAACAGAAAACTCGTAAGCTCCGTTAGCGAAAGAAAACAAAACACTACTTCAAGGTACTGTATTGAACTCATTCTTTATTTATATTGGTGTTAAACCTACTGTATTCCAACTTATCTATGGTTTATAAACTCTTTTACTAGCCATAGATTCATAAGCAAACAACACACAAAAACCAGAATCTGTCAAAAAGAGAACAGTCTGTAGTAATCTGTAAATAACGCAAACTTCTGGAACCCCAAAAATTCTAAAATAAATTGCTGGACCTGAGGAATTTCTATATTAATCATATTCAAAAAGAATTAACTCAATATCACTCTCCAATAAAAAATGGCATCAATTATCGCGAGCGCTAAAGTTTCTGTTTTTTACAGCATGATCACAAAGACTTCCCCCAAGTCTTCCCAAAGGTGCTACTTGGCACAAACACTAATTAAAAGCATAAAACCACATCTAAATAGAGGCTAGATGAATTATTTATTACTAAACAGGAACAAAAACCAAGAAACAAAAATAAAATTGGGTTGCCTCCCAACAAGCGCTATCGTTTAATGCCCCTAGCTAGGCATGGTGATTTCAATGATGCTCACATAAAGGATAAGAATTGAATGTCACACCCTAGCTAGTTCAAGCATTAGAGTGTGAATCATGTTTAATTTCCTTTTAAGTTTGAAATGGGGAAGGCAGAAACCCCCAACACCCCCCTGGAAACAACTAGGGTTTACTAAAATTATTTTCAATGAACCTGAAATGCCCTTATAAAAAGTTCACCCTCTTTGTCTTGGGTTAGAACCTCTGGCAAAATTGGTGCACAATTTTCTAGGTCAACAGAAGGTCATTGAATTAAATCATAAGTATTTGAATTTGGGCATTTAAATGCTATAAAATAATTTAAATGCTCCAATAATTCTGGAAATAAATGCTTGTTGTTGGATATATTCTAAACAGAGCCCACAATTATTTTCAGGATTTTTGGAAACGTTTTAGTATTTTAAATAAAGCCCAACAGTTGCAGTTAAATAGAAAAATAGAAACAAATCAAAAAAAAGAGAGAGAGGGAAGCCCACCTGGGCCTTACCTGTGCTGGCCCAGCCCACCTGGCTCGGCCCAGCCGACTGGCTTGCCAGTCGTCGTCCTCCTCCCGCCAGAAGGACGAGGAGCGCGTGGCTGGCACCCGTGGCCACACGCCGGCCACCTCCTGCTTCTGCCGATGCCCTGGAGACGTCCAGGGATGCCACGCGACCCCCATGTCCCCCTCTCATCCTCCCTCACTCTCCCCCTCCTCTCCCTCACTCTCTCCCGCGATGGCCGAGCGCGTTCCTCGCCGCCGTTCGCCGTAGACGCCACCAGAGCCACCCCCTCGCCCCTCCGACGAGCCCAATAGCTCTGCCTCGTCGCCCTGGACCTCTCCGCCGACCCATGCGACTCCAAATGCCTCCGAACGCCGTCTTCGCCCTCGTCTTCGACCTCGGGCACCCGAGCCGTCTCCGGTCGATTCACCGCCGCCAGGACCTCCCCGAGCTCGCTGACCCCCTCTCCGACCCCGCTGTGAGCTCCTCTTCCACTTCCCCTAGCTCCCGTGCTTGTTTGGCCGCTGTAGTCGCCATTTCCATCGTGCCTGAAAGTTCCCCGCCGCCGGCCATGGCCCCGTCATGGCCAGAGCCACAGTGGCTCGAAGCCAAGCTCGCCGTTGTGCTCAGCGCAGCACCAGGAGCCCGTAGCCACCACCCGCTCCTTCTCCCGTGCACCGTAGCATCGAACCCAACCCCGTCCAAACTCCCGCCGCCGCCACGAGCTCGATTTCGGCAAGCTCGCTCCACCCCAGCTCCTCCCACTTGCCCCACTAGATGCGCGCGAGCCCCAGCACGCGTAGCACGTCTCCGCCGTCGATTTGGTCACGGAAGAACCAAATCCGAAGCCCTCCGCCGTCTCGGCCTCGCCGGTGACTCAACGCCGGCAGGATTAGCCCCGCTGACCAGGGGTTTGACCCTAGTTTGACTTCCCTGAGTCAATGACAAGTGGGCCCCCCTTTGCTAACTAAATCAAATTAGTCTTAACTAAAAATAATTAGTTTATTTAACTAATGACACGCGGGACCCACCAGTGAGGTTTGACCTGGACGTCCCCGTTGACCACTGACGTCACCCTGACGTAATGCTGACGCATTAACTAAATTACTGGAATTATTCTTATATAGGAAATTCCAGAAAATAATCGAAACTTCTAAAAATCATAGAAAATCGACCATAGCTCCAAATGTAAAGATTTATATATGAAAAATGATCAGAAAAATACAATCTATCCATCTGTAATGGTTTCATGCATGACAAAACTAGTTTACCTTGCTGTTTAAGCAGAATAAGGTAATGCACTATTAAGGCCATGTTTAATGAGCTAATAATTGAATCTTTGATTCAAATGAGTTCATCCCCTTCTGTTTTAGCTTGCATTAGGCCAAGACACATTCACATTGCCATGTCATAGCATGCATCATATTGTTGCATATCGTCGTTTGATTGATTGTGTTCCGATGTGTTCTTCGTGGTAGGTTCTGCCTCCGAGGATATTCACGAGTATCCAACTGAACGGCAATATCCCACTACCACTCCATCAGGCAAGCAACCCATTGATCATTCCGAGACAAACCCATGTTCTCGCTTCTGCTCTTGTTTACTGCATTAAGACAACGCGATTCAAACTACTGTGTGCTACGGTAGTTGAACCGCTATCCTCTGCATGACCTGTCATTGCCACAGTAACTAGATGAAACCCACTAGCATGTGTAGGAGTTGATTGAGCCATGTATGTGATTCCTACCTTGCTATGCCTGCTATGCTTAGAGTTGTGTCAGGTCTGGTTCATCTGGGTGATGGGCTAGAGTGAAATGCTTATGACGGTAATGTGAGGGATGTGTTGAACATGTTTTGGTAAAGGTATCGATGAGAGGCCATGTAGGAGTACATGGTGGGTTGTTTCATTGAGGCCGTCCATAAGAACTGAGATCTGTATGTGTGATTTAAGATGCAGTTACTACCGTACATTGGGCCCGAAACAAATGGACCCTCTCGGCTTCTTAATCACCCTAGTACTCTGCCCAGGAGATGCAAATAGTTTCTGGTGTTTGTAGGTTATGTGTTGGCGGCCGTGCGTTGCGCTGACCCTAGGGGTGGGCTATGTTGCGGTAGATACACCGTGGCACGGTGTACTGAGTCACCCGTTTGGTGTCTCGGGAACCCTGTTCACATCGTTCGGGGCCGTAAGTGGAAACCTCGGCCGGACTCCCTACGGATGGAACCTGGATAGGCGATAAACCTGGACTAGAGACTTAAGTGTTTAGGTAGGCCGTGGCCGACACCCTGGCTGGGCTTCCGCTTGAAGGTTGCCGAGTACATGTCGTGTAAACGGCGGTAAGTGGTGAAAGCGTGTATGAAGAAGTACACCCCTGCTGGGTATAAAACTATTCGAATAGCCGCATCCGCGGTAAAGGACTACTTGGTTGCCTATACATTTCATAGACAAGTTAATGGATACTACTAAAAGACTCAAGATAAGTGTGAGTACCGAGGATGGCCCTCTCGCAGGATAACGAGGGAGGATCCCCGGTGGAGTATTGTGTTGGTGAGTAGTGGACTCGTGTGCGAAAACTATTTTACTAGTGGAGTTCTGTAGGATAGCTTAGCCAAGAGTCAAAGCTGGCTTGCTGCAATAACCCCACCACCTTCTTGAGGATGAGCATGTATATTAGGTTCTGATGTAAGACTTGCTGAGTACCTTTGTACTCATGTTTTCTTAATTACTGTTTTCAGACGACAACACCGCCCCCTCCGATGGGTTCTACGTAGACCTTGACGTCGACGAGTGACTTGCCACCCAGGTGGTGATCCTGGACATGGAGGGCTCTATGTAGATAGACAGGCTTCGAGAAGCCTTCTTTCTTTCTAGACTCTGTACTCAGACTAGTTGCTTCCGCATGTGCTTGTATGATTGTATGACTTGAGTGTCGGGTCATGTGACCCCTATCTGTATGAACTTGTTATGTATGGCTCCCTGGAGCCTTTAAATAAAGTACTTGAGTTGTAGAGTTTTGTTGTGATGCCATGTTGTATGTACTCATATCGGGCATATTGTGTGTATGATTGAAATGCTTGGTATGAGTGGGATCCGACAATCTAGTTGTTTATCTTTGGCAGCCTTTCTTATGGGGAAATGTAGTGTAGTGTTCCTCGAGCCATAGTAGTCCGCTACAGCCCGGTTCACCGGAGTCCTGCTAGCCCAGCACTATTGTTCAGGACGCTTGACTGGCCGGCATGTGTTTCACTTCGTTCCTATGTCTGTCCCTTCGGGGAAATGTCACGCGGTTATATCCGGAGTCCTGCCTAGCCTGCTACAGCCCGTGTTCCCCGGAGTCCTGTTAGCCCAGTGCTACAGCCCGAAATCACTCGCTGATGACCGACATGCTCGATGTGATTCATGTATGCCTGTCTCCATAGGTCCGTGCCGCTTTGGGTTCACGACTAGCCATGTCGGCCCGGGTTCTCTGTCATATGGATGCTAGCGACACTATCATATATGTGAGCCAAAAGGCGCAAACGGTCCCGGGCCATGGTAAGGCGACACCCGTGGGATACCGTGCATGAGGCCGCAAAGTGATATGAGGTGTTACCGGCTAGATCGATGTGACTTGGAATCGGGGTCCTGACATTGAAACATAAAGAGAGCATCATGAAGAATATGACTAGAAAATTTAAGTCTAACACACTTCCTATGCATAGGGACTTTGTGAGCAAACAACTTATGGGAACAATAATCAATTAGCATAGGTAGGTAAAGCAAGCAAAACTTTAAGATTTTAAGCACATAGAGAGGAAACTTGATATTATTGCAATTCCTACAAGCATATGTTCCTCCCTCATAATAAATTTCAGTAGCATCATGAATAAATTCAACAATATAACCAGCACCTAAAGCATTATTTTCATGACATACAAGCATAGAAATTTTATTACTCTCCACATAAGCAAAATTCTTCTTAATCGGAATAGTGGGAGTATCATAAGAGACTTGAATACTATAAATTGTTTCCACATTAAAAGAGTAATGTTCAGAAAAAGGGTAATCATAATCATGACAGGTTTTATAAATATAATCACTACTTTTTATAGCATAAGTATCATCACAATAATCATCATAAGTAGGAGGCATGCTATCATCATTATAAACTTGCATATCAAAACTTGGGAGACTAAAAATATCATCTTCATTAATCATAGCTTCCCCAAGCTTGGGACAAACATTAATTGTAGCAAATATATTCTCAAAAACATCATCTTCATCAAACATAGCATCCCCAAGCTTGGGCCTTTTCATATCATAAGCATAATCACTCTCATCATTAATAGTATGGATAGCACCAATAGTATAGCAATTATTATATTCTTCCAAGCAAGTGCCAAATAGATTTTCAAGATCATAAGAAGCATCATTATCTTCCACAATTATATTTTCATGAGGCACAATAGTAATAGGAGCAGCATTATCTAGGAGAGATATCTTTTTACCTCTCTTCCTTTTTCTTTTATTCTTCTTCACCACATCATGTGTGGGTTCAATCCTCTTTTTGGAGCTCCTTATTAATGAGATTGGTTGAATAGGAGGCTCCTCCTCGTTACCTGATTCATCATAAGAAATAATAGGAGGATATTGGGAAGTCTCTTCCCTTTCATTAGTATTCTCTTCATCTTCTAGTTGTTTTCTTTTCTTTATGTAGTTGGCAATATAAGGATTTTCAATACAATTCACCGCACAATACATATAAATTTTATCTAGATCAAAATGAAGAACTTTATCAAGATTAAACTTTGGAATACCCTCAGTTATACGTTTCATTTCCTCATACCCCAAAAGAAGACTAAGCTCTTTATGATGCTCAAGGGTAATCAAATTATCACAATTTTTGGATACGATTCGGTCATGAAACAAATTGCATTGGAGATTTAAATGACCGTGTTCATTGCAAAGTTCACAAGGGGCGCGAAAAATATTGAATTTTTCAGCACAATCATCAAGACTTTCTTGCAACAATTTAGTTTCTAAGTACTTATGCCTCTTGCAATATCTATCTTTTCTATTTGGTGTGTACTTACAAACCAAATGCACTCCACAAAAATTGACATGTTTATAGGAGACATTTTCATCATAACTAGTGCAATCATCATTAGTATCATGGATATTCAAAGAATTCGTACTAACAACATTGCAATCATGCTCATCATTCAAAGATTTAGTGCCAAACATTTTATAGATTTCTTATTCTAGAACTTGAGAAAAATTTTCCTTTCCATCATAATTACAAATAATATTAAAAAGGTGAAGCGTATGAGACAAACTCAATTCCATATTTTTTATAGTTTTCTTTTATAAACTAAACTAGTGATAAAAGAAGAAACTAAAAGACTCGATTGCAAGATCTAAAGATATACCTTCAAGCACTCACCTCCTCGGCAATGGCCCCAGAAAATAGCTTGATGTCTACTACACAACCTTCTTCTTGTAGACGTTGTTGGGCCTCCAAGTGCAGAGGTTTGTAGGACAGTAGCAAATTTCCCTCAAGTGGATGACCTAAGGTTTATCAATCCGTAGGAGGCGTAGGATGAAGATGGTCTCTCTCAAGCAACCCTGCAACCAAATAACAAAGAGTCTCTTGTGTCCCCAACACACCCAATACAATGGTAAATTATATAGGTGCACTAGTTCGGCGAAGAGATGGTGATACAAGTGCAATATGGATAGTAGATAAAGGTTTTTGTAATCTGAAAATATAAAAACAGCAAGGTAACTAATGATAAAAGTGAGCGTAAAAGGTATTGCAATGATAGGAAATAAGGCCTAGGGTTCATACTTTCGCTAGTGTAAGTTCCCTCAACAATACTAACATAATTAGATCACATAACTATCCCTCAACATGCAACAAAGAGTCACTCCAAAGTCACTAATAGTGGAGAATGAATGAAGAGATTATGGAAGGGTACGAAACCACCTCAAAGTTATTCTTTCCAATCAATCCGTTGGGCTATTCCTATAAGTGTCACAACAGCCCTAGAGTTCGTACTAGAATACCACCTTCAGACACAAATCAACCAAAACTATAATGTCACCTAGATACTCCAATGTCACCTCAAGTATCCATGGGTATGATTATACGATATGCATCACACAATCTCAGATTTATCTATTCAACCAACACAAAAGGATATCAAAGAGTGCCCCAAAGTTCTACCGGAGAATGACGACGAAAACATGTGCCAACCCCTATGCATAGGTTCATGGGCGGAACCCGCAAGTTGATCACCAAAACATACATCAAGTGAATCACGTGATATCCCATTGTCACCATAGATATCCACGGCAAGACATACATCAAGTGTTCTCAAATCTGTAAAGACTCAATCCGATAAGATTACTTCAAAGGGGAAACTCGATTCATTACAAGAGAGAAGAGGGGGAGGAGAAACATAAGATCCAACTATAATAGCAAAGCTCGCGATACATCAAGATCATGCCAAATCAAGAACACGAGAGAGAGAGAGAGAGAGAGAGAGAGAGATCAAACACATAGCTACTGGTACATACCCTCAGCCCCGAGGGAGAACTACTCCCTCCTCGTCATGGAGCGCACCGGGATGATGAAGATGGACAGCGAAGATGGATTGCCCCCTCCGGCAGGGTGCCGGAACGGGTCTAGATTGGCTTTCGGTGGCTACGGAGGCTTCTGGCGGCGGAACTCCCGATCTAATCTTCGTTCTGGAAGTTTTACGATACGTGGGTATATATGGGTGAAAGGAGTACGTCGGTGGACCGAAGGGGTGGCCACGAGGCAGGGGGCACCCCCCAGGGGGGTGGGCGCGCCCCCTACCCTCGTGAGCACCTCCTTCATCTTCTGACGTAGGGTCCAAGTCTATCCAGTAGGTTTACTTCCAAAAATAACTTCTCCAGTTGATTTCGTTCCGTTTTGACTCCGTTTGATATTCCTTTTCCTCGAAACACTGAAATAGGCATAAAACAGCAAATCTGGGCTGGGCCTCCGGTTAATAGGTTAGTCCCAAAAATAATATAAAAGTGGAAAATAAAGCCCAATATTTCCCAAAATAGTAGATAATATAGCATGGTGCAATCAAAAATTATAGATACGTTGGAGACGTATCAGTGATGCCAGTATCTAGCGGACTAAAAACAAGGTCTTCAAATAAAATAGTGCTACCTCTTGGTGGAGATAGCACCCCGGTTGTACATGCACAAGAACCAGCCCTACCACACATAACCCAAACTCTCATAGATTGTACCCCTACTATGATGGACAGAGAACCAGCTTCACCAAATCTTACCCCAACCCCACCCGATAGTAACCCAGCTCCTGTTGACACAGCACCATCTCCACCACAGAGCTCCCAAACAAGAGCAGTTAGTAAGGCAGCTCCAGTGCCCAAAGTGCCAGTACTATCACGGCGAACCCCAACTCCACTAGTTAGTACGCCTATTCCTGTGGAGGAAGCACAACCAGCTAGTTTTAGTTTAGCATCTATCGCATTTGACGTTGTTAAATCGTATGTGCGTATCTTCCCATCTTGGAAATATTATACTGAAGATGAAGGAAAATGCCAGTTGCAGGTGTTTGTCCAGGAGTTATGTGTAAGTAATGTTATTCATGGAAATTACTTTGCTTCGTCCCATACATCCTACCTCCATGATGGTTATAATACAGCAAATTTTCCCATTTTTCTCTATAGAGAAGGACCGATTTGGAAACTCAGGATGAGGTAACATGTGCTAATACCTCTGCTATCTTCAAGAATGCTTGGTGGCAGTATCGGAATTACCTAAACAAAACGTACTTCACCGGCAAAACAACTCATCAAATTCCCTTACGTTCTCCTGAGACACATTTACTGGACGATGACTGGGAACGCCTTGTTCTGTACTGGTCCCGAACCAAGAATGTGGTAAGGTCTATGAGCTCATTTACTATTTTTAAGTATTATATTCTTGCATCTTACTGTACTCTGTTCATGTAGAACAAGTGCCTAAACCTGAAGAACAACTGTTCTAATTTAAGATTCCATTGCTACCATAGGACATAGATATATGTTTGTTTGATGCTTTTATTATGTACTAGTACTTGGCAATAGAAGACTTGGTAGTTTAATCCTGTCCACCTTACTAATGAACTGGTTCACCGAAATGAGTTTCATATACTAGTACATGCTAAACTTGTTATGTGTCTGCTTATTTCTTCTTTTAGAATGCTGACATAATATTGGGGAAGAGTGGCTTATTAAGCAACGGTAAAGGAAGTAATGCAGATAAGGTTCAGGATAGTGACACATCCTGTCTTGGTTTAGTGTTGGAGTTACTGGCCATTATCGCTTGCACAAGCTATTCAAACTCACTATCTGAATCAGTTCGGTTTCTTGAATCTCAACTACAAGCTGAAAGACATCGATCAGCTGTGCTGCGACAAGAAGCGGAAGGACTGCGGAAGTCCCTGGAGCATTCAGATGCATACTTTCTGGTGCAACAGCAAGCGTTGGAGGATTTTAGCGCCAAACAGGACAAATCTAATCAGCTTGCTAAGCTTATTGCCAGCATGGTGGATACCCAGGATAACGTTTCTTGAGCTCTTATGAAGTTGTTTCAGTTATGCTCTTGTTTTGTTGCCGTGTTTATTTGCACTGGTGGCCAATTTTGATGGCCAGTGTATATGATATGCTGCTTTGTTACCTATATTTGCACTGGTGGCGAACTTCGATGCCCAGTGGATGTAATATGTGTAATAGCCGTGATAGCCTATCGTTAGTTGCTTGCTTATTTATTTCCTTGTTGTCTTGTTTATTTGTTTGCTTGTAGTCATTGCAGTTCTTTTTCCGTGGTTAACTAGTGGCTGCAATAACCTATTTTTTAAAACTAGGCCACAATAACCATGGGCTAATATTTACTGTAGTGACATTGGGCCTCCTACGGGTCGTAGAAACAGTGGGCCTTTTACGGGCCGTAGAAACAGTAGGCCTTCTACGGGTCGTATCATCAATGGGCCTTATACGGGCCGTATGATCGATTGGCCAAACATGGGCCAATAACATGCCGCATTATGGCCGTAAACGGGCTAGAGTTGGAATCGTACGTTCATGGGCCGACCGTAACGGGCCATCGTTAATATGCCGTATTTGATGACGATGTGAAAACGGCCCAACGTATTAACGGACCACAAACGGGCCGACTGTAACCACGAGCTGAATTTGGCCCACAAGCAGAGAATGACAGTCACGGGCCGTAAGTAAACGAATGCTGGAAATGAGCCCAAGAATAAATGGGCTCTGAGAAGGCCGAAAGATAACATGGGCTGGAAACGGCCCAACGGAATAACGGGTCGTTAATGGGTATAAAGTGATACACTATTCATTATGGGTCAGTTTCACCACGGGCCGTTAATGGGTGTGAAGTGATACACTGTTCATTACGGGCCAGTTTCACCACAGGCCGTTAATAGGCCAAGAGTTACATAGGGCCTCATATGGGCCGAAAGATGTCATGGGCCATACATGGGCCAGAAGTGAAAATGGGCTGGAATCATATTGGATGGCCCAGATGACGCTACTGGGCCTAATTCGGATAGGGCGTAACGGGTCTTGGGTTAGTGGGCTGTAAATGGGCTATATGTGAACAGGTCGTTAATAGGCTTTACATGGGCCGGCCCGCCACCTTTTGACCAAGTCAAACGGGCCGGCCTTTTCACAGGAATGGGCCTCTGTTGGGCTGTGCCACGTGTCGACGTATCATAGGCGCCTATCTGACCCACTGACGAGCTGACACGTGTTTTGTCTGGCCAATAAGAATTTTACACGTGGAAATTTCCCATTGGTCGGGGCTGTTAACCAGTTATTGGATCCAAAACCTGACCCAATAGCTTAACGGTGTTCCGTTACGGTGGATGCCACGTGTCAGTCACCCTTGACGAAAGCACTTCTGTGACCTGCGATTTATCGTCATGGAAGTGGATACTTCCATGATGATAATTTTGGTAATGTCATGGGACACTTCTACGACAACACAGGTATGACTATCTTGATTCTGTCATAAATTTGTCATGAATTTACATGCATGACAAAAAAGCGACCTACTGTGACAAACACGTATCATCACAGAAGTGTATTTTTTTTTGTAGTGGTCGTGGTGGGGGCCGAGTGGCATGCATGCCGGGTGGTAGGCCAGCCGCTCGTTGTTAGCTTGCCTGCCACATGGCGCTAGCAGGCCAGGCTGGCCTGCCAGCCCACGCGCGCGACGGGACGTCGCCGTAGGCCGGGGCCCGCCACTATAGGGCCTCGGCACGCGCGTGGATCCGATGCGGCCGAGGCGGGCGGTTGGGCTTCTGCAGGAGTTAATACACGCCTTTATCGTGCGGTAAACGCGGGGTCGTGGGGGAGTGGGCACAGTTAATCCCACGACCCCGCCCCCCATGTTCCGGCCCCTCGGCTCCGCCGCCAGGGGATATAAGTAGGGGGTGGAGGGAGCAGTGGACTCACGCGCGCCCTCCTCTCCGACGTCGCCTTCTTCCTTCCTCCTCGCTCTCGTTGTTGTTGTGCCCCTTCTTCTTACCGAAGCACAGCCGCAGGTCGTCATCGCCGAGCCTCCCCATGCCGCAGCTTTCTTGATTTGCCGCGGACTCACTCGCTTGTCGTCGCGGCGCGCCTTCGTCCAACATCCACGGCCCATGGCGCGCGAAAGGGCCGGCGACTGGGATGGCTCCAACATCCATGAGGATCACCTCACCTTCCTCCACCGGATGCGCCGGCTGCCTCTTGAGGCATGCATGAAAGTGTGTGTTCCCCCGGAGGCGGAGATCGCGCCGGCGCTGGAGGATGGTGAACGCGTCATCTTCCATTCTCTCTTTCTCCGCGGCTTTGGCCTGCCAACAAGCAGCTTCTTCCGCTCCTTCCTTTCCTTCTACAAACTCCAGCCGCACCACCTCACGCCAAACACGGTGGTGCTACTGGCCGCCTCCGTCACCCTCTACGAAGGCTACCTCGGTATACTCCCCACCCTTGAGCTCTGGGGGAGTTTTCTACCTCAAGCTGGGTACCGCCGACAAGAATGAGGCGGCCCAGTGCAGGGCCTGCGGTGCTCGGGGATCGAGATCTGCTTCTCGGCCCTATTGTTGATGCAGTCTGCCAAGCTGTGGCAGCGATCCTACTTTTATGACAAGAATGTCCACCCGGCGGAGGACTACATCAACCTGCCGGCCTATGCAGGCGGCCCGCCGGCTGAGCCTCGCACCAACTGGCAGTTTTGACCGAAGACTCTGTCGACCACCTCCCCCGCCGCTCTTGCTCGACTTCAGGTGATGACGGAGTTGGAGGGCCTCAAGGCCTTGGACCTGCTGACCGCCTTCGTGGCGAGCCGAGTGCTTCCCCTTTAGTACCGGCCCCACATCATCTCACGAATGAGCGGGCACCAGGACCCATGCCGGATGAGCACCAAGGAGATGTCGGACGTGGAGATTGTCCT
The DNA here is from genome assembly GCF_056163025.1 of Triticum urartu. Lineage (NCBI taxonomy): Eukaryota > Viridiplantae > Streptophyta > Magnoliopsida > Poales > Poaceae > Triticum > Triticum urartu. The sequence goes on from NC_141874.1 coordinate 164,594,293, forward strand.
GCTGGTAAACTACATCTCCAACTGCAAGCTCTCGGAGAGGGAGTGGCGGTTCGGCAAGCCACCGTACAGTCGAGTGCACCCTCCTCCGGCAGTAGGTCTTTTGATTCTTTCTTTGTCACTCATTTGTGTTCCTCCTTTTTCCGCCTGGCCAGTCGGCCATGGAGCAGATTCTTTCGACCCAGTCGGCCGCCGACGCCTTGGAACCAGGTCATCAATATCAGTCAGACCGAGCGGCAAGCGACGTGGATGACCCCAATTTGGCGGCAGCCGCCATGGAGGAGGACGATGCTACACGCGGTGGTGGAGGTGGAGCAGGCGGCTCCTCAGCAGGCGGCCTTGAGGATTGGCCGGATGATGATGAGGAGGACAACAAACCGCACCGGTCTCACGACACTTACAAGGCGGGCGCGAACTCTTCAGCTGCGCCGAAGCGCCGAGCCGACGCTGGGTTATATGGCAGCCGACCCAAGAAGCTCAAGCCTTCGATTGCCGCGACCAGGCGGCAGGAGGCCGCCGCGAAGACGGGAAACTCTAGAAGGCCCCAAAGCAGCGCTCGGTGGTGTCTGCGTAAGTATTTTGGCCTTTCTGTTGTTGCTTTGCATTTGCTTTTCTTCTTTTCTCGCAAACTTTTTCTCAATTCTTCTGTTCGACACGAACAGGGCCCCCCTCTCTCTTGACTGGGCGCCATTCGCCTTGGTGATTGGGGCGGCAGGCGGCTCTGCAGAACCCCGCCGTGTGGACCCGCTCGCCGACCTCCGGGAGGCGACGAAGAGGAACGCGCAGGAGGCGCGCGAGGAGCGGGAGTGGGCGGAGAAGGAGAAGGCTGAGGCAGCCAAGGCGAAGGCGGCCAGGGCGGCACAGGCCGAGGCTGATGCCGCAGCCAAGACCCAGGTCGATGCAGCGGCCAGGGCGCAGGAGGTCGCGGCCACCAAGGCACATGCGGAGGAGGCGGCCCGTGGCCAAACTACCGAGCTTGTCACCCTGCTGCTTGCGGAGCCACCGGTGCCGGAGGGCCAGACACCGACCGGAGGGGTTGGAGGCGACCAGCCGGCCCTAGAGAGGGAGGGCGAAGACCCCATTGTATTGGGGGTGGAGGTGCCCCCGCATGCGCCGACTGCAGAAGCCCAGAGCAGTCGGCGTGACGCGCCGCCAGTCAGTGGCGAGCTGGTGGTGGGTCCGACCCCCGCGGCCCGGACTCCGGTGTGCCGTCGTGCGGAGAAGGCGGCCTCAGCGCCACGGGCACTGGAGATCAGGGCTGCTAGCTCATCGACCCCTGACACCGAGGCCACTAGCGCCGCCCCTCCAGAACGAACGCATGGGGTGGGACGAGTATCCTGAACACGGCCGCGCAGGACGTCCAGGCCCAAGGCACTACTGTTAGGGAACACAGTATTTCAAAAAATATCTTACGATCATGCAAGATCTATCTAGGAGATGCATTGCAACGATAGGGGAGAGTGTGTCTACATACCCTTGTAGACCGAAAGCGGAAGCGTTAAGCAACGCGGTTGATGTAGTCAAACGTCTTCGCGATCCAACCGACCCAAGTACCAAACGCACGGCACCTCCGCGATCCGCACACGTTCAGCTCGGTGACGTCCCTCGAACCCTTGATCTAGTTGAGGCCGAGGGAGAGTTTCATAAGCACGACGGCGCAGTGCTTCGCCTAAGCACTACGACGATATGACCAAAGTGTTAACTGTGGAGGGGGGCGCCGCACACAGCTAGGAACAATTGATGTGTGTTCTAGGGGTGCCCTCCCCACGTATATAAAGAAGGGAGAGGGAGGGAGGCAGCCTAGGGCGCGCCCAAGTAGGAGGAATCCTACTTGGGCCCCTAGTCCAATTCTCCCCCGTTACAATATTTGGACAAGAGGAAAAGGAAGGAGGGGGAGGGGAAGGAAGTAGGAGTCCTAATTCATACTTTCCTTTTCCTCCTCTCCTTTTCCTTTCTCCCCACGTGGCTGGCCCTATAGGGGGCGCACCAGCCCCTTGTGGGCTGCTGTGTTCCCTTACTTGGCTCATTAAGCCCATATCTTTACCGGGGTTTGCCCGGAACCCCTTCCGGTGACCCGGTATCACCCGGAACACTTATGGTGTCCGAATATAGCCTTCCAATATATTAACCTTTACCTCTCGACCATTTCGAGACTCCTTCTCATGTCCGTGATCTCATCCAGGACTCCGAACAAACTTCGGTACATCAAATCACATAACTCATAATAGAAATCGTCATCGAACGTTAAGCGTGCGGACCCTACGGGTTCGCGAACTATGTAGACATTCCCGAGACACATCTCCGGTGAATAACCAATAGTGGAACATGGATGCTCATATTGGCTCCTAGATATTCTACGAAGATCTTTATTGGTCAAACCACATAACAACATGCGTTGTTCCCTTTGTCATCAGTATGTTACTTGCCCGAGATTTGATCGTCGGTATCATCGTACCTAGTTCAATCTCGTTACCGGCAAGTCTCTTTACTCGTTCCGTAATGCATCATCCTATGAATAACTCATTAGTCACATTGCTTGCAAGTCTCATAGTGATGTGCATTACCAAGAGGGCCCAGAGATACCTCTCCGATACACGGAGTGACAAATCCTAATCTCGATCTATGTTAACTCAACAAATACCATCGGAGACACCTATAGAGCGTCTTTATAATCACCCAGTTACATTGTGATGTTTCATAGCACACTAGGTGTTCCTCCGGTATTCGGGAGTTGCATAATCTCATAGTTATAGGAACATGTATAAGTCATGAAGAAAGCAATAGCAATAAACTAAACGATCATAGTGGTAAGCTAACGGATGGGCCTTGTCCATCACATCATTCTCTAATGATGTGATCCCGTTCATCAAATGACAACACATGTCTATGGCTAGGAAGCCTTTGATTAACGAGCTAGTCTATTAGAGGCATACTAGGGACACTCTGTTTGTCTATGTATTCACACATGTACTAAGTTTCCGGTTAATACAATTCTAGCATGAATAATAAATATTTATCATTATATAAATAAATATAAATAAAAACTTTATTATTGCCTCTAGGTCATATTTCCTTTAGTCTCCCACTTGCACTAGAGTCAATAATCTAGTTCACATCGCCATGTGATTTAACAGCAATAGTTCACATCACCATGTGACCAACACCCAAAGGGTTTACTAGAGTCAATAATCTAGTTCACATCGCCATGTGATTAACACCCAAAGAGTAGTAAGGTGTGATCATGTTCTGCTTGTGAGAGAAGTTTAGTCGATGGGTCTATCACATTCAGAGCCATATGTATTTTGCAAATTTTCTATGTCTACATTGCTCTGCATGAAGCTACTCTAGCTAATTGCTCCCACTTTCAATATGTATCTAGATCGAGACTTAGAGTCATCTAGATCGGTGTCAAAAGCTTGCATCGACGTAACTCTTTACGCCGAATTCTTTTATCACCTCCATAACCGAGAAATATTTCCTTTGTCCTCTAATGATAATTTTAACCGCTGTCCAGTGATCTACTCCTAGATCACTATTGTACTCCCTTTCCAAAATCATGCTAAGGTATACAATAGGTCTGGTAGATAGCATAGCATACTTTATAGAACCTATGACTGAGGCATAGGGAATGACTTTTCATTCTCTTTCTTTTTTCTGCCGTGGTCGGGTTTTGCGTCTTTACTCAATTTCACACCTTGCAACACAGGCAAGAACTCCTTTGACTGTTCCATTTTGAACTACATAAAACTTGTCAAGGTATGTACTCATTGAAAAATTTATCAATTGTGTTGATCTATCTTTATAGATCTTGATGCCCAATATGTAAGCAGCTTTACCGAGGTCTTTCATTGAAAAATTTATATTCAAATATCCTATTATGCTATTCATAAATTCAATATTATTTCCGATCAATAATATGCCATCCACATATAATATCAGAAATGCTATAGAGATCCCACTCACTTTCTTGTAATTACAGGCTTCTCCAAAATTCTGTATAAAACTATATGCTTTGATCAACTCATCAAAGCGTATATTCCAACTCCGTGATGCTTGCACGAGTCCATAGATGGATCGCCAGAGCTTGCACACTTTGTTAGCACCTTTTGGATTGACAAAACCTTCTAGTTGCATCATATACAACTCTTCCTTGATAAATCCATTAAGGAATGTAGTTTTGATATCCATTTGCCAGATTTCATAAAATGCGACAACTTCTAACATGATTCGGACAAACTTTTAAGCATCGATACGAGTGAGAAAATCTCATCGTAGTCAACACCTTGAAATTGTCAAAAACCTTTTTGTGACAATTCGAGCTTTGTAGATAGTAACACTACTATCAGTGTTTGTCTTCCTCTTGAAGATCCATTTATTATGAATGGCTCACTGATCATCGGGCAAGTCAATCAAAGTACATACTTTGTTCTCATACATGGATCCCATCTTAGATTTCATGGCCTTAAGCCATTTCGCAGAATCTGGGCTCATCATCGCTTCCTCATAGTTCGTAGGTTCGTCATGGTCTAGTAACATGACTTCCAGAATAGGACCGTACCACTCTGGTGGGGAACGTACTCTGCTTGACCCACGAGGTTCGGTAGTAACTTGATCTGAAGTTTCATGATCATCATCATTAACTTCCTCACTAATTGGTGTAGGCATCACTGGAACTGATTTCTGTGATGAACTACTTCCAATTTGGGAGATGGTACAATTACCTCATCAAGTTCTACTTTCCTCCCACTCACTTCTTTCGAGAGAAACTCCTTCTCTAGAAAGGATCCACTCTTAGCAACAAAGAACTTGCCTTCGGATGTGTGATAGAAGGCGTACCCAACAGTTTCTTTTGGGTATCCTATGAAGACACACTTCTCCAATTTGGGTTTGAGCTTATCAGGCTACAACTTTTTCACATAAGAATTGCAACTCCAAACTTTAAGAAATGACAGCTTAGGTTTCTTGCTAGACCACAGTTCATATGGTGTCATCTCAACGGATTTTTAGACGGTGCCCTATTTAACATGAGTGCAGCTGTCTCTAATGCATAACCCCGAAACGATAGTGGTAAATCGGTAAGAGACATCATAGATCGCACTATATCTAATAAAATACGGTTATGATGTTCGGACACACCATTACGTTGTGGTGTTCCAGGTGGCATGAGTTGCGAAACTATTCGACATTGTTTCAACTAAAGGCCAAACTCGCAACTCAGATATTTTGTCTCTGCGATCAGATCATAGAAACTTTATTTTGTTGTTACGATGATTCTCCACTTCACTATGAAATCATTGAACTTTTCAAACATTTCAGACTTGTGTTTCATTAAGTAGATATACTCATATCTGCTCAAATCATCTGTGATGGTCAGAAAATAACGATACCCGCCGCGAGCCTCAACACTCATCGGACCGCATACATCGGTATGTATTATTTCCAATAAGTCAGTGGCTCGCTCCATTGTTCCAAAGAACGGAGTTTTAGTCATCTTGCTCTTGAGGGCATGGTTCACAAGCATCATATGATTCTTAATCAAGTGATTCTAAAAGTCCATCCGCATGGAGTTTCTTCATGCGCTTTACACAAATATGACCTAAACGGCAGTGCCACAAGTATGTTGTACTATCATTATCAACTTTGCATCCTTTGGCATCAATATTATGAATATGTGTATCACTACGATCAAGATTCAATAAACCATTTATATTGAGTGTATGACCATAGAAGGTTTTATTCATGTAAACATAACAACAATTATTCTTTGACTTAAATGAATAACCGTATTGCAATAAACATGATCCAATCATATTCATGCTCAACACAAACACCAAATAACATTTATTTTAGGTTCAACACTAATCCCGAAGGTAAAAGGAGTGTGCGATGGTGATCTTATCAACCTTGGAATCATTCCCAACACACATCATCACCTTGCCCTTAACTAGTCTCTGTTCATTTTGCAACTCCTATTTCGAGTTACTAATCTTAGGACCTAAATCGGTATCAAATACCCTAGGGTTACTATGAACACTAGGTAAGTACACATCAATAACATGTATATCAAATATACTTTTGTTCAATTTGCCATCCGTCTTATCCGCCAAGTATTTGGGGTAGTTCCGCTTCCAGTGACCATTCACTTTGCAGTAGAAGCACTCAGTTTCAGGATTAGGTCTAGCTTTGGGCATCTTCATGGGAGTGGTAACTTGCTTGCCATTCTTCTTGAAGTTCCTTTCTTTTCCTTTGCACCTTTTCTTGAAACTAGTGGTCTTGTTAACCATCAACACTTGATGCTCTTTCTTGATTTCTACCTTCGCCGATTTTAGCATTGCGAAGAGCTTGGGAATCATTTTCGTCACCCCTTGCATATTATAGTTCGTCACGAAGTTCTAGTAACTTGGTGATAGTGACTAGAGAAGTCTATCAATCACTATCTTATCTGGAAGATTAACTCCCACTTGATTCAAGCGATTGTAGTACTCAGACATTCTGAGCACATGCTCACTGGTTGAGCTATTCTCCTCCATCTTGTAGGCAAAGTACTTGTCAGAGGTCTCGTACCTCTTAACATAGGCATGAGTCTGAAATACTAATTTCATCTCTTGGAACATCTCATATGGTCTATGGCATTCAAAACGTTTTTGAAGTCCCGGCTCCAAGCCTGAAAGTATGGCGCACTAAACTATCAAGTAGTCATCATACCGAGCTTGTCAAACGTTCACAACGTCTGCATCTGCTCCTGCAAAAGGTCCGTCACCTAGCGGTGCATCAAGGACATAATTCTTCTGTGTAGCAATGAGGATAATCCTTAGATCACGAACCTAGTCCGCATCATTGCTACTATCAACTTTCAACTTAGTTTTCTCTAGGAACATATCATAAATAAAACGGGGAAGCTATACGCAAGCAATTGATCTACAACATAGATATGCAAATACTATCAGGACTAAGTTCATGATAAATTTAAGTTCAATTAAAAATATTACTTAAGAACTCCCACTTAGATAGAGATCCCTCTAGTCATCTAAGTGATCACGTGATCCAAATCAACTAAACCATCTCCGATCATCACGTGAGATGGAGTAGCTTTCAATGGTGAACATCACTATGTTGATCATATCTACTATATGATTCACGCTAGACCATTCGGCCTCAGTGTTCTGAGGCGATATCTGCATATGCTAGGCTCGTCAAGTTTAACCCGAGTATTCTGCATGTGCAAAACTGGCTTGCACCCGTTGTATGTGAACGTAGAGCTTATCACACCCGATCATCACGTGGTGTCTCAGCACGAAGAACTGTCGCAATGGTGCATACTCAAGGAGAACACTTATACCTTGAAATTTTAGTAAGGGATCATCTCATAATGCTACCGTCGTACTAAGAAAAATAAGATGCATAAAAGATAAACATCACATGCAATCAAAATGTGTGACATGATATGGCCATCATCATCTTGTGCCTTTGATCTCCATTTCCAAAGTATAGTCATGATCTCCGTCATCACCGGCATGACACCATGATCTCCATCATCTTGATCTCTATCAATGTGTCGTCACTTGGTCGTCTCGCCAACTATTGCTTTTGCAACTACTGCTATCGCATAGCGATAAAGTAAAGTAATTATATGGCGCTTGCATGTTATGCAATAAAGAGATAACCATAAGGCTCCTGCCAGTTTCCGATAACTTTAACAAAACATGATCATCTCATACAATAATTTGTATCTCATCACGTCTTGGCCATATCACATCACAACATGCCCTGCAAAAACAAGTTAGACATCCTCTACTTTGTTATTGCAAGTTTTACGTGGCTGCTACGGGCTTCTAGCAAGAACCGTTCTTACCTACACATCAAAACCACAACGATTTTTCGTCAAGTGTGCTGTTTTAACCTTCAACAAGGACCGGGCGTAGTCAAACTCGATTCAACTAAAGCTGGAGAAACGGACACCCACTAGCCACCTGTGTGCGAAGCACGGCGGTAGAACCAGTCTCATGAACGTGGACATGCAATGTCGGTCTGGGCCGCCTCATACAACAATATCACTGAATCAAAGTATGACATGTTGGTAAGCAGTATTACTATTATCGCCCACAACTATTTGTGTTCTACTCGTGCATATAACATCTACACATAGACCTGGATTAGATGCCACTGTTAGGGAACGCAGTATTTCAAAAAAATTCCTATGATCACGCAAGATCTATCTAGGAGATTCATAGGAACGAGAGGGGAGAGTGTGTCTAGGTACCCTCTTAGACCAAAAGCGGAAGCGTTAACTAACGCGGTTGATGTAGTCGAACTTCTTCGCGATCCAATCGATCCAAGTATCGAACGCACGACACATTCGCGAACCGCACACCTTCAGCTCGGTGACGTCCCTCGAACTCTTGATCTAGTTGAGGCCGAGGGAGAGTTTTGTCAGCCCGATGGCATGGTGACGGTGATGATGATGTTACCAGCGCAGGGCTTCTCCTAAGCACTCCGACGATATGACCGAGGTGTTAACTGTGGAGGGGGCATCGCACACGGCTAGGAACAATCGATGTGTGTTCTAGGGGTGCCCTCCTCACATATATAAAGGGGGGAGAGGGAGGGAGTCAGCCTAGGGTGCGCCCAAGTAGGAGGAGTCCTACTTGGGCCCCTAGTCCAATTCAGCCCCCCTTACCATATTTGGACAAGGGGGAAAGGAAGGAGGGGGAGGGGAAGGAAGTAGGAGTCCTACTTCATACTTTCCTTTTCCTCCTCTCCTTTTCCTTTCTCCCCACGTGGCTAGCCCTATAGGGAACTCACCAGCCCCTTGTGGCCTGGTGTGTTCCCTCAATTGGCCCATTAAGCCCATATCTTTATCGGGGTTTGCCCGGAACCCCTTCCGGTGACCCGGTATCAGCCGGAACACTTCCGGTGTCCGAATATAGCCTTCGAATATATGAATCTTTACCTCTCAACCATTTCGAGACTCCTTGTCATGTCCGTGATCTCAATCGGGACTCCGAACAAACTTAGGTACATCAAATCACATAACTCATAATACAAATTGTCATCGAACGTTAAGCGTGCGGACCCTACGGGTTCGAGAATAATGTAGACATGGCCGAGACACATCTCTGGTCAATAACCAATATAGGAACCTGGATGCTCATATTGGCTCCTACATATTCTACGAAGATCTTTATCGGTCAAACCGCATAACAACATACATTGTTCCCTTTGTCATCGGTATGTTACTTGCCCGAGATTTGATCGTCGGTATCATCATACCTAGTTCAATCTCGTTACCGGCAAGTCTCTTTACTCGTTCTGTAATGCATCATCCCATGACTAACTCATTAGTCACATTGCTTGCAAGGCTCATAGTGATGTGCATTACCGAGAGGGCCCAGAGATACCTCTCTGATACACGGAGTGACAAATCCTAATCTCAATCCATGCCAACTCAACAAATACCATCGGAGACACCTGTAGAGCATCTTTATAATCACCCAGTTATGTTGTGAGGTTTGATAGCACACTAAGTGTTCCTCTAGTATTCGGGAGTTGCACAATCTCATAGTCATAGGAACATGTATAAGTCATGAAGAAAGCAATAGCAATAAACTGAACGATCAGAGTGTTAAGCTAACAGATGGGTCTTGTCCATCACATCATTCTCTAATGATGTGATCCCATTCATCAAATGACAACACATGTCTATGGCTAGGAAACTTAACCATCTTTGATTAACGAGTTAGTCTAGTAGAGGCATACTAGGGACACTCTGTTTGTCTATGTATTCACACATGTACTAAGTTTCTGGTTAATACAATTCTAGCATGAATAATAAAAATTTATCATGATATAAGGAATTATAAATAACAACTTTATTATTGCCTCTAGGGCATATTTCCTTCAACTGCTCTTTAGCGGTACACGCAGCCGTTCTTGGCAACTCGGACGGCTATTCGGGTATGTTTCTTGCTTCTTTCTTTTTATTATTGTAATCTTCTGGTGGGGCGCGCCAGCGCACCCACTAGGTGTAGCCCCTGAGTTCTGGGCCGGTTGCTGAACAGGCGGCTCAGAACTTATTAAAGATAATTTCCAACTGCTGACTTCTTTTCTCTTCCATTGTCTTTGTTGTAGGATTACCACAACATCCGTGCAACCGCCTACAACTCCCAAGTCCTGGAGCTGGCCAAGCATGCCACTGACTTGGCCAAGAGTCGGAGTAAGTATTCCGGCTTCTTTCTCACGGGGGCGCGCCAGCGCACCTGCAGGGTGCAGCCCCTGAGATTCGGGCCGACTGCTGAGCAGTCGGGCCGGATCTCCTGGCAACTACTTGTATTCTTTGTCAATTGTTGGCGTCCTTCCTTTCTTATCTTTGCAGGGGCAGCCGCCAAACAGCAATAGTGCCTGGGCGAGGCCCAGACCGAGCTGCGCACCAAGGAGGAGGAGCGCAGCAAGGCAGCCCAGGAGCGCGACCGCCTGGCCAAGGAACTGGCGGATCAGGCGGATTGGCACAAGGCGGAGCTTCAAAAACTGGAGGAGGCGGAAGAGTCCCTCTCGGCCGAGTTCGAGACTCAGCGCTCGCACTGGCTCGAGAAGGAGAAAATACTCGCCGATGGCTATGGCAAGATTGAGGACATGATCTACGGTAGGTCCCTTTCTTCCCTTTGAGCAACCACCAACTGCAGCAGGAGTCGCCTTCCGGCTTCTAATTTTTTATCTTTTTCTTGCGCAGAGTTCTTCCCCGGCTACGCCGTCGCCGTGAGCCAGGCCATCGAAGCGCGGCGCGAGTGGCGTAGGAGGGTTGGAGTGGAGATTCTGCCCAACGCGCCTTGGAACCTCAACGAGTAGCTTCTCGCTGTCAGGATGCGTCTCCAGCCGGCCCACCGCATGCTTCGTCACCTTCAGCGCGTTGGATCCCAAGTGTTGACCGCCCTCAGGACGAACGCCCATGTGCCGCACACCCCCAGTCAGACTGTCGAGTGGCTGGAGGTAGCAGTCGGTCGCTTCAAGGCTTGGAAGGGCACTGCTGCTGGGGTGGGTGCACAGACAGCCTTGGAGTTCGTCAAGGCGTGGTACCCCGGGCTGAACCTGGACCAACTGGCCACTTTCCGGGCTGAAGCCGGACCGGAGCTGGCGGCGGTGGACCACGAGCTTTCTCAGCTGGCGGCGTCCCTTGCCGAGTACGCCGATACCACTGTCTACGTCCCCTATCTGGATGAGCAGGGCGCCACGGTGCCAGCCGACTGGTTCGGGCTGAACCCGGATAATGAGGATGACTCAGCAGAGGAGATCGCCTCTAGCGTCGAGGGCGAATATGAGGAGGGTGAGGGTGGCGAAGACGACATGCCAGAGGACGGAGCGGACGGCCAGCCTCAGCCCGATCGAGCCTCAAGAAACGAGCCGCATGCAACTGTTGCTGATGCTGACCAGGCAGAGACTCTCCAGTCGGCCACTCCACCAGCCGGCGCCACCACCTTTACCAACCTGCCGGACCCTCCTGCTGCTCCTCTGGCCTAGCAGCCAGTTTTATCTTATTCCTGCTTTTCTAACCTTTTGAACAAGTCTTGTTAAATTTACGCAGTTCCACTCACATGGGGTGTATTCAGACCTTGTTGAATTCTGGCTATGAGCCACACTATGCAAATTAATCTCGCACAAGTGTGTGCTTTACCGGGTTCTACTTTGCCTTGCTTTCCTGTTCTATTTTTGCTTTTTTCATTTGTTGCTTTCCTTTGGCTGCCGCCCTGCCAGCCGGACAGCCTCTCTGCGTTCTGTGACTGGGTCAAGGACTTAGCAGTTTTTGAAAGACAAGTACTTTGGCCGCTTAGACCATAACAAGTCAAATGAGAAGCTGGCCGGCCGGCTGCCTAGCAGCCGGATGGTAAAGGCAAGGAGACGACTTCGCCTATACCAGCACATTTTTCTTTCATCATGTTTCGTGTGGACACCGTTTCCTGCCTTTAGCTCTTGCCAGCCGAATAGTCACTCTGCGAACTACGGCTTAAGGCAAGAAAGGGATCTAGATGTCAGCAAACTACTTGTCCGACTGCAGATAGTGTTGGCATGGGACAAGGCGGCGAGCCCCCAGGCTGACTGGTCGGACCCGGTGCCAGGCGGAGGAATGAAAATAACACATTCACAGGCAGAAACTTATCATATAGATAAAAGGGTAACCCCCAAGTGCTCCTTGAGGGTCCCAATGTCTTAGCTCTTAAAACAAAAGGTAGCGTGGTACATACTGCATTAACTATAAAATCTTCGAAGTAGATTTGCATTCAATGGGCGCTCCATCTCCTTGCCGGAATCGTCCCTCTTGCGCGCCCTAGGCTTCTGCGCATAGATGAGGTAGTAGGAGTCATTGCCCAAATCTTTTTTGATGACAAAAGGGCCCTCCCACGGGGCCGAGAGCTTGTGCTGGCTGGCTGTTCGCTGGATCAGTCAGAGCACAAGGTCTCCCTCTCAGAAAGATTGGGGCCTGATCTTCCGGCTATGGTAGCGGTGCAGGCCCTGCTGGTAGATGGCGGACTGACTGAGTGCTAGCAGACGCAAGGGGATTCAAACTCGATGTCAGTTGGGATAACGGCCTCGGCCCCGTACACAAGGAAGAAAGGAGTGAAGCCGGTTGATTTGTTCGGTGTGGTCCGGAGACTCCAAAGGACGGCCGGCAGCTTGTCGATCCAGCAGCCGGCCAAGCGCTCTAGTGGCTCGACCAGTCGGGGCTTGATGTCGGACAAGATGAGGCCGTTTGCTTGCTCGACTTGGCCATTTGACTGCGGATGGGCAAGAGACGCTAAGTCTAGTCGGATGCCCTGCATCACGCAGAAACGGGCCAAGGTGCCTTTGGCAAAGTTTGTGTCATTGTCGGTGATGATGTTGTGTGGTATTCCATACCGGACGGTGATATCCACGATAAAGGTCACAGCAGTCGGACCATTCAGTTTCTTGATTGGCTTTGCTTCAATCCATGGCGACCAGCAGATGGGTCATGCCGCCACGTACTGTCTTGAATGGGCCCACCATGTCCAGCCCCCAGAGGGCAAAAGGCCAAGTGAGGGAAATGGTCTTGAGTGTAGAAGCCAGGAGGTGTTGCTTAGAGCTGAAACGTTGGCATCCGTTGCACTTCTTGACCAAGTCTTTGGCGTCATCCAAAGCAGTCGGCCTGAAGAAACCATGGCAGAAAGCTTTGGCGACAAGGGATCTGGAGGCCATGTGGTGGTCGCACTCGCCTTGGTGAATGTCTCTAAGGATTGCTTTGCCCATCTTTGGCTTGACGCAGCGTTGGAAAACGCCAAGCACGTTGCGCCCGACAAGCTCTCTGTTTACTATTGTGTATGCTGCTGCCCGGCATTGCACTTGCCATGCCAGGATATCATCGGCTGGTATTTCACGGCGCACCAGGAAGTTGAGGATGGGCTGCACCCACCATGGTGCTTCGACCATTGTCATCACGGCCACTGGTACAAGGGCAGTTGGGTTGCGAGGCGGCGGGTTGGAGTTGGCCACCGCTTGTTGTGTCGTCGAAGTCCCCGGGCCGACTGCTGCAGCCCCCGGGGCGGGTTCTGAAATCCCCAGGCCGGGTGCAACTGCCGCAGTCCCCGTGCCGCCTGCCGAAGTCCCTGGGCCGCCTGCAGCAGCCCCCGGGCCGCCTGCAGCAGCCCCCGGGCCGGGTTCTGAAGTCCTCGGGCCGGGTGCGACTGTTGCAGTCCCCGAGTCACCTGCCGAAGACCCCGGGCCGGCTGGTGCAGCCCCCGAGTCGGATTCGACTATTCCGGGAGCAGCCGGTATGAAGATGGACTCTGATTTTGGTGAAGGCTTGATAGACAGCTTGCGGAGGTACTGGAGGGAGACTCCGGCTGGTATCTCTTGGCGGGTGGAGCCGATTCATGCCAGGGCATCGAGTTTAAGTGTTACAACTCAAAGAACCAAATGTAGCAAAACAATTTAAGCAAAATATAAAGCACCCGCCTATATGGACACGCTTGAAGACTATCAACCTCATATGCTTCTCCCCCTTTTGTCAGTAAGGACCAAAAAGGTTTGAAGACATAGAGCATCTACTCGTTCCCATGAGGAGTAGGTGAAGCAGCAGGGTCGTTGGTGGTGTTTGGCGGTGCTGAAGAGCTTGGAGCAGAGTCGAAGCATGCTGAAGGAGGTGGCGGTGAAGTAGCATCGTCTTCATCCTCGATCACTCTGGCAGTCACAGTTGCAGTAGAGGAAGAGAACTCAGAGTCTTCAAGGGATGGAGTTCGTCGCAACACTGCCCTGCAAGGAGGTGTGGAGTCAAACTTGAATCGCTCAGTGAAGCCATCCTCTTGAAGATCATCTTCAGAACACATCAGCGTTAGCCCTTTCCATGTGCGGCGAGAGGTTTCATGGGCAACAAAAGCATTCTTGGTGGCAAGATTGCGAATGCGATTAACATCCACCAAGATGCTTTGCATCTGACGCTTCAGCCAGTCATGATGCCTATCCTGTTTCTGATGAAGATCCACAAGAAGCTCTCTGTCGTTGAGAACACGAGTGCGCTTCTTGGGTCGTGGAGCAGTTGTACTGTCAGTGCCTTCAGTGAGAGCAGGATGCGGTGCACGTGTAGTGCCAGCCAAAGGATACACATGAGCGACTGCTTCAACTCCTTCAATGTTTTGAGAAAAACTCAGATGCTCTGCATTCTGAAGATTTAGGGGTTCCTTGGCAGGCTCAGGATAGATGGCTTCAATCGACATATCCACATCAGGCAGAAAAATCCGATGATTGCGAGCAGATGGCTGATATGAGATAGTGGAGTGAAGTTTGATCAGCCGCATGACCCATGGGGCGTAGAACTTCAAGCCAAACAGATCAGAGCCTGATGCAGCAAGTTGGCGAATGAAGAAATCCTGTGTATTGAAGCATTTTCCATGAAGAATGTAGAAGACCAAAGTCTTCATTGCACCTTCCAGCTTGGCATGGGGAGAATGTCCTTTGATTGGCCAGAGAGTTCGCCTTATGATGTGATAAATGGTTCTTGGCAGATACTCAAGGTCTTCAACAAAGAACTCTGTGGGATAAGCAGCATCTTGGGGCAATGGCTTCATCATACTAAGCATCTGACTCATATTAGGTTCTGTCTTCTAAAAGATGCTCTCAATAGCTTCACTATGAAGCTGACAGCCATGCTCGTAGAGATCGCCAGGAGTGGGCAAACCAGTGAGCTCAATGATGTCAAAGGCTTTGGCTTCGTGATGAACGTTTCCTGTCATCCACTCCAGGACCCAAGTCTTCGGATCTCTGCTAGACCCGCGGATGTGAAGTGTGGCATAGAATTGGAGAAGCAACTCTTCATTCCAATGCTCTTGGTCAGTGATGAACGGCAGCAGTCCAACCTCTTTGAAGCAATCCAGAGCTTCTTCCAGACAGGGCAGACCAGCTATTGCTTCAATGTCAAGGCGCTTGTGTGGGAAGATGCGACCTTGGTTGTAAAGACTGCATGAGTAATAGCTTCGCTGCGGATAACTCCAGAACCGATCAGATGATATTCTTTCCCTGGAGTAGGGGTTCCTGGAGCTGTTGAAGAATGTGTTGTCTGCTCTGAAGCCATAGATATTGAAGGAGACAGGTGCTGATGCAGGACCTGGGAACCTTGGCAATCTTGGGATTGGCTTCTGTACCTGAGGCCTGTGCTTAACATGATAGTCGAACTAGGGACCGGCAGCAGACTCAGGAACAGAAGTGGCGGGATCAGTGGCTTCGCTGACTTCTGGTGCTTTTGTTGGTGAGGGCTCCACATTAGCTTCAACCATGACAGCATTAGTGGCTTCAGTGGTGTTGGTGGTGGCAGCCTCAAGATGTTCAACCTCCACTTCATGAGCTGGAGGGTCGGTCACAGTCATGTTCTCCTCGAGAACAACTTCTTTGTGAGACGGGGGTGTAGCAGCGCTTGGGGTTTCTTCTTCATCGGCTGATGCAGCCGGAATGTCTTCAGCGGCTTTAGCTTCAGACTCAGAGACTGGAGGCCTTGGTCCTTTGCGAAGCCTGCGTAACGCTGGCGACGCTTGTGGAGTTGGAGTTGGCTGGGCCTCAAAGTCATCTTCCTCTTGTGCTTGTGGGTGATCCACCCATGAAGCATCCTGTGCAATTGGCGTCAGAGGACGCCCAATGCTGATGACTTCGCTGTGCTCGAGCTGAGGAAGGAATGCACCATCTTCTACATGGTCATGTTGACCAATGTCTTCAGCAGCGATGGGATCAGCTGCTGGAAAGTCTTCAGCTTCACGAGCCTCTGTGAAAGCAGGCTCATGGATTGTCAGTTGGCGTTCAGCGTCAGGATGAACCATGGAAATGGGTTCAACTATCAAAGGCTCTGTGGGAGCAGCCCGATCTTTCTTGGTCTTCCTCTTCTTCTTGGAGGGGGCAATAGGAGAGGCTTCAGGATGTTTCCTCTTCCTGGCTTCAACCTCAGCAGTCCTTGTCTTCTTGGGCTCTGAAGCGGTTGACCAGCTTTTTGGCTTCGAGCCAGTCATTCTAGTTGGGAAGACAATGGGATCTGCTTCCTGCCTTGGTGCGTCAGGTTCAGCCATAGCGGGCTTCTTCATCTTCTTTGCGGCCATCCTAGGGTCGTTGCCAGGACGCCCAAGGGCCTTGCGCTTCTCAGCCTCATTGTAGGCTTGCACACATCTGTCAGCCAGAACCTTCATGCGCTCACGCGAACCCTGAGCTTCTGCATGTTTCTTGAGAAAGGTTTCCTTGAGCTCGTGCAGCATAATCTTGAAGTTCTTCACTTCTTGCACGCTGAGCTTGGCCATGTGCTTCTTGAACTGAGATTTCTCAAAGTCAATCTTCTGCTTCAGTTCAACAATGCGCTAGGCGATAGCTAGCTCTAAAGCAATGGCGCCATGGAAGGCGACACTGAGGCCAATGGGTAGTTGCAGATCTTCGAAGCTGATGTTTGGTGTGTCAAACCACTCATCAATGAAGTTGTGGATGATTGTTACATCAAAGAGAGGCAGATCATTGAAGATTTCTGCTTCTTCTTTGCTCTTGATGAGTTGCTCAAGAGCGTCATCTGCAAGATCTTCATCACTTGACAGATCAATGGCATCATTGCGCAGAATGGCAGCAGCTGTTAGCTCTTGGCCGGTGTGTGGCAGAGGCATCTTGACCTTCTGGGGCTTGGAGATGCGTGATAAATCTTCGGGCTGCACACTGTCTTCAGGAGGTGCAGTTGCCAGTGGCTTCGCCCGTGAGATTTTTGGTGAAGGGGCAGGCTTTGAAGCTTTAGGATTCTTCAACTTCTTTGGCTTCGGCACTGCAGGCGCTTCATCTGATTCAGCGTTAGCTGCAGGCTCATTCACTGCAGTCCCTTGAACCAAGATATGGGTGATGAGGCCTTCAAGGTTGTAGAAAGGACCGACGACATTGGGTTCTGCATCTCGTGTGCCATCAGCACTTGGAGCTGAGGGACCAGGGTTGAAGTCTAGTCCCAATGTCTTCTTGTTTTGCTTCGCTGAGTTCTGGGAAAACTGGAAGTTGCGCTTGAATAGAATGTCGTCACGACACCATAGTAGTGACGATGGGTGTGCATCAACAGGCTGTGGCCCACGGACCATGCAGGGATAGAAGCCTTGTTCAATGGCTTCATCTCTGGACCTGGGTTGAAGATTCTTGTATAGTATGTCTCCCCACGGTCTCTTGATGGCATTTTTCTCAGCATATTCCTGGGTTACAAATCGGTATTTGAACCATTGTTCTGCCCAATATCTTCGAATCCATTGGATTCGGGTCTTGCGCTGATTGTAATCCTCTTCAGGATCTGTCTTGTACAGTTCTGAGAGGTCATCTGGTAGATCTCTAGATGTTTCTCCACGATGCTTTCTGCCACCCTTCCTTGCTGATTTCTCTGAGTCCATGAACTTTAAACTGAAAGGCTTCAACACGTTCAAAGGCTTCAAAGATTTTCGCTTGCTGGACAAACAGGAACTTGCTTTGGGAGAATTTATATGATGCTGTAAGAATTCTGCAAATGAACGCAGACTATGAGAACCAAGGGATTCTCCCACGGACATGTACCTGTGACAGCATTAAGGTACGAGGGAAGGGGAAGAGGTCATATGCATTCTTAGAAGATTTTGAATATAAATCAGTTTAGAAGACATTGACCTCATCGTGCGAAGACATTCACTCATAGATAAGGAGTTGGTTTCAGATTTGTACGAATCCAGAGATCAGTACAAGTGAGGAATCTAACTACTTTGTGAAGCATAAGTGAATATACTAGGCATGTTATGATATGCAGTATGAGAGAGATCTAACTTGTGTGAATAGAAACTGCTTGTGGTAGAAAGTGACAAAGCCATAGGATCAACGGTGCCGTAAAAAGGAAGTTTTATTTACCACAATAAGAACTGCTAGACGGAGTGGAAGATGAGGCCGAGCAGTTCGATCTTCCGTGCCCTAACTTGGCGACGGAGGACACCTACGGTGACAGCGAAGAGGACGATGTCCGCGGTCGGCGTGAAGACGGCGTCGGAGAGGTTGCGGCAGCGAAGCGCTTCGTCGCCAGCGTCATCGAGGGCTAGCGGTGGTGCTAGGGTTCGTGCGAGAGTGGAAGAAGAGATAATGACCGCCGTGAAGTGTGTATTTATAGGTACAGGGATGGCACTGCGTTATTACACAGGTGCCCCTGGCGATGGGGTTTTTTCCACATCCCACGCACGCCTGGATTGTCGGGTGGTCGTTCCTACTTCTCCGGGTTTCATGTGGAGGAATGAGCATTGAAAACGGACTTAATGGTTGTCTCTGTATTTTCTGCTGACAAGGACACAGAGAAGACATTCGACAGTTTCAATAGAATGCGTATGATTTGGAGAGATAGAATTTGAGATAGAAAGCATAGAGAGGTTAGGGTCCGATCACATTCACTTAGTTCAAAAGATTCAATAAGAAGATATAGCTATAAGTGAATGCTGTAGAGGACAGAACACTAGTATATATATATATAATCAACATAGTGAAGATAATCATGAAGACATGTTGAGATTGAAGCCAACCGAATGTGAAGACATAGCAAGGTAACGCCATGAGTGAAACACTTCAAAATAGAACATTTGGTGGTGGCGTTACCCACCGTGTAGGAAGTATTAGACCCAGACACGGCGCACAATTATTGTGGCGCTCCGAAGTCAAATTCCACATTAATGTATTCACACTTAGAATGTATGTCTTCATTGATTGAAGATATACTTTACTTCGTGTGTTGCACATCTAAGTCATCAATATGCATAAGTGTTAGGATGTGTGCCTGATCATAGGACATTTGAGGATTCCAGGATATTTAGCTCACATCGTAACTTGCAAAATCTCTTCTCATCCAAGGGCTTGGTGAACATATCTGCCAATTTCTCTTCAGTGTTGACGTGTATGATATCAATATCTTCCTTCACAACATGATCTCTGAGAAAGTGATGACGAATTTCAATGTGCTTTGTCTTCGAGTGCTGAACTGGGTTGTTGGCAATCTTGACGGCACTTTCGTTGTCGCAGTAGAGTGGCACGTGCTTCAGATGAATGCCATAGTCTTTGAGCGTTTGCTTCATCCACAGAAGCTGACGCAGCAAGATCCAGCAGCAATGTATTTAGATTCAACAGTGGAGAGAGATACACAGTTTTGCTTCTTTGAAGACCAACATACAAGTGATCGTCCCAGAAAGTGACATGTGCCTGATGTAGACTTGTGATCAACTTTGTCACCAGCATAATCAGCATCCAAGAATCCAATCAGATCAAACTTTGAGCCATTTGGATACCATAATCCTAGAGTTGGGGTGTGAGCCAAATATTGAAGAATTCGCTTCACAGCTAACTGATGCGACTCCTTTGGTGCCGCTTGAAATCGAGCACACATGCAAACACTAAGCATAATATCTGGCCTAGATGCACATAGATAAAGTAAAGAACCCATCATGGAGCGGTATACCTTTTGATCGAACTCTTTACCATTGTCGTCAGGACCCAGATGATGCTTGGCTGGCATTGGCGTCGTGAAGCCTTTGCAGTCTTGCATACCGAACTTCTTCAGGCAATCTTTGACATACTTCTCTTGAGATATGAAGATGTTGTTGCGTTGCTGTCATATTTGAAGACCAAGAAAGAACTTCAGCTCTCCCATCATAGACATTTGGTATTGCTCTTGCATCATATATCCAAACTCTTCACTGTACTTCTGATTGGTGCAGCCGAAGATAATATCATCCACATATATTTGGCACACAAACAGTTCACCATCATTTGTCTTCGTGAAGAGAGTGGGGTCGAGAGAACCAGGTATGAAGACTTTGCTCTTCAGGAAGTATTTGAGTGTGTCATACCAGGCCCGAGGGGCTTGTTTGAGGCCATACAGTGCCTTGTTGAGCTTGTATACCATGTCAGGATGTTTTGGATCTTCAAAGCCAGGAGGTTGTGCAACATACACTTCTTCTTCAATCTTGCCATTGAGGAAGGCACTCTTCACATCCATTTGATAAAGAAGTATGTTGTGATGATTTGCATTGGCCAGCAGTATGCGTATGGCTTCAAGTCTAGCCATAGGAGCAAATGTTTCATCGAAGTCAATGCCTTCCACTTGAGTATATCCTTGAGCAACGAGACGAGCTTTGTTTCTGAAAACTTGACCATGCTCATCTTGCTTGTTGCGGTATATCCATTTGGTGCCTATTATGTTGTGCTTCCGAGGATCGGGACGCTTGACCAGTTCCCATACATTATTCAGCTCAAACTGTTGAAGCTCGTCTTGCATAGCTTGAATCCATTCAGGTTCCATGAAGGCTTCTTCAACTTTCTTGGGTTCTGTCATTGAGAGAAATGCGAAGTGCCCACAGAAATTTGCTAGCTGAGTTGCCCTTGAACGAGTGAGTGGACCGGGTGCATTGATGCTATCAATTATTCTTTCAATCTGCACTTCATTGGCAACGCGAGGATGTACAGGGCAAAGATTTTTCTCTTGCTGATCATTGTCGTTGTTAGAAGGAATGTCTTCACGCTGAGCATTATCTTCATGTTGATCAGGTGCTGAGATGATAAGTTCTTCTTCAGGATGAGCTTCAGAAGGTACAATTTCTCCAGTTCCCATTAGCTTGATTGATTCACTGGATGGAACTTCATCTAGCACATTTGGCAGTTGCTCTATTTGTGAACCGTTGGTCTCATCGAACCGCACATCCACTGTTTCAACCACTTTGTAATGAAAGAGATTGAAGACTCTATAGGAGTGCGAATCCTTTCCATATCCAAGCATAAAACCCTCATGTGCTTTTGGTGCAAACTTTGAGGTGTGATGTGGGTCCTTGATCCAGCACCTGGCACCAAATACTCTGAAGTAACTGACATTTGGCTTCTTGCCAGTAAGGAGCTCATAAGATGTCTTGTTCAGAAGCTTGTGAAGATAAACACGATTGATTGTATGGCATGCAGTATCAATGGCTTCAGGCTATAATTTTCTTGGAGTCTTGTATTCATCAAGCATCGTTCTGGCCATCTCAATGAGTGTTCTGTTCTTGCGTTCGACGACCCCATTCTGCTGTGGCGTGTACGGGGCTGAGAATTCATGTGTGATGCCCAAGGTATCAAGATATGTATCAAGGCCAGTGTTCTTGAATTCAGTGCCATTGTCACATCTGATATGCTTTATCTTGGCGCCATAGTTGTTCATTGCTCGATTGGCGAAGCGTCTGAAGACATCCTGCACTTCAGTCTTGTAAAGGATTATGTGCACCCAAGTATATCTAGAATAATCATCAACAATGACAAAGCCATAGAGACAAGCAGTAGTAGTAAGAGTTGAGTAATGAGTGGGACCGAAAAGATCCATGTGAAGCAGTTCGAAGGGTCGAGTAGTGGTCATGATTGTCTTCGAGGGATGTTTGGCCCTCGTCATCTTTCCTGCCTCACGGGCACCGCATAAGTGATCTTTCTTGAACTTGACGCCCTCGATGCCTATGACATGCTTCTTCTTTGCCAGGGTGTGGAGGTTCCTCATGCCAACATGCCCAAGCCTCCGATGCTAGAGCCAGCATTCTGAAGCTTTTGCTAGAAGACATACGGCAAGCTGTGGTCCTGCTGAGAAATCTACCACGTACAAATCATCTTTTCGATACCCTTCAAATACTAGAGACTTGTCAGATTCCATTAGAACAAGACAACAATATTTTCCAAATATTACGATCATGTTTATATCGCAAAGCATTGAGACAGACATTAAGTTGAAGCCAAGGGATTCAACAAGCATGACTTTATCCATGTGTTGATCCCTTGAGATTGCAACTCTACCTAGACCCAATACCTTACTTTTACCAGTGTCAGCAAATGTGATGTGGCTCTTGTCGGATGGACGTAAGGTTGAGTCCATAAGAAGGCTTGTTTTGCCAGTCATGTGATTTGTACACCCACTATCAATAATCCATTCTGAAGATGCTGGTGTCGTACCCTACAGTGCAGTTAGGGGGATAGGCTTCACGAAGAGCATTGTGAAGCAAAAACATTTGACGAACCAGTGGGTTATGAAATCTTAGATCTAGATTAGGACTAATGGGGAGAGTGTCAAGCGATTCAGGAACGAAGTACATAGTAAGACCATTCAGGCATTTGATCTTGTGCCCTACAAGATGTTTAAGGTCCCCAGCAATAGCGTCAGACGATTTTGGTTTTCTGCTGGAGACCATTCCCTACAAAAGAGAGTTAAGCTTTCTTAGCCACCCACATCTTCAAGGGTGGCTTAGAAGCAATAAGTCTAAGTGTAGCATCTGAGAACTTTGGCTTTGGAGCCCTAGCAAACAGTCTTGCAGGCGGACAATAGTACTCATAAGAATAAGCAGAATAGTTCTTGGTCTTATGAACATGGCGGTTTGATGAACCGCTCTCATATTCATATGCCTGAGTATGGTTTCCCAGCAAAACATTTGCGTTAGTGCGACTCAGGTGAGTCCTCTGTCTGTATGAAGCCTTTGGACCGTATGAAGCCTTTGGTCTGAGGTTTGTCTTCTTCACGTGAGGTGTCATGATGACATTCACAGGAAGATTCTCCAGACACCTTTTCGGAACCCAGATCTTCTTCATAGGCGGTCCATTCCTGTAGTTAGTACCAATGTACCTGGCAAACACTTCACCATTCTGATTCTTAAACAGTTTATACTTTCCATCAAGGGATTCATCAATGATAATGGGGTTAGCACAAGTGAAGCCAGATAGATTGGATGGATGTGTTGAAGGTTCCTTTGCAGCAACCCACATGGTTTTAGGGTACTGCTTAGGTTTCCAGTAAGAGCCATCAGCATTCATTTTCCTTACGAACCCAACACCCTCTTTCCTCGGGTTTCGGTTCAGAATCTGCTTTTTGAGGACATCACATAGTGTCTGATGCCCTTTAAGACTTTTGTACATCCCTATTTCAAGCAATGTCTTCAACCTAGCATTCTCATCAGCAATAGCAGTGGTATCCTCAGCAGAGGGGTTAGTTACCACATCAACAGTTGAAGATATTGCAACAGTAGTAGCAGTAGAACATTCAGCAACAGAAGTAGCATTATCATGCTCAATGCCTTTAAGACATGGTGGTTCAAATCCTTCCTGAGCAGAACTGATCTGTTTGGCGCGAAGTGACTCGTTTTCCTTTTGAAGATCTTCATGAGCCGCTCTCAATTTCTCGAGATCTTGCTTCCTTTGAACATAATCATAGGAAAGCTTTTCATGAGTTGTTGAGAGAGTTTCGTGACGACTTTGAAGTACCTGATACTTAACGTGAAGATTTTTTATGTCTTCAATTAAGGATTCAGATCGAGTCATTTCAGCACCTAACAGATCATCGCTTCTGTCTAACAGTTTTTGAATATGTTCCATAGCTTTCTGTTGTTCAGTTGCAATTTTAGCAAGTGTTTTGTAGCTGGGTTTTGAACCACAATCAGAGTCATCGTCACTAGATGTTTGATAGTGAGTAGTGCGTGTGTTTACCTTGGCATCGCGTGCCATGAAGCAGTAGGTAGAAGCAGAGTAGTCCTTGTCATTTGCATCGGTGTCGGTGATGAAGTCATTGTCTTCAGTGTTGAAGATGGACTTGGCAACGTATGCTGTAGCCAGACTTGCGACGCCTGAATCGGACTCCTCCTCAGACTCCACCTCCGCCTCCTCAGAAGCGGACTCCTCCTCTGAATCCATTTCCTTGCCAACAAACGCACGTGCCTTGCCAGATGAGCTCATCTTGTGTGATGAAGACTTTGAGGAAGACTTGGAAGAAGACTTTGAGTATTTCTTCTTCTTCTTGTCGTCAGAGTCATATTCCTTGCTCTTCTTCTTCTTTTTGTTCTCATTGTCCCACTGTGGACACTAAGAGATGAAGTGGCCAGGTTTCTTGCACTTGTGACATGTTTTCTTCTTGTAGTCGTGAGCAGAAGCTTCATCATTCCTTGAGCTTGATCGGCAAGACTTTCTGAAGCCTTTCTTCTTGGTGAATTTTTGGAACTTCTTGACAAGCATAGCAAGTTCCCTTCCAATGTCTTCAGGATCATCAGAACTGCTGTCAGATTCTTCTTCAGATGAGGAGACAGCTTTTGCCTTCAAGGCACGAGTTCGCCCATAGTTTGGACCATAGATATCTCTTTTCTCAGAAAGCTGAAACTCATGTGTGTTGAGCCTCTCAAGTATGTCAGACGGCTCGAGTGTCTTGAAATCAGGACGTTCTTGAATCATCAGGGCTAGGGTGTCAAATGAACTGTCAAGTGATCTCAGTAGTGTCTTGACGACTTCATGTTTGGTGATCTCAGTAGCGCCGAGGGCTTGAAGCTCATTTGTGATGTCAGTGAGTCGGTCAAATGTGAGCTGGACATTCTCATTGTCATTTCGCTTGAAGAGGTTGCGAAGGACACTGATTCTCTGATCTCTCTGGGTTGAGACGCCTTCATTGACCTTGGAGAGCCAGTCCCAGACCAGCTTAGATGTTTCCAAAGCACTCACACGGCCATACTGTCCTTTGGTCAGATGACCACATATGATATTCTTGGCAGTAGAGTCCAGTTGAACGAACTTCTTGACATCAGCAGCAGTGACACCTTCTCCAGCCTTGGGAACGCCGTTCATGACGACATACCATAGGTCGACGTCAATGGCTTCAAGATGCATGCGCATCTTATTCTTCCAATAGGGATATTCAGTTCCATCGAAGACGGGGCACGCAGCGGAGACTTTAATTATCCCTGCAGTCGACATAGCTAAAACTCCAGGTGGTTAAACCGAATCACATAGAACAAGGGAGCACCCTGCTCTAATACCAATTGAAAGTGAGTTATATCGACTAGAGGGGGGTGAATAGGCAATTTTTATGAAAGTCTTCAAAACATGGATGTTATGAAGACAAATGATAGAAATAAACCTATTACCCTGCAGCGGAGGGTAGACTACACTAGGCAAGCCATAGTCAAGTATTCAATAGAGTGAAAGCACAATGACTAATAGCAGCAATGTAGTAAGGATCAGGTAGGAAGATATTGTGAAGCCACACAGAACACGCAGTCACTCAGTGAAGACAAAAGATAGTGCGAACATACAATGACTTCACCAGGAGTAACAGTAAGTAAAGGGAAGGGAAGATGAAACCAGTGACTCGCTGAAGACAATGATTTTTTGGACCAGTTCCAGTTGCTGTGACAACTGTACGTCTGGTTAGGGCGGCTAGGTATTTAAACCTTAGGACACACAGTCCCGGACACCCAGTCCTGAACACGCAGCTCAGGACACCCAGTCCTCACCGTATTCCCCTTGAGCTAAGGTCACACAGACCTCGCCCAATCACTCTGGTAAGTCTTCAAGGTAGACTCCCAAACCTTCACAGACTTCGTTCACCAGCAATCCACAATGTCTCTTGGATGCTCAGAACACGACGCCTAACCGGCTGGAGGATGCACAGTCCTCAAGTGTAATAAGTCTTCAGATCACACAGACAAGAAGACTTAAGTGATGCCTAATTCTCTTTGGCTCTGGGTGGTTAGGGCTTTATCCTTGCAAG
The DNA here is from genome assembly GCF_056163025.1 of Triticum urartu. Lineage (NCBI taxonomy): Eukaryota > Viridiplantae > Streptophyta > Magnoliopsida > Poales > Poaceae > Triticum > Triticum urartu. The sequence continues at coordinate 164,620,307 of NC_141874.1, forward strand.
GAATTCTCTCTCAAAGGCTTCGAGGTGGGTTGCTCTCAAATGACAAAAGTCATACTCTGCATCTGAGCAGCCAGCCGTTTATGGTTGTACGGGGTGGGCTATTTATAGCCACTTGGCAACCCGACCTGATTTGTCTGAAATGACCCTGGGTCACTAAGGAACTGACACGTGTTCCAACGGTCAGATTTCAAACTCACACGGCAACTTTACTTGGGCTTCAAGCAAAGCTGACTTGCCCGACTTTGGACAAGATTAGTCTTCACTTGAAGACATAGGTTTTGTTTAAGCATCACTTCAGTCATTCTGACTGGTTCTCTTGGACCCCACTTAACAGTACAGTGGTTCCTATGACTCAACACAGAAGAAAATGAACTACGAAAGATCTAAGTCTTCGAGCTCCATAGGCTTCATGTGGTGTCTTCTCTTGTCATAGTCTTCAATGTGAATATCTTCATATACCACCTTTGACTTCAATGCCTTCATACATTTTTAGGGGTCATCTCTGGTAGGAAAACCGAATCAATGAGGGACTTCTACCTGTGTTATCCTGCAATTCTCACAAACACGTTAGTCCCTCAACTAGGTTTGTCGTCAATTCTCCAAAACCAACTAGGGGTGGCACTAGATGCACTTACAGAAAGAAAAGAAAACACCACTTCAAGGTAATGTAATGAACTAATTATTTATTTATATTGGTGTTAAACCTACTGTATTCCAACTTCTCTATGGTTTATAAACTATTTTACTAGCCATAGATTCATTAAAATAAGCAAACAACACACGAAAAACAGAATCTGTCAAAAACAGAACAGTGTGTAGTAATCTGTAGCTAACGCAAGATCCGGAACCCCAAAAATTATAAAATAAATCGCTTTACGTGAGGAATTTATCTATTAATCATCTGCAAAAAGAATTAACTAAATAGCACTTTCCAAATAAAAATGGCAGCAATCCTCGTGAGTGCTAAAGTTTCTGTTTGTTACAGCAATATTACAAAGACTTTCCGCAAGTCTTCCCAATGGTTCTACTTGGCACAAACACTAATGAAACACAAAAAACACAACCAAAACAGAGGCTAGATAAATTATTTATTACTAAACAGGAGCAAAAAAGCAAGTAATAAAAATAAAATTGGGTTGCCTCCCAACAAGCGCTATCGTTTAATGCCCCTACCTAGGCATAAAAGCAAGGATAGATCTAGGTATTGCCATCTTTGGAAGGCAATCCGTACGTGGCTCTCATAATAGACTCATAAGGTAATTTTATTTTCTTTCGAGGAAAGTGTTCCATGCCTTTCCTTAACGGAAATTGGAATCTAATATTTCCTTCCTTCATATCAATAATTGCACCAATCGTTCTAAGGAAAGGTCTACCAAGAATAGTAGGACATGAAGGATTGCAATCTATGTCAAGAACAATAAAATCTACAGGCACATAGTTCCTATTTGCAACAATAAGAACATCATTAATTCTTCCCATAGGTTTCTTAATGGTGGAATCCGCAAGGTGCAAGTTTAAAGAGCAATCATCAAAATCACGGAAACCTAGCAAATCACACAAAGTCTTTGGAATCGTGGAAACACTAGCACCCAAATCACACAAAGCATAGCATTCATGATCTTTAATTTTAATTTTAATAGTATGTTCCCACTCATAATAAAGTTTTCTAGGGATAGAAACTCCCAACTCAAGTTTTTTGTTCATAAGATTGCATCAAAGTATCAATGATATGTTTAGTGAAAGCTTTATTTTGACTATAAGCATGAGGAGAATTTAGCACGGATTGCAACAAGGAAATACAATTTATCAAAGAGCAATTATCATAATTAAATTCCTTGAAATCCAAAATAGTGGGTTCATTAATATTTAAAGTTTTGACTTCTTCAACCCCACTTTTAACAATTTTAGCATCAAGATCTAAAGACTCTGAATTCTTGGAACACCGTCTAGGTAAAGGTGGATCATATTCAGTCCCATCATTATCAAGATTCATATTACAAAACAAAGATTTAATAGGAGACACATCAATAACTTTTAGATCTTCATCTTTATTATCATGGAAACTAGAAGAACACGCTTTTATAAAACAATCTTTCTTAGCACGCATCCTAGCGGTTCCTTCTTTGCACTCATCAATGGAAATTCTCATGGCTTTTAGAGACTCATTGATATCATGCTTAGGTGGAATAGATCTAAGTTTCAAAGAATCAATATCAAGAGAAATTCTTTCAGCGTTCCTAGCCAACTCATCAATCTTAAGCAATTTTTCTTCAATCAAAGCAAAGAAATTCTTTTGTGAAGTAATAAATTCTTTAATATTAGATTCAAATCAGAGGGCATCTTATTATAATTTCCATAAGAACTGTTGTAGGAACTACCATAATTTTTAGAGGAATTACTAGGATACGGCCTACGATTAAAATTTCCTCTATACGCGTTGTTACCAAAATTATTCCTACCAATAAAATTCACATCCATAGATTCACTATTATTCTCAATCAAAGTAGACAAAGGCATATCATTAGGATAAGAAGAAACACTTTTATTAGCAAATAATTTCATAAGTTCATCCACCTTTCCACTCAATACATTAATTTCTTCTATCGCATGCACTTTTTTATTAGTAGATCTTTCAGTGTGCCATTGAGAGTAATTAACCATAATATTATCTAGGAGTTTAGTAGCTTCTCCTAAAGTGATTTCCACAAAAGTGCCTCCCGCGTCCGAATCTAAAAGATTTCTAGAAGCAAAATTCAATCCGGCATAAGAATTTTGTATAATCATCCACAAATTCAAACCATGTGTAGGGCAATTACGTATCATTAATTTCATCCTCTCCCAAGCTTGTGCAACATGTTCATGATCAAGTTGCTTAAAATTCATAATATCGTTCCTAAGAGAGATGATCTTAGCGGGAGGAAAATACTTAGAGATAAAAGCATCTTTGCACTTATTCTACGAATCAATACTATTTTTAGGCAAAGACAAAAACCAAGCTTTAGCACGATCTCTAAGAGAAAAAGGAAATAGCTTCAATTTAACAATATCATTGTCCACATCTTTCTTCTTTTGCATATCACACAAATCAATGAAGCTATTTAGATGGGTAGCGGCATCTTCACTAGGAAGGCCGGTGAATTGATCTTTCATGACAAGATTCAACAAAGCAACATTAATTTCACAAGATTCAGCATCGGTAAGAGGAGCAATCGGAGTGCTAAGGAAATGATTGTTGTTGGTATTGGTAAAGTCACACAATTTAGTGTTATCTTGAGCCATTGTGACAAGCAAGCAATCCAACACACGAGCAAACAAGAGATGGGCAAAAAGCGGCAAATAGAGAAAGAGAGGGAGGACGGAGAGAGAGGGTGAATAAAACGACAAGGGTGAAGTGGGGGAGAGGAAAACGAGAGGCAAATGGCAAATAATGAAATGCGGGAGATATGGTTTTGTGATGGTACTTGGTATGTTGACTTTTGCGTAGACCTCCCCAGCAACGGCGCCAGAAATCCTTCTTGCTACCTCTTGATCACTTGCGTTAGTTTTCCCTCGAAGAGGAAAGGGTGATGCAGCAAAGTAGCATAAGTATTTCACTCAGTTTTTTAGAACCAAGGTATCAATCCGGTAGGAAGCCACACACGAGTCCCTCGCACCTACTCAAACAAATAAATCCTCGCAACCAACGCGATAAGGGGTTGTCAATCCCTACACGGTCACTTACGAGAGTGAGATCTGATAGATATGATAAGATAATATTTTTGGTATTTTTAGGATAAAGATGCAAAGTAAAATAAAAGGCAATAAAAATAACAAAGTGTTGGAAGATTAATATGATGGAAGATAGACCCGGGGGCCATAGCTTTCACTAGTGGCTTCTCTCGAGAGCATAAGTATTCACGGTGGGTAAACAATTTACTGTTGAGCAATTGACAGAATTGAGCATAGTTATGAGAATATCTAGGTATGATCATGTATATAGGCATCACGTCCGAGACAAGTAGACCGACTCCTGCCTGCATCTACTACTATTACTCCACACATCGACCGCTATCCAGCATGCATCTAGAGTATTAAGTTCAAGAGAACAGAGTAACGCTTTAAGCAAGATGACATGATGTAGAGGGATAAAGTCATGCAATATGATGAAAACCCCATCTTGTTATCCTCGATGGCAACAATACAATACGTGCCTTGCTGCCCCTACTATCACTGGGAAAGGACACCGTAAGATTGAACCCAAAGCTAAGCACTTCTCCCATTGCAAGAAAGATCAATCTAGTAGGCCAAACCAAACTGATAATTCGAAGAGACTTGCAAAGATAATCAATCATACATAAAAGAATTCAGAGAAGATTCAAATATTGTTCATAGATAAACTTGATCATAAACCCACAATTCATCGATCTCAACAAACACACCGCAAAAGAAGATTACATCGAGTAGATCTCCACAAGAGAGGGGGAACTTTGTATTGAGATCCAAAAAGAGAGAAGAAGCCATCTAGCTAATAACCATGGACCCGTAGGTCTGAAGTAAACTACTCACACTTAATCGGAGGGGCTATGGTGTTGATGTAGAAGCCCTTCGTGATCGATGCCCCCTCCGGCGGAGCTCCCGAACAGGCCCCAAGATGGGATCTCGTGGATACAGAAAGTTACGGCGGGGGAATTAGGGTTTTGGCTCCGTATCTAGTAGTTTGGGGGTATGTAGGTATATATACGAGGAAGGAGTACGTTGGTGGAGCAATAGGGGTCCCACGAGGGTGGAGGCGCCCCCGCTACCTCGTGATCTCCTCGTTGATGTCTTAACGTAGGGTCCAAGTCCTTTGGATCATGTTCATTACGAAAATCACATTCCCGAAGGTTTCATTCCGTTTGGACTCTATTTGATATTCTTTTTCTGCGAAACCCTAAAATAGGCAAAAAAACAGCAATTCTGGGCTGGGCCTCCGGTTAATAGGTTAGTCCCAAAAATAATATAAAAGTGTATAATAAAGCGCAATAATGTCTAAAATAGAATATAATATAGCATGGAACAATAAAAAATTATAGATACATTGGAGACGTATCATAGAGGAACATGGGCTCCTTAGCAGCCGGAGCCGCCAGGACAGGCGGCATAATCAGCATTTTGTTGAGCTGGAGGAAGGCCTCGTTCGCCTTGTCATTCCACTCGAAGTGAGTGGTTTTCTTCATCAACTGGTATAGTGGAAGAGCCTTCTCGCCCAGCCGACTAATGAAGCAGCTGATGGACGCCAAGCAGCCGGTGAACTTCTGGACGTCTCATAGTCGGGTGGGTCTCTCCATCCGCTCGATGGCCTTAATCTTCACAGGGTTGCACTCGATGCTGTGTTCTGAGACAAGGAAGCCAAGGAGCTGGCCGGCTGGAACTCCGAAGACACACTTTTCTGGGTTGAGCTTGATTTGAAAACGACGCAGATTGCCAAAGGTCTCCTTGAGATCTTCCACAAGGGTGCCATGCTTCTCCGTCTTCACCACAATATCATCTATGTAGACGTGGTCATTTCTGCTGAGTTGCTTGAGGAGGCACTTCTACATGCAACGCTGCAAATTGGCACCAGCATTCCTCAAGCCGAATGTCATGGTCAGGTAGAAGAAGGCTCTAAATGGTGTGATGAAGGCGGTCTTTAGCCGATCGGCCGGGTTCTGCTTGATCTGGTGGTAGCCGGAATAGGCATCAAGGAAAGACAGCAGCTCGCATCCGGCTGTGGAGTCTATCACTTGATCAATTCGAGGTAGAGCAAATGGATCTTTGGGGCAGGCTTTGTTAAGGCTGGTGTAGTCAATGCACATGCGCCACTTGTTATTCTTCTTCAGTACAAGGATTGGGTTGGCAAGCCATTCTGCAAAGAACAATTCCATAATGAAGTTGGCTGCTAGGAGTCAAGTTATCTCTTCACCAAAAATTCTTCTTTTTTCTTCTAACAGGCGGCCGAGAGGCTATTTGACTGGTTTTGCATCAGATCTGATATGTAACTTGTGCTCGGCAAAATCCGTCGGAACACCCGGCATGTCCTTCGGAGACCATGCGAAGATGTCCCGATTCTCATGGAGGAAATCCGTCGGAACACCCGGCATATCACTTGCTATCGAGGTTGGTCCCCACGATATCGTGCCTCTCCGGGTGGTCGGGGTTAAAAGGGACCTTCTTTGTTTTTTGGCCGGCTGGAAAGAACCCGAGGCATCCGACTCCTTGGGGTCCAGTGACAGGTCCAGCTGCTTGCTGGCCATGGCCACACCTGGTCAAGGAGCTTCTTCTCAGGTGCAATTACGAGGGACTCGGCCAGCCGGCTGCTAGCAGTAACACAGGCGGCCGACTTCTTGTAGTCGCCAGCTATGGTGATAATGCCCTTGGTACCCGACATCTTCATCTTGAGGTAGGAATAGTGTGGCACTGCCATGAACTTGGTTAGAGCTGGATGGCCTAGGAGCGCATGGTAAGGGATCTCTAGGTCAACCACCTCAAACCAAACTGGTTCTTGGCAGAAGTGATCTTTGTCTCTGAAGAGGACATCTATCTTGATCTTGCCGATTGGTGAGTAGGAAAGGCTAGGTACAATGCCATGGAAAACAGTCCGACTGGGCTGGAGTTGTCTTTCTTTGATGTGCAGTTTCTCCATGGTGTCACGGTAGAGGATGTTGATGCTGCTGCCGCCATCTATCAGAACTCGGGGAAAACGAGTAGCTCACCTATCTGTTGAAAAGGTGGCATCCAATACCAAGGCATAGGAACCCGGAGAAGGCATCACTTCTGGTTGGTCTGCGCGGCTCCAGCTGATGGGCTTCTCGGACCATTGCATGAATTCTGGTGCTTCTGAAGTGACAGCATTCACCTCACGATGCTGTTGACGCCGACTGTGCCTATCGTCAGCCACACTGGTGAAGATGACATAGGCCCCGTGTTCTTCAAGGAATTCATTTTGGATGGCGGCAACAGGGCGGACCGCCGGCTGCGGAGGAGGCGGAGCCGGCTGGCCAACAGGTGGAAGTGGCAGTCCTTTGCCCATGGCGATTCGGGTGAGCCAGTGGCACTTCCGGATGGTGTGTTTGGATGGCTTCGCACCGCTGTGGAACTTGCAGGGAACATCAAGGGTCTACTCATAGGAGAAGGCGAGCAACCAAGCAGGCTTGCCACCCTTCTGACGCTTGGGGCCAGGCTGACCCTCCGGCTGCTACTCTTCAACTGTTGCCACTTGCCGGCTGGTGGAAGCCGGCTGCGGGGCCTTGCGCTTGTTGTCATTCTGCTTCTGGCGCCGACTGTTATCACCAGCCGGCGTCTGAGGAGCTGGAGGGAGCACTTTCCCAGACACGTCCACTCAGAGCTCTGACTTCATGGAGGAGTCGGCGGTGGCATACTTGTCTGCTATGATCAGCAGTTCATCGAGTGTAGCCAGCTTGTCGAAGAAGAGTCGATGTTTGAGTAGGGTGCCCTCTCGGCACCCGGCATTGAAGTATTCTATGTCTTGCACCTCATGCACCCACTCGTAGGAGTTGCGTAGTTTGGCCCACCGCGTCAAGTAGTCGCGGGTTGACTTGGTGGGGCCTTGGATGCAAATGGAGAGCTAGCAAGGCTTGGGCAGCCGCTTGTAGGTGCTGGTGAAGTTGCAGATGAAGAATTCGGTGAAATCCACCTAGCTGTTGACGTTGTAGGGCTTGAGACTGTTAAACCATGTTCGGGCTATGCCTTGGAGCATGAGGGGAACATACTTCACGGCAACACGCTTGTTGCCGTTTGCTATGTTGACGGCGGTGGAGTAGTTAACCAGCCAATCTTCCGGCTTCACGGAGGCGTTGGACTTGGGAGTGTCTCGAGTGAGCGAGAACCCTTTGGGGAAGGGCTTGTCCCGAATGCGGGGGCCGAAACAAGGCGGGCCGATTGCATCTTCTTCTTCATGCACCAGGGATCGAGCCAGGCGGCCGATCCGGTGGCGGGCGTCGTTTTCTCCAATTCCCTCATGGCGGCCTAGCCGGTCTCCATGAATTGGGTGATCAACAGCCGGCAGGAAGACGTGCCTCTCCCTGCGAGGGGGAGGCGGACGATCACCCTGCTGTTCGACTACTCGAGGGGGGTCGTCTTGGTCGCGCTCGATGGTGATGCGAGTCCAGCTGCGGTTAGCAGCCGGCTCTGGGTCTCTTCAGTCGCGGGCACCGCCTGTTGGCGTCCGGGAGGTCGCGTTGTGTTCTCCGCGGGGGGAGGTTCTCGGCGTGCAGGCCGTGTTCCACCACGTGGCGGTCAGCTTCTTGCTGTGCGGCCGCGTCGAGGAGCTACTGAACGCGCTCCATCATGCAGCGTCGGTCGTCACCCTCCAGGTGATCCAGTTCGTCTGCTACCGCCTGGGCAGCACATAGATTCTGCAAAGGCGTGGCATAGACGGGGCGGTCGGCTCCCAGAGTGCTGCCGACGCCCGCGCCATGCTACTAAATGGTGCCCAGCCGGCTTGGCCCACCAGCAGACAACACGGTCGATCTCGCGCTGGTAGGCTTTGCTGAGGCGCCTCATGATCGCCAGCTTCTGGACGCTTTTGAGGAGCGAGACGCGGAAAGCCTCCAACGTCGCCCCATCTGCGTTCTCCGCAACGGGTGCGGATAAGCCCCGTACAGCCGCCTGCAGCGGGTCACGAGCAGCCCCATCAGAGGCTCCATCGTGGCTGATGACCAACACCTCTGTGAAGGTACTAGTGCTAGCGTCATTGATCGCAGAAGGGAGCTGGTCATCGATGATCACCATGTTGGCAGGGAAGGAATCGGGGGACGCCACGTCGAAGTCGACGAGCATTGGGTCGGTGGAGCCAACAGACTCCATGTCGAAGGCGGGCTCGTTGGCGATGTCGATCTTGCCAAGGAGGTCGACGAGGTAGCTTTCGGAGCAGGCTGCTCCCACGTCGGGTGTAGGCTTGTCGAGGAGATGGATCCCGCTGACGAGGTCGGCGAGAGTGCTCGCGGCGCAAACGGCTTCTGCGCCATGCAGCGTATCGACGCAGACGCCATCCGGCGTGCCAGGCTGGCTGCGTTCACGGGGAAGGACAAGGGTTCCCGTCCAGAACGTGTTTCCGGACGATGGTGCACCTTGCCCCATGGTGGGCGCCAAATGTCGGGGTTGTGGTGCGACATATGCCAAATGATGGCTAATCCCGGAGAGGGACAAGAGTACGTCGTCAGGCTCTAGAAGCGGGAGCGAGGGTGATCGTATACGCCTACAGATCTTACCCAGGTTCGGGGCTCTCCTAGGAGATAACACCCCTAGTCCTGATCTGTGGGGTCTTCTCATGATTACTGTCTCAACAATGGTAGCTACAAGATTGCTCCTTGAGCTGTTTGACTAGAGGAGGAAGATGAGCAAGGCTAACCCTACTTTCCCTCTCTATGTGTGTGTGTCTAGTCAGGTTCTGAACCCTTTTCATGGGTGACCTGGGGGGGTTTATATAGGCCTACCCCCAGGGGTACAATGGTAATTAGGCCAGGTGTAGGTCTTGGTTGTCAATCTCTCTAGACGCCGGCTTCTCCGCCGGCTGCTGGGGTCCGCCGCTTGTTGGGTCCCGCCGGCTGTCGTGTACTCGGTCGACAGGCCGTGCTCGCCGCTCGCGGGTCTGGTTGATCACTCCGCACTATAGCCTTGCTACTGATGATGGAGGCTTTGTCGGGGGAAGCGTGGCTATAGTACCGCCGCCTGGTGGGTGTTCACTGTAGCCATTCCCCGTCTCTTCTGGTTAATGACGCCCATACTTTAAGGAGGGGAGGGGGGCTCCTGCTAGGAGGTGGACTCGGACAGCCGGACTATATACTTTGGCCGGACTGTTGGACTATGAAGACACAAGATTGAAGACTTCGTCCCATGTCCTGATGGGACTCTCCTTTGCGTGGAAGGCAATCTTGGTGATTCGGATATGTAGATCTACTCCCTTGTAACCGACTCTGTGTAACCCTCGCTCCGTCCGGTGTCTATATAAACCGGAGGGTTTTACTCCGTAGGACAACAACAATCATACCACAGGCTAGCTTCTAGGGTTTAGCCTCTCCGATCTCGTGGTAGATCAACTCTTGTAATACTCATATCATCAAGATCAATCAAGCAGGAAGTAGGGTATTACCTGTTGGCAATAAGCCATGTCCGTGCCCATGTGGTTGTGACCGACGTCGGCGTGCTAGGTCTGGTCCGTGGTGGGCACGGGTGTGTGTGCTGGCATGAGTCTGTGCTCGCGTGAGTTAGCTACCTGCATGCATCAGATGGATACATGCGTGTGTGTAGTTGGCTGGGTCATAGGTACTGGCCGAGTAGTTAGCATGCATGCAGTGTGGTTAGTTAGGTGCATAGAATTCTCTTGGTGGAGGTAGTAGCCGAGCTGAGTCAAGTTAGTTAGCTGCATGCAAAGTCATGTGGATCATGGAGAAACTAGTGGAGTAGTGGCTCTAATGGTGACGTGAAGTGCATGACAGAAGTGCCTAAACCTTGTGTATATATACTACTTTGAGATGAATGGAAATGAGGCCGTGAGGGCTGAAGGAAACCATGTAGCGCCTATGATTGTCACCGGGAGAGATAAGGCAAAGCTAATTTTCTCCTTGGTGAATGTGTGCGTGCGTGTGTATTCTCATGTGTTCTTGAGAGAGACAAAGAGAGAGGATAGAGTTGGGGAGCTCCGAGGAAGAAGAAGCGGTGCTGCGATGAGGCGGCGCCAACAATTGGTAATCAGAGCCACAAGGTTCGACGGGCTGCCGTGGCGAGCGGCGGCATCCGCGGCGAGTCCATGGCGGTTCATTGTGATGTCGTGCGCGCGACAATCATGGTGGTCGTGGAGGCGAGGAGGTCGCGGAGGACCTGCGTGGTGGCGCAGAGGCCGCGGCGGCTCGGTAGGACGACCGTGGAGGCGCAGTGGCGCGAGGCACGGAGACGCGGCACATCGGCGCACGGAGCTGCGGGTTTCGGCAGAGGCAACGAGTGGCACACGACTGGGCGCAGCGCGGCGGTAGCTGCATCGACGGCGGTGCGCAACAGCGGCCGGCAAGGTGGCCGCGTTGCACGGCATCTGCGGGGGCTCGTGCTGGAAGGACACGGTGGCGTCGGGCGGCCGCAACCATGGCGACGAGCCTGTCGCGTCGGGCGCGTGTATGGGCGCGCGCCAGGCGCTTAGGGCACGTCGGGTCCACGACGTCTGGTGCATTCGGGCTCGTCGGGCGCGTTCGGTGCGCGTGGGACGTGCGGGACGCACAGGTGCGGTTGGGCTCGTCGGGCGCGTCGGGTGCGCGCGGGACGTGCGGAGCACCGAGGGACGTTGGGCGTGTGTCGCCGGCGGAGAAGGAGCTCGGTGTATGTCATCGGAGACGTGATGGAGCACGGTGCGATCGGCGTCAGTGTGCCGGGTTGGGTCCGTCGCGTGCGACCGGCATCGTTGCGCTAGGTCGGGTCTGCGGGCTGGGTCACACTCGTGACGACGACAACAACGGGTTCTGTAACAACTCCGGCGACGGCGAGGTCATGGCTTAGGGGGTGAGTGTTGGCTATAAGCCATGTCCGTGCCTATGTGGTGGTGACCGGCGTCGGCGCGCTAGGTGTGGTCCGTGGTGGGCACGGGTGTGTGTGTGCCGGCATGAGTCCGTGCTCGCGTGAGTTAGCTACCTCCATGCATCAGATGGATACATGCCTGTGTGTAGTTGGCTGGGTCATAGGTACTGGCCGAGTAGTTAGCATGCATGAAGTGTGGTTAGTTAGGTGCATGGAATTCGCTTGGTGGAGGTAGTAGCCGAGCTGAGTCAAGTTAGTTAGCTGCATGCAGAGTCATGTGGATCATGGAGAAACTAGTGGAGTAGTGGCTCTAATGGTGACGTGAAGTGCATGACAGAAGTGCCTAAACCTTGTGTATATATACTACTTTGAGATGAATGGAAATGAGGCCGTGAGGGCTGAAGGAAACCATGTAGCGCCTGTGATTGTCACCGGGAGAGATAAGGCAAAGCTAATTTTCTCCTTGGTGAATGTGTGCGTGCGTGTGTGTTCTCGTGTGTTCTTGAGATAGACAAAGAGAGAGGATAGAGTTGTGGAGCTCCGAGGAAGAAGAAGCGGCGCTTCGATGAGGCGGCGCCAACATTACCTCCATCGCGAGGGCCCGAACCTGGGTAAACATTGTGTCCCCCGCCTCCTATTACCATCCGCCTTGGACGCACAGTTCGGGACCCCCTACTCGAGATCCGCTGGTTTTGACACCGACACCGGCCGCCTCGTAGCCGCCTTCTGGTTTGCTGCCGCCTTCTAGCAACCGGCCGCTGGGACCAGCCGGCTCAAGGGAGCAGTCGTTCGTCCGGGAGGTGTGAGGGGCGAAGTCGGCCTCGATGTCTTGAAATACCATTGGGAGCTGATGAGGCTACCCGTGGTCATTTACTCCGACAAAGAGGCACCGATGGAAGTGGTGAACCCCTCCGTGTTGGTGTCTAGATTGGATCTGATGGTTCTGGACTCTGCGGCGGCTGGAATTGATTTTTGTTGACTCCCCTAGGGTTTCTGGAATAATGGGGTATTTATAAAGAGGCATTTCAGGGGGCACCCGAGGTGGGCACAACCCACTAGGGTGTGTACTGCCCCATTTCGTTTGTACGCATGACTGGCATAGCAGAACTTTGAGGAGGTGTATCTGGGCACTCGTGAGTCAGTACGGGACTTAGGAGGCCCTACCTCAATGCAGGTTGTACCTAAACGTTTGGCCCGGAGCACGCTTACGAAACATGAGAAGGCTGAACACCGAGGACCCATAGGAGGTGATCTGGACGGGCTGGCCTACGAGACAGAGCTCGGTCGCTTGGGTTTATCAACGCCGCAGGGACGGACCCGAGCACAGATGCCCTATCAAGTCCTCTCATGCAATTACCCAAGGAAGGACATTCGGCGTGCGGCTCACGTGACGGTGAAGCACCGGACTGCGGTTGTACGAACTAGGTCATGCGCCCTTACTGACCCACTCGTGATCAGCTCATGGGAGAACAAGGCACCAAGGACCTCGGGAGGTGACGTGCACGGGAGCTGCCCCACGAGATAGAGCTCGATCGATGCATGGACGAGGGTGGAGTTGTGAGGGATGAACCCGAGCATAGATGTCGTGCTGGCCCTTAATCATGAGGCGGTCGAGGGTGGGGTTGTGAGGGCCCGGTGACATTGATGGTGGCAAAGCACTGGGCACGCATGTTGGAATACTAAGGAAAATTTATCGAAGGCAGGGCTAGTTCTGATACATGCGCAAAATGATACAGCTACAGGGGCGGGCCCTGGCAGCTTGAGGATAATGCAGCCCGAGGGGGGCACTCAATTAAACAAACCAAAAAGTCACCTGGAACCGGTGTTGTAGAAGCGTTGAGGTGGCTTAAGAACCATGCCATGCAGACTGCTCCTCACGAGTTGGGTGGCTCCTGAGTCCTGGGGAGCTCACAAGGCCCAGGGGGCTTGCAAGGGTCCGAGGCCTCTTGAGATGCGGCCATGGAGCGCCTAGCCTTGTGAGACGCCATAGCACGCTATGCCAGGCGCTGGTACGAGGCGCCCATGTTCAGCAGCCGGACGGCATGCAGACGTAGTTACAGGGGTAGCCCCCACTCTGGCCGACACGAAACAGCCAGAAGAGGTCCTGCGAAGCGGCCCTGTTGAGACCCAGGATGTTGAAGCAAACACGCAGCCCGTCACCCACGTCGGGGGCAGCGGCTGCACCGGTTGGGGGTGCGGAGCGACACTCGCCGCGCATGGATTGCGCCTCCTGAAGCTCCTCGATCGCCTTGGCGATGAACTCTTTTGCTTTTGCTGCCTCACCCTTTGCTCCTTGCTTGTGGGGGCGCGCATCAAGGCATGCCTCCAAGTGGTGCCCGGGCACCTCGAAAGTTGTAATAGATTGAATAAATAGATCACAAATAAAATAAAGTGCAGCAAAGTATTTTTGGGTTTTTGTATTAATAGATCTAAAAATAAAAGCAAATAAAAGTAGATCGCAAAGGCAAAGAATATGAGAAAGAGACCCGGGGGGCGTAGGTTTCACTAGTGGCTTCTCTCGAGAAAAATAGCAAACGGTAGGTGAACAAATTACTGTTGGGAAATTGATAAAACTTCAAATACTCACGACGATATCCAGGCAATGATCATTATATAGGCATCACGTCCAAGGTTAGTAGACCGACTCCTGCCTGCATCTACTACTATTACTCCACACATCGACCACTATCCAGCATGCATCTAGTGTATTAAGTTCATGGAGAAACGGAGTAATGCAATAAGAACGATGACATGATGTAGACAAGATCTATCTATGTAGAGATAGACCCCATCATTTTATTCTTAGTAGCAACGATATATACATGTCGGTTCCCCTTCTGTCACTGGGATCAAGCACCGTCAAATCGAACCCACTACAAAGCACCTCTTCCCATTGCAAGACAAATAGATCAAGTTGGCCAAACAAAACCCAAATATCGGATAAGAAATACGAGGCTATAAGCAATATTGCATAAAAGAGATAAAAGAAACTCAAATACTTTCATGGATCTAAAAAGATAGATCTGATCATAAACTCAAAGTTCATCGATCCCAACAAACACACCGCAAAAGAGTTACATCATATGGATCTCCAAGAGACTATTGTATTGATAATCAAGAGAGAGAGAGAGAGATGAAGCCATCTAGCTACTAACTACAGGCTCGAAGGTCTACAAAGAACTACTCACGCATCATCGGAGAGGCACCAATGGAGGTGGTGAACCCCATCCGAGATGGTGTCTAGATTGGATCTGGTGGTTCTGGACTCTACGGCAGCTGGATGAATATTTTGTCGACTCCCCTAGGGTTTTGGGAATATTTGGGTATTTATAGAGCAAAGAGCCGGTCCGGGGGGCACCCAAGGTAGGCATAACCCACTAAGGCGTGCCCTGGTGGGTTGTGCCACCCTCGGGGCACCCCCCTAGGTGCATCCAGGGCCCATTGTGTTCCTTTTGGCCCATAAAAATTCTCTGTAAAGTTTCGTGGCATTTGGACTCCGTTTGATATTGATTTTCTTCGATGTAAAAAACATGGGAAAACAGCAACTGGCACTTGGCACTATGTCAATAGGTTAGTACCAAAAAATGATATAAAATGATTATAAAACATCCAAGATTTATAATATAACAGCATGGAACAGTCAAAAATTATAGATACGTTGGAGACGTATCAATCACCAAAACATACATCAAGTAGATCACGTGAATATCACATAGTCACCAAAGATAAGCACATGAAAGACATACATCAAGTGTTCTCAAATCCTTAAAGACACAATCCGATAAGATAACTTCAAAGGGAAAACTCAATCCGTTACAAGAAGGTAGAGCGGGAGACACATCATAAGATCTAACTATAATAGCAAAGCTCGCGGTACATCAAGACCGTGCCAAATCAAGAACACGAGAGAGAGAGAGATCAAACACATAGCTACTGGTACAAACCCTCAGCCCCGAGGGTGAACTACTCCCTCCTCGTCATGGAGACCGCCGGGATGATGAAGATGGCCACCGGTGATGGTTTCCCTCTCCGTCAGGGTGCTGGAACAGGCTCCCGATTGGTTTTTCATGGCTATAGAGGCTTGCAATGGCGGAACTCCCGATCTAGGTTTCTTTTTGGGGGTTTCTGTATTTACAGGAATTTTTGGCGTCGGTTTCACGTCAGGGGGTCCATGAGTCAATGACAAGGACGGAGCACCTTCCCCGGGGGGTAGGGCGTGCCCTTCGTCCTTGTGGTTGGCTCGGGAATCTTCCGGCCCAACTCTTTTGCTTCGGGGGCTTCTTCTGGTCCATAAAAAATCACCGTAAATTTTCAGGTCTTTGGACTCCGTTTTATATCCCTTTTCTGTAAAACTCAAAAACTAGGAAAAAAACAGAAACTGGCACTGGGCTCTAGGTTAATAGGTTAGTCACAAATAGCATATAAATGCATATAAAACATCCAAGATAGATAATATAATAGCATGGAACAATAAAAAATTATAGATACGTTGGAGACGTATCAAGCATCCCCAAGCTTAATTCCTGCTCGTCCTTGAGTAGGTAAATGATAAAAACAGAATTTTTGATGTGGAATGCTACCTAACATATTTATCAATGTAATCTTCTCTATTGTGGCAAGAATATTCATATCCATAAGATTCAAAACAAAAGTTTAATATTGACATAAAAACAATAATACTTCAAGCATACTAATAAAGCAATCATGTCTTTTCAAAATAACATGGCCAAGGAAAGTTATCCCTACAAAATCATATAGTCTGGCTATGCTCCATCTTCATCACATAAAGTATTAAATCATGCACAACTCCGATGATAAGCCAAGAAATTGTTTCATACTTTTGATGTTCTCAAACTTTTTCAACTTTCACGCAATACATGAGCGTGAGCCATGGACATAGCACTATAGGTGGAATAGAATATGGTGGTTGTGAAGACAAAAGGAAGGAGATAGTCTCACATCAACTAGGCGTACTAACGGGCTATGGAGATGCCCATCAATAGATATCAATGTGAGTGAGTAGGGATTGCCATGCAACGGATGCACTAGAGCTATAAAAGCTCAAAAAGGAAACTAAGTCGGTGTGCATCCAACTCGCTTGCTCACGAAGACCTAGGGAAATTTGAGGAATCCCATCATTGGAATATACAAGCCAAGTTCTATAATCAAAATTCCCACTAGTATATGAAAGTGATAATATAGGAGACTCTCTATCATGAAGATCATGGTGCTACTATGAAGCACAAGTATGGTAAAAGGATAGTAGCATTGCCCCTTCTCTCTTTTCTCTCATTTTTTGTTTTGTTTTTTTGGGCCCTCTCTTTGTTCTGCCTCTTATTTATTTATTTTTATTTTTCGTTTGGAGTCTCTTCCCGACTTGTGGGGGAATCATAGTCTCCATCATCCTTTCCACACTCGGACAATGATCTAATAATGATGATCATCGCACTTTTATTTACTTACAACTCAAGAATTACAACTCGATAATAGAAAAAAGATATGACTCTATGAATACCTTCGACGGTGTACCAGGATGTGCAATGAATCAAGAGTTACATGTATGAAAGAATTATGGACGGTGGCTTTGCCGCAAATACGATGTCCACTACATGATCATGCAAAGCAATATGACAATGATGAAGCGTGTCATAATAAACGGAACGGTGGAAGTTGCATGGCAATATATCTCAGAATGGCTATGGAAATGCCATAATAGGTAGGTATGGTGGCTGTTTTGAGGAAGGTATATGGTGGGTGTATGGTGCCAGTGAAAGTTGTGCGGTACTAGAGAGGCTAGCAATGGTGGAAGGGTGAGAGTGCGTATAATCCATGGACTCAACATTAGTCATAAAGAACTCACATACTTATTGCAAAAGTCTATTAGCTATCGAAACAAAGTACTACGCGCATGCTCCTAGGGGGATAGATTGGTAGGAAACGACCATGGCTCGTCCCCGACCGCCACTCATAAGGAAGAAAATCAATAAATAAATCAAGCTCCGACTTCATCACATAACGGTTCACCATACGTGCATGCTATGGGAATCACAAACTTTAGTACAAGTATTTCTAAAATCCACAATTACTCACTAGCATGACTCTAATATCACCATCTCTATATCTCAAAACAATCATAAGGAATCAAACTTATCATAATATTCAATGCACTTTATATGAAAGTTTTTATTATACCCCTCTTGGATGCCTATCATATTATGACTAAATTAATAACCTAAGAAAATTACCATGCTGTTCAAAGACTCTCAAAATAATATAAGTGAAGCATGAGAGTTCATCAATTTATGCAAAATAAAACCACCGTCGTGCTCTAAAAAGATATAAGTGAAGCACTAGAACAAATGACAAACTACTCCAAAAGATATAAGTGAAGATCATTGAGTAGTCGAATAATTATGTAACTATGTGAAGACTCCTTCTCAAAATAAAATTTCAAATCTTGGGATATTATTAAAAGAGGAAGCAAATCCTAATAAAATAAAATGACGCTCCAATCAAAACACATATCATGTGGTGAATAAAAATATATCTCCAAGTAAAGTTACCGATGAACGAAGATGAAAGAGGGGATGCCATCCGGGGCATCCCCAAGCTTAGGCTCTTGTTTTTCCTTGAATATTACCTTGGGGTGCCTTGGGAATCCCCAAGCTTAGGCTCTTGCCACTCCTAATTCCATAGTCCATCAAAACATCACCCAAAACTTGAAAACTTCACAACACAAAACTCAATAGAAAACTCGTAAGCTCTGTTAGTATAAGAAAATAAATCACCACTTAAGTACTGTTGTGAACTCATCCTAAATTTATATTGGTGTTATATCTAATGTATTCCAACTTAACCATGGTTCATACCCTCTGATACTATTCATAGATTAATCAAAATACGCAAACAACACATAGAAAACAGAATCTGTCAAAAACAGAACAGTCCGTAGTAATCTGTAACTCCCGAATACTTCTGTAAGTCCAAAAATTCTAAAAAAATAGGAAAACCTGAGAAATTTGTTTATTAATATTCTGCAAAATAATTAGTATTTTATCACGCTTCTGTTAAAAATGAGAATTGTTTTCCTGAGCGCAAAAGTTTCTGTTTTTCAGCAAGATCAAATCAACTATCACCATAGACCATCCCAAAGGTCTTACTTGGCACTTTTTTGAAACAAAAGCTATAAAAAATGATCACTACAGTATCCTAATCATGTTAACACAAAAAAACAGTAGGTAATGGTGTTGGGTTGTCTCCCAACAAGCGCTTTTTCTTTAATGCCTTTCTAGCTAGGCATGATGATTTCAATGGTGCTCACATGAAAGATAAGAATTGAAACATAACGGGAGCATAATGAAGCATATGACTAGCACATTTAAGTCTGACCCACTTCTATGCATAGGGATTTTGTGAGCAAACAACTTATGGGAACAAGAATCAACTTGCATAGGAAGGTAAAGCAAGCAAAACTTAAGGATTTTCAATATGTAGGGAGGAAACTTGATATTACTGAGATACGTAGAAGCATATGTTCCTCTCTCATAATAATTTTCAGTAGCATCATGAATGAATTCAACAATATAACCATCACATAAAGCATTATTTTCATGATCCACAAGCAGACAAAATTTACCACTCTCCACATAAGCAAAATTCTTCTCATTCATAGTAGAGGGAGGAGCAAATTCAACAAAATAACTATCATGCGAGGCATAATCCAATTGAAAATTAAAATCAAGATGAAAAGTTTCATGGTTATCATTATTCTTTATAGCATACTAATAATCCCGAAGTGCAAGGAATTATAGTAGCAATTTCCAAAGGTGGAAGTGATAAGTACGGAGTGTCGAACCCACAAGGAGATAAAGGTAAGATCAATATTCTCTCAAGTCATATCTGCCACTGATACGACTCTACGTACACCGAACATTTGCTTCCAACTAGAAACGAGAAATAAAACTATGTTGTGGGTATGAAGAGGATAACTTTGCATGATATCGAGAACTAAAATATAAAAGTAGGTGTTGTTATCATAAAGTTAGAATATATTACTATATATTATAAATAGCGAGTGTGGAATAATGATGGGTCCGTGTGCGGAATTATCCTAGGCAATTGTTAACAAGATCGGTAGTCTTTATTGCAATTTCATATGAGGGAGAGGCATAAGCTAACATACTTTCTCTTCTTGGGTCATATGCACTTATGATTGTAACTCTAGCAAGAAGCCGCAACTACTAAAGATCATTAAGGTATTAACATATCAAGTCCCCTTTATCCCATATGCAACAACCCCCTTACTCGGGTTTAACCTTCTATCACTCTAGCAACCCACTATAAGCGAATCATGAACGTATTACAACACCCTACAACGGGAATCCCTCATGTGTGCGCAGCATGGAACGCACCATAGGACATCACCAAAATAAAACATACAACTCATACCAATATAGGCCATCAATCAACCCAAAGACAAAAGCAATCTACTCAAAACATCATAGGATGGCAACATAACATTGGATCATAATATGTGGCATAAAGCACCAAGTTCAAGTAGGGGATTATAGCGGGGTGCGGGAGAGTGGACCGCGTAAAAGAGATGAGGATGGTGGTGATGAAGATGGTGATGTTGATGAAGACGATCACCGCGGCGATGATTCCCCCTGTGGCACTTTGGTGCCACCGAGAGAGAGGGGGAGAGGTTCTCCCCCTTGTGGTTCCTCCTCCATGGCTCCCCCTAGATGGGGAGAGGTTCTCACTCTGGTCCTTGGCCTCCATGTTGATGGTGGCCCCTTCGGGATCCTCCTCCATGGCCACTTGTGATGATGGCCCCCTCCGGCAGGGTGCCAGAGAGGGCCTAGATTGGTTTCTCGTGACTATAGAGGCTTGCGGAGGCAAAAACTCCCGATCCCTCTTCTGTTCTGGAGTTTTTTGGATTTATAGAAAGGGTTGGTGTCGGTTTCACGTCAGGGGGGCCCATGAGGCGATCACAAGGTCAAGGGGCGCACCCTAGGGGGTGGGGCGCCCCCCACCCTTGTGGTGGCCCCGGACTCCTCTTCCATATCTTTTTCTTCCAGCATATTTTTTATTTTCCAGAAAAAATCTCCGTAAATTTTAGCCCATTCTGACAACTTTTATTTCTGCACAGAAACAACACCACGGTAGTTCTGCTGAAAACAGCGTCAGTCCGGGTTATTTCTAATCAAATCATACCCAAATCATATGGAATTGTTGTAAACATGCAATGAATACTTCATAAATTATAGATACGTCGGAGACGTGTCAGCATCCCCAAGCTTAATTCCTGCTCGTCCTCGAGCTGGTAAATGATAAAAGAAATAATTTATGAAGTGTGAATGCTATCAAGTGCACAAGTTTGATTAATGAGAGTTCCAAGAACTTTTTCTAGCATTATTCTTTATCATAAACAGCAGCCCATCATAAAAGTTCTCATGATCAAGTAACAAGTTATTCACAATTTAAAGTATAGACCATAAAATTTCTTGAAAAATAACAAACTATGCTATTAGTCATCAAACAATTGCAATACATCTTGTTTTCAGGAAGGGTCTATGTAAGAGCTTTGATTTAGCAAATTCCACATACTTAGCTATCAATTAATCTTTCACAATTGCTAACACTCACGTGATATTTATATGTTCAAAATTTCAATCGGCCACAGAGGAAGATAGGGGCTTATAGTTTCGCCTCCCAACCTTTTACCTCAAGGGTAATGTCAACAATAATACTTCATGAAAACCTACATCCGAGTGGATATGTATATATATATATCCGGATTTCTCCAACACATAGTGCTTGCCAAACGAAATAGGGAAAAAAGGAAAGGTGATGATCACCATGACTCTTGTATAGGGGTAGAAGATAAAGGTAAAAGATAGGCCCTTCACAGAGGGAAGCAGAGGTTGTCATGTGCTTTTATGGTTGGATGCACAAAATCTTAATGCAAAAGAACGTCACTTTATATTGCCGCTTGTCATAAAGACCTTTATTATGCAGTTCGTCGCTTTTATTTCTTCCATATCACAAGTTCGTATAAAGCTAATTTTCTTCACACTAATAGATCATACATATTTAGAGAACAATTTTTATTGCTTACACCGATGACAACTTACTTGAAGGATCTTACTCAATCCATCGGTAGGTATGGTGGACTCTCATGGCAAAACTGGTTTAAGGGATGTTTGGAAGCACAAGTAGTATCTCTACGTGGTGCAAAGGATTTGGCTAGAATGAGAGGGAAAGGCAAGCTCAACATCTTGGAGGATCCATGACAATATAACCTCTATTCGGATATAAGAAAACATAAGCCATTATGTTGTCTTCATTGTCCAACATCAACTTTTTAGCATGTCATATTTTAATGAGTGCTCACAATTACAAAAGATGTCCAACATAGTATATTTATATGTGAAATCTCTCTTCCTTCAATATTCTTTCATGAATTGTTAAAGTGACCAATGTTATGTTTGCTAACTTTCAATAAATTTACCACCTATACTTATTATGTGTGAAGTCATTAATTCCCATGGTATAAGAACATGAAACATATATAAATTCAGATTTATGATATTCAATTCATTCAACCATTTACTCATTGGATATAAGTGAAGCACGTGAGTAAATGACAAACTACTCCAAAAAGATATAAGTGAAGAACATTGAGTAGTCAAATAGCTAACTATCCATGGGAGGACTCTCTCTCTCTCTTATTCAAGATTTCAGATCCAATGATTTTATTCAAACAAAAAGTAAAATGAAAATACGCTCCAAGCAAAACACATATCATGTGACGAATAAAAATATAGCTCCGAGTAAGGTATACCGATGGTTTTTGAAGACGGAAGAGGGGATATCTTCCGGGTCATCCCCAAGCTTAGGGTCTTTCCACTCCTTATTCTCCTCGTATCAATATCTCACCCAAAACTTGAAAACTTCAATCACACAAAACTTAACGGAACTTCGTGAGATGGGTTAGTATGATAAAGAGTAAATCATTCACTTTGGTACTGTCAAGGCAAGATTAATAATTGTTCTCACACTATACCTACTGTACCATGTTATTTCTAAAATTTATATTGAGCAATATAAGCCATAGAAACTAGAAAACACGCAAACTATGCATTGAAAACAAAATCTGCCAGAAACAGAACAGTCTGTAATGATCTGAACAACATCCATACTTATGCTACTCCAAAAACTCTGAACAATTAGGAAATCCTAAGAAATTTGTTTGTAAATCTTCTGCAAAAAGAATCAGTATTTTATCATGCTTTTGTTAAAAATGAGAATTGTTTTCTTGATTGTAGAAGTTTCTGTTTTTCAGCAAGATCAAATTAACTATCACCGTAAGCCCTCCCAAAGGTCTTACTTGGCACTTTATTTAAACTAAAGCTATAAAACATGATTACAATAGTATCTTAATCATGTGAACACACAAAAATAGTGTTGGATTTCGGGTTCCGCAGACCCTTGAGAGGTTCGAACTCAGGGGTGCGTGTGAAGAACTTATCCTCCCCACTCTGCCTACTTGCCAATCTCACAGTCTAGCTTGATGAACGAGAAGGAAAAGGGACACAGCAGTTTACCCAGATTCGGGCCATCTTGTGCTGTAAAATCGTACTCCTACTTTGTGGTGGATTGGCCTCGAGGGGATGAGGATGAACTAGTACAGTGGGAGAACAACTTCAGGAGGAGGAGTGTTCTTGGGCTCGAGTGAGCTAGTGAATGCAAGGGTGGAATCGATGACCTGTCCCCCTCTGTGGTGGTGGCTAGGCCCTATTTATAGTGGCCTCGGTCTTCCCAAATGTAAGGTGGGAAGGGATCCCACAACAACCAAATTCAAAGGGAGACAACTAGTACATGCTATCCTAACAAAAGTAGTCTTCGCCTGCAAAAGCCTCTTGTCGTGACACCATGGTGGGCTCGGCGATGACCTCCGTCCTGCCGTCCTGGCGGTCTTGGTCTTATTGCACCATAATGGAAACCTTTGGCTGATTCCTCGGGACTCTGCATCTGCGCTTGCCTCCTTAGCACTAAACAGGAAACTAGTACACTACGCCCGTTGGCGCCCGCCTATCCTTGGTCATCATGGCTCACATCATCCGAACCTCACGAGGTGAGGCTTCATAGAAATATCTCCTCCTCAGGAGCCATCCTGAGGTGGCTCCTCCTCGGGGAGGTCTTGGTGTCACCTACCTCGCGAGGGTCTTGAGTTGTTGATGCTGAAGCTGGGTCATACCAGGCCGTTGATGAGCTACGTCGTGGGCCGCAGGCAGGCAAGTCTGGGTACCCCTGTTCCCAGAACACCGACAGTAGCCCCCGGGCCCAGGGTGCGCTCGGACTTAGCTTCGAGGCGAAGCCAAAGGACAAGTGCGAAGTGCCGCGGGCCCCAACCGCCTGCGGCTTCGGTCGAGATGTGCCGATTGATAGGACATGGGCGTCTCTGCTTCCCCATGCTGCCTCGGCAACTGTTCGACTTGACAAGACCCTGCAACATGCAAAGAAATCCATGATTGCGTGCGATCGTGGAGGCTGGCGGTTGGCCTCCCTCCGGCTATAAATGAGGGGAGGGGCAGAACCCCCTCGCTCATCTCCGCCTTCTCGCTGCCCGCTACTCCTTCTTCTCCGTCTTGCTGTAGCATCCCTAGCGCTAACCAGGAGATTCTCCACGATAGAGAAGGGGAAAGCCCCTCGGGAGGAGCATGAACCACTTCCACCGAAGAAGAGGTTTAGCAGCCCTCACAACGCCGGCAACGGACAGGCGGTGACGCGGCCTTGGTACGAGCGGCCTCCGCCGGGCTTTCTGCTCCCCTTGTACGCCCATGCACAGGGTCCTATGCCAGGTCGCAGTTCCTAAGACCGCGCGGTTCGGGATCGCGGTGGGCAGGCCGGGGCTGCACAGCCAGCCGGCCCGCGAACTCACGCTGAGGGCTCCTCGTGCGAGTTCATGATATGGGCGACAATGCCACTGCGCACTTGGATCCGGTTCCCTGAGTTCTTCCCCGGGGAGATGCCGCCGAGGGGGCTGCTCGAGTTGTGGCTATAGAATGTTGGGTGCTGCAGCCTAGCCACGGGGGCGGAGGTCGAGGTCATTCCCCCAGGCGGCATCTTCATGACTCGAGGATGGGGCGAGGTCGCCCGCGCCTGCCGTCCAGAAGGGGCCCTCGCCATCCACTTCGAGTACGATGGCACCTCCACATTGTTCTTCAAGGTCTTCGACGAGGATGGTCGGTGCCTGGAGTGCTGCCCTGGGGGAGCAGCCCGCACGGCGCGGCCAGGGGTGCTAAGCTCGCCCTCGGGCTCGCCGGCAGGTCCTCCAGCAGCAGCGACGGCTCCCTGAAATCGAGCGACTCCCCCGAGCCCAGCGAGTCTCCAGAGTCCAGCGATGACAGCTACGTGCCACCGAGCTCTCATCGCCCCCCTAGCACGGCAGCTGCGTCTGCTCGGCGTCGTCGGTGATACCCAACAGCCGGGGTCCTCCGAGGTGTTCTTCTTTTGTTTCCCTGTGCGGAATTATGACAGGCCCTGCGGGGGCATGTAAAAAACTGTAGAACTTTTGGTTTAAATGCTATCCTCCCTAGCGTAATGTTGAAACTGCGTATTTTGCTCCGTCACGGTTCCCCCTTTTTGTTCTTGCGGTAGCTTAGCGCTCTACACCGATAGGACACAGTCCCCATGCAGGCTTCAGCCGTCGCTGGTATACTAGGTCGCGATGATGTGGTCAAGGCCAGGAGGTGATCCGCCCGACGTCCGGTGAGAGCTCCTGAGGCGTGATGCTCAAGAGGTCCCCTTTGGCATACAAGCAGCTCCCTGAACGCCGAAAAGGAAAGTGACATTACCCGAGTGAGGCTGCGAGAGTCGATGGATCGAGTCACGAAGTTCACGCCATTATGTGAGGGTGACTTATCTCACTGAGCCCGCGGCGGTTTTCTTGCGCAGCGCATGGTCGTACCTTAGTGGTGAAGCCTCTAGGTAGGGCTCACGCCGGCCTCCCCTTTTCCTTGCTCATCTCGATGCTCTACTTCCTCGGGTCTCGGCCCTCGAGCGGAGCTCAACCGTCGCTGGTATGTCAGGTCGTGATGCCGTGTTCAAAGCCAGGGGGTGAGGGCTGGAGAGCCAATAGGGACTCCTGAGGTGCGGTTCTCAGGAGCCCCCCATTAACGTGCAAGCGAATTGCGTGAAAAAGGGACGGCCGACAGGGGCCTGCCCATAGTCAAGCTCCGGGGGTCCCTGCAAGTTAGTCCAAGGAGGAGAACATGTCGCGTCACCATGCTCCCTGTCCCGCCGCTGATCATTCCATAAGAAGATCAAGGCACTGAGGACCTGGTTAGGTGGCGTGTGCGGGGCAGGCCGTGAGCCAGAGCTCGATCACCCAGATTTGTCAGCGCTGCAGGGATGGACCCGGGCACAGGCGCCGTGCCAGCATGTGTAGCCCCCGTTGCAGAATGAGCAAGAGGTGGGTCAGCAACGCGGGGAGGCTACGAAGGGCAACATAGCACTAAACAAGCGGGTGATAATAATAAAGCAACTCATGGAGGAAGGTAAAGCCAGCTCTGATGGATGCAGGAAACATACATGCCGCAGGGATAGACCCACGTGGCTTGGGGATAATGCAGCCCGAGGGGTGCCCCCAACTGAACGAACCAAAAGATGTCACCTGGCACCGTTGCTGAAGGAGTGTTGGGCTAGCTGAAGACACGTATTGCTGAAGTCGCTCCTCATGAGCTGCCCAAGGCCTGAACCTCGGGAGGCTCTGGAGACCCGGGGGGCTCGCGAGAATCCATCGCCATCTCTGTCAGGATCGCCAGGTGCCTGGTGATGACCCACAAGTATAGGGGATCAATTGTAGCTATTTTTGATAAGTAAGAGTGTTGAACCCAATGAGGAGAAGAAGGAAATGACAAGAACTTTTCAGTAAGGTAATGTCTGCAAGTGCTGAGATTGTAAGTAGCGAGTAGTTTGATAGCAAGATAATTTGTAACGAGCAAGTAATGATAATAGTGAAAAGTATGCAGCAAGGTAGCGCAGTCCTTTTGAGGCAAAGGACAGGCCAAAACAGTCTCTTATAATAAGCAAAGCGTTCTTGAGGGTACACGGGAATTTCATCTACTCACTTTCATCATGTTGGTTTGATTTGTGTTCACTACTTTAATAATTTTATATGTGGGTGGACCGGTGCTTAGGTGTTGTTCTTACTTGAACAAACCTCCTACTTATGATTAACCCTCCCACAAGCATCCACAACTACGAGAAAAGTATTAAGAATAAATTCTAGCCATAGCATGAAACTCTAGGATCCAATCGGTCCCTTACGGAATAGTGCATAAACTGGGGTTTAAGTTTCTGTCACTCTCGCAACCCACCATCTATTTACTACTCCACAATGCATTCCCTTAGGCCCAAGTATGGTGAAATGTCATGTAGTCGACATTCACATGACACCACTGAGGGAATCACAACATACATACTATCAAAATATCGAACACATATCAAATTCACATGATTACTTGCAACATGATTTCTCTCGTGACCTCAAGAACAAAAGTAACTACTCACAAGTAATAATCATGCTCAAGATCAGAGGGTTATTAAATAGCATATTGGATCTGAAGATATAATCTTCCACCAAATAAACCATATAGTAATCAACTACAAGATGTAATCAACACTACTAGTCACCCCCAAGCAACAATCTATAGTTTCGGTAACAAGATTGCATACAAGAGATGAACTAGGGTTTGAGATGAGATGGTGTTGGTGAAGATGTTGATGGAGATTGCTCTCCCCAACACGGGAGAGTTGTTGGTGATGATGATGACGATGATTTCCCCCCGTGGGAGGGAAGTTCCCTTGGCAGAATCGCTTCGCCGGAGGGCAAAAGTGCTCCTGTCCAAGTTCCACCTTGAGGCGGCAGCGCTTCATCCCGAAAGTTCTCTCCTTATTTTTTCTAGGTCAAAACCTCTTATATACCAGAAGATGGGCACCGGAGGTGGGCCGAGGAGGCCACAACCCACCAGGGCGCGCCAAGGGGGCCTGGCGCGCCCAGGGGGGTTATGCCCACCTGGTGGCCCCCCTCTGGTGTTTATTGGCTCCAATATTTATTAAATAATCCATGAAATTTCTTCGTGAAGTTTCAGCTCATTTGGAGTTGTGCAGAATAGGTGGCCTGACGTAGCTTTTCCAGGTCCAGATTTCCAACTACCGGAATTCTCCCTCTTGGTGTGTTCCTTGCAAATTATGAGAGAAAAGACATTAGAATTACTATAAAAAGCATTATTATGGATAAAAACATTATAAATAACAGTAAGAAAACATGATGAAAAATGGATGTATCAACTCCCCCAAGCTTAGACCTCGCTTGTCCTCAAGCGAAAACCAAAATCGAAAAACATGTCCACATGCTTTGAGAGAGAGGTGTCGATAAAAACAAAATACGAACATAGAAGCATCATGTTGATTATTATTGCAGCTACAAAATTAAACATAGGACTTTTATCATAGAACTTTTGTCATATACTTCTCGTGAATAAGTAATAGTTCATCACACAATCGAAGTATAAAGCAAAAACTCTATTAGGAACCAACAAACTATGTTCTCAGTCAACTTTGCAACTACAATTCATCATCTTTTTATGAAGGGTCACGTGTCAGAGCCTTTAGGCAAGTCCACATACTCAACCATCATATAGTCTTCTATGATTGCTAACACTCACCTTGTACCCATGAGCAAAACATTTCAATCGGACACATAGATAGATAGGGGCTTACAGTTTCGCCTCCCAACATACTCACCTCAAGGGTGATGTCAACAATAATAACTCATGCTATCTATATTCAACTAGACATATGTGACTAGATCTTTCCTCACCACATGATGCTTGCCAAAAGAGAAAATAAAAAAGGAATAGAAGGAAAACTTTGACTCTTTGCATAAAAGTAAATACATAAAAGTAAAAGATAGGCCCTTCGCACAGGGAAGCAGAGGTTGCCATGCGCTTATTTGTTTGCATGCTCAATCCCTTAGTGCAAGAGAACGTCATGTTGTATTGCCCCTTAAGATGACAACCTTTATTATGTAGGCTGTCACTTTTATTATTTTCCATCCAAGTTTGTACAACGCTCAATGTTCTCTTACACTAAATGATCTCACATATTTAGAAGCAATTTGTATTGCCCTTTTGCACCGATGACAACTTACTTGAGGGATCTTGCTCAATCCATAGGTGGGTATGGTGGACACTTGAAAAAGATTTGGGTTTAAGGGTTTTTGGATGCACAATAGTATCTCTACTTAGTGCAGAATTTTTGGCTAGCAAAGATAGGGGGCAAGCATCACATGTTAAAGGATCAATGACAATATGACTTCTATGTGAATATAAACAAACATAAACCATTAAGTTGTCTTCCTTGTCCAACGTCAACAATTTTGGTATATAATATTTAGATGACGGCTCACAATTGCAAAAGATTTCTAGGATAGTATATCTATATGTGAAACTTCTCTTCCCTTATCAATTCTTTCATGAGTTGCATCATTGACTAATGCTATGTTTGTCAATCACTAATACAATTTTCTACCTATACTTTTCCTTATGTGGTGCCATCACCTACCATAGGATTAGTATATAATATTTTCATTATTTATTTCCTTTATTCATTTATTTCCTTTCTCTTTTTCATTCTTCCTTATTTCTTTTCTTCATTTGCAACATGAAAGTAAAGAAAGCAAAAACTAAAACTAACTTCATTATATAACTTGCACACGATTACAAGGATAGATCACTAAGCAAACTCTCAAAAGAAGAAAGGATCCAATTACACTTTATTTCATCTGAAAGCAAAAGATTGAACCAAGATAAATAAAAGCAAAAATATAGTGGGATGATACGATACCAGGGTACCTTCCCCCAAGCTTGGCGGAAGCCAAGGGGAGTGCCCATACCTGATACTCAATTCTCCTTTTGGTGGTGAAGTAGATGATGGTGGTGATGAAGGAGAGATCTTGTCCTTGGAGGAGCTTGAAGAGGCCGTGGTAGATGGAATCTACCAGAAAACAACAAGGAAAAAGAGAACAGAGGATTTCTCCACGATACGATGATCAACAGGTTCGGGAAGTATATATGGAATTTTTATCTTGCAGGACAAGTATATGGTAGAAAAACGAAGTACGGGAGGTGTCCCAGGTGGGCACAACCCTCCTGGGCGCGCCAGGCAAGCTTGGAGCACCCTGGTGTCTTGTGCCCACCAGGGTACGCTTCCTGGGAGTTTCTTTATTTCCAAAATTTTAAAATATTCCAAAACTAAATAAAAAAATGCAGATTTTTTCGGAGTCTGTTTACTTACCGTATCACGTACCTCCTTATTTTCACGATTCTAGAGTGTTCCGGGAGGACTCTTTTATGTGTTCTTCAGGTGTCAAAGTTTGGATAATATTACTTTCAACATTAATAGGCGTACCTAAGATATAATGCTTTATTCGTTGCCCATTGACAACCTTCGGGTTAGTGCCTTCGAAATTATTTATCTTGATGGCCCCAGACCAGTAAACCTCCTCGATAACCTATGGGCCTTCCCATTTCGAGAGGAGCTTCCCTGCAAAAAAATCTAAAACAAGAGTTGTACAAAAGAACATATTCTCCAACTTTAAACTCACGTTTTTGAATTCTTTTGTCATGCCACCTTTTTACTTTTTCTTCAAATAATTTTGCATTTTCATAAGCTTGGGTTCTCCATTCATCTAAGGAGCTTATATCAAATAACCTCTTTTCACCAGCAAGTTTGAAATCATATTTGAGTTCTTTAACTGCCCAATATGCTTTATGTTCGAACTCAAGAGGTAAATGGCAAGCTTTTCCATAAACCATTTTATAAGGAGACATACCCATAGGATTTTTATAAGCTGTTTTATAGGCCAAAAGTGCATCATCTAATTTCTTAGACCAATTCTTCCTAGACCTATTGACAGTCTTTTGCAAAATTAATTTTATTTCTCTATTGCTAAGTTGAACTTGACCACTAGACTGAGGATTATAGGGTGATGCAATTCTATGGTTAACATCATACTTAGCAAACATTTTACAGAAAGCACCATGAATAAAGTGTGAACCACCATCAATCATTAAATATCTAGGGACTCCAAACCTTGAGAAAATAACTTCCTTAAGCATTTTAATAGAGTTGTTGTGATCAACACTACTAGTTGGAATAGCTTCTACCCATTTAGTAACATAATCAACAACAACCAAAATATGTGTATACCCATTAGAGGAAGGAAAAGGCCCCATGTAATCAAATCCCCAAAAATCAAAAGGTTCAACAGCAAGTGAATAATTCATAGGCATTTGTTGACACTTACCAATATTACCTATTCTTTGGCATTCATCACAAGAAGAGACAAACTTACGGGCATCCTTGAAGAGAGTAGGCCAATAAAATCCAGATTGCAATACCTTGTGAGCAGTTCTATCTCCAGCATGATGCCCTCCATAAGCCTCGGAGTGACTGAGGGAGTCCTGGACTAAGGGGTCATCGGGCGTCCGGCCTATTAGACATGGGCCAGACTGATGGGCTGTGAAGATACGAAGACCAAAGACTTTACCTGTGTCCGGATGGGACTCTCCTTGGCGTGGAAGGCAAGCTTGGCGTCCAAATATGAAGATTCCTTTCTCTGTAACCGACCTTATGTAACCCTAGATCCCTCCGGTGTCTATATAAACTGGAGGGCTAGGTCCGTAGACAGATATCCTCATAATCCTAGTCAGATAGGCTAGACTTTTAGGGTTTAGCCATTACGATCTCGTGGTAGATCAACTCCTGTAATACTCATATTCATCAAGATCAATCAAGTAGGAAGTAGGGTATTACCTCCATAGAGAGGGCCCGAACCTGGGTAAACATTGTGTCCTTGTCTCCTATTACCATCGACCTTAGACGCACAGTTCGGGACCCCCTACCCGAGATCTACCGGTTTTGACACTGACATTGGTGCTTTCATTGAGAGTTCCACTGTGCTGTCGTCAAAAGGTTTGATGGCTCCTTCAATCATCTACAACGACACCGTCCAAGGGGAAGTATTCCTCCCCGGAAAAATCTTCGTGTCCGGCGGCTTCGCACGGCGGGCCAACTCGCTTGGCCATCTGGAGTAGATCGAAACCTATACCCCTGGCCATCAGGTCAGATTTGGAAGCTTGAACTACGTTGCGGATATTCGTGGAGACTTCATCTTCAACGGATTCAAGACTACGGTAGCCGCTCCCTGCCACCACGATGAACATGACGTAAATCTGTCATCGGTCCATACCCAGGAGATAGTACCTGTAGCTTCTCTGGCCCTAGATCCGGAGCAGATCGCGCCATCCGAATACGGGAAGCTCAACCCCGCCGCGGAAGCCGCAGACTCAGCGGTGTTGGAGCCACACACAGATCTAACTTCAAGTGACATATGTGTCACCGAAACCATGGACTCGTCTCTGGCTACAGGTTCCGAACCCTGTGCGTCCGCATACGTCAAGCTTGATCGGTCATCGATCATTGAATTCAGCTCCGCGAACATCTTCCGGCACTCGCCTTTTGTGCGGCGTGTTAAACTCGTTAAGAGCACTATCCTTAGCGGGGGACTCACAACCAAATTATATCCGGATCGAACTGGAGGCTGATGATGGAGAAGTTTGCTTCCCACCCACCGCCCACTTCATAGCCACTGTCAAAGACTTAACCTACACACTCGATTACGGCTCCGACGACATTGACGGTATGGACGACGATGCTGGAGAAGAAGAGGCCAAAAACCCGCCGTTTACCGAATGTTGGACGGCCACTTCCTCGTATGACGTATACATGGTGGATGCGCCAAAAGAGAATAGCAGCGATGACAAGGAAGATCCGGTTGAGGATAAACCTCTCGAGATACAACCAAAGCGCCGGCGTCAGCGGCGCCACTCTAAGTCATGCCGCAGCAGAGACAACAACACCGGCACAGGAGAAGACAACACTCCGGACGGTGCCGAAGACAATGAAGACCCCGTTCAGCCAACTTCCGAACAGGATGAACGGGAAGATTGGCAAGTTAGCCCTGATGAACAGGCCATCAACGACGACTCGGAGGACAATAATAATCTTCCACTCTCCTAGTATGAGGCGAGCCTGGGCAGCAAGGATTTTATCGTGCCTGAGGAACCTCAGGAGCAGGAGCGCTTTAAGCACCGGCTAATAGCCACTGCAAGGAGCCTGAAAAAGAAGTAGCACAGCTCCAAGCTGACCAAGATCTGCTCAACGATAGATGGACTGGTGTCCTAGCAGCCGAAGAATACAGCCTCAAGTGCCCAGCCAAAACTTACCCGAAGTACAAATTGCTACCTCAGTTCGATGATGAGGCGTCGAAGCCTATACCACCACCGCACAATGCGGCTAATCGACCACCATGCGGTCAAGACAAAGCGGCAACTCAAGCCGAACACAAGCCCGTCCCACCTCACCATAAAGGCAGAGACAACACAGCTCGTGGTCACACATATGACCTTTGGTAGGACCTAAAAAATAGAGCAGGACATACAAAATCGTTCTACGGATCGCGAGGACGTGCCCCGACACGTGACGACGGCTATATATTCGGACGTGACAAGCCCAGTCACACCCGGGCCAAAAACCATAGACGGACTCCATCGGAGCTAGTTGCAATGTGGCCCAACATAGAGGCGCCGCACACCCTCTTTGCTTCATAGACGAAGTAATGGAGCATGAATTCCCAGAAGAGTTTAAACCCGTGTATAGCGAATCATATGATGGAACAACTGATCCCGTGGTATGCATCGAGGATTTCCTTCTCCATATCCACATGGCCCACGGAGACGACCTTCATGCCATCAAATACCTCTTGTTAAAACTCAAAGGTCCAGATCGGCACTGGTTAAACAGTCTGCCTGAAAAATCTATTGGCAGCTGGGAGGATTTGGAAGATGCCTTCCGCGACAACTTCCAAGGTACATATGTCTGGCCACCAGACGCTGATGACTTAAGCCATATAGTTCAACAGCTCGGAGAGTCAGCTAGGAAGCTCTGGACTAGGTTCTTAGTTAAAAAGAACCAAATCGTCGACTGTCCGGACGCGGAAGCCCTAGAGGCTTTCAAACACAGCGTCCGGGACGAGTGACTCACCCGCCACATCGGTCAAGAAAAACCAAAATCCCTGTCAGCCCTTACCGCTCTAATGACCCTCTTTTGCGCAGGAGAAGACAGCTGGCTCGCTCGTAGAAGCAACAGCACTAGCGATCCGGGCACTTCCGAAGTCCGAGACGGCAACGGAAAACCACGACGGAGCAAACACAAACGTCGTAATGATAAAGAAAGAACGCATGACACAGTGGTCAACGCCGGATTTAGCGGCCCCAAACCCAGTCAACAGAAAAAGGCATTCAAGGCAAATAGAGACGGACCATCCAATTTAGACAAGATATTGGATCGGCCCTACCAGATTCATGGCAACCCCGATAGACTAGCTAATCACACCAATAGAAGCTGTTGGGTCTTCTGCAGCAAGACAGCTCGACTCGTCAAGAGCTTGACTAGCAATTCGACCTCCGTCCCAGTCCCGACGAAGTGGCGGCAATTATACCGCGCGTACATAACTACGCACTCAAAATACCATGGGCATGGATGGAGGCATAACTAGCTTGTGATCCACAATACGGCTCGACCGCCCCTGGACACACATACTTTCACTGTTTCCCTTTTTCCTCCTATTTCAGGTTTCTTTTTCACAGGCCTTCCCTGATGGCTTGACCATCGATTCTTTTCAAAGGATAAATACACCAAGACGATAAGAAGCATGGACGTACTGGGGAAATTTTAGGTCGTTTCTTTAATGATCCCTTTACCTGTTTTCAGGACCCACACGTAGCTCTCCCTTGGTTAAGGCATATCAAATAGCCTTCTGCTTATTGCACTACTTGTATAAATGCACTAATGGAAGCAGTTTGCGGCCCAAATTTTACGGCTTTAGCTTACTACCCTTTCTTCTTTTCCTTTTTGATAACTTTATCAAATAGCACCCGTACACTCTGGTACATTTCAATTTTCCAGGGGCTTCATAGCGCTCCACAACATGCAACAAAATCCGAACACATTTTATAGTATAGTTCGGCACCCTGATGTCTATACACAACCTTCTTCTTGTAGACGTTGTTGGGCCTCCAAGTGCAGAGGTTTGTAGGATAGTAGCAAATTTCCCTCAAGTGGATGACCTAAGGTTTATCAATCCGTAGGAGGCGTAGGATGAAGATGGTCTCTCTCAAGCAACCCTGAAACCAAATAATGAAGAGTCTCTTGTGTCCCCAACACACCCAATACAATGATAAATTGTATAGGTGCACTAGTTCGGCAAAGAGATGGTGATACAAGTGCAATATGGATAGTAGATAATGGTTTTTGTAATCTGAAAATATAAAAACAGCAAGGTAACTAATGATAAAAGTGAGCGTAAATGGTATTGCAATGCTAGGAAACAAGGCCTAGGGTTCATACTTTCACTAGTGCAAGTCCTCTCAACAATAATAACATAATTGGATCACATAACTATCCCTCAACATGCAACAAAGAGTCACTCCAAAGCCACTAATAGCGGAGAACAAACGAAGAGATTATGGTAGGGTAGGAAACCACCTCAAAGTTAATCTTTCCAATCAATCCATTGGGCTATTCCTATAAGTGTCACAAACAACCCTAGAGTTCGTACTAGAATAACACCTTAAGACACAAATCAACCAAAACCCTAATGTCAGCTAGATAATCCAATGTCACCTCAAGTATCCGTGGGGATAATTATACGATATGCATCACACAATCTCAGATTCATCTATTCAACCAACACAAAGTACTTCAAAGAGTGCCCCAAAGATTCTACCGGAGAGTCAAGACGAAAACGTGTGCCAACCCCTATGCATAGATTCCCTAGGTCACGGAACCCGCAAGTTGATCACCAAAACATACATCAAGTGGATCAGTAGAATACCCCATTGTCACCACGGGTATCCCATGCAAGACATACGTCAAGTGTTCTCAAATCCTTAAATACTCAATCTTATAAGATAACTTCAAAGGGAAAACTCAATCCATTACAAGAGAGTAGAGTGGGAGAAACATCACAGGATCCAAATATAATAGCAAAGCTCGTGATACATCAAGATCATACCACCTCAAGAACACGAGAAAGAGAGAGAGAGAGAGAGAGAGATCAAACACATAGCTACTGGTACATACCCTCAGCCCCGAGGGAGAACTACACATTCCTCGTCATGAAGAGCACCGGGATGATGAAGATGGCCACCGGAGAGGGATTCCCCCTCCGGTAGGGTGCCGGAACGGGTCTAGATTGGTTTTCGGTGGCTATGGAGGCTTCTGGCAGCGGAACTCCCGATCTATTGTGCTCCCCGATATTTTAGGGTATATGGGTATATATCGGAGGAAGAAGTATGGTGGTGGACCTCCGGGCTGTCCACGAGGCAGGGGCGCGCCCGAGGGGTGGGCGCGCCCCCCACCCTCATGGGCAGCCCGGGACTCTCCTGGTCCAACTCCGATACTCCGTGGGCTTCTTCTAGTCCAAAAATAAGTTCCATGAAGTTTCAGGTCAATTGGACTCTGTTTGATTTTCTTTTTCTGTGATACTCTAAAACAAGGAAAAAACAGAAACTGGCACTGGGCTCTAGGTTGATAGGTTAGTCCCAAAAATCATATAAAATAGCATATAAATGCATATAAAACATCCAAGGTTGATATTATAATAGCATGGAACAATCAAAAATTATATATACGTTGGAGACGTATCACACCCCGAATTTAGCACTATATGCATTGGCTCCGAATCATGTCTTTGGTCAATAGTTGGGTTGCCCAGCTCCTGTGCTTGCTACCTTACATTCCGCTACATCGGCTAGGGTAGTAAAGGGAGAACTACTGCGATTGTGCCCTTGTTTACCCGGATGAGCACCTAAGTAGAGAAAGCCGAAAACTAACTGTCATGATGCGGCGAGAGCTCGTCAGCTCTTCAGAGGTTTCAAATATTTAGAATTTTTTTCCACATAACGCGAGGGATCGGTACTTACCCGATCAGGTGTTTACAGCATCCTAGTTCAGATACTAGGGGTTTCACCTATATTTTTATTGTCAAACTCCAATGGCTAAGTGAGGGTGCTAAAGCCGCATAGTCCGATTGCCTGGTTCGTTGAGGGAGTCCTGGACTAAGGGGTCCTCGGGCGTCCGGTCTGTTATCTATGGGCCGGACTGATGGGGTGTGAGGATATGAAGACCGAAGACTGTACCCGTGTCCAGATGGGACTTTCCTTGGCGAACAATTATGAAGATTCCATCTTATGTAACCGACTCTATGTAACCATAGATCCCCCCGGCGTCTATATAAACCGGAGGGTGTAGTCCAGAAAGGATATACTCAATACCGTAGTCATACATGCTAGACTTCTAGGGTTTAGGCATTACGATCTTGTGGTAGATCAACTCTTGTAATACTCATATTCATCAATATCAAGCAAGCAGGAAGTAGGGTATTACCTCCATAGAGAGGGCCCGAACCTAGGTAAACATCATGTCCCCTATCTCCTGTTACCATTGACCTTAAACGCACAATTCGGGACCCCCTACCCGAGATCCGCCGGTTTTGACACCGACATTGGTGCTTTCATTGAGAGTTCCTCTGTGCTGTCGCTGAAAGGTTTGATGGCCCCTTCGATCATCAATAATAACACTGTCTGTGGAGAAACTTTCCTCCCAGGACATATCTTCGTGTTCGGCGGCTTCACACTGCAGGCCAACTCGTTTCGCCATCTGGAGCAGATCGAAAGCTACGCCCCTGACCATCAGGTCAGATTCAGAAGCTTGAACTACGTCGCGGACATCCGTGGAGACTTGATCTTCACCGGATTCAAGACTACGGTAGCCACTCCCGATCACCCCGATGTTCAAGACCTAAATCTGTCAACGGGCCGCATCCAGGAGATCGCTCCTGTAAACGCTCTGGCCCTAGATCCGGAGCAACCGACGCCATCCAAGGACGAGAGGATCAACCCCACCGCAGAGGCCGCAGATTGCTCGGCATCGGAGCCGCACACAGACTTAACCTCTCACAGCGTCTTTGTCATCAGAACTCCGGACTCGTCTCCGGCCATAAGTTCCGAAGCACGTGTGCCAGCGGACACCGTGCTTGATCGTTTATCGATCTTCCAATTCAACGCCGCAGACATCTTCCAGCACTCGCCTTTGGGCGATGTGTTAAATTCCTTAAAAAACCTGTCCTCGGCAGAGGACTCATAGCCGAACTATATCCGGCTTGAACCAGGCCCCAATCACCACCCACTTCATAGCCACAGTCAAGGATTCAACCGATACACTTTATTACGACTCCGAGAATATCGATGGCATGGACAATGATGATGATGACAATGAAGACCCCGTTGATACAACTAATGAACAAGATGAACGGGAAGACGGGCAGGTTAGCCCTGCTAAACAGGCCACACACAAAGATTCGGAGGACGACAATTACCTTCTGCTCTCTGAGGATGAGGTGTGCTTCGGCACTGAGGATTTCATCATGCCTGAGGAACCTCGTGAGCAGGAGCGCTGTAAGCGCTAACTAATAGCCACTGCAAGGAGCCTGAAAAAGAAGCAGCAGCAGCTTCAAGCTGACCAAGATCTGCTCAATGATAGATGGACCGAAGTCCTAGCTGCCGAAGAATACGACCTTAGTGGACCAGCCAAAAGCTACCCGAAGCATAGATTGCTACCCCAGGGCGACAATGAGGCGCTGGAGCCCATACCATCGTCGTACAATGTGGCAGGTCGACCACAACTGGGCCAAGGTAAAGCGGCAACTCAAGCCGAACACCAGACCGCCACACCTCGCATTAAAAGCAAGAACAAAACAGCTCGGGGTTATACATATGACCATCAACAAGACTTGGGTAGCAAAGCAGGACACTCAAGAGCGATCTACAGATCGCAAGGACATACCTCGACACATGACGACGACCACCTATTCGGATGTGACAAACCTAGCCACACCCGGGCTGAAAACCGCAAATGGACTTTGTCGGAGATACGCCGTAATGTGGCCCAACATAGAGGCGCCGCACACCCTCTTTGCTTCACAAATGAAGTAATGGAGCATAATTCCCAGACGGGTTCAAACCCATGAATATCGAATCATAGATGGAACAACGGATCCCACGGTATGGATCGAGGACTTCCTCCTCCATATCCACATGGCCCGCGGAGACGACCTTCATGCCATCAAATAACTACCACTAAAACTAAAAGGAACAACTCGGTATTGGTTAAACAGTCTGCCGGAAAATTCTATCAGGAGCTGGGAGGATTTGGAGGACGCCTTTCGCAACAACTTCCAAGGAACATATGTCCGGCCACCAAACGCCGATGACTTAAGTAACATTGTCCAGCAGCCAGGAGAGTCAGACAGGAAGCTCTGGACCAGGTTCCTAGTTAAAAAGAACCAAATCGTTGACTGTCCGGACGTGGAGGCCCTTGCGGCCTTTAAACATAGCGTTCGGGATGAATGGCTTGCACGCCACCTTGGTCAAGAAGGACCTAGATCCATGACAGCCCTTACCACTCTAATGACCCGCTTTTGTGCGGGAGAAGACAATTGGCTCGCTCATAAAAGCAACAGCGCCAGTGACTCAGGCACTTCCGAAAGCCAAGACGGCAATGGCAAGCCACGACAAAGCATACACAACAGTCGCAATGATAATGAAAGATCACGCGACACAGCGGTCAACGCCGGATTTAGCAATCCCAAGCCCGGCCAACAGAAAAGGCCATCCAGAGCAAACAGAGATGGACCATCCAAACTAGACAGGATATTGGACCGGCCCTGCCAGATTCATGGCCACCCCAATAAACCTGATAATCACACCAACAGAAGCTGTTGGGTCCTCAAGCAGGCCGGCAGGCTCAACGCCGGACACAATGGAAATGGGCCGCCAGGCAATAGGGACAACAGAGTGGCTCACCAGCTAAATGCCGGAGGGCGGAAGCAATTTCCCTTTGAAGATCGATCAAATCCGGAGCAGAAATAGCAGTTCGGCTTCCACTGCCCATCTCGTATACCCGTTAAAACTATACCGCGCATACACAATTACGCACTGAAGATACCACGGGCATTGACGGAAGCACAATACAGACAAGTCTGCAGGCACTCCGGTAACATTCTTAACCGCTTTCCTATTTTATTTTGTTTCATTATCTCTTAAAAGAAGGTGGCGCAAAGGGGAAACACCTACGATCGACCCCATAGGATTTCGGATCCGTACACTCACCTAAGGGGCTACTCCCTTCAAGGATTCCCCTCGCTGAGGACAGGCGGCGCAGACATGCGACAGGAGGTCCAAAATAACTTTTTGTAGACCGCACTTACTTTTTGAGCCTATAACATGCCTTTTTCCTCTGCCTTCGACCTAGGGCATATCAAATTGCCGGGGTCGTGGCCCTTATGTATATCAAGTAACCATTAGCATATCACTCAGGTCCCAATTCAAATTATCTGAATTAATTACTCGCGTCTTTTCACAAAATGAATACGCCTCCTATAGTTGTTTCATAGATATACCCTGGCTTAACTTGCCGGGGGCTCGGTACGGGAACAAATGAGTTGCCAACAAAGCCCGAAGAGCTTTTACAGCGTACTTCGTCGTCGCGAGTTTGGCCTTATATGCATCAGCTCCGAATCATGTCTTGGGTCAATAGTTGTGTTGCCCGGCCCCTGTGCTTGCTACCCTACATTCCACTCTATCGGCTAGGGTAGTAAAGGTAGAACTACTGCGATTGTGCTACCGGTTCACCCGATGACGCACCTCAGTAGAGAAAGCCGAAAACTGACTGTCACGATGCGGCGAGAGCTGGTCAACCACTCGATGACTTATCAGAATCTCTAGCGCTTCCTCCGTGTCACACGAAGGACCTCTTTTCCGGTCAATTATGTAAATGCATCGTATGAGTAAGCCGCATACATACTGGGGGCTATGTCGTAGACCCACCGTAAAACTCCTATGGCTAAGTGAAAGTGTTAACGCCCTATAGTCTGGTTGCCTGGTTCGCCGCATTGACACCTCCTTCACGGACCAAGACATTGGGTCAAGAGTGATCAGATGCTTTTTCGAACACCCCTGTACTTCCTACAAGGGGGATGAAGCCGACGACTGGAAAACTTTCAGATTATATTAAAATGGCCGTAGAGGAGGAACACAAGCTTTCGAGCAAAATATACAAACAGATTCACTATAAAATTGTCTCGTACAATCTCATACACTTCACTCCAACATTATGTCTTTCGAGCATTGACCCTCTATCAAGCGGGCGGCTACAAGGACGTCTTCAAAATAATGCTCCGGTTCGTGGCGGTCCTTGCCCTTGGGTGGACTCTTCACCGCAACGTCGATGGCCTTCATATTCCCGCAGAACATCTTAACTCGGGCAAAAACCATCCATGCACCTTCGATACACACCGATCGCTTCACAGTGTCGATACGCGGCACTGCGTCAACAAGTCGATGCACCAAGCCGAAGTAACTGTTCGGAACAGGCTCAGTTGGCCATAACCGGATTATGACATTCTTCATGGCAGCACCGGATATCCTATGAAGCTCGGCCCACTAGGACATCTGCTCATTCAGCAACAGGGGGCGCTTCGAGACGCCGAATTGTGACTAGAAAAGCTTCTCCATTGTGTACCCATCTCGCACTTGATAATACTGCGCCGCATCGGAAGAACTCTTCGACAAGTCTAAAAACTCATCCGGAGAACTCCACAATTGGTTAAGCTGAGCTTAGTTCGGATCGCCGAACTTAGCCTGTAGAAAAAATGGCTTACCAGCTGCAATCTCCCCAGCTTGCCAGATCTCCTCACGGGTTGCTCTGGATTCAGACCACGCTTCTCTCGCCTCTCGTAGGGACTTGTCAATTTTAGCCGTCTTGGCTTCATTCTCCTTCTCAAGGAGTTCACACCGGCTAGCAGCACTTTTTAGCTCGAGCACCATCGTGGATATCTTCTCCTTGTCTTGATGCCGAGCAGCTCGTTCGGCTTTTAACTCAGCCGATGCCTTCTCGGCAGCCGCATTACTTCATCAGGCCTGTTCCTTGGCCAGGGCTAGCTCCGCCCAAAGAATTTCAATGGCGGCAGCCCCATCTGCAGCTAGGCACAACTTTTAGCATCATGCTTATATCACAAAAAATGTATGTGCAGGGACTGCTCTGAATACATACCTTGCGACTCATCAAGACGCATATTGATTAACGTAATGTCATCCTCGGCTACATCAAGCTTCCATTGCAGCTCGGCAATATCCCCAGTCTGGGATGTAGCCAGGGGGAAGCAGCCTGTGTTCAAAGTTATTCAGATTAGTCCTCGGATATTTCTTTCGATCCTTCGTTCGCTTCCTATGGGAAGCCAACCTGAGTCTCAGGGGCTACTTTCTATACATAGCTGTATTTTTTGAATAAAACACAATTGCACATATTACAGTGCAAACCTCGAAGCCTCTCAGCAGACTAGCAAAGGCCTCATTCAATCCGCTCTTTGCGGATAGGACCTTTTTTACCACCGTACCCATCAAGCTGCGATGGTCCTCTGAAACGGACGCCTGCTGCAGCATGTTCATCAAGATATCCGGCGCCTCTGGGTCTCCTTAGGCAGCCACAGGAGTACGGTCACCCTTTGAAGGGACCGGTTATTTGTATCCGACTGCATTCCGGATTGTTCGGGGTATTCATTTTTGTTCCCCGGACCCTGGGCCGCCGAAGTATCACCTTCGTGTAGCGTCTTCGTCATCCCTGACACCACTTGTTGGTCGGGGGAGACCCTCCGCGATGATACCTCAAGGTCATCTGCCCTATTGGACCGAGAAGCCAGTGGGGGCGTCTCACTTTCCAACATCTCCTGGAGAAGGTCCCCCAAGGAAGAGGATTGTTGAAGGGGACTACGCGCTGAGCTGCAAAAAAATATATATTCCAGGCATCATAAGGAAAGAACGGGATAGGTTTAAAACAGCCTTGTTCACTTAGGATTTGGGCGGAGGCCTATCCTCGTCATGAGACAGTGCTTCGACATCCTCGAGGCCCGGGCCGCCCCCCAGAGGCATCTTGCCTCGCTTAGGAGCCTGTTTCTCCCAATCTTCGGAGGCAGCCCTCTTCTCCCTGGGAGGGAAGGAGATAGTGGGCCCCCCTTCACTTTTGTCTTCGGGTGAGGAGATTTTTATTCCTCCGGACACAAAGTCCAAGGTTCCCTGGGAATAGAGGCCATCCTTGGTCCTCTTGCCCTCCACCTCGTCCTCCTTCTCCGGCATCTGGTATGGTGCTGGGGCCAGCATCCTTGTTAGGATAGGATTCGCTGGACCCTCGGGCAGAGGGCCCAAACACATAATCAGTTCTGCCTTCTTTATCCAGCCCTGGAAAAAGATAGCTTGCTCTGTACCATATTACTGTATGCATGACCACAAAGTATTTGAAAGCCAAGTGCTTACTGGGGTATCCGGACGATTACAGTTAAGGCCAGCATCCTCAGCAGTGTCCGGCCAATCTTTCCGCTTCCCAAAAAATAACTTCCACATTCCTTCGTGTGTGGCGCCGAAGAAGTATTGGAGGGTTTGTGGTCCTTCTGGATTGAACTCCCACATGCGGTGAGGCCTGCGCTGGCAGGGTAGGATTCAGCGAACTAACATCAATTGGATCACACTGACGAGATCTATATCTCTCTTGAGGAGGGTTCGGAGGCGACTTTGTAAGGTCCGCACTTCATCCACTAATCCCCAGTCTATCCCCTTGTTGACCCATGACGCGAGCCGTAACGGTGGGCCGGGACGGAAGGTGGGGGCAGCTACCCATTTAGCACTGCGGGGCTCTATAATATAAAACGACTCCCGCTG
This sequence comes from Triticum urartu, assembly GCF_056163025.1. NCBI lineage: Eukaryota > Viridiplantae > Streptophyta > Magnoliopsida > Poales > Poaceae > Triticum > Triticum urartu. The sequence continues at coordinate 164,663,791 of NC_141874.1, forward strand.
CCGGTAATTGGAAGGCTCGGAAAAAGAACCTTTTGGCCAGGGAGTGTTGGCGAGTTGGCTGATTGTAGCACCACCGCACTCCGCTTGTTCCCCATTGACTACCTTCGGCTTGCCACTAAAGGTTTTGAGCCATAAGCCAAAGTGTGGGAGATTCGAAGGAAGGCCGCACATGTAAAAATAAACCCCGAGACATGGAGGATAGAGTCCGGGGCAAGATCATGAAAATCTAGTCCGTAATAAAACATTATCCCTCGGACAAAGGGGTGAAGAGAAAACCATAACCCCCGGAGGAAGTGGGAGACGAATACCACCCTCTCGCCGGATCTGGGGGTCGGGATAATTTGTCCTTGAGCAAGAAGCCAGTGGTGGATCTCTGCGGTCAGATATCTGGCCGTCCAAAGCTTTGTGATATCCTCCTCTGTAACGGAGGAAGCCACCCATCGGCCTTGGGAGCTGGATCCGGACATGATGGGAAGGCTAAAAGCAATGAAGTCAAACCTTGGGTGCTGGAACTCAGGGTTGGGGAGGCTTAGGAGTGGTTTGGCATAAAAAGACGGCCCTTGGTTCCTTTTTATATACCTCTGGTATTGAACGTCTCCTCCTAAGCCTAAGAACCTGCCTATTCCTAAGGAATCTTTCTCGTGGGACGGTGTGGTTACCCACGCTCGTATTGATGAAAGTCCCGTAATAAGGGGACACAATCTCTGCTTTGACAAGGCGTGCCAATGATAATCGCGTCTCGAAATGTGGGGCAAAAAACAGTTCAAAATTTTGACCGGGCAGGCGTGACGTCACATTACTAAAGTTATCAGGAGATTGGACTCGTGTGTTATTATATTCTCTCTGTGGTTGTGTGCGGTGTGTGTTACAGGTCCGGACACGATCAATTTGTCTGGAGACTATTCGGGCGTTTGGAAGGAGGAACCCGCCTTGCAATGCCGAAGACAGCACTACGCGCCGGATACCTTGTCATTGAAGCTAGGTTCAGGGGCTACTAAGGGAGTCCTAGACTAAGGGGTCCTCGGGTGTCCGGCCTGTTATCTATGGGCCGGACTGATGGGCTGTGAGGATATGAAGACCGAAGACTGTACCCGTGTCCGGATGGGACTCTCCTTGGCGTGGAAGGCAAGCTTGGTGAACAATTATGAAGATTCCATCTTATGTAACCGACTCTATGTAACCCTAGATCCCTCTGGTGTCTATATAAACCGAAGGGTGTAGTTCGGAAAGGATATACTCAATACCGTAGTCATACAGGCTAGACTTCTAGAGTTTAGCCATTACGATCTCGTGGTAGATCAACTCTTATAAAACTCATATTCATCAATATCAATCAAGCAGGAAGTAGGGTATTACCTCCATAGAGAGGGCCCAAACCTGGGTAAACATCCTGTCCCCTGTCTCCTATTACCATCGAGTTTAGACGCACAGTTCAGGACCCCCTACCCGAGATCCGCCGGTTTTGACACCGACATTCGTCGCGCTAAACACCTCCTTCAAGGACCAAACAATTGGATCAAGAGTGTTTAGATTACATCCCGAAAACCCCCGTACTAGCTACGTGGAGGGCAGAAGCCGACGACTGGCCAACTCTCAAATTTCACACAACACGGTCGCACAGGAGGTGAAATTTTCTAAATAACAAACATTGTATTACATAACGACTTTGTTTCATCATACAAGGTAGAGACAACATGAATGCATTCATTCAAAAATAATGTCTTGCGCACATTGCGTTGCCACAATATGAGACCCCTCCAGGTCATCTTCAAAGTACCGCTCGGGCGTGCGGTGCTCCTTGCCCTCTGGCGGTCCCCCGGTCATAAGATTGATGGCGTCCATCTTCGCTCACCACACCTTGACGCGGGCAAAGGCCATGCGCGCGCCCTCGATGCAGACCGACCGCGTGACAACGTCCAGCCGAGGGTAGGCATTGACCAGCCGCTTCATGAGCTCGAAGTAGCTGCGGGCATAGCTTCGGCAGGCCACAACCGGATTATTAAATCCTTCATGGCCAGTTCGGCCACCCTGTGGAGCTCGACCAGCTGTTTTAGCTGATCGCTGAAGGGCACTGGATGTTCTGGCGCAAGATATTGCGACCAGAATAGCTTCTCCATAGAGCTCCCTTCTTCGGCTCGGAAGAACTCCGCAGCGTCAGACACACTGCATGGCAGATCCACAAATGCCCCTGGAGAACTCCGAATCCGGGTTAATAAGAGATACTTCTTCTTCTTCACATATTTGCTTTGCATACTAAATGCCTTACCCGCCGCGATTTTGTTGGCCTCCTGGATCTCCTGGAGGGCCCCCCGGGCCTCTTCCGCGCTTTGACGGGCCGTAGCGAGTTCGGTCTCTCGAGCCAAAACGTCACGCTCCAAGGATTCGCATTTCTTCACCGCGTCCTAGAGCTCTTGCTGGACCTCATCCAGCCGGTCCTCGTGCTTCTCACGAGCGGCTTTTTCCTTGGCAGATTTCTCCTCGGCCTGGGCCAGGGCCTGTTTAAGGACCTCGACCTTGGTCATCGCTCCTACACATATATGGCACTACAGTGAATATGCATTATTTATTCTTTCCGAATATACAGCCAGCCAGTACATACCTTACTGGTCTTCTAGCTGCTTCCTTGCTTGGCCGAGCTTCTCCTGGGCCCGCTCCAGTATCTGCTTTAGTCCAGAGACTTCGGCAGTGTGTGAGGTCGTGGCTAGCAGTGACACCTGCTTATTCATATAACACATATTTAGTTAGTTTCCTGCGAAAATAAATTGATCCTCTGTCCGGCTCTTCTTTCCGAACACCGGACAGTGTCTCAGGGGCTACTGTCTATATTGGGATTTTCTCTTTTGCGCCGCTTACCTCAAAACCTGTCAGCAGGCTGCTGCAAGCTTCGGTTAGTCCGCTCTTGATGGACTTAACCCTCTCAATCACCGTACCCATAAGGATACGGTGTTCATCCACAATGGAAGCATCTCGTAGCGCTTCCAGCAGATTATCTGGTGCCTCTGGTTGGACAGAGGTCACCGGCGGAATAGGCACACCCCCTTCTTTCAAAGGAGGTTGCTCGCCGGATTTTGGAGTCGTATAGGTCTTTGTACTTGTATTCGGCTGGGGACCGAACTGAGCAAAGCCCCCATCCTTAGTCGCCATGGGGGTCTGCTCCCCCATGTGTTCGGCAACCGAGGCTTCGCCCTCTGGCGCCACCCTGGCGGCGTCCTGAACCTCTCCCTAGCCGAGGAAGGTCCTTTGGGACAACACCTCATCGTCGCCCTTGGCCATGGGAGAGTGAGCGGCCGGCGGTGACTCGCTGGCCATCGCCTTCGAATCCAACGAACCTCTTGATGAGGAATGCAGGGAGCTGTCATGGGCCGGAATGCAATGGCATAAATTAACATATTATATTATGAAGCAAGAGAGGCCGGATGCATGGATATATGCGGGTTTTTAGTACTTACGACGCGGCCAGAGGCTTGTTTCGGGGGCGTCGCTTTGGGCTGCTGTCGACATCCCACGTGGAGTTATCCACAGGGGGGACCCTTCCCCCTCTTGGGCGCCTCCGCCTCCAGATTTGTGCAGGCCGCCCTCTTCTTCCTCCCCCCATCAGGGGAGAGGTGCTTTCTTCCTCCTCCTCGTCATCGTCTTCGACGGCGGTGGAGAGAGTCTTGTCTTCGGACGACATGTCCGAAACTCCCTTGCGGCGGAGGCCACTCCGGACCCCCTTGGCCTTCTTCTCCGGCGCCTTACAGGGCGCCGACACCCGCATCTTCGCTAGGAGCGGGATGACTGGTTCCTCGGGTAGCGAAGCCGAACAGTGAATCCGCTCCGCCCTTTCCGTCCATACCTGAAAAAAATGTTTAGATATCCTCCTTGAAACAAGCAAGTAGTGGATGTGCCTTGAGACGTGAAAGACATACCGCATTGGCATGATGGGTAATATCGTGCCCGTGGTCAAAGTCCATGGCTGGCGGCGTCTCGTTGCCTTTAAATAGCAACTTCCGGGCATCTTCGTGAGTGGTTCCGAAGAGCCTTTCCAAGGTTTGGTGCTTTTTTGGATCGAATTCCCATAAGGGGCAGGTTCGGCTTTGGCACGGGAGGATCTGGCGTACCAGCATCACCTGGATTACGTCGATGAGCTTGATGTCTTTATCCAGCATGCTTTGGATGCGTGTTTGCAGCGCTATCAGCTCGTCCGACGAAGACCAATTTGTGCCCTTCTCCATCCAGGAGGTGAGTTGCACTGGAGCTCCAGACTTGAATTCGGAAGCTACGACCCAAGTGGCGTCACGGGGCTCTGTGATATAGAACCATAGTTTCTGCCACTCCTTGATGGTCTCCACAAAAGTACCCTTGGGCCATGTGACATTGGGAAACTTGCTCACCATGGCGCCTCCGCACTCCACGGGTTAGCCATCCACCACCTTCGGCTCCACGTTGAAAATCTTGAGCCACAATCCGAGGTGGGGTTGGATGCGGAGGAAGGCCTCGCACACGACAATGAATGCCGAGATGTTGAGGAAAGAGTTAACCGACATGGGGATGAAAGGGTGAAGAGGAAACCCTAACACGTGGACAAAATGGGGGATGAAGACCACCCTCTCGTTGGGCTTCGGGGTGTGGACGATTTGTCCCTTGGTTCGAAGCCGGTGGGCAATTTCTTTCGCCAGATACCCGGCCTCCCGAAGCTTGGTGATATCCTTCTCCCTAACGGAGGAGGCCATCAACTTGCCTTGCCCTCCAGATCCAGACATGGTTGAGTGCTTCCTTGGGGTGGAAAGAATGAGGACTTGGGTGCTGGAGCTCGAGAATGGAAGGGTAGAGGAAGAGAGAGGGCGTGGGTGAAGAAAGGGGAATCCTTATCTCCTTATAAAGGCAGTGAATATCAAGCGCCTCCCCACTCGCCTTAAAACTCGCCCGTTCCCAAGGGATGTGTAAACGACACGGTTATATTACCCACGCCCGTATTGATGTGAATCCCGCAATAAGGGGACACGATCTCTGCTTCGACAAGACGTGCCTATTAAAACCGTGTCTCGAAACATGGAACGACAGACGAAAAATGGTTCGAAATGATGACCAAGCAGACGTGATGTCACATTACAAAAAGTTGTCAGCGGATTGGACTCATGTAATATTATATTCTCTGCGGTTGTGTGTGGTACTTGTGTTGCAGATCCGGACACGTTCATTGCGTCCGAAGACTATCTTGGAGTATTCGGAAAGGGGAACCTGCCTTGCAATGCCGAAGACAATCTACGCGTCGGACACCTCGTCATTGAAGCCTGGTTCAGGGGCTACTAAGGGAGTCCTGGACAAAGGGGTCCTCGGGCGTCTGACCTATTAGACATGGGCCAGACTGATGGGCTGTGAAGATAAGAAGACCGAAGACTTTACCCGTGTCCGGATGGGACTCTCCTTAGCGTGGAAGGCAAGCTTGGCATCCAAATATGAAGATTCCTTTCTCTGTAACCGACCTTATGTAACCCTAGATCCCTCCGGTGTCAATATAAACTGGAGGGCTAGGTCCGTAGACAGATATCCTCATAATCATAGTCAGACAGGCTAGAATTTTAGGGTTTAGCCATTACGTTCTCGTGGTAGATCAACTCTTGTAATACTCATATTCATCAAGATCAATCAAGCAGGAAGTAGGGTATTACCTCCATAGAGAGGGCCCGAACCTGGGTAAACATTGTGTCCCTTGTCTCCTATTACCATCGACCTTAGACGCACAGTTCGGGACCCCCTACCCAAGATACACCGGTTTTGACACCGACGGTGACATTTCTGTAGGATTTGTCCCTGTTCATGCTCAGGTACACAACGTCTAATAATACCATCTATTCCTTTATAAAGATGTGGGTCATCCCAAAAGTAATGTCTTAAATCATAGAAAAACTTTTTCTTTTGTTGGTATGTAAAGCTAGGTGGTAAATATTTAGCAACAATGTAATTAGCATAGTCAACATACCAAGGAGTACTATTGGCAACATTTATTGCAGCTAACTGCTCATCAAGAAAACTATCATCAATAGGAGGTGGGTCATCAAGCACATTTTCAAGCCTAGACAAATTATCAACTACGAGGTTCTCAGCTCCTTTTCTATCAATGATATGTAAATCAAATTCTTGTAACAAGAGAACCCAACGAATAAGTCTAGGTTTAGCATCTTTCTTTTCCATAAGATATTTAATAGCAGCATGGTCTGTGTGAACAGTTACTTTGGAATCAATAATATAAGGTCTAAATTTATCACAAGCAAACACCACTGTTAAGAATTCCTTTTCAGTAGTGGCATAATTTATTTTAGCATTGTCTAGAGTTTTACTAGCATAATGGATAACATTAAGTTTCTTATCAACTCTTTGTCCTAGAACAGCACCAACAGCATAATCACTAGCATCACACATAATTTCAAAAGGCAAGTTCCAATCAGGTGGTTGAACAATAGGTGCAGTAATTAAGGCTTTCTTGAGTGTTTCACAGGCTTCTAAATAATCATCATAAAAAACAAAAGAATATCCTTTTGCAAAAGACTAGTAAGAGGCCTAGAAATTTTAGAGAAGTCTTTAATAAATATCCTATAAAAACTAGCATGACCTAAGAAACTATGAATACCTTTGATGTCCTTAGGACATGGCATTTTCTCAATTGCATCAACCTTAGCTTGGTCCACTTCAATACCTCTTTCAGAAATTTTATGACACAAGACAATGCCTTCATTAACCATAAAGTGGCACTTATCCCAATTCAAGACAAGATTTGTTTGTTCACTTCTCTGCAAAACTCGCTCAAGGTTGCTTAAACAATCATCAAAATACTTCCCATAAACAGAAAAGTCATCCAAGAAAACCTCAAAAATCTTTTCACAAAAGTCAGAGAATATGGGTGTCATGCATCTTTGAAAGGTAGCAGGTGCATTACATAAACCAAAAGGCATACGTCTATAAGCACAGGTTCCAAATCGACAAGTAAAACTGGTCTTTTCTTGGTCGGTTATGTTTATAGCATAGAATTCTCTAAATTTCTTGGTCGGAACCTAGTAAAACATGTCGTCTATAGCATAGACTAGTAAAACAGGTTCCAAATCGATAAGGTAGCAGGAACAACAGTAATACCTCCTTTCTTAGGGACACAATGAACATGACTTACCCATCTACTATCAGCTATAGCATAGACTAGCGAACATGCCCGTGCGTTGCAACGGGGAAACAAATTTGTGCACACTCTTAGCTACCCGTCCGTGTTTCCTCGTCGTCATCCACTGATGAATATTCCAAGATGGTGAGACATAGCAAAAAGAATCTATGCGTTACCTATGGTAATTATTTTTGTGTAGATATAAGGAGGAGTGTGCGCAAAAAAATCAGTACCATCTCAAATAGTAAAAAATCTCAAAATTAAAATAAAAAATAAAAATATGGTCCAATGGATAAAAATGTTGAAGAAACAAACCATGCTTTATTAGTAGGTTGGCAAAAAGACTTGTGCCTTGAAATGGGAGAATATCCCACACCCTAACCCTGATAATAATGCCTCAAGACCTTCCCTCCGTGCGGCGCTCGCTTTAAACTGGTGTTGCCCAAGAGAGGAGTGCATCGGTGACAAGCGCCAACAGGATCACCAATGAAGATGTGGCAGCATGTCACGCACAACATATATCTTATACATGTCCTCCAAAGGATGATGGCGTAACGCCCGCCCATCTGCTGCTACCGCCGCAGCCTACCCACACATCTTTCTCCTGCTAGAACGAACATCGAGCAGAGGGAAGATGTGGCAAAAATATATTGTCATCTCAACGGTCGACCGATCTTGTACAAATGCAGCAAAAATAGAGTAGCATCAATGCATCATGGGGGTATTTACTCTCCTTTCATGAATCCATATAAATATAAGCCGATAAAAAAATTACGTGTCATATTTCGCAAGGAAATAGTAGATGGTAGATCATATATACACTTATTTTAAATGTGCGAATATATTAGTATTAGTGGCCGATACACTTATACAACATTTCATTTGCAATTTAGACCTTATGTAGTACTGCCTTCATATCAATATATAAAATGATTTTTGTTCTAGATTTAGATTAAAAAGTTGTTTTATATTTTATTACACATGTAGTATATGGGGCATGAGTTGGCAATCAGTCCATTCTTTTAGTATGCATAACACAAATGCCCGAGCGCTTGCAACGGAAGACATCATTATACGTCTCATGCCTCACTAATTTTCAGTCCGCCACACACCCGTGCTTTACAGCAGGATAAAAATTACCCGCACTCCTATGATATTTGTAAAAAAAGCAATGCATTGCAACAGGATAAAAATTCACGGCACTCCATATGGCCAAGTGATCTCATTTTAAACATCTCAATAGGTCATTGACATTTTTCTTATGGGCTCCATATAATTCCGTTTAATTAGAGAGTTTTCCTTACTTGTTTCTCTGACTGAAATTGGTGTATGACTTCCTCTTTTCCACTCGACATCCATGGGGTGTACCTTTCCAATCCCCATGTCGACTATTAAAAGATTTAACTTGCCACTGTATTCGCATCAATACATTAACCTATTATATATAAGAAGTCATTGTTGGTTAAAAAGAGAACAATAGACAAAACATCTCCCAAAAACCAAGTCATTTATCTGGTGAAACATATATGAAAATTTACAATGTGATTTTTTTTGCGGTGAAAAAACCAGATAAAAGAAATATATGATAGAACATAATAACACCTAGAGAAAAACATTAGGAACATCATTTGGCAGACCTTTATTATAGAAAATAATCATCATTAGATGGTCTACTCGCAAAAGAAAAATATTAGATGACCAAAACTGTATACAAGCACTATAAGTATGTAACAAAATATTAGATGTGTCCACGTAATAGCGTACTATTCACGTCCAGAATGCATACGTGTGTTTTGTGCCAGGCTGAGGCCCCTGGTCGCATTTTCCTGGCTTGAGATTTCTTTCCTCCCCTTACCAATTCATTTCCTTTCTTATTCTTTGTCTCTTTCTTGCCTTATTTATTTCCTTCCTTTCTTTATTTGCCTCAATTTCTTTCCTTCACTTTCTTTTGTCTCCATTACTTTCCTTAATTTTTTGTCTCCATTCCTTTCTTGCCTTAATTATTCCACGTCTTCATTTTTTCTCTGTCTCGGTCCTTTATTTCCTCTTTGATTATTTTTAATTCCTGGACGGCTACTTAATACCAAGAAACTAAAAAACATATATAAATGGAAAGAATTCTATTTCAGGGGGTGACGTGGGATTTAGTCTAACAATGGAGTTTGTGCAGCACTGACAGGCCGGCCCATAGTCCCCATCCAACCATTCAATACATATACACTTTATCTTTTTTTAAGAAGGCAAGAGATCCTTGATTGGTTGGCTAGTGCGTATCCTTTCGGCAGGATGGTCTTGAGGTCGATCCCCCATGGGAACAAATTTTTGTAGTGACAATTTCTTAACGTCGGACGGCGTACGGAAGAATCTGACGGATGATGGAAAATAAACGAGGTACGAAAGAAATAGAAGGACTAAAAAAGTGGAGAAACAATCCTCCTTTTAATATTTGATAAAGATTATACCTGCTTCCAGAAGTTTTAAGATTTTCGTTCTTACCACCTCTTTCATCTTCGGACTTAACCGACGTTGGTGATCAACAACTGGTTTAGCATCAAGTTCCATATTAATTTTGTGCTGACATAGAGTAGGACTAATGCCCTTTAAATCATCAACAGTATATCCAATAGCAGCTCGGTGCTTCCTTAGAACTTTCAATAATCTTTCTGCTTCATTTTCTAAAAGGTTAGCACTAATAATAACAGGATATATCTTCTTTTCACCAAGATAAGCATATTTCAAAGTGTCTGGCAATTGTTTTAATTCAAACACAGGATCACCTTTAGGTGGAGGAGGACCTCCCAGAGTTTCAATAGGAAAATTGTGCTTAAGAAGAGGATGTTGTTCAAAGAAACTCTTATCTATTTCATTTCTTTCATGCATATGTAAATCATTCTCATGCTCTAGCAAGTATTGTTCTAAAGGATCAGTAGGTGGCACAACAATAGAAGCAAGACCAATTAAGTCTTCCTTACTAGGCAATTCTTTTTCATGATGATTTCTACTAAACTTGAAAAATAAAACTCATGAGACTCATCACCAAAGCTAACACTCATAGTTTGTTTCTTGCAATCTATCTTAGCATTAAATGTGTTCAAGAAAGTTCTACCAAAGATAATGGGACAGAATTCATCTTGCGGGGTACCAAGAACAAGAAAATTAGTAGGATATTTTATTTTCCCACACAAGACTTCAACATCTCTAATAATCCCACAAGGTGATCTGGTGTCTCTATTAGCAAGCTTAATAGTAACATCAATGTATTCTAACTCAGCAGGTGCTATGTCCTTTATAATTTCTTGATATATAGTGTAAGGAATAGCACTCACACTAGCACTCATATCTCATAAACCATGATAACAGTGATCTCCTATTTTAACTGAAATAACAGGCATGCCAACAACATGTCTATGTTTATCTTTTCCCTCGGGTTTAGTAATTCTAGCAGCTTCCTCACAGAAGTAAATAACATGCCCATCCATATCTTCTTCCAAGATATCTTTAACCATGGCAATGCTAGGTTCTACTTTAATTTGTTCATCAGGTTTAGGTGTTCTAACATAGCTTTTGTTAACCATAGTTGCAACTTTAGCATGTTCCTTTATCCTAACAAGAAGAGGTGGTTTCTCTATATAAGCAGAAGGAACAACTGGACCAATATTATGAAATATAGTTTCTTCTTTAATTGGTACCGGTTCTTTAACTTCTTCTTTAATAAGTGGGTGATATTTAAACCACTTCTCTTTAGGGAGTTCAACATGTGTAGCAAATGATTCACAAAAGGAGGCTACTATCTCAGAGTCAAGTCCATATTTAGTGCTAAACTTTTGAAAAGCAACGGTGTCCATAAAAGATTTAACACAATCATACATAAGTTTAATACCTGTCACATTACCTTCATCGAGTTCCCAATCTTCAGAGTTGCGTTTAATTCTTTCCAAAAGATCCCACCATAATTCAATAGTTTTCTTCATAAATGAACCAACACAAGAAGTATCAAGCATGGTTTGATCATTACGAGAAAGCCGAGCATAAAAATTCTGAAGAATAATTTCTCTTGAGAGCTCATGGTTGGGGCATGAATATAACATTGACTTAAGCCTCCCCCAAGCTAGAGCAATACTTTCTTCTTCACGAGGCCAAAAATTATATATATAATTCTGATCACGATGAACTAGATGCATAGGATAAATTTTTTGGTGGAACTCCAATTTCAAACGATTCCAATTCCATGATCCAATATCATCGCATAGCCTATACCATGCCAATGCTTTTCCCTTCAAATATAAAGGGAAAACCTTTCTCATAACTTCATCTCCGGGTAAAACTGCAAGCTTAAACAATCCACAGATTTGTTCCACATATATCAAGTGCATATCAGGATGTTCAGTTCCATCTCCTGCATAAGGATTAGCTAGCAATTGTTCTATCATACCCAAAGGAATTTCATATTCAATACTTTCAGTAGGTGCAGTAAGTTGAGTACTAGCTAATTGTGGTTCCGGACGAGGTGAAGATACACCGAACAGACCCCTCAAAGAATTGTTTTCCATAGTAACAAGTGACAGTAAATTTCAGCACACTATATAAATGTTTCCTTACCAAATTCCACTTACCAAAGGCGCTTCACACCTCGGCAATGGCGCCAGAAAATAGCCTTGATGACCCACAAGTATAGGGGATCAATTTTAGCTCTTTTCGATAAGTAAGAGTGTCGAACCCAACGAGGATCGGAAGGAAATGACAAGTAGTTTTTAGTAAGGTAATGTCTGCAAGTGCTGAGATTGTAAGTACCGAGTAGTTTGATAGCAAGATAATTTGTAACGAGCAAGTAATGATAATAGTGAAAAGTATGCAGCAAGGTAGCCCAATCCTTTTGAGGAAAAGTACATGCCAAAATGGTCTCTTATAATAAGCAAAGCGTTCTTGAGGGTACATGGGAATTTCATATACTCACTTTCATCATGTTGGTTTGATTTGTGTTCGCTACTTTGATAATTTGATATGTGGGTGGACCGGTGCTTAGGTGTTGTTCTTACTTGAACAAACCTCCTACTTATGATTAACCCTCCCACAAGCATCCACAACTACGAGAAAAAGTATTAAGAATAAATTCTAACCATAGCATTAAACTCTAGGATCCAATCGGTCCCTTACGGAATAGTGCATAAACTGGGGTTTAAGTTTGTGTCGCTCTCGCAACCCACCATCTTTTTACTACTCCACAATGCATTCCCTTAGGCCCAAGAATCATGAAGTGTCATGTAGTCGACGTTCACATGACACCACTAAGGGAATCACAACATACATACTATCAAAATATCAAACACATATCAAATTCACATGATTTCTCCCGTGACCTCAAGAACAGAAGTAACTACTCACAAATAATAATCATGCTCAAGATCAAAGGGGTATTAAATAGCATATTGGATCTGAATATATAATCTTCCACCAAATAAACCATATAGTAATCAACTACAAGATGTAATCAACACTACTAGTCACCCCCTAGCAACAATCTATAGTTCCGGTAATAAGATTGCATACAAGAGATGAACTAGGGTTTGAGATGACATGGTGCTGGTGAAGATGGTGATGGAGATTGCCCTCCCCAAGATGGGAGACTTGTTGGTGATGATGATGGCGATGATTTCCCCCTCTGGGAGGGAAGTTCCCCGGCAGAATCGCTCCGTCGGAGGGCAAAAGTTCTCCTGCCCAAGTTCCGCCTTGACGCGACGGCGCTTCATCCCGAAAGCCCTCTCCTTATTTTTTCTAGGTCAAAACCACTTATATACCAGAAGATGGGCACCGGAGGTGGGCCGAGGACACTGAGGGAGTCCTGGATTACGGGGTCCTCGCGCGTCCGGGCTATGTGACGTGGGCCGGACTGATGGGCCGTGAAGATACAAGACGGAAGACTTTCCCCCGTGTCTGGATGGGACTCTCCTTGGTGTGGAAGGCAAGCTTGGCGTGCGGATATGAAGATTCCTTTCACTATAAACCGACTCTGTACAACCCTAGCCCTCTCCCGTGTCTATATAAACTGGAGGGTTTAGTCCGTAGAGACAATCATAAGCATACATGCTAGACATCCAGGGTTTAGCCATTACGATCTCGTGGTAGATCAACTCTTGTAACCCCTATACTCATTAAATTCATTCAAGAAGGACGTAGGGTATTACCTCCATCAAGAGGGCTCGAACGTGGGTAAACACCGTGTCCCTGTCTCCTGTTACATTCGATCCTTAGACGCACAGTTTGGGACCCCCTACCCGAGATCTGCCAGTTTTGACACCGACATTGGTGCTTTCATTGAGAGTTCCTCTGTGACGTCGACAGAAGGATCGATGGCTCACCTTGTCATCAAGGACAGTATCACTTCCAGAGGAGCCCTAGTTTCAGGGTAAACCCTCCGGCTTGGGTGCTCGTTCGGCCATTAAGCCAAAGGCAACCCCCCAAGTCGCCGAAAACTCTCTCCGTATCAGCCCCGAATACTCCAATAAGATGGATATGGCAGATCTATCGTCTTTGAACGAGCTGCTAGATCGCATCGCCGCCCGGGGGTCTCAATTGACTATGATTGGATCAGGCTTTAACCCGATCATAGAGAAATTAAATCTCCACCGATCAACCATCAGGTAGCGGTTGTGGAGGAACAAGCCATCGACAACTCTTCTTCGACGTTGAGAACAAACCATGTTTGGATTTCTGAACCCAGAGATCCGGATACCCATCCTCGAGAGGACACTCCCTGTCCTTGAAACTCAAAATCGGACGTTAAGGCTGAGAATTCACCGAACACTCCGGAGCCTAGGCTGGTAACCTCGGAAATTCTTCAAACTTCGGATTCCACAGTGGGCTAGGGTACGAATTTAAGCCCGCCCACCCACCACAAGCAATATTCTCCAAGCAATTTCGGCCCTCCAGACATATGCGACCTAATGTACGTACGGCAGCAGCCCCGGGAGACAGTCCATAACTTTCGGGCCAGATTCCTCCTTGTTAAAAACAATATAAAAGACTGCTGCGACAACGACGCAATTTCAGAATTTCGCAACAATTGTACGGATGAGGGAATCCTTAATGCCGTCAATCACCGTCGCGTACTACACGTTGCAGATTTGACACACAGAGTACAGAAGTACTGCGCAATGGAAAGCTCATGGAAATCTCAGATAGCCCGCTAGGAACCACGGGCCTTTAATCCATCTCCCGGACAGGCAAAAAGGATGCACCCTCGTGGGCACCTGATAATCATCTCGTGGACAAGAAAATTAAGCCCTTTACGAGACATAGAACTATCCTCAAGGAACGGCTCGATAGGCCATGTCAAATACACATGACACTGAATACCAAACCAACGCCACAGCCTACGGGCATGTTGGATACTCCGGCAAGTGGCAAAGAGCGGTGAGGCTATCCTCACCAACACTACCCCAGAGAAGTACTCTTCGGAGGATGACGATCCTGAAGTATTCACAGTCTTCGAGACCTTCTCATAAAATAATCGGCACAAACGGGTGCTCCACGACCTTCCCGAAGTCTGCCAAGTAGCAGCAATAAACCCTTGGAACGATACATCGATTACTTTCAATGCCGATGACGAACCAAGATCCCGCTCAGTCCGGGCACCAGCTGCTCTGGTCCTAAACCCAATCGTGGACGACTTTCGGCTCACTAAAGTGCTAATGGATGGTGGTAGTGGACTAAACCTCATCTATGAGGACACACTCAATAAAATGCAAATGGACAGGAGTCGCAGTGAGCAGAGTAATACAAATTTTCAAGGCATTATACCCAGTCGATAAGCAAGATGATCGGGGAAAATCAAACTTGACGTGGTATTCGGCACGTCGGAGAACTATAGGTCCGAAGAGTTACTCTTCCATGTGGCACCTTTCAACAGCGGGTATCATGCCCTGCTGGGGCGAGACGCATTCACACGCTTTCAAGCTATACCCCATTACGGGTACATGAAGCTCAAGATTCCCGGGCCCAACGGGGTTATCACTATCACCAGTGATCCGGACATAGCTATACCCCAAGTCAACTTCCTTCAAACCAGCAGACGAAATAGTCAAATTCCAAGTTCACCTAACGGACCCCAAGAAGAGAGCTTCCATTGGGGCACAGCTGGACCCGACGGTCGATGCCACATTACGCGCGTTCCTACGCGAGAACTGGGACATCTTCGCCAGGCACCCTTCTGATATGCCAGGAATCCCTCGCAGACTGGCCGAACATAGTCTCAATATGCTGAAGGGATACAAGCCAGTCAAGCAAACGCTGCGGTGATTTTTCGAACCCAAATGACAGGCTATGGGGGAGGATCTAGCCAAGTTACTCAAAGCCGGGTTTATCAGAGAGATCAAACATCTGGACTGGCTAGCGAACCTGGTCATGGTACCGAAGAAGGATAAATCCTGGCGCTTGTGTGTTGACTTCAAAGACCTCAATAAGGCCTGCCCCAAGGACCCCTTCCCACTACCTCGCATCGACCAGATTATTGATGCAACCGCGGGACACAATTTACTGTGTTTCCTCGACGCATACTCCGGATACCATCAAATTAAGATGAGGGAATCCGACCAGGCCGCAACGGCATTCATTACCCTGTATGGGCCTTTCTGCTTCAACACCATGCCTTTCGGGCTCAAGAATGTCGGAGCCACTTACCAACGCATGATTTAAACGTGCCTGGAAAAGCAAACCGGCAAGACTATGGAGGCATATGTATATGACGTAGTCATCAAAACCAAGCATGGTGAATCATTGGTGGACGACTTACGCCTTACATTCGACAACCTCCGAACATATGACATAAGGCTCAATCCGGAAAGTGCGTTTTTGGCGTTCCCGCCGGCAAACTGCTCGGGTTTATTGTCTCCAATAGAGGAATTGAAGCAAACCCAGCCAAAATCAGAGCCCTGTCACAATTGGCAACACCAACCAACCTCAAGCAGGTCCAAAAACTAGCCAGGTCTGTGGCAGCTTTTAGCCGTTTTATCTCCAGATTAGGAGAAAAGGCATTGCCATTGTATCGCCTACTCCGACACACCGACCACTTCACGTGGACGGACGCTGCAACAGCCGGTCTGGAGGAAATAAAAACTTTACTAGCAGGCAACCCCATCCTCGCCGCACCAAACGTCGGCGAACCAATGTTGCTCTACATATCTGCAACTCACCAGGTGCTGAGTGCGGTGCTCGTCGTCGAACGAGAAGAGGAGGGGCATATATTCCCACTCCAAAAACCAGTATACTACGTATCGACGGTCCTCACACCATGCAAACCCCAATACCCTCATTATCAGAAGATAGCATATGCGGTCTTTATGGCATCCCGCAAGCTGCGACACTACTTTCAAGAGTGCTCGATCACGGTGGCTTCAGAAGTACCACTCAATGATATTATAAACAACTGGGACACCACCGGCCGGATTGCCAAATGGGCCATTGAGCTCCTACCATTTGAAATAACGTAGAATCCATGCCGAGCCATTAAATCTCAGGTGTTGGCTGACTTCTTCGCCGAATGGACAGAGGCCGGACTCCCTAAAGAGTACAACACATATTCCAACTGGGTGATGCACTTCGATGGCTCTAAAATGCTAGCCGGACTTGGGGCTGGTGTTGTCTTGACATCCCCCACAGGAGACATGGTCTGTTATGTGCTCCAAATACTATATATAGACTCTAACAATGCAGCCGAATACGAGGCCCTATTACATGGTCTCCGAATGGCTGTCTCCATGGGCATACAACGCCTTGAGGTGCGCGGGGATTCAAACCTCGCAAATCCCAAATAAACGGAGAATTCAGTGCAAAATATCCGAACATGGCGGCTTACCGCAACACCGTACTCAAAATATCAGCTCGGTCCGAGGGGTCGAGTTTCATCACGTGGCTCTAGAGAGTAATCAAGCCGCGGACATCCTTGCTCGCATGGGCGCTAAACGCGACCCCGTCCCACCTAACACCTTTGTGGAAAGGCTCTTCAAGCCATCCATGGTGTGGCAGGACGAGAGCGGCAACACTGCTCCGGAGCCGATCATACCCCCAAATTCCGAACATAGTCCCGATATCATCGAGGGCTCAGGCACCGAAATAACACCATCATCCCACGAAATCATGGCTGTAATTGCCCCGTGGACCGAGCCTTTCCTTGCCTACCTTACTAGGAATGAGCTCCCTGGGGATCAGACTGAGGCCCGTCGCATCATTCGACGCTCAAAGGCCTACAAAGTTCATGAAGGAGAACTGTACAAGAAAAGTACTACCGGAGTCCTTCAACGATGTATCTTTGAAGAAGAGGGACGACAGCTCTTGGCCGAAATACACGCTGGTCTTGGTGGCCATCACGCTGCGGCTCGGGCCCTTCTAAGTAAGGCCTTCCGTACGGGTTTCTTTTGGCCCACAGCCCGCGCAGATGCACAGGACCTCATACAACGCTGTGTTGGATGCCAGCTTTTTGCTAATCAAAGCCATATGCCGCCTACTGCCCTTCGGACAATCCCCATCACTTGGCCCTTTGCGGTCTGGGGGCTCGATATGGTCGGACCTCTTAAAGGGGGAAGTCATAAGAATAATACTTATTGGTTATGGTCGATAAGTTCACTAAGTGGATAGAAGCCAAGCCAGTTAAAACAACTGAAGCCGGACCGGTGATAGACTTTATATCCGGTGTAGTACACCATTACGGTGTCCTGCACAGTATTATTACTCACAATGGCTCTAAGTTTATAGCCGATGAGGTGAAAACTTGGTGCGCCAATTTGGGCATCAAGCTCGATTACGCCTTCGTATATCACCCTTAGAGAAATGGTCAGGTCGAGCGAGCTAACGGCATGATAATGAGTGGCATCAAACCCAGACTAGTGCGATCTCTGCAAGAATCAGACAAGCACTGGGTCGAGGAACTCAATTCCATACACTGTGGGTTGCGGACCACGCCCAATCGCATGACTGGATATACACCTTTTTTCATGGTGTACGGTGCGGAGGCGGGCTTGCCTTGCGACATTATTCACGACTCACCTCGAGTGCACATGTACGAAGAGAGAGAAGCCGAGCTCGATCGGTAGGACTACTTGGATGGCCTAGAGGAGGAGCACGATGTCGCGAAGGCCCGTTCCGCATTCTATCAACAACAGGCTCAGTTATATCAAAGCAGAGAAGTACAGGCAAAGACTTACAATGTTGGTGAACTCGTTCTACGCCTACCAGAAAAGAAAAAGGACAAGCTCAAGCCCAAATGGGAGGGTCCCTTCATTATATATGAAGTTCTCACTGGAGGAGGCTATCGCCTTCGCAATGCTTCGGACAATCGCTTGGAGCCAAACCCATGGAACGCGGCACGACTCCGAAGATTCTACACCTAAGTCCACACATATCCCCTTTTTTTCTCGTTCCTTCTTTTCTCTCTTTCACTATTTTCTTTTTTCTCATTTCTATACGACTTCTAGCTCGTGTTCGGATAAACCGCACACCTGAGGCGTATACATCCTTAATGTACATACCCCACAATACCTGGGGGCTTCTTTTCACAAGAAGCTTATTATTATTTTTTGAGCATCAAGCTCACCGTATATATGTGTCATCTACTCATATATGTCTTTTCTTCGCCATTATATGCACCTTTATGACTTAAGTTTTTGCCAAGCCGGGTTTCTTGGCTCCTGTTCTTATGCCCTATGTTCCCGCTTGTTCGGCTAGGGCATAAAGGGAGCACCTCTGCGATTGTTACAGCCGGGTTATCCGGACATGTACCTCGGACGAGTGAAGCCGAAAGCTAGCGTTCTTAAGGGAATGATTGGTCGGTGAACAAAAGACGAACTGTCCTTGTTGCAATACAAAACCCCCAGACTATCACGCGTATTGTGATTTTTTTAGCATAGCTTCGGTATGCACAAAAAACCGCATACTGGCCAAGGGAGAGGAACCCTTAACGGAACTATTCTCTCTGGAAGATGTTTCTTACAATCAAATGTAATATAACATAACTCCCCAAATACAACTTGTCTGTTCAAGCAACTATGATCGGACTGCCTGGTTCTGAACATACTTTGGTGTTTAGCTATGGTATAGTATTTGGAAACACTCCAGACCTAGGGTTTTTGGAGGTCAGAGCAGAAACTCCGCCATGACAATCGTTTTACAAATTCGGGTGGAGACAAGTTCTTCGATAAAAGTACATTGCTACTTGGACTCAAAACTTCTTCTTCCTCAAGACCCTCTAATAGGTTGTCTAGTATACAATACTATTGTGAAAACTTGGCGGCCACCTTCACTTGATCGTACACCAGGCTGACCGGAATTTCCTGTCCATCGGATCCTCGAGGTCCGACCCGCAACATATGATTTGGATCAAGTCCGGTGTACCGTGTTTTTACCATGGCCCAGGCTTCCCGAGCACCTTCTCGGCATGCCGATATCTTCCATAGCCCAAAACAGTTTCGAGCTCCCTTGAATAATTTCATGAGTTCCTCCATACTTCCTAGAGGAGAATCGGATGGCCATAAAGCCTTAGCGATGTTTCTCATTGCCTTCTACGCTCGCTCATGCACCTTGGACAACTCTTGTAGCAGGTCGCCTTGAAATCTAGACACCTCTTCTTCGGGCCTCCCAGTCAACACACCTACAGAAATAAAATTGTTAGGATTCACATCAGCGAACTGTACAACGATAAGTTAAAAGGCATACTGAATATGCCACTTCTCACCTTTTTGTTCTCCTTCAAGGCGTCCGCCAGTTGGGTTCGCACGTCTTTCAGTCCTTCGCCGAGCTGAATGTTGGCATCCTGCATCTTGTTCTTCTCGTCCCTGGTACGTGTCAGTACACGTTGACCAGTGGCCTCCTGCCTTTCGCATGTTCTTCATCCGCCAGCGCGGCCTTTAGTTTCTCTTCCAGCTAATCCAACGATCCTGCCATCGTAAAATGCAACAGTGCTTATTCACATAAACATGACTGGCACATGATTATATTTTCCAGATAGAAGGGGACATTACCAGTTGGTGCCTCCTTGGACTTCTCCAGTTTGGCGATAACAGAAGTCAGCTGGGTCCGATACTATTCCAGCTCTCGAGATATCATGTTGTTCTTCTCCATGAGTACCTGATTATACATCAATCCTTAAAATCAGTTGCTTCAACTGTTTTCAAGTCTCGGGGGCTACTGGTATATGCCTATTAAATCTACACAAAATGATCTTACCCGCATATCCTTTGAAAGATGGTAAGTGGCTCCAGCAAGCCCATCCGAGAAGCTCAGATGTATGCATCCGCCGAGCTGAAGGCATTGAATGCCTCTTCAGTAAAGTTAGGGTCGCGCATAGCTGCCCTCCGGCGGCGATGGTTCATTGCACTCTCCACTTTGGAGTTGGTGACGAATACATTATTCGAATCATCGGAGAGAGAACTGATACGTCTGCAACGTATCTATAATTTTTGATTGCTCCATGCTATTATATTATCTGTTTTGCATGTTTAATGGGCTTTAATATGCTATTTTATATTATTTTTGGGACTAACCTATTAACCGGAGGCCCGGTGACAGTTTCTGTTTTTTTGCCTATTTTAGAGTTTTGCAGAAAAGGAATACTAAACGGAGTCCAAACGGAATGAAACCTTCGCGATGATCTTTCTTGGACCGAAAGCAATCCAAAAGACTTGGAGTTGAAGTCTGGAACTCCACGAGGCAGCCACGAGGCTGGAGGGCACACCCAGGGGGGTAGGCGCGCCCCCCACCCTCGTGGGCCCCTCGTAGATCCACCGACATACTTCTTTCGCCTATATATACTCTTATACCCAAGAAACATCGCAGAGAGCGACAAAACCACTTTTCCACCGCCGCAACCTTCTGTACCCGTGAGATCCCATCTTGGGGCTTTTTTCGGTGATCTGTCGGAGGGGGAATCGATCACGGAGGGCTTCTACATCAACACCATTGCCTCTCCGATGAAGCGTGAGTAGTTCACCACAGACCTTCGGGTCCATAGTTATTAGCTAGATGGCTTCTTTTCTCTCTCTTTGACTCTCAATAGAAAGTTCTCCTCGATGCTCTTGGAGATCTATTTGATGTAATACTCTTTTGCGGTGTGTTTGGTGAGATCCGATGAATTGTGGGTTTATGATCAAGATTATTTATGAATATTATTTGGTTCTTCTCTGAATTCTTATATGCATGATTTGATATCTTTGCAAGTCTCTACGAATTATCGGTTTAGTTTGGCCTACTAGATTGATCTTTCTTGCAATGGGAGAAGTGCTTAGCTTTGGGTTCAATCTTGTGGTGTCTTTTCCCAGTGACAGTAGGGGCAGCAAGGCACGTATTGTATTGTTGCCATCCAGGATGAAAAGATGGGGTTTATATCATATTTCTTGAGTTTATCCCTCTACATCATGTCATCTTGCTTAATGTGTTACTCTATTCTTATGAACTTAATACTCTAGATGCATGCTAGATAGCGGTCGATGTGTGGAGTAATAGTAGTAGATGCAGAATCGTTTCGATCTACTTGACACGGATGTGATGCCTATATTCATGATCATTGCCTTAGATATCTTCATAAGTATGCGCTTTTCTATCAATTGCTCGACAGCAATTTGTTCACCCACCGTAACACATGCTATCTTGAGAGAAGCCACGTTAGTGAAACCTATGGCCCCCGGGTCTCTTTTTTATTATATTGCATATCTTTTATTTACATCACATCTCATTTACTATTTTGCAATCCTTACTTCCAATCTATTACCAAAAATATTTACTTTACTATCTTTATTAGAATCTCACTTCTATGAGTGACCGTGAAGGGATTGACAACCCCTTTATCGCGTTGGTTGCAAGGTTCTTGATTGTTTATGCAGGTACTAGGTGACTTGTGTGTTGTCTCCTACTGGATTGATACCTTGGTTCTCAAAACTGAGGGAAATACTTACGCTACTTTGCTGCATCACCCTTTCCTCTTCAAGGGAAAACCAACGCATGCTCAAGAGGTAGCAAGAAGGATTTCTGGCGCCGTTGCCGGGGAGATCTACGCCAAGCCAAGACATACCAAGTACCCATCATAAACTCCCATCTCTCGCATTACATTATTTTCCATTCACCTCTCGTTTTCCTCTCCCCCACTTCTAAAACGATTTTTGAAAAGATTTTCCTTTTCCTTCGCCCTTCTTCCGTTCGTCCTTCTGTTTGCTCATGTTACCATGTGCCTTATATTAGCTTGCATCTTCGCTTGCTAAATATCTATTGTTATGGATCCTCATCCTCTTGCTAATATTTTTAAAAGATCCAATTATGATGAACCAATTGCTAGTGAGTTGAGTGCACTAGGTTATCTTTATGTGGTTTTGCTTGAAATTCGTGAATCTGAAAATTGGGATGAAGTGTTGAAAGAAGAAAATTATAAAGTGATCCACAATAGCTCCTTGAATGAAAAGAATGATTGCAATGATGTTATAAATTCTATTAATGTCAATTGTGTTAATGATATGCAAAACCCTAAGCTTGGGGATGCTAGTTTTGATATGTCCACTACTTGTTGCAATAATCATGATTGGGGTTCCTCTTCTTATGATCTTGAAAATTTATTTAACCCCCATGATGAATATGAGATTGATAATAGTGTTTGAAATAATATTGAAAGTGGGCTTGGAAGAGTGTCAACTTTAGATCCCACATATTTGGAGAATGTTCAATCTTATGAATTTTTTGATAAAAGTGGGTTTGGAGAGGTCATGACTTTAGTTAATGTTAATCCCACTATTTTGGAAGAGTGTCAACTTCGCATGCATGTGGATCGTGTTGAGAATATGTTGTGTGATAGTTATATTGTTGAATTTTCTTATGACCCTACATGTAATTATTATGAGAGAGGAAAATATGGTTGTAGAAATTTTCGGGATATTAAATTACCTCTCTTCATGTTGAAATTGCTATCGTTTCCTTCTTCTTCCTTGCATATGCTAGTTTTTGCTTGCCTTGATAATTTGTTTGCTTATAAATGCCTTTGCATAGGAAGTATGTTAGACTTAAGTGTGTTTGTCACATGTTTTATGATGCTCTCTTTGTGCTTCAATTCTTGCCTTTCATATGAGCATCATTAAAATCTCAATGCCTAGCTAGGAGCGTTAAACGATAGCGCTTGTTGGGAGGCAACCCAATTTTATTTTTGTTCTTTGATTTTTGCTCCTGTTTAGTAATAAATAATTCATCTAGCTTCTGTTATGATTGTGTTTTTATGTTTTAATTAGTGTTTGTGCCAAGTAAATCCTTTAGGATCCTCTTGGGTGATTGTTGTTTGATCTTGCTGATAAAAACAGAAAGTATGAGCTCACGGAAATAATTATCATTTTTTATCGGAGAGTGATAAAATACCAATTCCAACTGAAGTAGATCAATATACTTTTTATACTGGTCTTCATACAGAATTTTTGGAGTTACAGAAGTATTTAAAATCTCCAGATTGCTACAGACTGTTCTATTTTTGACAGATTCTGTTTTTTCGTGTGTTGTTTGCTTATTTTGATGAATCTATGAGTAGTATCGGGGGGTATGAACCATAGGGAAGTTGGAATACAGTAGGTTTAACACCAATATAAATAAAGAATTATTTCATTACAGTACCTTAAAGTGGTGATTTATTTTCTTATACTAACGGAGCTCATGAGATTTTTTGTTGAAGTTTTGTGTTGTGAAGTTTTAAAGTTTTTGGGTAAAGATTTGATGGATTTTGGAATAAGTACAACCAAAAGCCTAAGCTTGGGGATGCCCCAGAAGGCATCCCCTATTTTGTCTTTGTCTATCAGTAACTTTACTTGAGTCTATATTTTTGTTCAGCACATGTGTTTCGCTTGGAGCATCTTGTATGATTCGAGTCTTTGCTTTTTAGTTTACCACAGTCATCCTTGCTGTACACACCTTTTGGGAGAGACACGCATGAATCGAAATTTATGAGAATACTCTATGTGCTTCACTTATATCTTTTGAGCTAGACAATTTTGCTCTAGTGCTTCACTTATATCTTTTTAGAGCACGGCGGTGATTTTATTTTGTAGAAATTATTGATCTCTCATGCTTCACTTATATTATTTTGAGTCTTTTAGAACAGCATGGTAATTTTCTTTGGCTATAAAATTAGTCCTAGTATGATGGGCATCCAAGATGGGTATAATAAAAACTTTCATATAAAGTGCATTGAATACTATGAGAAGTTTGATTCCTTATGAAAGGTTTTGAGATATGAAGATGGTGATATTAGAGTCATGCTAGTTGAGTAGTAGTGAATTTGAGATATACTTGTGTTAAAGTTTGTGATTACCGTAGCATGCACTTATGGTGAACCCTTATGTGATGAAGTTGGAGCATGATTTTTTTTATTGTCTTCCATATGAGTGGCGGTCGGGGACGAGCGATGGTCTTTCCCTACCAATCTATCCCCCTAGGAGCATGCGTGTAGTACTTCGTTTCGATAAATAATAGGTTTTTGCAAAAAGTATGTGAGTTCTTTATGACTAATGTTGATTCCATGGATTATACTCACTCTCACCCTTCCACCGTTGCTAGCCTCTCTTGTACCGCGCAACTTTCGCCGGTACCATAAACCCACCATTTACCTTCCTCAAAACAGCCACCATACCTACCTATTATTGCATTTCCATAGCCATTCCGAGATATATTGCCATGCAACTTTCCACTGTTCCGTTTATTATGACACGCTTCATCATTATCATATTGCTTTGCATGATCATGTAGTTGACATCGTATTTGTGGCAAAGCCATCTTCATAATTCTTTCATACATGTCACTCTTGATTCATTGCACATCCCGGTACACCGCCGGAGGCATTCACATAGAGTCATATTTTGTTCTAAGAATCGAGTTGTAATTCTTGAGTTGTAAGTAAATAAAAGTGTGATGGTCATCATTATTAGAGCATTGTCCCATGTGAGGAAAGGATGATGGAGACTATGATTCCCCCACAAGTCGGGATGAGACTCCGGACGAAAAAAGGGGGAGAGGCCATAAAAAAGAGAAAGGCCCAAATAAAAAAAGAGAGAAAAAGAGAGAAGGGGCAATGCTACTATCCTTTTTCCAGACTTTTCCTTCAAAGTAGCACCATGATCTTTATGATAGAGAGTCTCCTATGTTGTCACTTTCATATACTAGTGGGAATCTTTCATTATAGAACTTGGCTTGTATATTCCATTGATGGGCTTCCTCAAAATGCCCTAGATCTTCGTGAGCAAGCGAGTTGGATGCACACCCACGTAGTTTCTTTTTGAGCTTTCATACACTTATAGCTCTAGTGCATCCGTTTCATGGCAATCCTTACTCACTCACATTGATATCTATCGATGGGCATCTCCATAGCCATCAATACGCCTAGTTGATGTGAGACTATCTTCTCCTTTTTGTCTTCCCCACAACCACCATTCTATTCTGCCTATAGTGCTATTTCCATGGCTCACGCTCATGTATTGCATGAAGATTGAAAAAGTTTGAGAACATCAAAAGTATGAAACAATTGCTTGGCTTGTCAGCAGGGTCGTGCATGATTTAAATATTTTGTGTAATGAAGATAGAGCATAGCCAGACTATATGATTTTGTAGGTATAGCTTTCTTTGGCCATTTTATTTTGAGAAGACATTATTGCTTTATTAGTATGCTTGAAGTATTACTGTTTTTATGTAAATATTAAACTTTTGTTTTGAATCTTTTGGATCTGAACATTCATGCCACAATAAAGAAAATTACATCTATAATTATGATAGGTAGCATTCCACATCAATAATTCTATTTTTATCATTTACCTACTCGAGGATGAGCAGGAATTAAGCTAGCGGCGCTTGATACGTCTCCAACGTATCCATAATTTTTGACTGCTCCATGCAATTGTATTATATTTTTTGGATGTTTAATGGGCTTTAATATGCTCTATTATATTATTTTGGGACTAACCTATTAACCGGAGGCCCAATGCCAGTTTCTTTTTGTTTGCCTATTTTAGAGTTTCACAGAAAAGGAATACCAAACGGAGTCCAAATGTAATGAAACCTTCGCAATGATCTTTCTTGGACCGAAAGCAATCCAGAAGACTTGGAGTTGATGTCTGGAACTCCACGAGGCAGGAGGGCGCACCCAGGGGGTAGGCATGCCCCCCACCCTCGTGGGCCCCTCGTAGCTCCACCGACGTACTTCTTTCGCCTATATATACTCTTATACCCTAGAAACATCGCAGAGAGCCATGAAACCACTTTTCCACCGCCGCAACCTTTTGTACCCATGAGATCCCATCTTGGGGCCTTTTTCGGCCATCTGCCGAAGGGGGAATCGATCATGGAGGGCTTCTACATCAACACCATTGCCTCTTCGATGAAGCGTGGGTAGTTTACCACAGACCTTTGGGGCCATAGTTATTAGCTAGATGGCTTCTTCTCTTTGTTTGATTCTCAATACAAAGTTCTCCTCGATGTTCTTAGAGATCTATTCGATGTAATACTATTTTGCGCTGTGTTTGCCGAGATCCGATGAATTGTGGGTTTATGAACCAGATTATCTTTGATTATTATTTGCTTCTTCTCTGAATTCTTATATGCATGATTTGATATCTTTGCAAGTCTCTTCGAATTATCGGTTTAGTTTGGCCTACTAGATTGATCTTTCTTGCAATGGGAGAAGTGCTTAGCTTTGGGTTCAATCTTGCGGTGTCCTTTCCCTATGACAGTAGGGGCAGCAAGGCACGTATTGTATTGTTGCCATCAAGGATAAAAATATGGGGTTTATATCGTATTTCTTGAGTTTATCCATCTACATCATGTCATCTTGCTTAATGCGTTACCCCGTTCTTATGAACTTAATACTCTAGATGCATGCTGGATAGCGGTCGATGTGTGGAGTAATAGTAGTAGATGCAGAATCAATTCGATATACTTGACACGGACGTGATGCCTATATTCATGATCATTGCCTTAGATATCTTCATAACTATGCGCTTTTCTATCAATTGCTCAGCAGTAATTTGTTCACCCACCATAATACATGCTATCTTGAGAGAAGCCACTACTGAAACCTATGGCCCCCGGGTCTCCTTCTTATTATATTGCATCTCTTTTATTTACATCGCATCTTGTTTACTATTTTGCAATCTTTACTTTCCAATCTATACAACAAAAATACCAAAAATATTTACTTTACTATCTTTATGAGATCTCACTTCTGCGGGTGACCGTGAAGGAATTGACAACCCCTTTTATCGTGTTGGTTGCAAGGTTCTTCATTGTTTGTGCATGTACTAGGTGACTTGTGCATTGTCTCCTATTGGATTGATACCTTGGTTCTCAATACTAAGGCAAATACTTATGTTACTTTGCTGCATCACCCTTTCCTCTTCAAGGGAAAACCAACGCATGCTCAAGAGGTAGCAAGGACAATCCGGCATTGCACCCGTATCAACTCTAGCCTTAGGGGCAGGGTCTGGGGTCGGATTGATGGACATATGTCTGACGAGGTCTCAGGATACAGTCCGGTGAATACTCTTCCTGAAAAATGAGACAGCAGAAAATGACACAGTTTGATATGTTTGCCACAAGGTGTATTAAGAACTGTTCCTTTTTGATGAATGTAGGGGCTTGGAAGTATCACCGCCCGCCTTTGTTTTTGAGGACCCGCCTTGGGTAGGCGTCCCCTTCTTAAGGGACGATCCCGATGCAGCATGACGAGACAAGCGCTGCCCCTTTGAAGCACGAGACAGTGCGGCGGGTGAGGCGCGATGGGAAAACTCTTTTGGAGGAGACGCTCCCTAGGTACTTACATGGGAAGAAGGAAGAAGGCCGGGGTAATCGGCTTCAATGGCCACTTCTGTGCCGTCATAGCTTACTTGATAGAAGACCTCCTCCTTGAACTCCACGAATATATCTGGATCTTCCTCAAATCCAGGATCCAGTTCCCGAATATGGTCCTCCGGCTGTGGAGCGGGGCTATAGATCCCCGCGGTGCCCTTCCTCCATTCCTGTTAAAAGTAGTCGGGTTAAGTTCAACTAGTTGCGACTCAGGAAGAGGATTGAGTGAGGTTCTGGATTGAAAGCTTACCCAACTAGGGGGTTGTACATGGAAAAGCCATCTCGGCACTTAAGGCGGGTGAATTCTTCTTTCTCCCCTTTATAAAGATCAGCCAACATGGCGGCAAGGGCGGCGAAGTTGGCCGGACCCTTGCGCCCATAGCGAGATGTATCATCCTCCCCGTTGTAGTTCCACATGCGGAGTCCTCTGGATTGGAGTGGTTGAACACCTCGCATTATGTAAATCGCGAGCACCTCAAATATGGACAGTCCGGATTGGGCGAGTATTTTTATCTTGTCCATTAACTTCTTAACCTCCGCACTATCTTCCTCCTCGAGGCTCTGGGGGCACTAGCTGTGGCACTTTTTTAATGGCACATTGGAAAATTCCAGTAGGCCTCGTCGGATTGGGTCAGAGAGAACGACGTCTTCAATACAAAACCACTCTGAGGGCCACTCCTCCGATGCCTTCTTGGGAGTGCCGGATAGATATCCTGTCCCGGCTATGCGCCATACTTCGGCACCGCCCACCTCAAATATGGATCCCTTTTGGGAGCGACAGACGAGGCAGAAAAGCCTCCTCCATAGCTCAAAATGGGCCTCACAGCCTAAGAATAGCTCACAAAGAGCAACGAAGCCCGCAATATGCAGAATGGAGCCCGGCGTGAGATTGTGCAGTTGGAGGCCGTAGTACTCCAGGATACCTCGGAGGAAAGGATGGATTGGGAATCCAATGCCTCTTAAAAGAAAGGAAAGATAGCACACTCGCTCCCCATCTCAAGGATTCTGGAAATTTTCTGCTAGGGCTTCGCTAGTAAAAGAAGTTAATCCCGCCCGAACGGGGACTAGATCCGCAGGGGGAGATAACCCTACACCTAGATCTTTGTCAGCTGGGCATGGGATACAGAGCAGCTCTCCCAACCACCTTTTTGAGGGCCGTGGGGGCGGGAGGAAAAACTAGGAGCACTGGCCATGATTGCGTGGTTTCTTGTGGCCAGTTTGAAGGATTTTCACCTGGTATGGAATGGCATCTGAGATCTAATCTCCTTAAATAGACACCTTCCGTACGCATTCGGGGGGTTATCTATAAAAATGTTTGGACCCTTCGTATTCGTTTGCCACATGGAAGCTGAGGCGATGGAAGCGTAGAAGCTGAAGGGTATGACATTTAATGTAAAACCAAGCTGTTCGAAGAATTGACATTACCAAGACCGAAGATGTAAGGGCGGAATATAGCCCTTCGGTTCAGATGCTTTGAAGTATTCGGTGGAGGAACCTGCCTTGTAATGCCGAAAACAATTTGCGCGCCGGACACATCATCATTGAAGACTGGTTCAGGGGCTACTGAGGGAGTCCTGGATTACGGGGTCCTCGGGCGTCCAGGCTATGTGACGTGGGCCGGACTGATGGGCCATGAATATACAAGACGGAAGACTTTCCCCTGTGTCCGGATGGAACTCTCCTTGGCGTGGAAGGCAAGCTTGGCGTGCGGATATGAAGATTCCTTTCTCTGTAAACCTACTGTGTACAACCCTAGCCCCCTTTGGTTTTAATATAAACTAGAGGGTTTAGTCCGTAGTGGCAATCATAATCATACAGGCTAGACATCTAGGGTTTAGCCATTACGATCTCGTGGTAGATCAACTCTTGTAACCCCTATACTCATTAAAGTCAATCAAGCAGGATGTAGGATATTACCTCCATCAAGAGGGCCTGAACCTGGGTAAACACCGTGTCCCTGTCTCTTGTTACCTTCGATCTTTAGATGCACAGTTCGAGACCACCTACCCGAGATCTGCCTGTTTTGACACCGACAGAGGCCACAACCCACCAGGGTGCGCCAGGGGGGCTTGGCACGCCCAGGTGGGTTGTTCCCACCTGGTGGCCCCCCTGTGGTGCTTATTGGCTCCAATATTTCTTAAATACACCATAAAAATTCTCCGTGAAGTTTCAGCTCATTTCGATTTGTGCAGAATAGGTGGCCTGACGTAGCTTTTCTAGGTCCAGATTTCCAGCTGCCGAAATTCTCACTCTTGGTGTGTTCCTTGCAAATTATGAGAGAAAAGGCATTAGAATTACTCCAAAAAGCATTATTATGGATAAAAACATTATAAATAACAGTAAGAAAACGTGATGCAAAATGGATGTATCACGTGGCCTCCTGAGTTGCCAGGACGTCCCGCATGCGGCGCTCATGCACGACAGCCCTGTTCGGCAGGCCGAAGGGCATGTGAACGCAGCTGTGTGGTGGTCCCTCGCATTGGCCAATGCGGAACGGCCATAAGAGCTCCTGAGACATAGCCCAGTTGAGCCCGGGGATGTTGATGCAGGTGCGCAGCTCACTGTCCTCGCCGGGGCAGGCCGCCAGGTGGTAGGCGACGGTCGCCCCGCATACCTCTTGCCTCCTGAAGCTCCTTGATTGCTTTGGTCATGAACTCCTGAGCGCCTGGCGCCTCACGCCCTGCGTTATTCTCACGGAAACACGCATTGAAGCACGCCTCCACATGGTGTTCGAGCGCCTCCCTCCTGACGTTGGCCAGGTCGGAGGCCCTCCAAAAGAGAGCCTCGGAGCCCAACCTGAGAGGGGCGTCGGGCATGCCTTCCTATGCGAGGGGGGAAGGCGCAGAGCTTGAGGCGGCTCCTCTGGATGCACCACCCTCTTGAGGTCCTTGACGAAGCAGCTGCTGTCGGTGTCAAAACCGGCGGATCTCGGGTAGGGGGTCCCGAACTGTGCGTCTAGGATCGATGGTAACAGGAGACAGCGGACACGATGTTTACCCAAGTTCGGGCCCTCTCTATGGAGGCAATACCCTATTTCCTGCTTGATTTATCTTGATTAATATGAGTGTTACAAGAGTTGATCTACCATGATATCGTAATGGCTAAACCCTAGAAGTCTAGCCTGTGAATATGGTAATGATTATATGTGTCCTCCCTTCCGGACTATCCCCTACGTTTATATAGACACCGAGGGGATCTAGGGTTTACATGGAGTCAGTTACATAAGAAGGAATCTTCGGTCGGCAAGCTTGCCTTCCACGCCAAGTAAAATCCAATCCGGACACGGTGCAGTCTTCGGTCTTCATGTCTTCACAGCCCATCAGTCCGACCCATAAATAACAGGGCGGACGCCCGAGGACCCCTTAGACCAGGACTCCCTTAGTAGCCCCCGAACCAGTCTTCAATAGCGAAGTGCTCGGCACACATGTTGTCTTTGGCATTACAACGCGGGTAGCCCCTTCAATGATCTCCAAGTAGTGTTTTTGGCCATTGACCCTAATGTCGCCTCCTTGGCTTCTATGCGTTGAATAATCTTCATCCTCCATGTGTCGAGCGAATGTGGAAAGTGAGGGTATTTTTTGCTAATAACACCTCATCCATGCGAGGAAGAGCACCTATTTAACGAGATTGGATCCTAGATCCATTCAGCGCCGCGTAGAAGAAATCCCCAGAGACTGCATAGAAAAATCCATTCCATCCTGGCCAGCATCCCCAACTCCTCCGCTCGTCCCAGCCCAAAGAAAGGTGAGTGGGAGAAGTGTTCTGTGTCTTATAGTTGTTTGATGAAGTTGCAAACGCAGGGATACCTTCGCCATGCAGATCTAGTCCCTGCTTGAGTAGGGCTTGTCGACGTTCTGGGAACGGGGGTCCCCAGACTTGCCTGCCTGCGGCCTGCGGCGTGGCTCGATTGGGGGCCCAATGCAGCCCAGCCTCATCAGCTCAAGCTCAAGACCCTCGCAAGGGGCCAAGCCTTGCGGGGCGGACGACAGGAGGCTTCCTCAGGAGCAGCCTCATCAGGCAGGCTCGCGAGGAGGCGGAGAGATCAAGGTAGGGGTGCCTCGCGAGGAGCCCATGACGCAAGCCATGACGATCGAGATTAGGCGGGCGCCGGCCTGCGCAGTGTCCTTGTTTCCCCTTCGGAGCAAAGGTAGCAAGCACAGGCCAAGGCATCTGGCAAAGGTTACCATTCCGGTGCAACGAGACCAAGACCAGCAGAGCGGCAGGACGAAGGTCACCGTGGAGCCCAAGATGGCGTCATCACCAGTGCTTTTGGCAGCCGAAGACCACCTTTGGTCAGGATAACTTGTACTAGATGTTCCCCCTCAAAATGGCCAATTATTGGCTCCCTTCCCGCTCATTTTTTGGGAAGAGGACTAGGGCCTCTATAAATAGGACTAGCCCCCAAAAGAAGAAGAGATAGGTCTAAGGAGGAAGAAGAAGAGAGGGAGGTCCAAGGAGGAAAATGGAAGAAGAGAGAGGTCCAGAGAGAAAGAAAGAGAGAAAGATCCGGACCAAGTAGAACATACCACACCAGCTCAAGAACACCTCTTGCGAGGCCGTTCTTCCCCTGTATTGTTCATCATCAGCCCCTGAGGCAATCCACTACACCACACACTGGAGTAGGGTATTACACCACATCGGTGGCCCGAACCAATATAAACCTCGTGTCCCTTGTGCGTCTTCTTTCTAGCCTAGATTTCTTGCGAGCCATAGAAGCACGAGTTGGTAGGGGAAAGATCTCCGTGCGCACCCCAGAGTTCGAACCTTAAGGGTCTGCAGGAACCCGCAATCCGACATTTGGCGCTCCAGGTAGGAGAAACCCGGAGGGAAAAATAGTGGCGCAACAAGGCCATCGAGGGCTTCACCCCAATGTGAGCCTCGCAATATAAAGCGAAAATCACTAGGAGAAGAACAGAGTTGGGGTGGAGATGCAGAGCTTGCAAGTTGTATTGGCGGAGAAAAGCAAAGAAGAACTCGGAGAAAGGAGGCACCAGACCGCCGATGATGGCGCTCACAAAGAACGGATAGAAGGTGCTCCCCTTGCCCTCAGGCTAGTCGGAGCCGCTCTTGAGCACAGTCGCCCCCTTGCCGCCCTGCGCGACCGTCATCAGGCGCGTGAGGGCAAGGTTCTTCTCCGACAAGTTCGGGGGATCTAGAGCCGGAGAGTACCAGGCCTCGGTTGGGGACTTGTGAGGCGCCATGGTGTGCCGGATGGGAAGGATTGAGACAGATCTGGAGGATTTCAGGAGCAGGAAGGAGAAGAGCGAGAAATGGGATCTAGGGCAAGGCGAACAAGAACAAAGCAAGTAAGCCTGGCCCGGGCACCTCTTTGTCAGATGGGTGGTTGCCGAGGCGTCGTGGGGAAGCGCATACACCCACATCCAATCAATCGCCACATGGCGCCCAAGGCCGCAGGCTATTGGGGCCCGTGGCGCTTCGCGCTTGCCCCTTAGCTTCTCTGCTAAGCCAAGCCCGGGCACGCCTTGGGCCCGGGGGCTACTGTCGGCGTTCTGGAAATGGGGGTCCCCAGACTTGCCTGCCTGCGGCCTACGGCGTGGCTCGAGTGGGGCCCAGTGCGGCCCAGCCTCATCAGCTCAAGCTCACGACCCTCGCAATGGGCCAAGCCTTGCAGGGCGGACGATAGGAGGCTTCCTCAGGAGCAGCCTCATCAGTCAGGCTCACGAGGAGGCGGAGAGATCAAGGTAGGGGTGCCTCGCGAGGAGCCCATGACGCAAGCCATGACAATCGAGATTAGGCGGGCGCCGGCCTGCGCAGTGTCCTTGTTTCCCCTTTGGTCCAAAGGGAGCAAGCACGGGCCAAGGCATCCGGCAAAGGTTACCATTCCGGTGCAACGAGACCAAGACCAGCAGAGCGGCAGGACGGAGGTCACCGTGGAGCCCAAGACGGCGTCATCACCAGTGCTTTTGGCAGCCGAAGACCACCTTTGGTCAGGATAACTTGTACTAGATGTTCCCCCTCAAAATGGCCAATTATTGGCTCCCTTCCCGCTCATTTTTTGGGAATTGGACCAGGGCCTCTATAAATAGGACTAGCCCCCAAAAGAAGAAGAGAGAGGTCTAATGAGGAAGAAGAAGAGAGGGAGGTCCAAGGAGGAAAAGGAAGAAGAGAGAGGTCCAGAGAGAAAGAAAGAGAGAAAGATCCGGACCAAGTAGAACATACCACACCAGCTCAAGAACACCTCTCGCGAGGCTGTTCTTCCCCTGTATTGTTCATCATCAGCCCCTGAGGCAATCCACTACACCACACACTGGAGTAGGGTATTACACCACATCGGTGGCCCGAACCAATATAAACCTCGTGTCCCTTGTGCGTCTTCTTTCTAGCCTAGATTTCTTGCGAGCCATAGAAGCACGAGTTGGTAGGGGAAAGATCTCCGTGCGCACCCCAGAGTTCGAACCTTAAGGGTCTGCAGGAACCCGCAATCTGACATTTGGCGCTCCAGGTAGGAGAAACCCAGAGGGAAAAATAGTGGCGCAACAAGGCCATCGAGGGCTTCACCCCAATGTGAGCCTCGCAATATTAAGCAAAAATCGCCAGGAGAAGAACAGAGTTGGGGTGGAGATGCAGAGCTTGGAAGTTGTATTGGCGGAGAAAAGCAAAGAAGAACTCGGAGAAAGGAGGCACCAGACCGGTGATGATGGCGCTCACAAAGAACGGATAGAAAGTGCTCCCCTTGCCCTCAGGCTAGTCGGAGCCGCTCTTGAGCACAGTCGCCCCCTTGCCGCCCTGCGCGACCGTCATCAGGCGCGTGAGGGCAAGGTTCTTCTCCGACAAGTTCGGGGGATCTAGAGCCGGAGAGTACCAGGCCTCGGTTGGGTACTTGCGAGGCGCCATGGTGTGACGGATGGGAAGGATTGAGACAGATCTGGAGGATTTCGGGAGCAGGAAGGAGAAGAGCGAGAAATGGGATCTGGGGCGAGGCCGTTCTTCCCCTGTATTGTTCATCATCATCCCCTGAGGCAATCCACTACACCAGACACTGGAGTAGGGTATTACACCACATCGGTGGCCCGAACCAGTATAAACCTCGTGTCCCTTGTGTGTTCTTCTTTCTAGCCTAGATTTCTTGCGAGCCATAGAAGCGCAAGTCGGTAGGGGAAAGATCTCCGTGCGCACCCTAGAGTTCGAACCTTACGGGTCTGTCGGAACCCGAAATCCGATAGGGCTAGCTTCCTTCAATGAGGGGACTCAGGCAGTGGACTTCCCCAATCCGTCCAGGGGAGAGCGAGTGTGTTTAGTCCCCTACCTATTAAGAGGCGTTGGATTTCCTATCCATCCGTTCCTCCGAGGGCTCCTAGAGTACTACGGCCTCCAGCTGCACAACTTCACTCCAACATCTATTCTGCACATTGCGGGTTACGTTGCTTTATGCGAACTTTTCCTGGGCGTCGAGGCTCATTTCGAGTTGTGGACGAAGCTGTTTTGTCTCGTCCCGCGTAATCACGAATGGTCAATATTTGAAGTGGGCAGTGCCGAAATATGGTGCGTCGCCGATACCGGATACCCATCCGGTACACCAAGGAAGGCACATGATGACTGGCCCTCCGAATGGTTTTATATAGAGGATGTTGTGCTTCCCGACCCGGTTCGAAAGGGTCTTCCCGAATTTGTGCGCGTCCCACTGAAGAAACGCCACAGTTGGCGTCCCCGGAGTCTCGAAGAGGTAGATGGCGCAGAGGTTCGTCAGCTGATGAGGAGGATGAAAGAGCTCACTCAGTCCAGACTCACAATAATTGAGGTTATGGAGATTTCCATAACACGAGGGGTTCAGCCACTCCAATACAAAGGGCGCCCAATGTGGCACTTCAATGGGGAGGACGACGCCTCTCACTGTGGCTGAAAAGGTCCGGATACCCCTGCCGCTTTGGCTAAAACATTAGCCGAATTGTTCAAAGGGGAGGAAAAAGGAAGTTCTCCGCATCAAATTCAGAGATGGGTATTCTATGTACAACCCTCCCAGCTGGGTAAGCCCCGACCCCTCTGTTTTTACTCCTTCCATCTCCGGATTGCCTTTGATAAACTTTTTGACTTTGTCTGCCTATGACAGCACTGGCGAAAAGTCACCGAGGGATTTTGTAGTCCCGCCCCACAGCCGGAGGATCACAACCGGGAGCTTGATCCCGGGTTCGAAGAGTATCCGGAGATATTTGTGGTGCTTGCGGAGGGGGTGTTTTACCAGACGAGCTATGATGGCACAGAGGTGGCCATCATCGCCGACTACCCTAGTCTTCTTCCAGCTTCACACGTAAGGGATCCGAACACACCTTATTCAAAAAGAGATTTCTCCTTCCTTCTTACCCACCGCACCGCCTTGTGCTCCAAAGGGGAAGGGTTCGGCGCGCCGTACTACTCCCAGGGTGAGGGAGTCCTGGATTAGGGGGTCTCCGGACAGCCGGACTATATCCTTTGGCCGGACTATTGGACTATGAAGGTACAAGATTGAAGACTTCGTCCCGTGTCCGGATGGGACTCTACTTGGTGTGGAAGGCAAGCTAGGCAATACGGATATGTATATCTCCTCCTTTGTAACCGACCTTGTGTAACCCTAGCCCCCTCCGGTGTCGATATAAACCGGAGGGTTTTAGTCTGTAGGACAAGATACAATCATACCATAGGCTAGCTTCTAGGGTTTAGCCTCTTTGATCTCGTGGTAGATCAACTCTTGTAATACTCATATCATCAAGAACAATCAAGCAGGACGTAGGATATTACCTCCATCAAGAGGGCCCGACCCTAGGTAAACATCATGTCCCCTGCCTCCTGTTACCATCTGCCTTAGACGCACAGTTCGGGACCCCCTACCCGAGATCCGCCGGTTTTGACACCGACATTGGTGCTTTCATTGAGAGTTCCACTATGTTGTCACCAGAAGGCTTGATGGCCCCTTCGATCATCGCTAGCGATGCGGTCCAGGGTGAGGCTTTCCTCCCCGGACAGATCTTCGTATTCGGTGGCTTCGCACTGCGGGCCAATTCACTTGGCCATCTGGAGCAGATCGAGAGCTACGCCCCATGGCCATCAGGTAAGATTTGGAAACTTGAACTACACGGCCGACATCTGCGGAGATTTGATCTTCGACGGATTCGAGCCCATGCCGGACGCACCGCACAGTCGCGACGAGCAAGACATAACTCTGCCATCGAACAGTGTTCGGGAGATCGCATCCGCAGCTACTCCGGCCATTAATCCAGAGCAAATCACGCCATCCGAGAGTGGAGGGATCGACCCCGCCATGGAGGCCGCACTCTTAGCGGCAATAGAGCCAGATACTGACTTCACCCCTTTCGAGAGTCGTGTCGCCGAACCACTGGATTTATCCCCGGCCACAGACTCCGAGCCGCCTACATCCGTGCCTGTCGAATCCGACTGGGCGCCGATCATGGATTTCACCTCCGCGATATCTTTCAGTACTCACCTTTCGGAGATGTGCTAAATTCATTAATGTCTCTATCCCTGTCAGAAGAACCTTGGCCGAACTATGTCCGGCTAGAATGGGATGCGGACGACGAAGAAATTCGATGCCCACCCACCACCCACTTAGTAGCCACTGTCGATGACTTAACAGACATGCTCGACTTCGACTCCGTAGACATCGACGGTATGGACGATGATGCAGGAGAAGAACAGGAACCGCCGCCCTCAGGGCGCTGGACCGCCACCTCATCATATGATATATACATGGTGGACACCCCCAAAGAGGCCAATGGCGACGAGGCAGCGGAGGGTGACCCCTCCAAGAAGCAACCCAAGCGCCCACGTCAGTGGCGCCGCTCTAAGTCCCGCCACAGCAAGAGCAGTGATACTGGCACAGGAGATAATAACACTCCGGATAGCACCGAAGACAACAAAAATCCCCTCCAGCACGATGTAGAGCTGGAAGACAAACAAGCTAATCCTCCAGAGCAGGCAGCAGATGGAGAACCGGAGGAGGACAATTACATGCCTCTCCTCAAAGATGAGGCGAGCCTCGGCAACGACGAGTTTATCGTGCCTGAGGACCCTGTCGAGCAAGATCACTTCAAGCGCCGGCTTATGGCCACGGCAAATAGCCTGAAGAAAAAGTAGCAACAGCTTCAAGCTGATCAAGACTTGCTAGCAGACAGGTGGACCGAAGTCCTTGCAGCCGAGGAGCATGAACTCGAGCGCCCGTCCAAGAGTTACCCAAAACACAGGTTGCTACCTCACCTCGAGGAGGAAGCATTGAAACCTCATTCACCAGTGTACGATGCGGCTGACCGGCCACTACGCGGCCGAGCCAGAGAGGCGTTTCAGCCTAAAGTTCAGCCCGCACCCCATCGCCACTCAACTAAAAATACTAAGGCCCGGGGTTACACAGAGGACCTGCGAGACATATTGAACAGTAAGGCAAAAATCGCAAGGTCAATATACGGGACACGGGCACGCGCGCCAACACGGGACGATGATCGTCGCGTCGGATACACCAAGAGTAATTCCAGCCGGGCCGAATATAGCAGACAAGACTCATACGAACTGCGTCGGGATATAGCCCGGCACAAAGGCGCTGCACACCCTCTATGTTTCACTGATGAAGTTATGAATTATGAATTCCCGGAGGGTTTCAAACCGATAAATATCGAATCATACGATGGCACGACAGATCCCGCTGTATGGATTGAGGATTTCCTCCTTCACATCCACATGGCTCGCGGTGATGATCTACATGCCATCAAGTACCTCGCACTAAAACTCAAAGGACAAGCTCGGCATTGGCTAAACGGCTTGCCAGTGGATTCGGCCGGCAGTTGGGAGGATCTGGAAGATGCATTCCTTGACAACTTCTAGGGCACTTATGTGCGGCCACCGGATGCTGATGACTTGAGCCACATGACCCAGCAGCAAGGAGAATCGGCCAGACAATTCTGGACACGGTTCCTGACTAAGAAAAACCAAATTGTAGACTGTCCTGATGCAGAGGACCTAGCGGCATTCAAGCATAACATCCACGACGAGTGGCTCGTCCGCCACCTCGGCCAGGAGAAGCCGAAGACCATGACAGCCCTCACAACACTCATGACCCACTTTTGCACGGGCGAGGACAGCTGGCTGGCTCGCAGCAACAACACATCGAGGCTCTAGATACCAAAGATGTTAATGGTAGGCAGTGTCGTAACAGACCAAAACGCCGCAATAACGGCGATAACACCGAAGATATGGTAGTCAATGCCAAATTCAGAGGCTCTAGATCCGGTCAGCGGAAAAAGCCATTTAAAAGAAATACTCCGGCTCTGTCTAGTCTGGATCGCATACTGGATCACTCGTGTCAAATCCACGGCACCCCCGATAAGCCAGCCAATCACACCAACAGAGAATGTTGGGTGTTCAAGCAGGCCGGCAAGTTAAATGCCGAGAACAAGGACAAGGGGCTGCATAGCGATGACGAGGAGGAGCCTCGGCTGCCGAACACAGGAAGACAGAGGGGGTTTCCCCACAAGTGAAGACGGTGAACATGATATACGCAACCCACATTCCCAAGAGGGAGCGGAAGCGTGCACTAAGGGACGTATAAGCGATGGAGCCCATCACCCCAAAGTTCAACCCATGGTTTGCTTGCCCGATCACCTTCGATCACAGGGACCACCCCACTAGCATCCGTCATGGCGGATCCGCCGCACTAGTCCTAGACCCCATCATTGACGGATTTCACCTCACTCGAGTCCTTATGGACGGCGGCAGCAGCCTGAACCTATTTTATCAGGATACAGTGCGAAAAATCGATCCCTCGAGGATCAAACCCAGCAAAAACCACCTTTAAAGGCATCATCCCAGGTGTAGAGGCCCATTGCACAAGATCAATCACACTAGAAGTGGTCTTCGGATCACCGGATAACTTCCGAAGTGAAGAGTTAATCTTCGACATTGTCCCGTTTCGCAGCGGCTATCATGCACTGCTCGAACGGACAACAATGCAGTGCCGCATTACGCATACCTCAAGCTCAAGAT
The DNA here is from genome assembly GCF_056163025.1 of Triticum urartu. Classification (NCBI taxonomy): domain Eukaryota; kingdom Viridiplantae; phylum Streptophyta; class Magnoliopsida; order Poales; family Poaceae; genus Triticum; species Triticum urartu. Next base: position 164,703,743 of record NC_141874.1, read on the forward strand.
GCCAGGACCTCGCGGGGTCATAACAGTAACTGGAAACACAGAACGCTCGCTCCGTACGGAAGAGCACACTGCAGCCCTTGCAGCAGAAGCACAAAGCAGCCTATTCAGGCAGACCACTCATTCGGCGTCACGGCCCCCGGACACCTTCAAGCGAGTCCGGAACAAGCTGCAACAGGATTGCCTGGAACGATCAGAGCTCGCCTAGCAATTCGTCCCCCATCCCAGTCCCAGTGAAGCAACGAAATCCATGCCGCCCGTACATAACTACACATTGAAAATACCATGGACATAGGCAGGGGCACGATCAGGACACGCCCCGCATTGTGGCTTAACCACACTAGGGGTTGTATACCTTTGACATTCCTTTTCTCTTTCAGGGCCTAACTCTCTGGAAGCCCTTTCCAGCAGTACGATTGCCGGACACATTCCGGAAGCAACAACCATGGCGGCAAGAAGCTATGATGAACACGGGAACCGCCAGGTGGTCTCTAGTAATAATTGATATACCCGCTTTTCACTATTTATGCGTAGCTTGACCTGGGATAGGACATTTAGAATTGTCCTACTTTATGCTTATTGCACTACTTGTACCAAGTACGCTTTGACATATCATTTAAATAACAATGCATATCATTAAGCTGTCATTGCACTATTTAAGTTTTTCTCTTTCTCTTATATGTCCATTTATGACAATCCGCACCCGCACATGCGGGTACGGTCAGTTCGCCAGGGGTCCTCGTTTACCCCATAATACAGCGCAAGAAGTCCGAACACTTTCGACAGTGCGGCACCCCGAACTTATAGCATTATATGCATCAGCTCCGAATCATGTCTTTGGTCAAATGTTGGGTTGCCCGGCTCCCATGCTTTGGTACCTTACGTTCTGCTATATCGGCTAAGGTAGCGGTGGGAGAACTACTACGATTGTGTCCTGGTTCTTCCGGATGAGCACCTCGGTAGAGAAAGCCAAAAACTGACTGTCATCATAAGGCGAGAGACTGGTCGCTGTTCGAGAGGTCTCAAGTCCTTAAAGACTTTTTCCGCTTCGGGCGAGGAGTCGGCCTTGTCCGGCTTAGGCGTCTATAGCGCCCCAAATTCGGCCCTCCGAATACCAGGGGCTTCGCCAAAAATTAAAAATCATACACTTCTATGGCTAAGTGAGAGTGATAAAGCATTATAGTCTGATTGCCTGGTTCGTTGTGCTGAACACCTCCCTTGAAGGACCCAAAATTGGGGTAAAGAGTGTTCAGGTTTATCCTGAACACCCCAGTACTAGTTACATGGGGATAGAAGTCGACGACTGGCGAACTCTTAGATTTTATAAACGGCCGCACAGAAGGTAATATGTTAAATTAAGAAAGCGTCACATGGCGCAAACGAACTCGTTTCATATTATAGGATCACATGAGCATGTTCATTCAAAAATTACATCCTTGGCACACTCATCTGCCATTCAGCTGGAACCCTTCAGGACACTCTCATAGTAATTCTTGGGGCAGCGATGCTCCTTGCCCTCCGGTGGCCCCTCCTTCACCAGCTTCACGGCATCTAGCTTCACCCAGTGCACCTTCGCCCGGGCAAAAGCCCTGCGTGCACCCTCGATGTAGACGGACCGCTTGATGACTTCAAGTCGTGGGCAGGCTTCCACAAGCCGCCTCACCAGACCGAAGTAGCTGCCGGACAGGGGCTCACTAGGCCACATCCGGACTATAAGGCCCCTCATGGCCTGTTCGGCCGCCTTGTGAAGTTCGACCAACTCCTTCAGCTGGTCGCTCAAGGGCACGGGGTGTTCGTTCCCAATATACTGAGACCAGCACAACTTCTCCGTTGAGCTCCCCTCCTCAGCCCAGTAAAACTCCGTGGCATCCAGTACACTGCGGGGAAGACCTGCAAACGCTCCTGGAGAGCTCCAAACTCGGGTAAGAAAAAGGGAAGTCTCCTTCACGTGCTTGCTTTGCATAATGAATGCCTTACCTGCTGCTATCTTCTTCACCGCATCAATCTCCTGGAGGGCCTTGTGGGCTTCGGCCTTGGTGCTCCGGACGCTTTCAAGCGCCCGCGCGAGCTTGGACTCTCGCGTCTTGGAGTCAAGCTCCAAGGACTCGTGCTTTTTGGCGAGAGCCTTGATCTCTTGCTGCACCTCGCTTACTCGGGCTTCATGTTTCTCCCATTCAATGCGTTCTTTGGCCGCTTTGTCTTCGGCCTCGGACAACGCCTTCCTCAGGGTCGCCACCTCGGTCGTGGCCCTTGACAAATCCATGATGATCCTATTACTTTACTCCCGAACTTCTTTTTAACTATATAGACAGGGGTATTTCTTACCTTTGCTCTCTTCGAGTTGCCTCATGGTAAGGCCGAGCTCGTCCTCGGACTGCTTCAGGTCTTGCTTCAGTGCAGAGACCTCCGCAGTACGTGCGGCAGCAGCCAGCAGTGAAGCCTGAACATACACATAGACATACTCTAATTAGACTCCTGAGTTATCATTTGATCCTCTATTCGGCTTTTCCTCGCGAATGCCGAACAGAGCATCAGGGGCTACTATCTATGTGGTAATATTTTCTTATATTTTGATTGCTTACCTCAAAGCCTGTTAGTTGGCTGGCGCAAGCTTCGGTCAGTCCGTTTTTGGTGGACTGAACCTTCTCGACTACCGCACTCATAATAGTGTGGTGCTCTTCATCGATGGAAGCGTTGCGAAGCGCTTCCAGCAAGTTGTCCGGTGCCTCTGCTTGGACAGAGGACACCAACACGAATGGTTGGCCCCCCTTAATGGGTGACCGCTTGCCGGAGTCCGAAACCATCAAAGGTTCCAGCCCAGTGTCCGGCTGGGGGCCGAACTCGGAGCCCGTAGGGACCTCACTCCCTTGGTACCCACGGTCCGGGAAGTCGCCTCGAGGCGCCCCCAGAACCACCTCCCCTTGGCTCAGTGCCTTTTGAGACAACACCTCGGTGTTGTCCACAGGGCGAGCGGTGGTAGTGGTCGGGAGAGAACCGTTGTTCATATCCGACGAGTCCAGAGAGCCGCTCGACGAGGGTACATCGAGATGAGCTCGGGACGGACTGCATAATCATGTTCGGCATGAGTAGAGGCAGTGTAATAAAACATACCATGAAGTGCTATGGTGCCGAGACACTTACGATTTCGCCAGGGGCTTGACCCTGGGCAGCCACTCGTCGCCGTAGTTGGCGGACGTCGTGGCGCAGTCCGGAGGGAGGGTCCTTCCCTTCTTGGACCCTTCGGCCTCCCTGGTTGGGACGATGAGTCCGATACAACCTTCTGCCGGAGACCCTTTCGGGTCCCCGCGGCTTTCTTCTTGGTCTTCTTCACCGACACCTTGTAAGGTGCCAGATTCAGCAGCTCCATTAGGAGAGCGCCTGCAGGATCTTCAGGCAGGGGGGCTGGGAAATCAAGCTGCCCCGTTGTCTCTATCCAGTCCTGTTAAAGGCATAGAAGCTCAGATCCTGCATATAACTAAACCAGGGCAAATAAATACCCTGAGAGATAAAAAAATTACTGGACTGGCGCGGTGTTTTGCGCTGAATCCACGGTCCTCGGTGAGGGAAGGAGGAATCTCGGCGCCCTTCAATAGCACCCTCGAGACGTCCTCGTGTGTCATGTCATAGAGCTCCCGCAGCGTCTGGTGCTTGGCCAAGTCGAACTCCCACAGATCGAATGCCCGTCGTTGACACGGGAGGATCCGGCGGAAGAGCATGACATGGACCATGTTGACGAGCTTGATTTTCTTGGTCGTCATGTTCCGGATACAGGTCTGGAGTCCGGTCAACTCTACCGAAGAACCCCAGGACAGGCCCTACTCTTTCCAGGAAGTGAGCCGCGTGGGGATTCTGGATCAAAATTAGGTCTCCTCCTTCTCTGATGATCTGCCCCGCATTTGGCAGCCGGTGCACGATATCCGCAGCTAGGTATTCGGCTTCCGTAAATTTTTGATGTTCTCCTCCATGGCGAAGGAGACCATCCACTTGACTCCTACTCCGGACATGCTTGGAGTGGTTGAGAAGAAGACCGCGAGCTTGGGCGCTAGAGCTCGAGTGTGCGGGAATGGGTAAGCGAGGAGGAAGAAGGCGTGGGTGAAAAAAGTAAATCGTTGTCCCTTTATAAGGGCGGAAGAGGCGATGTGTCTCCCCACTTGCCTGGCAAAACCGCTTATTCCCCAGGCGCCGTAATTGATGGCGCGGTTGGGTTACCCACGTCCGTATTGATGAGAATCCCATGATAAGGGGAACACGATCTCTACTTTGACAAGATGTGTCAAGAAAACCGCCTCGCGATATGTGCGGGGCTGGTTGAGAAAAGCGGTTCGAATAATTACCGGGCCATGGCGTGATGTCATGCTGTCAAAACGTGTCAACAGATTAGATTTGTGGAAATATTATTCTCTCTATGGTGGTATGTGGAACTTATTTTCCAGGGTCAGACACTATCCTTGTATTCAAAATCTTCAATGGTGTATTCGGAGGAGGAACCTGCCTTGCAATGCCGAAGACAACACTATGTGTCGGACTCATCGTCATTGAACCCTGGTTCAGGGGCTACCGAGGGAGTCCTGGATTAGGGGGTCTCCGGACAGCCGGACTATATCCTTTGGCCGGACTGTTGGACTATGAAGATACGAGGTTGAAGACTTCGTCCCATGTCCGGATGGGACTCTACTTGGCGTGGAAGGCAAGCTAGGCAATACGGATATGTATATCTCCTCCTTTGTAACCGACCTTGTGTAACCCTAGCCCCGTCCGGAGTCTATATAAACCGGAGAGTTTTAGTCCGTAGGACAAGATACAATCATACCATAGGCTAGCTTCTAGGGTTTAGCCTCTTTGATCTCGTGGTAGATCAACTCTTGTAATACTCATATCATCAAGAACAATCAAGCAGGACGTAGGGTATTACCTCCATCAAGAGGGCCCGAACCTGGGTAAACATCGTGTCCCCTACCACCAGTTACCATACGCCTTAGACGCACAGTTCGGGACCCCCTACCCGAGATCTGCCGGTTTTGACACCGACACAGGGTACCTCCGAAGAGTGTGTCCCCCACGCCGGGCGAGCCTTCCAAGAGGAAGGCAAACGAAAATACGGTCGTGCCTTCATCGAAGAGGTATGAATCCGCCAACCTGCGCCTAAACAGTCTCGCCCAACCATGACCTTCCTGTTATCCATGTGTCAGGAGAAAGATGCGACAGACTGTATCTGGAGGTTCGAGTAGCCGTACTTCCGGCAGCCAGGATTCAAATCCTACCATGAAGACGAGGGCTGATACGGAGGCGAAGCCGGACTGTCCTCCAGCCGAGGACTCGGATGATGTATCCTTTACCAACTCGGAAGTGGAAAGTGCGATGAATCATCGGCGCCTCCATGCCATTTTATAGGACCTTGGCTTTTCAGAGGGGTCGTTTAATGCCTTCAACTCAGCCGATGTGTATATCTGAGATGCTCGAGATGGGATTAACAGGGCCAGAAAGCAACATTTGAAAGATGTGTAGGTAAATTTATTTTGTCTGACTATGATAACCAGTAGCCCCCGAGACTTAAAGGAGTTGAACCAACTGATTTAAGGATCAATGTGTTACCAAGTGCTTATAGAGAAGAACACCCAGCTAGCTCAGGAGCTGGAAAAGATCCGGCGCCGGCTGCTTGCTGCCAATGCCGAACTGGAGAAATACAAGGCATCTCCCGGTAATGTTTCCTTCTATCGAAAATTCAGAATGATACACCGACAGTGCGGATCCGGGTGTTAATCTTTGTGTTTGGCTGTTAGACCAAGTACAAGAGCAGCTGGACGCCGCTCGAAGGGAAGAACGCGGAGCCAAAAGGCAACTAACGGCGGGCAAGCATGTATTGACAACGGTCGTCCAAGAGAAAAAGGAACTCCAGGACTTGAACGCCAAACTGGGTGAAGAACTGAAAGATGTGCGAGCTCAACTAGCTGACTCCGTGAAGGAGAACAAGAAGCTGCGAGGCGGCATATTCAGTATGTGTCCACTATTGTTTTATAACAGCTTTGGAGGTAGTGGTAGCTGATATAGATGTAATTGCAGGTGTTTTGACGAACCGCCCCGAAGAGGAGGTGTCCGGATGATCGAGTGATCTTCTGCAAGGGATGCCGCAGTTGCACGAGCAAGCTCGGCAGGCGATGTGGAGTGTAGCCAAGGCTTTATGGCCCTCTGACTCCCCTCCCGAAAGCATGGAGCAGCTGGTAGAGCTATTCAAGGGAGTGTGGCGGCGTATCCGGCTATGGAAGATATCGGCATGCCGCGAGGGTGCGCAAGAGGCCTGGGCCATGGTGGAGACATGATATACCAAGCTGGATCCTAATCACCTAGCTAGGGTCGGAGCAGTAGGGTCGAATGGGGAAGAAATTCCCGTAAGTGTAGTGTATAACCAAGTAGAGGTTGCCGCTAAATACTCCCAACAGGATTGTAAGTTAGATTGCATGTTGGAAGGTATATAAGAGGAGGTGTTCGAGTCCAAGTGACTACGTACTTTCCTCATCTAGCCGAATTATATATCATTTGTCATGCCAGACCTTTTCGCTTCAACCTCTGGTCTTGAAGGTGCGGAGTGTTTCCGAATACCGTCGCAGCCGAATAGGTCGGGGTATGCCTGGAAAACTAGGCGTAGGAGTCATAGTTGCTTGAACAGAAAAGTTTTATCCGGCTAGCTATGTTATATTACATTGATATCGTAAGAAACATCTTCCAGAGAGAATAGTTCTGTTGAGGGTTCCTTTCCCTGGGTGTGTATGTGTTTAATGCGCATGTCCGAATTATGGTGTGAGCACCACGGTTTGTATACCTTCTAGGGGTGCACAATGGAGTGAGTGTAAAAACATCTTTAATTCACCAACCGAATATTCCCTTAAGAACGCTAGCTTTCGGGTTCACCCAGTCTGAGGTACACATCCGGATGACCCAGTGGTAACAATCGCAGAGGTGCTCCCTTTATGCCCTAGCCGAACTAATGGGAACGTAGGGCATAAGCACAGGACCCAGGCAACCCAGCTTGGCCAAAACTTACGTCATATCGATGCATATAATGGCAAAGAAAAGGTACATATAGAAAAAAACTCATATGTGAGGAGCTTGATGCTCAAGGAATGAAAAGAACTTCTGTCCGAGAAGCCCCCAGGTACAAGTGGCATAAATGTTGAAAGATGTATGTGCCAATGGTGTGCGGTCTAGCCGCATCAAAGCTTTAAAGCGAAAAAAGTAGAAAGTAATCGGAAAAGAGAGGAAAAATAATGGGAACTACAGGGGAGGAGGAGACAAACAAGGGGTGTAGCGCTAGGCGTAGAATCTCCGGAGTCTAGCCGCGTTCCAGGGGTTCAGCTCGAGGCGATTGTCTGATGCATTGCGAAGACGGTATGCTCATCTGGTGAGAACTTCGTCAATTATGAAGGGACCCTCCCATTTGGGCTTGAGTTTGTCCTTTTTCTTCTCCGGGAGCCGTAGAACGAGTTCGCCAATGTTGTAAGTCTTGGCCCGTACTTCTCTGCTTTGATATCTTCGAGCCTGCTATTGGTAAACTGCTGAACGGGATTTTGCGACATCGCGCTCCTCCTCCAGGGCATCTAGGATGTCCTGCTGATCGAGCTCGGCTTCTCTCTCTTCGTAGATACGCACTCTAGGTGAGTTGTGAATAATATCGCAGGGCAATATGGCCTCTGTACCATACACCATGAAGAAGGGTGTGTACCCGGTAGTATGATTGGGCGTGGTCCGCAGCCCCCAGAGTATGGAGTCGAGCTCCTCAACCCAGTGCTTGTCTGATTCTTTTAAAGACCGCACTAGTCTGGGCTTGATGCCACTCATAATAAGACCGTTGGCGCGTTTGACTTGACCGTTGGTTTGTGGGTTGTAGACGGAGGCGTAATCTAGTTTAATACCCAGATTAGTACACCAGGCTTTTACCTCGTCGGCTGTGAAATTGGAGCCGTTGTTAGTGATGATGCTGCGTGGGACACCATAACAGTGCACAACATCGGATATGAAGTCTATCACCGGGCCGGACTCAGCCGTTTTGACCGGTTTAGCCTCTATCCACTTAGTGAATTTGTCCATCATAACCAGCAGATATTTTTTCTTATGGCTTCCCCCTTTAAGGGGTCTGGCCATGTCGAGTCCCCAGTCCGCGAAAGGCCAAGTGATGGGGATTGTTTGTAGGGCAGTGGGGGCATATGGCTTTGATTGTCAAAGAGTTGGCATCCAACCCTGTACGGAAAGCCTTGCTAACAAGGGCCCGAGCTGCGGCGTGGTGCCTACCGAGTCCGGCATGAATTTCAGCCAAGAGTTGCCGCCCTTCTTCCTCGGATATATATCGTTGAAAGACTCCAGTGGCGCTTTTCTTGTAGAGCTCTTCATCGTGAACCTTGTAGGCCTTTGAGCGTCGGACAATGCAGTGGGCCTCATTCTGGTCCTCAGGAAGCTCCTTCCTATTAAGGTAGGCCAGGAAGGGCTCGGTCCATGGGGCAATGACTGCCATGATGAGATGCGCCGGTGGTGTTATGTCGATGTTTCCGGGATCTGGGGTTATGTTTTGGTCCGGACTAGAGTTGCTGTTTTCCCCCTGCCATACTGGGGATGGCTTAAAGAGCCTTTCCAGGAAGATATTAGGTGGGACGGGGTCACGCTTAGTGCCAATACGAGCAAGAACATCCGCCGCTTGATTACTTTCTCGAGCCACAAGATGGAACTCGAGCCCCTCGAACCGGGCCGACATTTTTATGACTGTGTTACGATACGCTGCCAACTTTAGATCTTTGGCGTCGAAATATCCATTTATTTGAGATATTGCGAGGTTCAAGTCCCCACGCACTTCTAGGCGTTGTATGCCCATGGAGACAGCCATCCGGAGACCATGCAATAAGGCCTCGTATTCAGCTGCATTATTGGAGTTTGTGTATAGTATTTGGAGAACATAATGGACGATGTCTCCGGTAGGGGACATTAAGACGACACCTGCTCCTAACCCTGCCAACATTTTGGAGCTGTCAAAGTGCATGACCCAATTGGAGTATGTGTCGTACTCTTTAGGGAGTTTGGCCTCTGTCCATTCGGCGATGAAGTCGGCCAGTACTTGGGATTTGATAGCTCGGCGTGGTTTGTATGTAATGTTAAATGGTAGGAGCTCAATGGCCCATTTGGCAATCCGGCCCGTAGCATCGCGGTTATTTATCATGTCGTTGAGTGGCACTTCGGAGGCCACCATGATCGAACACTCCTGAAAGTAGTGACGGAGCTTCCGGGATGCCATGAAGACCGCGTATGCTATTTGTTGATAATGAGGGTACCGGGATTTGCATGGTGTAAGGACCGTAGAAACGTAGTATACTGTCTTATGAAGCGGAAATTTATGTCTGTCCTGCTCTCGTTCAACAACAAGTACGGGGCTCACCACCTGATGTGTTGTCGATATGTATAAAAACATCGGTTCACCGGCGTTTGGTGCGGCCAGGATTGGGTTACCCGCAATAAGGGTTTTTATTACTTCCAGTCCAGCTGTTGTCGCGTCCGCCCACTCGAAGTGGTCGGTTCGCCGTAAAAGGTGATAGAGTGGCAGTGCCTTTTCTCCTATTCTAGAGATAAAGCGGCTTAGAGCTGTCACACAAGCTGCAAGTTTTTGGACTTGTTTAAGGTGTGTTGGCTTAGCCAATTGTGACAGAGATCGGATTTTGGCTGGGTTTGCTTCGATTCCTCTATTGGAAACGATGAAGCCCAGCAGTTTTCCAGCGGGGACGCCGAAGACACACTTTTCCGGGTTGAGCTTGATGTCATACGCCCTGAGGTTGTCGAATGTAAGACGTAAGTCGTCTATTAGTGTTTCCACGTGCCTGGTTTTGATGACGACGTCGTCAACGTAAGCTTCTACAGTTTTGCCGATCTGTTTCTCCAGGCATGTTTGAACCATGCGTTGATATCTGGCGCTGGCGTTCTTGAGCCCGAAGGGCATGGTATTGAAGCAGAATGGCCCATATGGGGTGATAAATGTTGTTGCAGCTTGATCGGGTTCCTTCATTTTGATTTGATGGTATCCGGAGTATCCATCGAGGAAACACAGTGAGTCGTGTCCTGCGGTGGCATCAATGATTTGATCAATGCGGGGGAGGGGGAAGGGATCCTTAGGGCAGGCTTTGTTGAGGTCTTTGAAATCGATGCACAGGCGCCAGGATTTGTCCTTCTTTGGTACCATCACCAGGTTTGCCAGCCAGTCTAGATGTTTGATTTCTCTAATGAATCCGGCCTCGATGAGTTTGGCCAGCTCCTCCCCCATGGCTTGTCACATGGGTTCGGAAAAGCACCGCAGTGCTTGCTTAACTGGTTTAAACCCCTTTAATATATTGAGGCTATGTTCGGCCAGCTTGCGTGGGATTCCTGGCATATCCAAAGGGTGCCAGGAAAATATGTCCCAGTTTTCGCTCAGGAATTCTCGTAGTGCAGCGTCAACTGCTGGGTTTAGTTGAGCTCCGATGGATGTCGTCTTCTTGGGGTCCGTTGGGTGGACCTGGAATTTGATTATTTCTTCTGCCAGTTTAAATGAGGTGGCTTCGGAGCATTTGTCGAGGATCACATCGTCACTATCCACTTTGGAGGATAGCGCGCTTAATTCCTCGGTTGCGAGGGCTTCGGATAGCGCCTCCAAGGCCAGGGATGCGTTTTGTTTTCAGCGCGGAGTGCTATGTCTGGGTCACTGGCGAGAGTGATTATACCGTTTGGTCCGGGCATTTTGAGCTTCATATATCCGTATTGAGATATAGCTTGGAAGCGTGTAAAAGCATCCTGCCCCAACAGGGCGTGATATCCGCTGCTGAAAGGGGCCACTTGGAAGGTTATTTCTTCGGAGCGATAGTTCTCCGACAATCCGAATACCACGTCAAGTGTGATTTTGCCCATGCACCGCGCCTCCCGACAAGGAATAATTCCTCGGAAAGTTGTGTTACTTTGTTTGATGCGGCTCCTGTCTACTCCCATTTTATGGAATGTGTCCTCATAAATGAGGTTTAGTCCACTGCCGCCGTCCATGAGGACCTTGGTAAGTCAAAACCCGTCCACGATGGGACTGAGTACTAATGCGGCAGGCGCACGTACTGTTCTGTACTTTGGTTCATCACCGGCGTTGAATGTTATAGCCGTGTCGTTCCATGGGTTTATTACAGCGATTTGGCAGACTTCGTTGAGCTCACGAAGTGCCCTTTTGCGTTTGCTGTTTGAAGTGAATGTCTCGAAGACTGTCAATGCTCCTGGGTGGTCGTCTTCTGGGGGGCGTTGTTCCGGGGTATCCTTAATAAGGATGTCCTCACCGCTCTTGGCTACCTATCATAGTATCCAACATGCTCTAAGGTTGTGGGTTGCCACGGTGTCTGTTGTTATATGTATTTTTCATGGGCCATCGAGCCACCCCTCTAGAACGGTGCTATGCCGCGTAGCGGTTTTGTGTTTCTTGACTGTCGGGCTGGGCGTGCCATGAGGGTGCGCCCTTTTCGCCTATAGGGGTAGTTGAGCTGGGACCGATGGTTCCCAGTGAGCTGCTTGAGTATCCCAGGCGCTCTCCATCGCGCTGTATTTTTGTACAATGGTTGTTAAGTCAGTGAATTTGAGTATGGGTGTCAATTGATGGCGTTGAGTATTCCTTCGTCCGCACAGTTTTTGCAGAACGCTGATATTGTGTCCTTGTCGCGGCAATCTTTTACCTTGTTCTTGACAAGGAGGAATCTGGCCCAAAAGTGGTGGACCTTCTCTTGAGATTGTTGTTTTATGCTCATGAGAGCCTCTATGTCCGGGTGGGTGGGTGGAATTAAATCCGAACCGCGACCTAACCGGTTGTCCGGGGTTCGATGACCATCCAGACTGGACAGTCCGGGTTCCGGAACATCTTCTGATTGTTTGGAGCCACCGTCCGAGGCTATGTTCGAAGGGCTGGTTGCGTCTTTTCACGGGTGAGTATCTGGCTCTTTATGAACGGCGAGCCGAACATAGGCCGTCTTCGATATAGAAGAAGACTCGCCGTCCTGCTCCAGGACTGCTGCGATCTGGTGGGTGCCAAGTGGAGCTTCGGTTTCTCCCCGATCGGTTTCAGGCCTGATCTGATCGTAATCTGTGACGATTCCCAAAGCGGCGATGCAATCTAGGAGCTTGTTTAAGGACGAAAGCTCTACCGGATCCATCTGCTTGGAGTGCTCGGAGATAATGCGAATGGGATTTTCGATGGCCCGTAGAGGTCATCGTCGGCTCTGTGGCCGAACGGGCGATCATAGTAAAGTCGCCCAGCCGGAAGGTTTGGCCTGGGGCCAAAACTACCCCCGCGGCGATGTTGCCTCCAAAGACAAGGCGAGCCATCGAGCCTTTCATCGACGGCACAGTGGAACTCTCAATGAAAGCATCAATGTCGGTGTCAAAACCGGCGGATCTCGGGTAAGGGGTCCCGAACTATGTGTCTAGGATCAATGGTAACAGGAGACAGGGGACACGATGTTTACCCAGGTTCAGGCCCTCTCTATGGAGGCAATACCCTACTTCTTGCTTGATTGATCTTGATGAATATGAGTGTTACAAGAGTTGATCTACAACGAGATTGTAATGGCTAAACCCTAGAAGTCTAGCCTATGAATATGGTAATGAGTATATGTGTCCTCCCTTCCGGACTATCCCGTATGGTTTATATAGACACCGAGGGGATCTAGGGTTTACATGGAGTCGGTTACATAAGAAGGAATCTTCGGTTGCCAAGCTTGCCTTCCACGCCTAGTAGAGTCCAATCCGGACATGGGGCCGTCTTTGGTCTTCATGTCTTCACAGCCCATCAGTCCGGCCCATAGATAATAGGCCCGACGCCCGAGGACCCCTTAGTCCAGGACTCCCTCAGCTGCTTCTTCTTCTTGGGGACAACCTCAGGAGGGTAGATAGCGCCCTCATTGTCTAGGTCCTCGACAGTCGCGGCCTGGTAGGCGCGCTCGAGAGAGAACACCGCGTCATCGCAGGCGACCGTGATGACATCGCGGCTCCCTGGCATCTTGAGAACATTGTAGCAATGGTGGGTCACTACCATGAACTTGGCCAGGGCCCGATACCCGAGGATGGCGTTGTACGGGAGGCGAATGTGAGCAACGTCGAAGTCGATGAGCTTGGTGCGGTAGTTGTCACGGGTGCCAAAGGTGACAGGGGGGCGGATCTGCCCTATCGGGTGGTGGAGCCATCGGTCACTCTTGAGAAGGGCTTGGTAGGCTGCAGCTGGTCATAGGACACCTGGAGTCGGTCGAACATCTCGATGGAGAGGACATTGAGCCCTGCACCACCATCAATGAGCGTCTTGGTGACGAGCACGTTGCTGATGGTAGGCGAGCAGAGCATTGGGAGAGCGCCGGCAGTTGCCGCACACTTGAGCCGGTCGAAAGAGCTGAAGGTGATGGTGAACTTGGACCACCTGAGTGGGCGTGTTGCCTCGAGCTTGGGGAGGGCTGCGTTTACCTCACACGTGAACTGCTTGAAGATGCGATGGGAGGCTGGGGCCTGAGCGCCGCCTAGGATGGAAGCGACGGCATGAGGCTCCTGGAAGCCCCCAGCCCCCTCGTCCTGGTGATGGTCGTCATTCCTTCTTGGTGGTGGAGGCAGCGGGGGAAGGCCAACGTTGCCCTGAGGGCGGTCCTCACGAGGATGATCTCTCCAGGCACCCTCGCGAGGCTGGCCCTGCCAGCGGTCCTCACAAGGCTGGTCACGCCACTCCTAGCGAGGATCGTAGCCGTCCTAGCGTCCTCCGCTGCGGCCACCTCCGCGGCTGTAGCCTCAATCGTTGTGCTCGGTGCGACGACCGAGGCGCCCGTCGTGGATGGCCCTAAGCTCATGATAGTCATTGCTGTTGTGGTTGTGCATGTGGTGGAAGACGCAGTACGAGCGGCTGCCCTTGGACGACTCCGGGTGGTCGCAGTCACGTTTCATCTCTGGTTCGGCCGCGAGCACGGACGCTCCCTTGCGCTTCATGTCCTTGGCCTTGTCTTTCTTGTCTTCTGGATCTGTGTCAGGGAGCTCGAGAAGGGAGAGCTGCCCCTCCTTATCTCTCGCGCACTTGGTTGCCATGTTGAACATCTCCAGAGCCATGCACAGGTCCTCGTGTATGGCGAGCTCCTTCATCTTGACGTTGCGGACCCCATCAGTGAATGCTGAGATGTTGGCCTCGTCCGACACCTTCGGGATCTTGAGGCAAACACTGTTGAAGCATTGGATGTACTTCTCCAAGGTCTCTCCTCGCTACTGCTTGATACGCCGCAGGTCACCCGCCGCCCGCGGGCGGCTGCGAGTGCCCTGGAAGTTGGCGAAGAAACGCTCTCGCATTTCATCCCAGGAGGAGATCGATCCCACTTGGAGGTTTAGGAGCCATGAGCGTGCACCGTCCTTGAGGGCCATGGGACACTAGTTCGCCATAACCTTCTCGTCGTTGTTGGCCGCCTCGATGCTCAACTCGTAGAGCTGCAGGAACTCCGCAGGGTCGGGGGTGCCATCGTAGCATGGAGGCAGGTCGGGCTGGAACTTCCCTGGCTAGATGACGCTGCGCAGCTCCGGAGTGAACGCGCGGCACCTAGCTGTGTTCACGGGAGCCCGACGTGGAAGTGGAGCCTGATCTTGGCGCTCACGTGCCACCACCGTAGGCGGCGCGCGGTCTTGACGCGGAGGTGCTGGAAGCGCACACGCCACTCCTTGCGGCCGCTGCACCACCTGGCAGCTCGCCTCGTCGCCTGCGGGCGCCTTGCGAGCCGGGTCGCGCCGTGGTGCCTCGTGCCTTGGCTTGATGATGGCGTCCTACCTCAGAGGTGGAGGATGTGTTCCCTGAGCCACATCACCCGCATCAGGTGGCAGGTGAGGCAGCGAGCAAGATGGTGCAGGAGACTCTCTGACGGCGCTGACGAGCTCGGCGATGCGGTCCAGCCAGTCCTCATAGAGGTTGTTGATGGGGTGGCAGCGCAGGAGCTCGCATTCCATGAGCAACGCCGCATGCGCATTTGCTGGACCATGGCGAGCATGGGAGGATGAAGCAGCCTGGGTCAGCGACGGGGTGGCAGTGCGTCCATCACGCCGCACGAAAGGATGCGGCGACGAAGCCTACTGCTCATGGCCCGTGGGGCCGGGGGCGGCGTTCACCACTTGCGACGGGGGATGGCGAGGGCAGCCGTCGCCTGCCGGTGCTGTCTGAGTGACGTGAGCAGCGAGGGCGGCCCGACACTCAGCACGAGCTCGACGAGAGTCAGCCATGGGAGCGGTGGAGTGGTAGCGAATCGACCGGAGGAAGAGAGGTTCCGACGCACCCCTACCTGGTGCGCCAAATGTCGAATTTCGGGTTCCGCAAACCCTTGAGAGGTTCGAACTCTGGGGTGCGTGCGGACTCATCCTCCCCAGTCTTCCTACTCACCAATCTCATGGCCTAGCTCGATGAACGGGAAGGAGAAGGGACACAGCAGTTTACCCAGGTTCGGGCCACCTTGCGGTGTAAAACCCTACTCCTGCTTTGTGGTGGATTGGCCTCGCGGGGCTGAGGATGAACTAGTACAGCGGGAGAACAACCTCAGGAGGAGGAGTGTTCTTGGGCTCGAGTGAGCTAGTGAATGCGAGGGTGGAATCGATGATCCTTTCCCCTCTACGGTGGTGGCTAGGCCCTATTTATAGTGGCCTTGGTCGTCTTCCCAAATGTAAGGCGGGAAGGGATCCCACAATGGACAAATTCGAAGGGAGGCAACTAGTACATGCTATCCTGACAAAAGTAGTCTTCGCCTGCAAAAGCCTCTGGTCGTGACGCTGTAGTGGGCTCGGCGATGACCTCCATCCTGCCGTCCTGGCAGTCTTGTTGTTATTGCACCGGAATGGAAACCTTTGGGTGATGCCTCGAGACTCCACGTCTGCGCTTGCCTCCTTAGCACCAAAGAGGAAACCGGTACAGTGCGCTCGCTGGCGCCCGCCTGTCCTTGGTCATCATGGCTCACATCATCTGAACCTCGCGAGGTGAGGCTTGCATAGAAATCTCCGCTTCTCGAGAGCCAGCCTAAGGTGGCCGCTCCTCGGAGAGGTCTTGGTGTCGCCCGCCTCGTGAGGCTTGGCACCTCACGGGGGTCTTGAGTTGTTGATGCTGAAGCTGGGCCGTACCAGGCCGTCGATGAGCTACGCCGTGGGCCACAGGCAGGCAAGTCTGGGTACCCCCGTTCCTAAAACGCCGACAGCAGCCCCCGGGCCCAAAGCGCGCTTGTCGGTGTCAAAACCGGCAGATCTCGGGGTGGGGGTCCCGAGCTGTGGATTCTCGGATCAATGGTAACAGGAAAGAAGGAGACGATGTTTTACCCAGGTTCGGGCCCTCTTGATGGAGGTAAAACCCTACGTCCTGCACTTCTTTATATTAATGGAGTATCAAGTACAGAGTTGATCTACCGCGAGATTATATGTTGTGGTCTAAAACCTGAGGGTATGATGAATATGTCATAATAATCCAGCGACTAGCCTGGCCTCGACTTATATAATGTACCAGAGGCCTAGGATAACAAGTGTCCTAGTAGAATACGTTGGTAGAGAGGAGTCCTTGTCTTGATCATCAAGTCTTGTGGAATCTTCCTCGTATGCGGCATGGGCTGCCCGAAGTGGCCCATGAAGGAACCGCCATGGGGGTCCTCGGCCCGATCCAGCTGGCTGGGAGACGACGTGGTGAGTACCTCCTAGTCCAGGACACCGTTAGTAGCCCCTTGAACCGGTCTTCAAGTTGGGGACACTCCTCGATTCTTCCGAACTGTTCTTCATCTTCGGTCGTCAGTCTTGAAAACTGGTTCAACAAATCTTCTTATCTTCGATCTTGTGGATCGCCAAAGTAAATCTGAAGAGTTTACATGTCGGGTATCCTGAGGAGCCCCTTTAAGTTATCGGCCATTATCAACGCCTTGTTATTTTTATGCCCACCTCGGGTTTGAAGTGTTTCCCGTGCGGCGGTGTCCTCTCGTGTCTGAGCTCCAATGCCGGACTGCATTCAATGTATCTTTTGCAGCCAAGCACCAATGCCGGACCGCTTCTGAGCTTCAACGCCCGAATGTATCCGAGCTCCAATGCTGGACTGTATCCGAGGTGTCATAGATTACCTTGGTCTTGAAAAAGTTTTAGTCGAGCTTAATGCCGGAAATGCCCTCTAAGGAGCCAGCCACTTGCATCCGAGCCATATGTCGAACTATGTCCGAGGTGGCTCAGCACCTCGGTCATGGGTTGATTGTTTGTGAATTTTATTTCTGATGCATATAAATTTATTTGCTGACCAGATGTATGGCCAGTAGCCCTCAAGGTGTCTGTCGACCTAAAATCCGAGATGCACCTAAAGGAAAATATGAAACTGTTGATCCTAGTAGCTTCTGAGACTCGGGTCATGAAATCGGCCTGAGGATCAACTCCTAGCTCGGCAGCATACATAGGAATAGAAATGCAGTGTAATATATTAGAGGTAATAGTGATCGACGGACGGGCCCTTGAGAGATGGTTTTGAGAAGTCGCCGTAATATATTAGCTTGATGCCGGATAAGTTCCAGATGGTACTTATTGTTTTCCGAAGACGCGTTTGCCCATAGTTCGGTCCAGCCGAACACTAAGCATTTTGAATTTTCTGCATTGAATAGGCAGTGTAGTAGCCCCCGAGTCACTGGTCGGGTGGCAACACCAGATCAGGGGATCGATACGCCCCTTATAATATTAGTGAATGATAAGCCTGAAGCCCAGTAGCCCCGAGCCTTAATGTGGGCACGGGTGGCCGAGTTAAGGATCGATATCCAGAGTAAAATCACGAATTATGTGTAATGATTCTACGTATCCAAGTACTTTACATCATTAATGCTCGGATCCACATTGTACAAAACTTTGTTGATCGACCATCGGCTTCAACCTCCTCGGCCAGAAGCAGGGGAGTGTTTGTCCTACTTTATAAAGCCGTTATAAGGGCAAAGATTTATGCAAAACAAGGCAATCCGGCCATAAGGTTTTATAAATAAAGGTACGTAGAGAGATATGAAACATCTTCCAAAGAAAATAATCCCGCTATCGGTTCCTTTCTTTGGGTTTTCATGCTGATCATGATCATGAAACCTCACCTCCAATCAATGTGGGAGGAAAATATTGAGGATTTAGTTCAGGGAAAGTTACCGAACTCTATGGTATTAATGAACCAAAATTTTCACTTCCGTCGTTGTCGACCAATTATATTCTTTAAGATCGCTAGCTTTCGGCTTCACCTAGTCTGAGGTACTAACTCGGATGAACCGGTAGTAACAATCATAGAGGTGCTCCCTTTACCACCTAGCCGAACAATCGGGAACGTAGGGGTAAGCACAGGAGCCAGGCAACCCAGCTTGGCCAAAATCTTAAGTCAAATTGATGCATATTTATGGCTTTATAACAATGATTACGGAAGGTAGCCCTCGTATATAAAATACGAACGCCGATGATATATTTATTTTGACTCCGTTGCGACCGTTTATCACTTGAAAGTGGCCCATCATTAACATGGGGTAATTGGTATCGATCTATAGTTGGATACCGTCATTGGATTGCTGACCAGTTTACGCCCATTGTGACAGTCAGTTTTCGGCTTTCTCCACTGAGATGCTTAACCATTCGAGTTCGAAGCACAATCGCAGTGGTTCTCCCTTTGCACACCTAGCCGAACAAAGCGGAATGTAGGAGGCAAGCACAGGAGCCGGGCAACCCAACTATTGACCAAAGACACAATTCGAAACCGATGCATATCTAGCAATATCCGAGATTTTTTGTGCCAAATCTCTAAAGGTGTCCAGTGCTGCACTACGAGACTTATGCTGGAAACAAACAAATAGTTTAAAAGTGCCATAGGCTTGAAAACCCAAAAAGCTTCAGTAAAAACTTTACGCACAAACTAAATCAAGTCATTTGGTTCCAATCCGAAAATTGGTCTTACTTTTCTGCTTCCGTCGTGCATTAATATGACACATCCGATCTCAAGACTTCAAGCGGGTCAGCCTATGGCTGCAACCTCCTATCCCGAAGGCGGAATAATACTCGTTAGACCAGTTTAGCGAACTAAACTCGAGGAGTCACTAGAGAGAAAATGGGCTATCTGGCTATTAACCACACACTCGCGTCAAAAAAGGATTGATAGAAAAAGATTTTGCAACGGCTACGAAGAAAACACATTTACTATAAAACGGCGAATATAAATTCAAGAGCCCCCCAGTAAACTTGGGTAAAAGAATTTTATGTATAATGATTGTATGTACCGAAGTACTTATATCATATCTGTGTTCACTTGAACTTTTAAACGCGTCCTAACCGACCATCGGCTTCTCCCTCTTCGGTCTAGGGCCGAAAAGTGTTATGTACTCCACCTGTCGAGAATATCGACAGTGCTTCCGATAACCAGTCAATCAGGCCATAAGGCTGTAACAAACAAAGCGCGCTCAGGGAACTTATGCTATATTCCAGACGAAGTGTAAGAAGCATCTTCGAATAAAATAGTACCCACATCAATACCTTTCTTCGGTTGCTCATTGTTACTATGAGACTTGTGCAATAGATTTTTGTACTCATGAGTTCCGTTGTGTGCCGACAATGATTGAAAACAATAAGAGCGCTATATTTTGGCTTCACCCAGTCTGAGGTCCGAGCTTGGATGACCCGATCATGACAATCGCAGAGGTGCTCCCTATACTCCCTAGCCGAACAATCGGGAACGTAGGGGTAAACACAGGAGCAAGGCAACCCAACTTGCGGAACACTTAAGTCAACATGGTGCATATTGTGGCGTAATACACGAACAAGGAACGAAGCCGTACAAGTATAATCATACGCAAGAGGGAAGGCTTCATAAAGGAAGCCCCCAAGTAAATAGGGTATTTGAATTTGTGTGTCACAAACAAAGTTTTGACAAGGAAGTTTTTCACAAACAACTCTTTGCGAAAAAAGTATAATGTTTGGTCGAACCGAACAAAATTTAAAAATTTAGAACTTTGAGCATAAAAGCGACTTAGCTGGTTATTGTGTTCGGCAGTGATGATGCGGTACGAGCTTACGGCGGGACCAGCCCCCAAGCCGGTCCTGAGGTGGCAGAGCGAAGAGCTCGATGCTCGGAAGTGGCAACATAGCACGGTCGATGCAGGCCAGCAATGTGATGCTGAAGTACCCGGCATGGGTTAATGAAGTGATGACGAAGGCCCGGTCCAGCCAAGGTGACAGCGCCAGGTTTGGGCCCTCTTGATGATGCTGAAGTCCCCAAGGCGACCGAACATGTTGATATGGCAATTCAATCAACAAGGTGATCATGCGAGCCGATTTATGCCAATTGCGACGACGACGTTGGCTTGCCGAAGTGACTGCGTGATGCAGTCGAAGTCGATCACCTACACACATAAAATAATGCGCTCCAAAAAGAATAATAAAAACAATATAATCCTTGCATAGTTGATTTTCGCAAAAATAATTTATTTAAAAAGATGTGGCCTAGTGCCGAAGTCAATGTTGATGCACGGCGTCGGCATGACACGGTGAAGGCGTGGCAAAGCCTGAATTCACAGGCCGATCCGAGTTCCGGATTTGGCATTCGCCGAACTACATAAGGAAACTGACTGAACCACCATGCGACCCTCGTTAATGCGGCCACCATTTGACAGACCTATGTACAGATGATGGAACAACCTAGAGTAATAATTCCACAGAAATAATAAACCCAAGCAAGAAAAAATTACTAGGATTAATAGCACTTGGTTTATGTGTTGTAGCAACATGAAGAAAGATTAGTTCCAAAATTGGGACTCGATCCACACACCCATTGCCTAATGAGCGATGAAGCGACGGCATGGCGATGCTGGCAAAGATTGGCTCGCCGAGACAAAGCCCCCGGTCCAGCTAGCATGACGAAACTGGTCGGCTGGTGACGCCGAAGTCACCGGGGTATGTTGATGAAGAAATTGCAAAGTCCCCTGTCCAGCCGAGGTGTCGAAGCCTCCATGTTAGCCGATGAGTCGAAGCAGGTCGGCCAGTGACGCCGAAGTCACTAGAGTGGGTTTGATGAAGATATGGTGAAGCCCCCAGTCCAGCCGAGGTGACGGAGCAGGCCAGTAAGGAGACGTTGCAGCTGCCGTGTCAGCGGAGGTGTTGAAACAGTTCGGCGTGATGGACATCGGCTTGAAGAAGCAATAGTGCGGCCATGCCGACGCAGGTCGTAACTTGTGACATGGTCAATGCCGGCTTGATGAAGTGACCATGTGGCGATGCCGGTGTGCCCGCTCCGTGTGATCCGTGGGGTGGCGATGTTGGTGATGATTTATCCTTTGCGATTCTGAACTATGGTTCAGCTCGCCGATATGATGATTCGAAGAAATTGAGCTTGGCTCAACAAAGCGACGATGTGTCTAGTGTAGGTCGGCAGCCGTGAAGCAATATTGCCGGACTGGTTTGACACCAGCGTGATGGTGAAGATTACCTTCTAAAAGGAGCAAAATTTGTGAGCATGTGTTCGGAAACAAAACATAATACCCTAGAGAGAGATTCTTCCAAAAAGGTTATCCAATATCTTGTTCATGAAAAGAGATGAACTCAGGTCGGATTCATATTCGTGCAGAAAATAGATACAAAAAGTGATGCACTAATCGGAAGGTTTCCGGAGTTTGAACGGCCGGATTGAGCTGAAATTTAAAGAGGTGGTAGGTATGGAAATTCCGCAGCAGATGAACGGTTGGATCTTCCAAATAACCTCCGAACAGGGCTCTGGAGATCACGCCCTAAACTCATCCTGATTCCCGTCCAGACTCGACAGGGCTATGGTATATCGAAGATCAGCGGAGACTGCTCAATCGGAACGCGACGAAATTTTACAGGGTTGTTGTAGACTCAATTTCGCACAATTTAACTGAAGGAATCGTCAAAGTGATGTTCGAGGAGGTGGTGGCAGCGGATACAAGTTTGCTTTCCGGAAAAACAGCACGGTCGCCCGAGGGCAATGTTGGCGTTGAGCCCCCGAGCTCCAAGGATGATTCCTCCATGATCATGATAGAGATCGGAGTTGATGTTTGATGAAGGCCTCATCCAAACATGACGATCGGAGGCAAGGCTCAGTCCTCGGTCAAGCCAAGGTGACCAGTCGAGCCGGCGACGAAGATGCCGACGTCGAAGTTGATCTGCAGGCAAGCCATTGATTCTTTGTCGATCTCACAACGGAACTCTCAATGAAAGCACTATTGTCGGTGTCAAAACCAGCAGATCTCGGGGTAGGGGTCCCGAGCTGTGGATTCTCGGATCAATGGTAACAGGAACGAAGGAGATGGTTTTTTACCCAGGTTCGGGCCCTCTTGATGGAGGTAAAACCCTACGTCCTGCTCTTGTTTATATTAATGGAGTATCAAGTACAGAGTTGATCTACCGCGAGATCACATGTTGTGGCCTAAAACCTAAGGGTATGATGAATATGTCATAATAATCTAGCGACTAGCCTGGCCTCGACTTATATAATGTACCGGAGGCCTAGGATAACAAGAGTCCTAGTAGAATCCGTTGGTGGAGAGGAGTCCTTGTCTTGATCATCAAGTCTTG
This sequence comes from Triticum urartu, assembly GCF_056163025.1. Lineage (NCBI taxonomy): Eukaryota > Viridiplantae > Streptophyta > Magnoliopsida > Poales > Poaceae > Triticum > Triticum urartu. The sequence continues at coordinate 164,726,318 of NC_141874.1, forward strand.
TGGAATCTTCCTCGTGTGCGGCATGGGCTGCCCGAAGTGGCCCATGAGTGAATAGCCATGGGGGTCCTCGGCCCGACCTAGCTGGTCGGGAGACGACGTGGTGAGTACCCCCTAGTCCAGGACACCGTCAGCGCTCGGACTTGGCTTCGAGGCAAAGCCAAAGGACAAGTGTGAAGCATCGCGGGCCCCAACTGCCTACGGCCTCGGTCGACGCATGGCATTTGATGGGACGTGGGCGTCTTCACTTCCCCACACTGCCTCGGCAACCGTTCGACTTGACGAGACCCTGCTGCATGCAAAGAAAGCCATGACTTCATGCGATCGTGGAGGCCGGCGGTTGGCCTCCCTCCGACTATAAATGAAGGGAGGGGCAGAGCCCCCTCGCTCATCTCCGCCTTCTCGCTGCTCGCTCCTTGTTCTTCTTCGTCATGTTGTAGAATCCATGGTGCCAATCCTGAGATTCTCCACGGTGGAGAAGGGGAAAGCCCCTTGGGAGGAGCCTAAACCACTTCCGTCGAAGAACGGGTTTAGCCGTCCTCACACGCCGACGAAGGACATGCGGTGACGCGGCCTTGGTATGAGCGGCCTCCACCTGGCTTCCCGCTCCCCTTGTACGCTCGTGCGCAAGGCCCTGTGCCAGGTGGCAGTGCCCAGCACCGCACAGTTCAGGATCACGATGGGAAGGCCGGGGCTGTGCAGCCAGCCGACCTGCGAACTCACGCCGAGGGCTCCTCGCGCGAGTTCATGATATGGGCGACAATGTCGCCGCGCACTTGGATCCGGTTCCCTGAGTTCTTCGCCGTGGAGATGCCGCCGAGAGGGCCGCTCGAGCTGTGGCTGTAGCATATTGCGTGCTGCAGCCTGGCCATAGGGTGGAGGTCGAGGTCGTTCCCCTAGGCGGGATCTTCATGACTCAAGGATGGAGCGGGGTCGCCCGCGCCTGCCATCCAGAAGGGGCCCTCGTCATCCACTTCGAGTATGATGGCGCCTCCACATTGTTCTTCAAGGTCATCGACGAGGATGGTCGGCGCCTGGAGTGCTGCCCTGGGGGGAGCAGCCCGCGCAGCGTGGCCGGGGGTGTTAAGGTCGCCCCCGGACTCGCCCGCAGCTCCTCCAGCAGTAGAGATGGCTCCCTGGAATCGAGCGACTCCCCCGAGTCCAGTGAGTCTCCGGAGTCCAGCGACAATAGCTACGTGCCATCGAGCTCTCGCCGTGCCCGGAGTGCGGCAGTGGCGTCTGCTTGGCATCGTCGGTGATACCCAGCGGCCGGGGTCCTCCGAGGTCTTCTTCTTTTGTTTCCCTGCGCAGAATTGTGACAGGTCCCGCGGGGACATGTAAAAAACTGTTGAACTTTTGGTTTAAATGCTATCCTCCCTAACGTAATGTTGAAACTGCATATTTCGCTCCAGCACGGTTTCCCCTTTTCGTTCTTGCGGTAGCTTAGCACTCTACGCCGACAGGACCTAGTCCCCAGGCAGGCTTCAGCCGTTGCTGGTATTGTAGGTCGCGACGCCGTGGTCAAGGCCAGGAGGTGAGCGGCCCAAGGTCCGGTGAGAGCTCCTGAGGCGTGATGCTCAAGAGGTCCCCTTTGGCATCCAAGTAGCTCCCTGAAGGCCGAAAAGGAAAGTGGCATTGCCCGAGCGAGGCTGCGAGAGTCGAGGGATCGAGTGGCAAAGTTCACGCCGATATGTCAGGGTGACTTATCTCAGTGAGCCACGGCGGTTTTCTTGCACAGCGCATGGTCGCGCCTTAGTGGTGGCACTTCTAGGTAGGGCTCACCCCGACCTCCCCTTTTCCTTGCTCATCTTGATGCTCTACGTCCTCGGGTCCCGGCCCTCGAGCGGGGCTCAGCCGCCGCTGGTATGCCAGGTCGCGATGCCGTGGTCAAGGCCAGGGGTGAGGGCTGGAGAGCCAGTAGGGACTCCTGACGCGGGGTGCTCAGGAGCCCCCTTTTAACGTGCAAGCGAATTGCGGGAAAAAGGGACGACCGGGAGGGGCCTGCACATAGTCAAGCTCCGGGGGTCCCTCCAAGTTAGTCCAAGGAGGAGAACATGTCACAATCTGTAACTTTCGTATACTTCTCTAACTTCAAAAATTATAAAAATTTAGGAAAATCTAAACAACTCACAGAGCAATAATGTGTCAAAATTTAAATATTTTATCATGCTCCAGTAAAAAATGAAAATTAAAAGACTATAGTAAAAGTTTCTGTTTTTCTGATGCACACACCAAACAAGAAATTTAAACATTCTAAAACCAAACCATGACACATTATTTTTATAATACAATGAGTATATACAAGGGGATACTTATTTTTGAGAAACTTCCATGAGCATGAACACAAGTGTTCAAGGTCGACCCTCACTTCTCCAATGCACAACCTTCCAATCACTTCCCTTTTTGAAAAAGTGTTTAGGCATAAGAGGCAAGTAAAATTTTTTGTATTTTGTATTTTGCATTTTCTAATTTTTTTGTTTGTTTTACCCACAACTAAATAAGAGGCAAGTAAATTGTTAACAAGATCGGTAGTCGTCATTGCAATTTCATATGAGGGAGACGCATAAGCTAACATACTTTCTCTTCTTGGATCATATGCACTTATGATTGGAACTCTAGCAAGCATCCACAACTACTAAATATCATTAAGGTAAAACCCAACCATAGCAACATATCAAGTCCCCTTTGTCCCATACGCAACAACCCCCTTACTCGGGTTTAACCTTCTATCACTCTAGCAATCCACTATAAGCGAATCATGAACGTATTGCAACACCCTATAGCAGGAATCCTCAAGTGTGCGCGGCACGGAAGGCACTATAGGACATCACCAAAATAAAAGATACAACTCGTACCAATCTAGGTCATCAATCAACCCAAAGACAAAAGAAATCTACTCAAAAAATCATAGGATGGCAACACATCATTGGATCATAATATGTGGCATAGAGCACCATGTTCAAGTAGGGGATTACAGCAGGGTGCAGGAGAGTGGACCGCATAAAAGAGATGAGGATGGTGGTGATGAAGATGGTGATGTTGATGAAAACGACCACCACGGCGATGATTCCCCTGATGGCACTCTGGCGCAACCGAGAGAGAGCGGGAGAGGTTCTCCCCCTTGTGCTTCCTCCTCCATGGCTTCCCCCCTAGATGGGGAGAGGTTCTCCCTCTGGTCTTTGGCCTCCATGGTGATGATGGCCCCTCCGGGATCCTTCTCCATGGCCACCGGTGATGATGGCCCCCTCTGACTGGGTGCCAGAGAGGGCCTAGATTGGTTTTTCGTGGCTACAGAGGCTTACGATGGCAGAACTCCCGATCTCTCTTATGTTCTGGGATTTTTTGGATTTATAGGAAGGGTTGGCATCGGTTTCATGTCAGGGGGGCCCACGAGGCGATCACAAGGTCGAGGGGCGCACCCTAGTGGGTGGGGGCACCCCCACCCTTGTGGTGGCCCCAAGACTCCTCTTACGTATATTTTTCTTCCAGTATTTTTTATATTTTCCAGAAAAAATCTCCGCAAATTTTCAGCCCATTGCGAGAAATTTTATTTCTGCACAAAAACAACACCACGGTAGTTCTGCTGAAAACAGCGTCAGTCCAGGTTAGTTCTAATCAAATCATACCAAAATCACATGGAATTGTTGTAAACATGGCCTGAATACTTCATAAATTATAGATACGTCGGAGACATATCACATACATGTCATCACAATAATCATCATAGATAGCAACTTTGCTCTCATAATCAATTGGAACCTCTTCCAAAATAGTGGATTCATCACTAAATAAAAACATGAACTCTCCAAATCCACTTTTATCAATATAATCATCATAAATAGGAGGCATTCTATCATCATAATAAATTTTCTCATCAAAACATGGGGGACTAAAAATATCAACTTCATCAAACATAGCATCCCCAAGCTTGTGGCTTTGCATATCATTAGCATCATGGATATTCAAGGAATTCATACTAACAACATTGCAATCATGCTCATCATTCAAAGATTTAGTGCCAAACATTTTAATGCATTCTTCTTCTAACACTTTAGCACAATTATCGGAATCCATATTTTCATGAAAGACATTAAAAAGCTGAAGCATATGAGGCAACCAAAATATTTTGTAGTTTTCTTTTATAGACTAAACTAGTGATAAAACAAGAAACCAAAATATTCAATTGCAGATATACCTTCAAGCACTCACCTCCCCGGCAAAGGTGCCAGAAAAGAGCTTCATTGATGGGATGTGAATGTCACTTACCTAGCCTCCCCGGCAACAGCGCCAGAAAAGAGCTTGATGTCTACTATGCAACCTTCTTGTAGACTCGTGTTGGGCCTGCAAGCGCAGAGTTTTGTAGGACAGTAGCAAATTTCCCTCAAGTGGATGACCTAAGGTTTATCAATCCGTGGGGGCGTAGGGTGAAGATTGTCTCTCTCAAACAACCCTGCAACCAAATAACAAAGAGTCTCTTGTGTCCCCAAAACACCCAATACAATGGTAAATTGTATAGGTGCACTAGTTCGGCGAAGAGATCGTGAAACAAGTACAATATGGATGGTAGATATAGGTTTTTGTAATCTGAAAAAATAAAAATAGCAAGGTAACTAGTAACAAATGTGAGCAAAAATGGTATTGCAATGCTTAGAAACATGGTCTAGGCTTCATACTTTCACTAGTACAAGTTCTCTCAACAATGATAACATAATTAGATCATATAACAATCCCTCAATGTGCAACAAAGAGGCACTCCAAACTCATTGATAGTGGAGAATAAATAAGAGATTATTGTAGGGTACGAAATCACCTCAAAGTTATTCTTTCTAATCAATCTATTGGGCTATTCCTATAAGTGTCACAAACAGCCCTAGAGTTCGTACTAAAATAACACCTTAAGACACACATAAACCAAGACCCTAATGTCACCTAGATACTCCAATGTCACCACAAGTATCCATGGGTTTGATTATACGATATGCATCACACAATCTCAGATTCATCTGTTCAAACCAACACAAAGAACTTCAAAGAGTGTCCCAAAGTTTCTACCGGAGAGTTAAGACTGTAACAGCCACGATGCGGCTATATCTCCCATGTGTCGGAGCACGACTTAGAGGCATAACCGCATTGTAGGCAATGTCGCAAGAGGGGTAATCTTTACACAACCCATGTACTGAATAAGAAAAGAGATACATAGTTGGCTTACAATCGCCACGTCACACAATAGCATAAATATATCATTACAATCATAATGTCCCCGATCGCCCCAACTGGGCTCCACTACTGATCGTCTAGAAAGGAAATGTAGTATCGTCCTGAGTCCTCATCGAACTCCCACTTGAGCTCAGTCGAATCTCCTGGAATGGTATCATCGGTCCCTGCATCTAGTTTTGAAGTAATCCGTGAGTCACGGGGTCTCAGCAATCTCACACCCTCGCAATCAAGACTATTTAAGCTTATAGGTAGGGTAAAAGGTATGAGGTGGAGCTGCAGCAAGCACTAGCATGTATGGTGGCTAACATACGCAAATGAGAGCGAGAAGAGAAGGCAAGGCACGGTTGAGAAACTATGATCAAGAAGTGATCCTAGAACAACCTACGTTCAAGCATAACACGAGACCGTGTTCTCTTCCCAGACTCCGCCAAAAAGAGACCATCACGGCTACACACGTTGTTGATTCATTTTAATTAAGTTAAGTTTCAGGTTTTCTACAACCGGACATTAACAAATTCCCATCTGCCCATAACCGCGGGCACGGCATTCGAAAGTTCAAATCCCTGCAGGGGTGTCCCAACTTAGCCTGTCACAAGCTCTCATGGTCAATGAAGGATATTCCTTCTCCCAAGACAACCCGATCAGGCTCGGAATCCCGGTTACAAGACATCTCGACAATGGTAAAACTAAACCATCAAAGCCACCCGAATGTGCCAACAAATCCCGATAGGAGCTGCACATATCTCGTTCTCAGGGCAAACCGGATTGTCCAAACTTCCGGTAGGCCAGCCCAGAGTTGCCCCTGGTGGCCACCGGCGGCTGACAAGTTGGACCAACACTCAGAGGAGCACTGGCCCGGGGGTTTAAAATAAAGATGACCCTTGAGTCCGCGAAACCCAAGGGAAAAAGGCTAGGTGGCAAATGGTAAAACCAATGTTGGGCCTTGTCGGAGGAGATTTATTCAAGGCGAACTGTCAAGGGGTTCCCATTATAATCCAACCGTGTAAGGAATGCCAAATCAAGGAACATAACACCGGTATGACGGAAACTAGGGCTGCAAGAGTGGAACAAAACACCAGGCATAAGGCCGAGCCTTCCACCCTTTACCAAGTATATAGATGCATTAAGTAGACAAGATATAATAATGATATCCCAACAATAAACATGTTCCAACAAGGAACAAACTCCAAACTTCACCTGCAACTAGCAACGCTATAAGAGGGGCTGAGCAAAGCGGTAACATAGCCAAACAACAGTTTGCTAGGACAAGGTGGGTCAGAGGTTTGACATGGCAATATGGGAGACATGATAAGAAAGTGGTAGGTATCGTAGCATGGCCATAGAAAAAGAGCGAGCATCTAGCAAGCAAAGATAGAAGTGATTTCTAGGGTATGGTCATCTTGCCTGCAAAGTTCTCCGAGTTGACGTAAGCTTGATCCTTGTAAACTTTCTCAATGGGTTCCTCGATCACGTACTCGTCTCCTGCTCTACCCAAAGCAAGAACACAAGCAAAGGGAGACACAATCAACCACGGTGCAATGCACAAGCAACATGATGCAAAACATGGCATGATATGCGGGATGTGATATGCAATGCATATGCATGTTTCGGAAAGGAAAGATTGAACCAGGCCTCAACTTGGAAAACCAAGAGTGCCTCTGGAAAGATGGGTTGATTTCGGTCGAAATTGATATAAAGATCACCGGAATCGGATGCACGGTTTGCAAATGGCAAGCAAAACAAATATGGCACCGATCTGTGATTAACATCACGAGGCCATCTAAATGCATCAAGAACAACAAGATACTGCACTCTAACATAGAAACAAAACACATGGCAGTAATCCACTCAAGATGCTTGACAAAAGATGAACACTCAGCTATGGCTAATTCACACAATAGAAGGTTCAAACAAGCATGGCAAAAGTGCAAAAGATATCAGGTTACAGACTTAGTGAAAATAACAACATGGCAGGAATTTAACATCAGGAAGCAATGTTTAGAGCAAGATAACAACATGCTACAGGAACATATCGTGGAAAAGCAAGGCATGGCACGAAGCTACTCAAAGCATACAACAAAAGTAACTTACTTACCATGAGCCAAAAGGGATCAGAAAATACAATGGCAACCATGTGAACATAGCAACTTTCGTTAACAGATTCAGACTTAGCAGAAAACTGGAACATGGCAAAACAGATTCATGTAGGCATGTTTATGAGCTCGCTGCACTCACCACAAGGAAAGGCATGACAAACTAAGCATACACCCAGCAAGTAGACATGGCATAGAAGCTAAACATGGCAAGAACAACCTCATAGCATGCACGGATCAACTACAACAACCTCGGCAAAATTGCTTAACATGTAAACAATCTGCCAGGAACATTTTGTAGCAAAAGTAGAGCAAGATTGAGTCATGCTAGGGTGCTCCATAATTGCAAACGAAGACATGGATGGATAGAGCACAACAATATCTCAAAAACATCCTTACTGAACATGCTCAAAAGAGGCATGGATCACTCTATGGCAACAAGAATACATGGCATAAAAATATTAACAGGGCAAAGACTTAGAAGATTTCTAAGTCCCTGAAATCAGCAACATTACAAGAGCTACTTTGCATGCTTGTGCTAGTCACCACAAAGATCACAAATATACATGGCATACACCCCTGTAAAGATGGCATGGCATACTTCAAAACAAATGAAGGGCTCAAGTTCATAGGAGGCACACATTAATCATGGCAAAAATGACAAATGTCCAAACTCTGCTAAGAATCTGAAACTAACATTGCATAGCACTCTTGCAACAGCATTTAGGGCATCAAGATGAGCTCACATGAACATGGTGCAATGGAATGAAATGAAGTACACATCGAGACGAACAATTTGACATGCTACACGCCAAAACGGAGCCACGGATGATGAGTTATGATACGATGAACATGGTGCAAAATGAAGTATACCGGTAGTAAACCAAGGCCGCTTGGCAAGTCTCGGTCCAATCCGAGAAGGTTTAGCACCCGCACACGAAAAGAGGTAAAAGGGGACACCGGAGGACATAAGAGCGCCGGAATGCAAAACGGACAACGGGGAAAATGCTCGGATGCATGAGACGAACACATATGCAAATGCGATGCACATGATGACATGATATGATATGCATGAAAAAGACAAAAGCAACACGAAGACAAAACCCAACAACAAGGAATCTCATAACTTAGTGCCGGAAATGGCTAGAGTTGGAATACAAATATGGCAGGTTACATATGGGGCGTTACAACACTCCACCACTACGAAAGGATCTCGTCCCGAGATCTAAGACTGGAAAACCTCTGGGTACTCGAAACGGAGGTGGTCCTCGCATTCCCAGGTGGCTTCACGGTCGGAATGATGTGACCACTTCACTTTTCAGGAATTTGATAGACTTGTTGCGAGTCTTGCGCTCAGTTTCTTCAAGAATAGCAATGGGGTGCTCATGATAAGACAGGTTTTCTTGGAAATCAATGTCTTCAAAGTTGATGGTGCGGTCAGGAGTCTTGAAACACTTGCGGAGTTGAGACACATGAAACACGTCGTGCACATTTGCAAACTTGGATGGAAGCTCAAGTTGATAGGCGAGATCGCCTCTTTTGCCAATGATCTTGAAAGGACCCAAGTATCTAGGGGCAAGCTTCCCTTTGATACCGAAGCAACGAGTACCTTTCATTGGCGAGACGCGGAGGTAGACATGGTCTCTGTCGGTGTCAAAACCGGCGGATCTCGGGTAGGGGGTCCCGAACTGTGCGTCTAGGCCGGATGGTAACAGGAGGCAAGGGACACGAAGTTTTTCCCAGGTAAGGGCCCTCTCGATGGAGGTAAAATCCTACATCCTGCTTGATTAATATTGATGATATGGGTAGTACAAGAGTAGATCTACCACGAGATCGGAGAGGCTAAACCCTAGAAGCTAGCCTATGGTATGATTGTTGTTGTGTATGTTGTCCTACGGACTAAAACCCTCCGGTTTATATAGACACCGGAGAGGGTTAGGGTTACACAAAGTCAGTTACAATGGTAGGAGATCTGCATATCCGTATCGCCAAGCTTGCCTTCCACGCCAAGGAAAGTCCCTTCCGGACACGGGACGAAGTCTTCAATCTTGTATCTTCATAGTCCAGGAGACCGGCTGAAGGTATAGTCCGGCCATCCGGACACCCCCTAATCTAGGACTCCCTCAGTAGCCCCTGAACCAGGCTTCAATGACGACGAGTCCGGCACGCAGATTGTCTTCGGCATTGCAAGGCGGGTTCCTCCTCCAAGTACTTCATAGAAGATTTTGAACACAAAGATAGTGTCCGGCTCTGCAAAATAAGTTTCCACATATTGCCATAGAGAGAATAATATTTACACAAATCTAATCTACTGACGTATTCCGTAGTGTGACACACCACGGCCAAGCCTTTATTCGAGTCGTTTCATTATCCCACCTCAGCGCGTCATGCGAGGCGGTTTCCTTGGCACGTCTTGTTAAAGCAGAGATCGTGTCCCCTTATTCCGGGATTCTCATCAAAACGGGCGTGGGTAACCCAACCGCGCCATTGATTACGGCGCTTGGAGATAAGCGAGTTTTACCAGGATGGTGGGGACACGTAGTTGCGTCCACCCATATAAGGGGATAAGGATCCACCTTTTCACCTACGCCTTCATCCTCCCTTTCTTATCCATTCTCGCGCACTCGAGCTCCAGCTCCCAAGTCCGCACTCCCCACCTCAACCTTATACAGCCATGTCCGGAGCGGGAGGCAAGTGGATGGTCTCCTCCGTCACGGAGGGACACATCGAAAAACTGAGGAAGGCCAGATACTTGTCTAACGACATTGCATACCGGCTTCCCGAAAGGGGCAGCTCATCCCCACCCCTAGGCCCCATGAGAGGGTGGTGTTCCTCCCCCATTTGCTCCGCGGACTGGGCTTCCCTCTTCACCCATTTATCCGGGGGCTCATGTTCTACTATGGCCTGGATTTCCACGATCTGGCCCCGAACTTTGTCCTCAACATCTCGGCGTTTATCATCGTGTGCGAGACTTTCCTCCGCATCCGCCCCCATTTCGACCTATGGCTCAAGACTTTCAATGTCAAGCCGAAGGTGGTGCACGGCAACCAGGCGGAGTGCGGAGGCGCCATGGTGGGCAAGATGGCCAACGTCTTATGGCTCGAGGGCTCCTTTGTGGAAACCCTGAAGGGGTGGCAATCGGGGTGGTTTTACATCACCGAGCCGCACGACCCTGAATGGGTCGCAGCCCCCGAGTTTCGATCCGGACCCCCTACGCGGCTCACCTCCTGGAAGGAGACGGGCCTGTCGTGGGGTAAAAAAGGAGAGCTGACCGGACTCCAAACATGCGTCCAAACCCTGGTGGACAAGAAGCTCAAACTTGTCAACGTAGTCCAGGTTATGCTCGTCCGCCTGATCCTCCCGTGTCAACAACGGGCTTTCAACCTGTGGGAGTTCGACCCGGCGCGGCACCAAAATCTAAGCAAGCTCTTCGACACGATGTATGAAGATGCCTGGAAGGTGCTTTTCAAGGGCGCCGAGGCCCCCGCATCCGCTACCGAGGATCGCGGATTCAGTACGCAGCGTCACGCTCATGTGGTAAGCTGTTTTTTCCTTTTACAGGGTATCAGTTTTTCACAGTTTGACTCCATACGGGATCTAAGCTCCCTTACCTTTGACAGGATTGGCAGGTGACGTCCGGACAGATCAACTGTCCGGCTCCTTTGCCCGAAGGCCCAGCGGACGCTCGCTTGGTGAAGCTGCTGGTTCCGGCACCCTATGTGGCACCGGAGAAGAAGGCCGTGAAAAAGGCCACGGGGACTCGAAAGAGTGCCCAGCGTCAGGAGGTGTCGGATCCATCATCCGACGGTTCCGAGGCGCATTCCTCCCGTGAAGACGAGGAGGAAGAAGAAGAGACCTCTCCCCCTCCAGCGGGAGGAGAGAAGAAAAGGAAGGCCGCCCTCTCTGGCGAGGCCGGAGGGTCCAAGAAGGGGAAAACTCTTCCTCAGGACTACTCCACCGACGCCGACGAGGGCGGAGAGGAGTGGCCGCCCAGGGCCAAGCCCCTGGCAAAATCATAAGTATGCGGATACCAGAGTAATTCATAGTATTCGTTTATTGCACAGCTTTCCCTTATGTCGAATATGTTTATGCAGCCCACCCAAAGACCGGCTCGACGCGTCGTCGAGCGGCTCACTGGACTCGTCGGATGTGAACTCGCTTCCAACGCCGAAGTGTTGTCCCAACAGGTTCCAAGCCGGGAGGAGGTGGTCCTGGAGGCGCCGCAAGGCGACCTCCCGGACTCTAGAAGTAAAGGGGATGAAACCCCCCAGGGCTCCAAGTCCGGCTCTAGGCCAGACACCACTCTAGAACCTTCAAAGGCTCCAGAGTCCGGCGGGGGACCTCCTTCCAAGAGGAGCAAGCCCACTGTGCCGGTGACCCCCGTCCAACCGGAGGCGCCGGACAATCTGTTGGAGGCGCTCCAAGGCACCTCCATCGACGAGGAGCACCGCATCATTATGAGTGCGGTGGTCCAGAAGGTTCAGTTCGCCAAGAGCGGACTGACTGAAGCTTGTACTAGCCTTTTAACAGGCTTTGAGGTAAGTAAAGAATGTGTAAATAATATTGCCGCATAGACAGTAGACCCTGATGCTCTGTTTGGCGTTCGGGAAGAAAAGCCGAATAGAGGATCAAATAAAATTCGCAGGATTCTAACAAATAGGAGTCAATATGCGTATGCAGGCTTCTATGCTTGCGTCCGCCGCACTGACTGCGGAAGTGGACACGCTAAAGCAGAACCTCGAGCGGTCCGAGCAAGAGCTCAGGCGTGCCAAGAAGCTGCTCGAGGACAATGAAGGTAAGAAATACCTTGCTTAATATATATATAAAGGTGCAATTGCAAAAAATTACAGGATTATCGTGGCTATTGTAGGGGCCACGTCTGAGGTGGCGACCCTTAAGCAAGTGTTGGTCGAGGCCGAGAAGAGGGCGGCCACGGAGCGCACCGAGCGGGAGAAGTATGAGGCCGAGGTTGGCAAGGTACGGCAAGAGCTCCAGGCTCTCATGGAAAAACATGAGAGTTTGGAGCTTGACTCAAAGACGCGAGCGTCCGAGCTCGCGGTGGCTATTGAAAATGCCAAGTCTGCCAAGGCCGAATCCTAGAAGACCCTCTAGGAGTTGGATGAGGTGAAGAAGATAGCGGCGGGTAAGGCATTCTTTATGCAAAGAAAACACATAAACGTGAGTTACTTGTTACTTACCCGAATCCGGAGCTCTCCAGGAGAGTTCGCAGATCTTCCCCGGAGTGTGTCCGATGCTGCCACATTCTATCAAGCCGAGGAGGGAAGCTCGACAGAGAAGGTGTTCTGGTCTCAGTATGCCGAGGCCGGACACCCCGTGCCCCTAAGCGACCAGCTGAAGCAACCGGTCGAGCTCCACAAGGCGGCCGAACAGGCCATGAAGGGCCTCATAGTTCGGCTGTGGCCTGGAGGGGCTCTGCCTGGGAGCTATTTCGGGCTAGTGAGGCGGCTGGTGGAGGCCTGTCCAAGGCTCGAAGTCATCAAGTGCTCCGTCTGCATTGAAGGTGCCTGTAGGGCCCTTGCCCGTGCTAAGGTGCACTGGGGCAAGCTGGATGCTGAGAAGCTTGTGAAGGACGGGCCACCGCCGGGGAAAGAGCATCGCAAGCCCGAGAATTATTATAAGGATGTTCTGAAGGATGCCTGCCTTGTGGCGGATGAATGTTCTAGGGATGTAATTTTTTAGTGAAACTTGCTCGTTTTGTCCTGTGCGCTGAAAACTTGTTCGTATGCGCTAAGCAATGCTGTTGGAATTTAAAATATTACCTTCTGTGAGGCTGTTTATCAATTCTGAGAGATGGCAAGTCGTCGGCTTCTGCCCCCGTGCCGCTAGTGCTGGGGTGTTCGGGGATAAACCTGAGCACTCTTTTTCCCATGTTTCGGTCCTTCAAGGGAGGCGCTCAGCCCAACGAACAAGGCAATCGGACTATAATGCATGAACACTCTCACTTAGCCATAGAATTCTATAATTTTAAATTTCAGCGAAGCCCCTGGTATTCGGAAAACCGAGTTCGGGGCGCTATCCACGCCTTGGCCGGACAGAGCCGGCTCCTCGCTCTAAGCGGCATAAGTCTTTAGGTACTCGAAAAACCTCTCGAACAACGACCAGCTCTCGCTTCATCATGACAGTCAGTTTTAGCTTTCTCCACTGAGGTGCTCGACCCAGCTCAACTGGCGCACAATCGCAGTGGTTCTCCTAGTGCTACCTTAGCCGATATAGCGGAACGTAAGGCACCAAAACATAGGAGCCGGGCAAACCCAACTATTGACCCAAGACATGATTCGGAGCCGATGCATATAATGCTATTAGTTCGGGGTGCCGCACTTGTTAAAGTGTTCGGACTTCTCACACCATATTGAGGGGTACTAAAGCCCCTGGCGTATTTTGGTCATACCAAACTGTACGGATGCAACATGTCGTTAAGGAACATATATTAAAAAGGAGTAATGCAAAAATAGACAAAAGCTATGCATTGTTTATTAAAGAGGGCTGCGATCAAAGTAGAACGATACAAATAATGCGATAAGCAAAAGGTTGGACTATTTAATGTGTCCGTTCCAAGGGCAAGCTGCGGAATAGTATGCGAAACAGGTATACTGCTCGTGATAGAGACCACCTGGTAGTTCCGTAATGCGGCGTGGCTTGTCTGCTTCCCTGGTTCTTGCGTCATTTGTTCGGCAATTGAACTGCCGAACGGGCCTTCCAAAGAGTGGAGTCCTGAAAGTAAGAGAAAATTAAAAAACGGCAGCCCCTGGTGCGGTTTAAGCCGTGTTTCGGGCGTGCCGTGATGGTGCCCCTCCCCCTGTACCCATGGTATTTCTAGAGCGTAGTTATGTACGCGAAGTACTGGTATCGCATTTTTGCGAGGGCTGGAGTTGGGGCCGCATTGCTACGCCTGCTCGGGTCATGCCAGGCGGTCTTGTTGTAGGTAACTCCGGGCGCGCTTGACGGTGTCCGGTCGTTTAATGGCCGGACTGGAGAACTGCTTGGACAGGCTGCTTTGTACTTCTGCTGCAAAGGCCGCCGTGTGCTCCTCCGTTCGGAGGGAGTGTTCGGTGTTTCCGTTGACCATAATTACTCCTCGAGGACCTGGCATTTTGAGCTTAAGGTATGCATAGTGCAGTACCGCATTGAACTTGGCGAATGCGGTTCGCCCGAGCAGTGCGTGATAGCCACTGCGGAATGGGACTATGTCGAAGATTAACTCCTCGCTTTGGAAATTATCCGAAGATCTGAAGACCACTTCAAGTGTGACTGATCTTGTACAGTTGGCCTCTACACCTGGTATTACACCTTTAAAGGTCGTTTTGGTGGGCTTAATCCTCGAGGGATCTATGCCCATTTTCCGCACTGTATCCTGGTAAATCAGGTTCAGGCTGTTGCCGCCGTCCATAAGGACTCTAGTGAGATGAAATCCGTCAATAATTGGGTCTAGAACCAATGCGGCGAATCCGCCATGATGGATGCTAGTGGGATGGTCCCTTCGATCAAAGGTGATCGGGTAGGAGGACCATGGGTTGAACTTTGGGTCGACTGGCTCTACCGCGTATACGTCCCTTAACGCGCGCTTCGGCTCCCTTTTGGGGACGTGGGTTGCGTATATCATGTTCACCATCCGCACTTGTGGGGGAAAACCCTTCTGTCCACTGTTGTTCGGCGGCCGAGGCTCCTCGTCGTCATCACAATGCAGCCCCTTGTCTTCATTTTTGGCGTTTAACTTGATTGCCTACTTGAACACCCAACAATCCCTATTGGTGTGATTGGCCGGCATTTCGGGGGTGCCATGTATCTGGCACAAGCGGTCGAGTATTCGGTCCAAACTGAACGGGCCCCTAGGATTCCTTTTGAATGGCTTCTTCCGCTGACCGGATTTAGATCCTCTGAATCCGGCATTAACTGTCGTATCCTCAGCATTGTCGCCGTTAATGTGGCGCTTCTGCTTGTTGCGACGCGACATGCCACTACTGTCCCTGGTATCCGAATTACCAGGGTTCTTGGTCATATTGTTGCTATGAGCAAGCCAGCTGTCTTCTCCCGCACAAAAGCGGGTCATGAGTGTCGTGAGTGCTGCCATAGACTTCGGCTTTTCCTGTCCCAGGTGCCGGACAAGCCACTCATCACGGATATTGTGCTTGAAGGTTGCTAGGGCCTCAGCGTCCGGACAGTGGACTATTTGATTTTTCTTTGTTAGGAACCGTGTCCAGAATTTCCTGGCCGATTCCTCTGGCTGCTGAATTACGTGACTTAGGTCATCGGCGTCTGGGGGTCGCACATAAGTGCCCTGGAAATTGTCAAGGAATGCGGCTTCCAGGTCCTCCCAACAACTGATTGATCCTGTTGGCAAGCTGTTAAGCCAATGCCGAGATGGTCCTTTAAGCTTGAATGGGAGGTATTTGATGGCGTGGAAATCATCGCCACGAGCCATGTGGATATGAAGGAGATAATCCTCGATCCATACCGCAGGATCTGTTGTGCCATCATATGATTCGATATTTACGGGTTTGAAACCCTCGGGGATTTGATGATCCATTATTTCTTCTGTGAAGCATAGTGGGTGTGCGGCGCCTCTGTACTGGGCTATATCCCGACGTAGCTCCAATGAGCTTTGTCTACTGTGTTCGGCCCTGCCGAATTTGTGGACGGCGTGACGGTTACCGTCTCGAGCCGTGGGGCGCCCACGTGATCCGTAGATCGATCTTGTTTTGCCTTGCCTTGTCCTCCAACATATCTCGTAAGTCCGGCGCATATTCCCGTGCCTTGGTACGGGGTGGGGCTTGAGTGGAGGGCCGGGAGGCCTCTCTGTCACGGCCACGAGGTGGCCGGTCGGCCGCATCAAGTGCTTCCTCCTCTAATCGGGGTAGCAACCTGCGCTTTGGGTAGCTCTTGGAGGGGCATTCGAGTTTATGCTCTTCGGCCGTAAGGACTTCAGTCCATCTGTCGACTAGCAAATCTTGATCAGCTCTAAGCTGTTGCTGTTTTTCTTGAGGCTTCTTGCCGTGGCCATAAGCCTGCGTTGAAAATGCTCTTGCTCGATGGGATCCTCTGGCACGACGCATTCGTCGTCGTCGAGGCTTGCCTCGTCTTCGGAGGGAGGCATATAATTATCGTCCTCGACCTCTCTGTCTGCCGCTCTCTCATGAGGGCTGGTTTCTCCATCCTCCTGTGCTAAATCTTGCTGGAGGGGGTTTTCTTTGGCACTTTCCGGAGTATTATTATCTCCCGTGCTGGAATCACCGTATTTGTTTTGGTGGGATTTTGAACGGCGCCGCTGACGCCAATGCTTAGGCTGTTTCTTGGAGGGGTCATCCTCCACTGTTCCATCGCCATCTCCTTCTTTTGGGGTGTCCACCATGTATATGTCATATGCGAGGTGGCTTTCTAGGGCCTGATAGGCGCTGGTTCTTCATCGTCTCCTTCATTGATATCCATACCGTCGATGTCTTCGGAGTCGAGCATGTCGGTTAAGTCGTCGACAGTGGCTACAAAGTGGGTTGTGGGTGGGCTTTGAATTTCTTCATCGTCCGAATCCCAACCTTGCTGACCATAGTCCGGCCAGGGCTCTCCTGATAAAGGGAGAGACTTCAGTGTCTTCAGAATATCGCCGAAAGGCGAGTGCTGAAAGATGTCCGTGGCAGTAAACTCCATAATCGGCGCCCAATCGGATTCGATTGGCAGGGGCGTGGAGGGTTCGGAGTCCGGAGAGGAGTCCGGCTCCTTGGAGTCCCGAGTCTCGCAGAGTGTGGGGCTGGTGTTCGGCTCGATCGCCGTTGGGATCGCAGCCCCCGAGGCAGCGTCCAACCACCTATCCGCGATCGGCGCAGTTGGCTCCGAATTAAGGGTCGAAGCCGATGCGGGTGCGGCCTCCAGGGCACTGTTCGGCGGCAGAGCTAGATCATGCTTGTGGTGACAGTGCAGCGCGCTCGGCAGTGGCTTGAATCCGTCGAAGATCAAGTCCCCGCGGATGTCAGCCGTGTAGTTTAAACTTCCAAATCTGACCTGATGGCCAGGGGCATAGCTTTCGATCTGCTCCAAATGGCCAAGTGAATTGGCCCGCAATGCGAAGCCGCCGAAGATGAAGATCTGTCCGGGGAGGAAGGTCTCACCCTGGACTGCATCGCCATTGATGATCGTAGGAGCCATCAAGCCTGACGGCGACGACACAGAGGAACTCTCAATGAAAGCACCAATGTCGGTGTCAAAACCGGCAGATCTCGGGTAGGGGGTCCCGAACTGTGCATCTAGGCTGAATGGTAACAGGAGGCAAGGGACACGAAGTTTTAGCCTGGTTCGGGCCCTCTCGATGGAGGTAAAACCCTACGTCCTGCTTGATTAATATTGATGATATGGGTAGTACAAGAGTAGATCTACCACGAGATCAGAGAGGCTAAACCCTAGAAGCTAGCCTATGGTATGATTGTTGTTGTGTATGTTGTCCTACGGAGCTGGAAGACAAACAAGCTAGTCCTCCGGAGCAGGCAGCAGATGGAGAACCGGAGGAGGACAATTACATGCCTCTCTTCAAAGATGAGGCGAGCCTCGGCAACGACGAGTTTATCGTGCCTGAGGACCCTGTCGAGCAAGAGCACTTCAAGCGCCGGCTTATGGCCACGGCAAATAGCCTGAAGAAAAAGTAGCAACAGCTTCAAGCTGATCAAGACTTGCTAGCAGACAGGTGGACCGAAGTCCTTGCGGCCGAGGAGCATGAACTCGAGCGCCCGTCCAAGAGTTACCCAAAACACAGGTTGCTACCTCACCTCAAGGAGGAAGCATTGAAACCTCGTTCACCAGTGTACGATGCGGCTGACCGGCCACTACGCGGCCGAGCCAGAGATGCGTTTTAGCCTAAAGTTCAGCCCGCACCCCATCGCCACTCAATCAAAAATACTAAGGCCCGGGGTTACACAGAGGACCTGCGAGACATATTGAACAGTAAGGAAAAAATCGCAAGGTCAATATACAGGACACGGGCACGCGCGCCAACACGGGACGATGATCATCGCGTCGGATACACCAAGAGTAATTCCAGCCGGGCCGAATACAGCAGACAAGACTCATACGAACTGCGTCGGGATATAGCCCGGCACAAAGGTGCTGCACACCCCCTATGTTTCACTGATGAAGTTATGAATTATGAATTCCCGGAGGGTTTCAAACCGATAAATATCGAATCATACGATGGCACGACAGATCCCGTTGTATGGATTGAGGATTTCCTCCTTCACATCCACATGGCTCACGGTGATGATCTACATGCCATCAAGTACCTCGCACTAAAACTCAAAGGACCAGCTCGGCATTGGCTAAATGGCTTGCCAGCGAATTCGGCCGGCAGTTGGGAGGATCTGGAAGATGCATTCCTTGACAACTTCTAGGGCACTTATGTGCGGCCACCGGATGCTGATGACTTGAGCCACATGACCCAGCAGCAAGGAGAATCCGCCAGACAATTCTGGACACGGTTCCTGACTAAGAAAAACCAAATTGTAGACTGTCCGGATGCAGAGGACCTAGCGGCATTCAAGCATAACATCCACGACGAGTGGCTCGCCCGCCACCTCGGCCAGGAGAAGCCGAAGACCATGACAGCCCTCACAACACACATGACCCACTTTTGCACGGGCGAGGACAGCTGGCTGGCTCGCAGCAACAACACATCGAGGCTCTAGATACCAAAGATGTTAATGGTAGGCAGTGTCGTAACAGACCAAAACGCCGCAATAACGGCGATAACACCGAAGATATGGTAGTCAATGCCGAATTCAGAGGCTCTAGATCCGGTCAGCGGAAAAAGGCATTTAAAAGAAATACTCCGGCTCCGTCTAGTCTGGATCGCATACTGGATCACTCGTGTCAAATCCACGGCACCCCCGATAAGCTAGCCAATCACACCAACAGAGAATGCTAGGTGTTCAAGCAGGCCGGCAAGTTAAATGCCGAGAACAAGGACAAGGGGCTGCATAGCGATGATGAGGAGGAGCATCGGCCGGCGAACACAGGAAGACAGAAGGGGTTTCCCCACAAGTGAAGACGGTGAACATGATATACGCAACCCACATTCCCAAGAGGGATCGGAATCGTGCACTATTGGACGTCTATGCGATGGAGCCCATCGCCCCAAAGTTCAACTCATGGTTTGCTTGCCCGATCACCTTCGATCACAGGGACCACCCCACTAGCATCCGTCATGGCGGATCCGCCGCACTAGTCCTAGACCCCATCATTGACGGATTTCACCTCACTTGAGTCCTTATGGACGGCGGCAGCAGCCTGAACCTACTTTATCAGGATACAGTGCGAAAAATCGATCCCTCAAGGATCAAACCCAGCAAAAACCACCTTTAAAGGCATCATCCCAGGTGTAGAGGCCCATTGCACAAGATCAATCACACTAGAAGTGGTCTTCGGATCACCGGATAACTTCCGAAGCGAAGAGTTAATCTTCGACATTGTCCCGTTTCGCAGCGGCTATCATGCACTGCTCGGATGGACAACAATGCAGTGCCACATTACACATACCTCAAGCTCAAGATGCCAGGACCTCGCGGGGTCATAACAGTAACTGGAAACACAGAACGCTCGCTCCGTACGGAAGAGCACACTGCAGCCCTTGCAGCAGAAGCACAAAGCAGCCTATTCAGGCAGACCACTCATTCGGCGTCACGGCCCCCGGACACCTTCAAGCGAGTCAGGAACAAGCTGCAACAGGATTGCCTGGCACGATCAGAGCTCGCCTAGCAATTCGTCCCCCATCCCAGTCCCAGTGAAGCGACGAAATCCATGCCGCCCGTACATAACTACACATTGAAAATACCATGGACATAGGCAGGGGCACGATCAGGACACGCCCCGCATTGTGGCTTAACCACACTAGGGGTTGTATACCTTTGACATTCCTTTTCTCCTTCAGGGCCTAACTCTCTGGAAGCCCTTTCCAGCAGTACGATTGCCGGACACATTCCGGAAGCAACAACCACGGCGGCAAGAAGCTATGATGAACACGGGAACCGCCAGGTGGTCTCTAGTAATAATTGATATACCCGCTTTTCACTATTTATGCGTAGCTTGCCCTGGGATAGGACATTCAGAATTGTCCTACTTTATGCTTATTGCACTACTTGTACCAAGTACGCTTTGACATATCATTTAAATAACAATGCATATCATTAAGCTGTCATTGCACTATTTAAGTTTTTCTCTTTCTCTTATATGTCCATTTACGACAATCTGCACCCGCACGTGCGGGTACGGTCAGTTCGCCAGGGGTCCTCGTTTACCCCATAATACGGCGCAAGAAGTCCGAACACTTTCGACAGTGCGGCACCCCGAACTTATAGCATTATATGCATGAGCTCCGAATCATGTCTTTGGTCAAATGTTGGGTTGCCCGGCTCCCATGCTTTGGTACCTTACGTTCTGCTATATCGGCTAAGGTAGCGGTGGGAGGACTACTACGATTGTGTCCTGGTTCTTCCGGATGAGCACCTCGGTAGAGAAAGCCAAAAACTGACTGTCATCATAAGGCGAGAGACTGGTCGCTGTTCGAGAGGTCTCAAGTCCTTAAAGACTTTTTTCGCTTCGGGCGAGGAGTCGGCCTTGTCCGGCTTAGGCGTCTATAGCGCCCCAAATTCGGCCCTCCGAATACCAGGGGCTTCGCCAAAAATTAAAAATCATACACTTCTATGGCTAAGTGAGAGTGATAAAGCATTATAGTCTGATTGCCTGGTTCGTTGTGCTGAACACCTCCCTTCAAGGACCCAAAATTGGGGTAAAGAGTGTTCAGGTTTATCCTGAACACCCCAGTACTAGTTACATGGGGATAGAAGTCGACGACTGGCGAACTCTTAGATTTTATAAACGGCCACACAGAAGGTAATATTTTAAATTAAGAAAGCGTCGCATGGCGCAAACGAACTCATTTCATATTATAGGATCACATGAGCATGTTCATTCAAAAATTACATCCTTGGCACACTCATCTGCCATTAAGCAGGAACCCTTCAGGACACTCTCATAGTAATTCTTGGGGCAGCGATGCTCCTTGCCCTCCGGTGGCCCCTCCTACACCAGCTTCACGGCGTCTAGCTTCACCCAGTGCACCTTCGCCCGGGCAAAAGCCCTGCATGCACCCTCGATGTAGACGGACCGCTTGATGACTTCAAGTCGTGGGCAGGCTTCCACAAGCCGCCTCACCAGACCGAAGTAGCCGCCGGACAGGGGCTCACCAGGCCACATCCGGACTATAAGGCCCCTCATGGCCTGTTCGGCCGCCTTGTGAAGTTCGACCAACTCCTTCAGCTGGTCGCTCAAGGGCACGGGGTGTTCGGTCCCAATATACTGATACCAGCACAACTTCTCCGTTGAGCTCCCCTCCTCAGCCCAGTAAAACTCCGTGGCATCAAGTACACTGCGGGGAAGACCTGCAAACGCTCCTGGAGAGCTCCAAACTCGGGTAAGAAAAAGGGAAGTCTCCTTCACGTGCTTGCTTTACATAATGAATGCCTTACCTGCTGCTATCTTCTTCACCGCATCAATCTCCTGGAGGGCCTTGTGGGCTTCGGCCTTGGCGCTCCGGACCCTTTCAAGCGCCCGCGCGAGCTTGGACTCTCGCTCTTGGAGTCAAGCTCCAAGGACTCGTGCTTTTTGGCGAGAGCCTTGAGCTCTTGCTGCACCTCGCTTACTCGGGCTTCATGTTTCTCCCGTTCAATGCGTTCTTTGGCCGCTTTGTCTTCGGCCTCGGACAACGCCTTCCTCAGGGTCGCCACCTCGGTCGTGGCCCCTGATAAATCCATGATGATCCTATTACTTTACTCCCGAACTTCTTTTTAACTATATAGACAGGGGTATTTCTTACCTTTGCTCTCTTCGAGTTGCCTCTTGGTAAGGCCGAGCTCGTCCTCGGACTGCTTCAGGTCTTGCTTCAGTGCAGAGACCTCCGCAGTACGTGCGGCAGCAGCCAGCAGTGAAGCCTGAACATACACATAGACATACTCTAATTAGACTCCTGAGTTATCATTTGATCCTCTATTCGGCTTTTCCTCGCGAACGCCGAATAGAGCATCAGGGGCTACTATCTATGTGGTAATATTTTCTTATATTTTGATTGCTTACCTCAAAGCCTGTTAGTTGGCTGGCGCAAGCTTCGGTCAGTCCGTTTTTGGTGGACTGAACCTTCTCGACTACCGCACTCATAATAGTGTGGTGCTCTTCATCGATGGAAGCGTTGCGAAGCGCTTCCAGCAAGTTGTCCGGTGCCTCTGGTTGGACAGAGGACACCAGCACGAATGGTTGGCCCCCCTTAATGGGGGACCGCTTGCCGGAGTCCGAAACCATCAAAGGTTCCAGCCCAGTGTCCGGCTGGGGGCCGAACTCGGAGCCCGTAGGGACCTCGCTCCCTTGGTACCCAGGGTCCGAGAAGTCGCCTCGAGGCGCCCCCAGAACCACCTCCCCTTGGCTCGGTGCCTTTTGAGACAACACCTCGGCATTCTCCACAGGGCGAGCGGTGGTAGTGGTCGGGAGAGAACCGTTGTTCATATCCGACGAGTCCAGAGAGCCGCTCGACGAGGGTACATCGAGATGAGCTCGGGACGGACTGCATAATCATGTTCGGCATGAGGAGAGGCAGTGTAATAAAACATATCATGAAGTGCTATGGTGCCCAGACACTTACGATTTCGCCAGGGGCTTGACCCTGGGCAGCCACTCGTCGCCGTAGTTGGCGGACGTCGTGGCGCAGTCCGGAGGGAGGGTCCTTCCCTTCTTAGACCCTTCGGCCTCCCTGGTTGGGACGGCCTTCCTTTTATTGTCTCCCCCGGCTGGGGGAGGGAGAACTTTCCTCTTCCTCCTCCTCGTCTTCATGGGAGGAGTGCGCGTCGGAGTCATCGGACGATGAGTCCGATACAACCTTCTGCCGGAGACCCTTTCGGGTCCCCGCGGCTTTCTTCTTGGTCTTCTTCACTGACACCTTGTAAGGTGCCAGATTCAGCAGCTCAATTAGGAGAGCGCCTGCAGGATATTCAGGCAGGGGGGCTGGGCAATCAAGCTGCCCCGTTGTCTCTATCCAGTCCTGTTAAAGGCATAGAAGCTCAGATCCTGCATATAACTAAACCGGGGCAAATAAATACCCTGAGAGATAAAAAAATTACTGGATTGGTGCGGTGTTTTGTGCTGAATCCACGGTCCTCGGTGAGGGAAGGAGGAATCTCGGCGCCCTTCAATAGCACCCTCGAGACGTCCTCGTGTGTCGTGTCATAGAGCTCCCGTAGCGTCTGGTGCTTGGCCAAGTCGAACTCCCACAGATCGAATGCCCGTCGTTGACACGGGAGGATCCGGCGGAAGAGCATGACATGGACCATGTTGACGAGCTTGATTTTCTTACTCGTCATGTTCCGGATACAGGTCTGGAGTCCGGTCAACTCTACCGAAGAACCCCAGGACAGGCCCTACTCTTTCCAGGAAGTGAGCCGCATGGGGATTCCGGATCAAAATTTGGTCTCCTCCTTCTCTGATGATCTGCCCCGCATTTGGCAGCCGGTGCACGATATCCGCAGCTAGGTATTCGGCTTCCGTAACTTTTTGATGTTCTCCTCCATGGCGAAGGAGACCATCCACTTGACTCCTACTCCGGACATGCTTGGAGTGGTTTGAGAAGAAGAACGCGAGCTTGGGCGCTAGAGCGCGAGTGTGCGGGAATGGGTAAGCGAGGAGGAAGAAGGCGTGGGTGAAAAAAGTAAATCGTTGTCCCTTTATAAGGGCGGAAGAGGCGATGTGTCTCCCCACTTGCCTGGCAAAACCGCTTATTCCCCAGGCGCCGTAATTGATGGCGCGGTTGGGTTACCCACGTCCGTATTGATGAGGATCCCATGATAAGGGGAACACGATCTCTACTTTGACCAGATGTGTCAAGAAAACCGCCTCGCGATATGTGCGGGGCTAGTTGAGAAAAGCGGTTCGAATAATAACCGGGCCATGGCGTGATGTCATGCTGTCAAAACGTGTCAACAGATTAGATTTGTGGAAATATTATTCTCTCTATGGTGGTATGTGGAACTTATTTTCCAGGGTCGGACACTATCCTTGTATTCAAAATCTTCAATGGTGTATTCGGAGGAGGAACCTGCCTTGCAATGCCGAAGACAACACTATGTGCCGGACTCATCGTCATTGAAGCCTGGTTCAGGGGCTACCGAGGGAGTCCTGGATTAGGGGGTCTCCGGACAGCCGGACTATATCCTTTGGCCGGACTGTTGGACTATGAAGATACGAGGTTGAAGACTTCGTCCCATGTCCGGATGGGACTCTACTTGGCGTGGAAGGCAAGCTAGGCAATACGGATATGTATATCTCCTCCTTTGTAACCGACCTTGCGTAACCCTAGCCCCCTCTGGTGTCTATATAAACCGGAGAGTTTTAGTCCGTAGGACAATATACAATCATACCGTAGGCTAGCTTCTAGGGTTTAGCCTCTTTGATCTCGTGGTAGATCAACTCTTGTAATACTCATATCATCAAGAACAATCAAGCAGGACGTAGGGTATTACCTCCATCAAGAGGGCCCGAACCTGGGTAAACATCATGTCCCCTGCCACTAGTTACCATACGCCTTAGACGCACAGTTCGGGACCCCCTACCCGAGATCCGCCGGTTTTGACACCGACACAGGGTACCTTCGAAGAGTGTGTCCCCCACGCCGGGCGAGCCTTCCAAGAGGAAGGCAAACGAAAATACGGTCGTGCCTTCATCGAAGAGGTATGAATCCGCCAACCTGCGCCTAAACAGTCTCGCCCAACCATGACCTTCCTGTTATCCATGTGTCAGGAGAAAGATGCGACGGACTGTATCTGGAGGTTCGAGCAGCCGTACTTCCGGCAGCCAGGATTCAAATCCTACCATGAAGACGAGGGCTGATACGGATGCGAAGCCGGACTGTCCTCCAGCCGAGGACTCGGATGATGTATCCTTTACCAACTCGGAAGTGGAAAGTGCGATGAATCATCGGCGCCTCCATGCCATTTTATAGGACCTTGGCTTTTCAGAGGGGTCGTTTAATGCCTTCAACTCAGCCGATGTGTATATCTGAGATGCTCGAGATGGGATTAACAGGGCCACAAAGCAACAGTTGAAAGATGTGTAGGTAAATTTATTTTGTCTGACTATGATAACCAGTAGCCCCCGAGACTTAAAGGAGTTGAACCAACTGATTTAAGGATCAATGTGTTACCAAGTGCTTACAGAGAAGAACACCCAGCTAGCTCAGGAGCTGGAAAAGTGTCGGCGCCGGCTGCTTGCTGCCAATGCCGAACTGGAGAAATACAAGGCATCTCCCGGTAATGTTTCCTTCTATCGAAAATTCAGAATGATACGCCGACAGTGCGGATCCGGGTGTTAATCTTTGTGTTTGGCTGTTAGACCAAGTATAAGAGCAGCTGGACGCCGCTCGAAGCGAAGAACGCGGAGCCAAAAGGCAACTAGCGGCGGGCAAGCATGTATTGACAACGGTTGTCCAAGAGAAAAAGGAACTCCAGGACTCGAACGCCAAACTGGGCAAAGAACTGAAAGACGTGCGAGCTCAACTAGCTGACTCCGTGAAGGAGAAAAAGAAGCTGCGAGGCGGCATATTCAGTATGTGTCCACTATTGTTTTATAACAGCTTTGGAGGTAGTGGTAGCTGATATAGCTGTAATTGCAGGTGTTTTGACGAACCGCCCCGAAGAGGAGGTGTCCGGATCATCGAGTGATCTTCTGCAAGGGATGCCGCAGTTGCACGAGCAAGCTCGGCAGGCGATGTGGAGTGTATCCAAGGCTTTATGGCCCTCTGACTCCCCTCCCGAAAGCATGGAGCAGCTGGTAGAGCTATTCAAGGGAGCGCGGCGGCGTATCCGGCTGTGGAAGATATCGGCATGCCGCGAGGGTGCGCAAGAGGCCTGGGCCATGGTGGAGACATGATATACCAAGCTGGATCCTAATCACCTAGCTAGGGTCGGAGCAGTAGGGTCGAATGGGGAAGAAATTCCCGTAAGTGTAGTGTATAACCAAGTAGAGGTGGCCGCCAAATACTCCCAACAGGATTGTAAGTTAGATTGCATGTTGGAAAGTATATAAGAGGAGGTGTTCGAGTCCAAGTGACTACGTACTTTCCTCATCTAGCCGAATTATATATCATTTGTCATGCTAGACCTTTTCGCTTCAACCTCTGGTCCTGAAGGTGCGGAGTGTTTCCGAATACCGTCGCAGCCCAATAGGCCGGGGTATGCCTGGAAAACTAGGCGTAGGGGTCATAGTTGCTTGAACAGACAAGTTGTATCCGGCTAGCTATGTTATATTACATTGATATCGTAAGAAACATCTTCCAGAGAGAATAGTTCTGTTAAGGGTTCCTTTCCCTGGGTGTGTATGTGTTTAATGCGCATGTCCGAATTATGGTGTGAGCACCATGGTTTGTATACCTTCTAGGGGTGCACAATGGAGTGAGTGTAAAAACATCTTTAATTCACCGACCGAATATTCCCTTAAGAACGCTAGCTTTCGGGTTCACCCAGTCTGAGGTACACATCCGGATGACCCAGTGGTAACAATCGCAGTGGTGCTCCCTTTATGCCCTAGCCGAACTAATGGGAACATAGGGCATAAGCACAGGACCCAGGCAACCCAGCTTGGCCAAAACTTACGTCATATCGATGCATATAATGGCAAAGAAAAGGTACATATGGAAAAAAACTCATATGTGAGGAGCTTGATGCTCAAGGAATGAAAATAACTTCTGTCCGAGAAGCCCCCAGGTACAAGTGGCATACATGTTGAAAGATGTATGTGCCAATGGTGTGCGGTCTAGCCGCATCAAAGCTTTAAAGCGAAAAAAGTAGAAAGTAATCGGAAAAGTGAGGAAAAATAATGGGAACTACAAGGAAGGAGGAGACGAACAAGGGGTGTAGCGCTAGGCGTAGAATCTCCGGAGTCTAGCCGCGTTCCAGGGGTTCGGCTCGAGGCGATTGTCTGATGCATTGCGAAGACGGTATGCTCATCTGGTGAGAACTTCGTCAATTATGAAGGGACCCTCCCATTTGGGCTTGAGTTTGTCCTTTTTCTTCTCCGGGAGCCGTAGAACGAGTTCGCCAATGTTGTAAGTCTTGGCCCGTACTTCTCTGCTTTGATATCTTCGAGCCTGCTATTGGTAAACTACTGAACGGGCTTTTGCGACATCGCGCTCCTCCTCCAGGGCATCTAGGATGTCCTGCTAATCGAGCTCGGCTTCTCTCTCTTCGTAGATACGCACTCTAGGTGAGTTGTGAATAATATCGCAGGGCAATATGGCCTCTGTACCATACACCATGAAGAAGGGTGTGTACCCGGTAGTATGATTGGGCGTGGTCCGCAGCCCCCAGAGTATGGAGTCGAGCTCCTCAACCCAGTGCTTGTCTGATTCTTTTAAAGACCGCACTAGTCTGGGCTTGATGCCGCTCATAATAAGACCGTTGGCGCGTTTGACTTGACCGTTGGTTTGTGGGTTGTAGACGGAGGCGTAATCTAGTTTAATACCCAGATTAGTACACCAGGCTTTTACCTCGTTGGCTGTGAAATTGGAGCCGTTGTTAGTGATGATGCTGCGTGGGACACCATAACAGTGCACAACATCGGATATGAAGTCTATCACCGGGCCGGACTCAGCCGTTTTGACCGGTTTAGCCTCTATCCACTTAGTGAATTTGTCCATCATAACCAGCAGATATTTTTTCTTATGGCTTCCCCCTTTAAGGGGTCTGGCCATGTCGAGTCCCCAGTCCGCGAAAGGCCAAGTGATGGGGATTGTTTGTAGGGCAGTGGGGGCATATGGCTTTGATTGTCAAAGAGTTGGCATCCAACGCAATGTTGGACAAGGTATGTGCATCCGCTCGGGCCGTCGGCCAATAAAACCCTGTACGGAAAGCCTTGCTAACAAGGGCCCGAGCTGCGGCGTGGTGCCTGCCGAGTCCGGCATGAATTTCAGCCAAGAGCTGCCGTCCTTCTTCCTCGGATATACATCGTTGAAAGACTCCAGTGGCGCTTTTCTTGTAGAGCTCTTCATCGTGAACCTTGTAGGCCTTTGAGCGTCGGACAATGCAGCGGGCCTCATTCTGGTCCTCAGGAAGCTCCTTCCTATTTAGGTAGGCCAGGAAGGGCTCGGTCCATGGGGCAATGACTGCCATGATGAGATGCGTCGGTGGTGTTATGTCGATGTTTCCGGGATCTGGGGTTATGTTTTGGTCCGGACTAGAGTTGCTGTTTTCCCCCTGCCATACCACGGATGGCTTAAAGAGCCTTTCCAGGAAGATATTAGGTGGGACGGGGTCACGCTTAGTGCCAATACGAGCAAGAACATCCGCCGCTTGATTACTTTCTCAAGCCACAAGATGGAACTCGAGCCCCTCGAACCGGGCCGACATTTTTATGACTGTGTTACGATACGTTGCCAACTTCAGATCTTTGGCGTCGAAATATCCATTTATTTGAGATATTGCGAGGTTCAAGTCCCCACGCACTTCTAGGCGTTGTATGCCCATGGAGACAGCCATCCGGAGACCATGCAATAAGGCCTCGTATTCAGCTGCATTATTGGAGTTTGTGTATAGTATTTGGAGAACATAATGGACGATGTCTCCGGTAGGGGACATTAAGACGACACCTGCTCCTAACCCTGCCAACATTTTGGAGCTGTCGAAGTGCATGACCCAATTGGAGTATGTGTCGTACTCTTTAGGGAGTTTGGCCTCTGTCCATTCGGCGATGAAGTCGGCCAGTACTTGGGATTTGATAGCTCGGCGTGGTTTGTATGTAATGTTAAATGGTAGGAGCTCATTGGCCCATTTGGCAATCTGGCCCGTAGCATCGCGGTTATTTATGATGTCGTTGAGTGGAACTTCGGAGGCCACCATGATCGAACACTCCTGAAAGTAGTGACGGAGCTTCCGGGATGCCATGAAGACCGCGTATGCTATTTGTTGATAATGAGGGTACCGGGATTTGCATGGTGTAAGGACCGTAGAGACGTAGTATACTATCTTATGAAGCGGAAATTTATGTCTGTCCTGCTCTCGTTCAACAACAAGTACGGGGCTCACCACCTGATGTGTTGTCGATATGTATAATAACATCGGTTCGCCGGCGTTTGGTGCGGCCAGGATTGGGTTACCCGCAAGAAGGGTTTTTATTACTTCTAGTCCAGCTGTTGTCGCGTCCGTCCACTCGAGGTGGTCGGTTCGCCGTAAAAGGTGATAGAGTGGCAGTGCCTTTTCTCCTATTCTGGAGATAAAGCGGCTTAGAGCTGTCACACAAGCTGCAAGTTTTTGGACTTGTTTAAGGTCTGTTGGCTTAGCCAATTGTGACAGAGATCGGATTTTGGCTGGGTTTGCTTCGATTCCTCTATTGGAAGCGATGAAGCCCAGCAGTTTTCCAGCGGGGACGCCGAAGACACACTTTTCCGGGTTGAGCTTGATGTCATACGCCCTGAGGTTGTCGAATGTAAGACGTAAGTCGTCTATTAGTGTTTCCACGTGCCTGGTTTTGATGACGACGTCGTCAACGTAAGCTTCTACAGTTTTGCCGATCTGTTTCTCCAGGCATGTTTGAACCATGCGTTGATATGTGGCGCCGGCGTTCTTGAGCCCGAAGGGCATGGTATTGAAGCAGAATGGCCCATATGGGGTGATAAATGTTGTTGCAGCTTGATCGGGTTCCTTCATTTTGATTTGATGGTATCCGGAGTATCCATCGAGGAAACACAGTGAGTCGTGTCCTGCGGTGGCATCAATGATTTGATCAATGCGGGGGAGGGGAAAGGGATCCTTAGGGCAGGCTTTGTTGAGGTCTTTGAAATCGATGCACAGGCGCCAGGATTTGTCCTTCTTTGGTACCATCACCAGGTTTGCCAGCCAGTCCAGATGTTTGATTTCTCTAATGAATCCGGCCTCGATGAGTTTGGCCAGCTCCTCCCCCATGGCTTGTCACATGGGTTCGGAAAAGCGCCGCAGTGCTTGCTTAACTAGTTTAAACCCCTTTAATATATTGAGGCTATATTCGGCCAGCTTGCGTGGGATCCCTGGCATATCCAAAGGGTGCCAGGAAAATATGTCCCAGTATTCGCGCAGGAATTCTCGTAGTGCAGCGTCAACTGCTGGGTTTAGTTGAGCTCCGATGGATGTCGTCTTCTTGGGGTCCGTTGGGTGGACCTGGAATTTGATTATTTCTTCTGCCAGTTTAAATGAGGTGGCTTTGGAGCGTTTGTCGAGGATCACATCGTCACTGTCCACTTTGGAGGATAGCGCGCTTAATTCCTCGGTCGCGAGGGCTTCGGATAGCGCCTCCAAGGCCAGGGATGCGGTTTTGTTTTCAGCGTGGAGTGCTATGTCCGGGTCACTAGCGAGAGTGATTATACCGTTTGGTCCGGGCATTTTGAACTTCATATATCCGTAGTGAGATATAGCTTGGAAGCGTGTAAAAGCATCCTGCCCCAACAGGGCGTGATATCCGCTGCTGAAAGGGGCCACTTGGAAGGTTATTTCTTCGGAGCGATAGTTCTCTGACGATCCGAATACCACGTCAAGTGTGATTTTGCCCGTGCACCGCGCCTCCCGACAAGGAATAATTCCTCGGAAGGTTGTGTTACTTTGTTTGATGCGGCTCCTGTCTACTCCCATTTTATGGAGTGTGTCCTCATAAATGAGGTTTAGTCCACTGCCGCCGTCCATGAGGACCTTGGTAAGTCAAAACCCGTCCACGATGGGACCGAGTACTAATGCGGCAGGCGCACCTACTGTTCTGTACTTTGGTTCATCACCGGCGTTGAATGTTATAGCCGTGTCATTCCATGGGTTTATTACAGCGATTTGGCAGACTTCGTTGAGATCACAAAGTGCCCTTTTGCGTTTGCTGTTTGAAGTGAATGTCTCGAAGACTGTCAATACTCCTGGGTGGTCGTCTTCTGGGGGCGTTGTTCCGGGGTATCCTTAATAAGGATGTCCTCACCGCTCTTGGCTACCTATCATAGTATCCAACATGCTCTAAGGTTGTGGGTTGCCACGGTGTCTGTTGTTATATGTATTTTGAATGGGCCATCGAGCCACCCCTCCAGAACGGTGCCATGCCGCGTAGCGGTTTTGTGTTTCTTGACTGTCGGGCTGGGCGTGCCATGAGGGTGCGCCCTTTTCGCCTATAGGGGTAGTTGAGCTGGGACTGATGGTTCCCAGTGAGCTGCTTGAGTATCCCAGGCGCTCTCCATCGCGCTGTATTTTTGTACAATGGTTGTTAAGTCAGTGAATTTGAGTATGCGGTGTCAATTGATGGCGTTGAGTATTCCTTCGTCCGCACAGTTTTTGCAGAACGCTGATATTGTGTCCTTGTCGCGGCAATCTTTTACCTTGTTCTTGACAAGGAGGAATCTGGCCCAAAAGTGGTGGACCTTCTCCTGAGATTGTTGTTTTATGCTCATGAGAGACTCTATGTCTGGGTGGGTGGGTGGAATTAAATCCGAACCCCGACCTAACCGGTTGTCCGGGGTTCGATGACCATCCAGACTGGACAGTCCGGGTTCTGGAACATCTTCTGATTGTTCGGAGCCGCCGTCCGAGGCTATGTTCGAAGGGCTGGTTGCGTCTTTTCACGGGTGAGTATCTGGCTCTTTATGAACGGCGAGCCGAACATAGTCCGTCTTCGATATAGAAGAAGGCTCGCCGTCCTGCTCCAGGACTGCTGCGATCTGGTGGGTGCCAAGTGGAGCTTCGGTTTCTCCCTGATCGGTTTTAGGCCTGATCTGATCGTAATCTGTGACGATTCCCAAAACGGCGATGCAATCTAGGAGCTCGTTTAAGGACGAAAGCTCTACCAGATCCATCTGCTTGGAGTGCTCGGAGATAATGCGAAGGGGATTTTCGATGGCCCGTAGAGGTCATCGTCAGCTCTATGGCCGAACGGGCGATCATAGTAAAGTCGCCCAGCCGGAAGGTTTGGCCTGGGCCAAAACTACCCCCGCGGCGATGTTGCCTCCAACGACAAGGCGAGCCATCGAGCCTTTCATCGACGGCACAGTGGAACTCTTAATGAAAGCATCAATGTCGGTGTCAAAACCGGCGGATCTCGGGTAAGGGGTCCCGAACTATGTGTCTAGGATCGATGGTAACAGGAGACAGGGGACACGATGTTTACCCAGGTTCAGGCCCTCTCTAGGGAGGCAATACCCTACTTCTTGCTTGATTTATCTTGATGAATATGAGTGTTACAAGAGTTGATCTACAACGAGATTGTAATGGCTAAACCCTAGAAGTCTAGCCTATGAATATGGTAATGAGTATATGTGTCCTCCCTTCCGGACTATCCCCTATGGTTTATATAGACACCGAGGGGATCTAGGGTTTACATGGAGTCGGTTACATAAGAAGGAATCTTCGGTTGCCAAGCTTGCCTTCCACGCCTAGTAGAGTCCAATCCGGACATGGTGCCGTCTTTGGTCTTCATGTCTTCACAGCCCATCAGTCCGCCCATAGATAATAGGCCCGACGCCCGAGGACCCCTTAGTCCAGGACTCCCTCAGCTGCTTCTTCTTCTTGGGGACAACCTCAGGAGGGTAGATAGCGCCCTCATTGTCTAGGTCCTCGATAATCGCGGCCTGGTAGGCGCGCTCGAGAGAGAACACCGCGTCATCGCAGGCGACCGTGATGACATCGCGGCTCCCTGGCATCTTGAGAACATTGTAGCAATGGTGGGTCACTACCATGAACTTGGCCAGGGCCCGATACCCGAGGATGGTGTTGTACGGGAGGCGAATGTGAGCAATGTCAAAGTCGATGAGCTTGGTGCGGTAGTTGTCACGGGTGCCGAAGGTGACAGGGGGGCGGATCTGCCCTATCGGGTGGTGGAGCCATCGGTCACTCTTGAGAAGGGCTTCGTAGGCTGCAGCTGGTCATAGGACACCTGAAGTCGGTCGAACGTCTCGATGGAGAGGACATTGAGCCCTGCACCACCATCAATGAGCGTCTTGGTGACGAGCACGTTGCTGATGGTAGGCGAGCAGAGCATTGGGAGAGCGCCGGCAGTTTCCGCACACTTGAGCCGGTCGGAAGAGCTAAAGGTGATGGTGAACTTGGACCACCTGAGTGGGCGTGTTGCCTCGAGCTTGGGGAGGGCTGCGTTTACCTCACACGTGAACTGCTTGAAGATGCGATGGGAGGCTGGGGCCTGAGCGCCGCCTAGGATGGAAGCGACGGCACGAGGCTCCTGGAAGCCCCCAGCCCCCTCGTCCTGGTGATGGTCGTCATTCCTTCTTGGTGGTGGAGGCAGCGGGGGAAGGCCAGTGTTGCCCTGAGGGCGGTCCTCACGAGGATGATCTCTCCAGGCACCCTCGCGAGGCTGGCCCTGCCAGCGGTCCTCACAAGGCTGGTCACGCCACTCCTAGCGAGGATCGTAGCCGTCCTAGCATCCTCCGCTGCGGCCACCTCCGCGGCTGTAGCCTCAATCGTTGTGCTCGGGGCGACGACCGAGGCGCCCGTCGCGGATGGCCCTGAGCTCATGATAGTCATTGGTGTTGTGGTTGTGCATGTGGTGGAAGTCGCAGTACGGGCAGCTGCCCTTGGACGACTCCAGGTGGTCGCAGTCACGTTTCATCTCTGGTTCGGCCGCGAGCACGGCCGCTCCCTTGCGCTTCATGTCCTTGGCCTTGGCTTTCTTGTCTTCTGGATCCGTGTCAGGGAGCTCGAGAAGGGAGAGCTGCCCCTCCTTATCTCTCACGCACTTGGTTGCCATGTTGAACATCTCCAGAGCCATCCACAGGTCCTCGTGTATGGCGAGCTCCTTCATCTTGACGTTGCGGACCCCATCGGTGAATGCTGAGATGTTGGCCTCGTCCGACACCTTCGGGATCTTGAGGCAAACACTGTTGAAGCATTGGATGTACTTCTCCAAGGTCTCTCCTCGCTGCTGCTTGATACGCCGCAGGTCACCCGCCGCCCGCGGGCGGCTGCGAGTGCCCTGGAAGTTGGCGAAGAAACGCTCTCACATTTCATCCCAGGAGGAGATCGATCCCACTGGGAGGTTTTGGAGCCATGAGCGTGCACCGTCCTTGAGGGCCATGGGACACTAGTTCGCCATAACCTTCTCGTCGTTGTTGGCCGCCTCGATGCTCAACTCATAGAGCTGCAGGAACTCCGCAGGGTCGGGGGTGCCATCGTAGCA
This sequence comes from Triticum urartu, assembly GCF_056163025.1. Lineage (NCBI taxonomy): Eukaryota > Viridiplantae > Streptophyta > Magnoliopsida > Poales > Poaceae > Triticum > Triticum urartu. The sequence goes on from NC_141874.1 coordinate 164,760,832, forward strand.
TGGAGGCAGGTCGGGCTAGAACTTCCCTGGCCAGATGACGTTGCGCAGCTCCGGAGTGAACGCGCGGCACCTAGCTGTGTTCACGGGAGCCCGACGTGGAAATGGAGCCTGATCCTGGCGCTCACGTGCCACCACCGTAGGTGGCGCGCGGTCTTGACGCAGAGGTGCTGGAAGCGCACACGCCACTCCTTGCGGCCGCTGCACCACCTGGTAGCTCGCCTCGTCGCCTGCGGGCGCCTTGCGAGCCGGGTCGCGCCGTGGTGCCTCGTGCCTTGGCTTGATGATGGCATCCTACCTCAGAGGTGGAGGATGTGTTCCCTAAGCCACATCACCCGCATCAGGTGGCAGGTGAGGCAGCGAGCAAGATGGTGCAGGAGACTCTCCGACGGCGCTGACGAGCTCGGCGATGCGGTCCAGCCAGTCCTCATAGAGGTTGTCGATGGGGTGGCAGCGCAGGAGCTCGCATTCCATGAGCAACGCCGCATGCGCATTAGCTGGACCATGGCGAGCATGGGAGGATGAAGCAGCCGGAGTCAGCGACGGGGTGGCAGTGCGTCCATCACGCCGCACGAAAGGATGCGGCGACGAAGCCTACTGCTCATGGCCCGTGGGGCCGGGGGCGGCATTCACCACTTGCGACGGGGGATGGCGAGGGCAGCCGTCGCCTGCCGGTGCTATCTGAGTGACGTGAGCAGCAAGGGCGGCCCGACACTCAGCACGAGCTCGACGAGAGTCAGCCATGGGAGCGGTGGAGTGGTAGCGAATCGACCGGAGGAAGAGAGGTTCCGACGCACCCCTTGAGAGGTTCGAACTCTGGGGTGCGTGCGAAGGACTCATCCTCCCCAGTCTTCCTACTCACCAATCTCATGGCCTAGCTCGATGAACGGGAAGGAGAAGGGACACAGCAGTTTACCCAGGTTCGGGCCACCTTGCGGTGTAAAACCCTACTCCTGCTTTGTGGTGGATTGGCCTCGCGGGGCTGAGGATGAACTAGTACAGCGGGAGAACAACCTCAGGAGGAGGAGTGTTCTTGGGCTCGAGTGAGCTAGTGAATGCGAGGGTGGAATCGATGATCCTTTCCCCTCTACGGTGGTGGCTAGGCCCTATTTATAGTGGCCTTGGTCGTCTTCCCAAATGTAAGGCGGGAAGGGATCCCACAATGGCCAAATTCGAAGGGAGGCAACTAGTACATGCTATCCTGACAAAAGTAGTCTTCGCCTGCAAAAGCCTCTGGTCATGATGCTGTAGTGGGCTCGGCGATGACCTCCATCCTGCCATCCTGGCAGTCTTGTTGTTATTGCACCGGAATGGAAACCTTTGGGTGATGCCTCGAGACTCCACGTCTGCGCTTGCCTCCTTAGCACCAAAGAGGAAACTGGTACACTGCGCTCGCTGGCGCCCGCCTGTCCTTGGTCATCATGGCTCACATCATATGAACCTCGCGAGGTGAGGCTTGCATAGAAATCTCCACTTCTCGAGAGCCAGCCTAAGGTGGCCGCTCCTCGGAGAGGTCTTGGTGTCGCCCGCCTCGTGAGGCTTTGCACCTCACGGGGGTCTTAAGTTGTTGATGCTGAAGCTGGGCCGTACAAGGCCATCGATGAGCTACGCCGTGGGCCACAGGCAGGCAAGTCTGGGTACCCCCGTTCCTAAAACGCCGACAGCAGCCCCCGGGCCCAAAGCGCGCTTGTCGGTGTCAAAACCGGCAGATCTCGGGGTGGGGGTCCCGAGCTGTGGATTCTCGGATCAATGGTAACAGGAAAGAAGGAGAAGATGTTTTACCCAGGTTCGGGCCCTCTTGATGGAGGTAAAACCCTACGTCCTGCACTTCTTTATATTAATGGAGTATCAAGTACAGAGTTGATCTACCGCGAGATTATATGTTGTGGTCTAAAACCTGAGGGTATGATGAATATGTCATAATAATCTAGCGACTAGCCTGGCCTCGACTTATATAATGTACCAGAGGCCTAGGATAACAAGAGTCCTAGTAGAATACGTTGGTAGAGAGGAGTCCTTGTCTTGATCATCAAGTCTTGTGGAATCTTCCTCGTATGCGGCATGGGCCGCCCGAAGTGGCCCATGAGTGAACCGCCATGGGGGTCCTCGGCCCGATCCAGCTGGCTGGGAGACGACGTGGTGAGTACCCCCTAGTCCAGGACACCGTTAGTAGCCCCTTGAACCGGTCTTCAAGTTGGGGACACTCCTCGATTCTTCTGAACTGTTCTTCATCTTCGGTCGTCAGTCTTGAAAACTGGTTCAACAAATCTTCTTATCTTCGATCTTGAGGATCGCCGAAGTAAATCTGAAGAGTTTACATGTCGGGTATCCTGAGGAGCCCCTTTAAGTTATCGGCCATTATCAACGCCTTGTTATTTTTATGCCCACCTCGGGTTTGAAGTGTTTCCCGTGCGGCGGTGTACTCTCGTGTCTGAGCTCCAATGCCGGACTGCATTCAATGTATCTTTTGCAGCCAAGCACCAACGCCGGACCGCTTCTGAGCTTCAACGCCGGAATGTATCCGAGCTCCAATGCTGGACTGTATCCGAGGTGTCATAGATTACCTTGGTCTTGAAAAAGTTTTAGTCGAGCTTAATGCCGGAAATGCCCTCTAAGGAGCCAGCCACTTGCATCCGAGCTATATGTCGAACTGTGTCCGAGGTGGCTCAGCACCTCGGTCATGGGTTGATTGTTTGTCAATTTTATTTCTGATGCATATAAATTTATTTGCTGACCAGATGTATGGCCAGTAGCCCTCAAGGTGTCTGTCGACCTAAAATCCGAGATGCACCTAAAGGAAAATATGAAACTGTTGATCCTAGTAGCTTCTAAGACTCGGGTCATGAAATCGGCCTGAGGATCAACTCCTAGCTCGGCAGCATACATAGGAATAGAAATGCAGTGTAATATATTAGAGGTAATAGTGATCGACGGACGGGCCCTTGAGAGATGGTTTTGAGAAGTCGCTGTAATATATTAGCTTGATGCCGGATAAGTTCCAGATGGTACTTATTGTTGTCCGAAGACGCGTTTGCCCATAGTTCGGTCCAGCCGAACACTGAGCATTTTGAATTTTCTGCATTGAATAGGCAGTGTAGTAGCCCCCGAGTCACTGGTCGGGTGGCAACACCAGATCATGGGATCGATACGCCCCTTATAATATTAGTGAATGATAAGCCTGAAGCCCAGTAGCCCCGAGCCTTAATGTGGGCACGGGTGGCCGAATTAAGGATCGATATCCAGAGTAAAATCACAAATTATGTGTAATGATTCTACGTATCCAAGTACTTTACATCATTAATGCTCGGATCCACATTGTACAAAACTTTGTTGATCGACCATCGGCTTCAACCTCCTCGGCCAGAAGCTGGGGAGTGTTTGTCCTACTTTATAAAACCGTTATAAGGGCAAAGATTTATGCAAAACAAGGCAATCCGGCCATACGGTTTTTATAAATAAAGGTACGTAGAGAGATATGAAACATCTTCCAAAAAAATAATCCCGCTATCGGTTCCTTTCTTTGGGTTTTCACGCTGATCATGATCATGAAACCTCACCTCCAATCAATGTGGGAGGAAAATATTGAGGATTTAGTTCGGGGAAAGTTACCGAACTCTATGGTATTAATGAACCAAAATTTTCACTTCCGTCGTTGTCGACCAATTATATTCTTTAAGATCGCTAGCTTTCGGCTTCACCTAGTCTGAGGTACTAACTCGGATGAACTGGTAGTAACAATCATAGAGGTGCTTCCTTTACCGCCTAGCCGAACAATCGGGAACGTAGGGGTAAGCACAGGAGCCAGGCAACCCAGCTTGGCCAAAATCTTAAGTCAAATTGATGCATATTTATGGCTTTATAACAATGATTACGGAAGGTAGCCCTCGTATATAAAATACGAACACCGATGATATATTTATTTTGACTCCGTTGCGACCGTTTATCACTTGAAAGTGGCCCATCATTAACATGGGGTAATTGGTATCGATCTATAGTTTGATACCGTCATCGGATCGCTGACCAGTTTACGCCCATTGTGACAGTCAGTTTTCGGCTTTCTCCACTGAGATGCTTAACCATTCGAGTTCGAAGCACAATCGCAGTGGTTCTCCCTTTGCACACCTAGCCGAACAAAGCGGAATGTAGGAGGCAAGCACAGGAGCCGGGCAACCCAACTATTGACCAAAGACACAATTCGAAACCGATGCATATATAGCAATATCCGAGATTTTTTGTGCCAAATCTCTAAAGGTGTCCAGCGCTGCACTACGAGACTTATGCTGGAAACAAACAAATAGTTTAAAAGTGCCATAGGCTTGAAAAACCAAAAAACTTCAGTAAAAACTTCACGCACGAACTAAATCAAGTCATTTGGTGCCAATCCGAAAATTGGTCTTACTTTTGTGCTTCCGTCGTGCATTAATATGACACATCCGATCTCAAGACTTCAAGCGGGTCAGCCTATGGCTGCAACCTCCTATCCCGAAGGCGGAATACTACTCGTTAGACCAGTTTAGCGAACTAAACTCGAGCAGTCACTAGAGAGAAAATGGGCTATCTGGCTATTAACCACACACTCGCGTCAAAAAAGGATTGATACTATGAGACTTGTGCAATAGATTTTTGTACTCATGAGTTCCATTGTGTGCCGACCATGATTGAAAACAATAAGAGCGCTATATTTTGGCTTCACCCAGTCTGAGGTCCGAGCTTGGATGACCCGATCGTGACAATCGCAGAGGTGCTCCCTATACTCCCTAGCCGAACAATCGGGAACGTAGGGGTAAACACAGGAGCAAGGCAACCCAGCTTGCGGAACACTTAAGTCAACATGGTGCATATTGTGGCGTAATACACGAACAAGGAACGAAGCCGTACAAGTATAATCATATGCAAGAGGGAAGGCTTCATAAAGGAAGCCCCCAAGTAAATAGGGTATTTGAATTTGTGTGTCACAAACAAAGTTTTGACAAGGAAGTTTTTCACAAACAACTCTTTGCGAAAAAAGTATAATGTTTGGTCGAACCGAACAAAATTTAAAAATTTAGAACTTTGAGCATAAAAGCGACTTAGCTGGTTATTGTGTTCGCAGTGATGACGCGGTACGAGCTTACGGCGGGACCAGCCCCCAAGCCGGTCCTGAGGTGGCAGAGCGAAGAGCTCGATGCTCCGAAGTGGCAACATAGCATGGTCGATGCAGGCCAGCAATGTGATGCTGAAGTACCCGGCATGGGTTAATGAAGTGATGACGAAGGCCCGGTCCAGCCAAGGTGACAGCGCCAGGTTCGGGCCCTCTTGATGATGCTGAAGTCCCCAAGGCGACCGAACATGTTGATATGGCAATTCAATCAACAAGGTGATCATGCGAGCCGATTTATGCCAATTGGGACGACGACGTTGGCTTGCCGAAGTGACTGCGTGATGCAGTCGAAGTCGATCACCTACACACATAAAATAGTGCACTCCAAAAAGAATAATATAAAAATATATATATAATCCTTGCATAGTTGCTTTTCGCAAAAATAATTTATTTAAAAAGATGTGGCCTGGTGCCGAAGTCAATGTTGATGCAGGGCGTCGGCGTGACACGGTGAAGGCGTGGCAAAGCCTGAATTCACAGGCCGATCCGAGTTCCGGATTCGGCATTCGCCGAACTACATATAGAAACTAACCGAACCACCATGCGACCGTCGTTAATGCGGCCACCATTTGACAGACCTATGTACAGATGATTGAACAAACTAGAGTAATAATTCCACAGAAATAATAAACCCAAGCAAGAAAAATTACTAGGATCAATAGCACTTGGTTTATCTGTTGTAGCAACATGAAGAAAGATTACTTCCAAAATTGGGACTCGATCCACACACCCATTGCCTAATGAGCGATGAAGCGACGGCATGGCGATGCTGGCAAAGATTGGCTCGCCGAGACAAAGCCCCCGGTCCAGCTAACATGACGAAACTGGTCGGCTGGTGACGCCGAAGTCACCGGGGTATGTTGATGAAGAAATTGCAAAGTCCCCTGTCCAGCCGAGGTGTCGAAGCCTCCATGTTAGCCGATGAGTCGAAGCAGGTCGGCCAGTGACGCCGAAGTCACTAGAGTGGGTTTGATGAAGATATGGTGAAGCCCCCAGTCCAGCCGAGGTGACGGAGCAGGCCAGTAAGGAGATGTTGCAGCTGCCGTGTCAGCTGAGGTGTTGAAACAGTTCGGCGTGATGGACATCGGCTTGAAGAAGCAATAGTGCGGCCATGCCGACGCAGGTCGTAACTTGTGACATGGTCAATGCCGGCTTGATGAAGTGACCATGTGGCGATGCCGGTGTGCCCGCTCCGTGTGATCCGTGGGGTGGCGATGTTGGTGATGATTTATCCTTTGCGATTCTGAACTATGGTTCAGCTCGCCGATATGATGATTCGAAGAAGTTGAGCTTGGCTCAACAAAGCGACGATGTGTCTAGTGTAGGTCGGCAGCCGTGAAGCAATATTGCCGGACTGGTTTGACACCAGCGTGATGGTGAAGATTACCTTCTAAAAGGAGCAAAATTTGTGAGCATGTGTTCGAAAACAAAACATAATACCCTAGAGAGAGATTCTTCCAAAAAGGTTATCCAATATCTCGTTCATGAAAAGAGATGAACTCAGGTCGGATTCGTATTCGCGCAGAAAATAGATCCGAAAAGTGATGCACTAATCGGAAGGTTTCCGGAGTTTGAACGGTCGGATCGAGCTGAAATTTAAAGAGGTGGTAGGTATGGAAATTCCGCAGCAGATGAACGGTTGGATCTTCCAAATAACCTCCGAACAGGGCTCTGGAGATCACGCCCTAAACTCATCCTGATTCCCGTCCAGACTCGACAGGGCTATGGTATATCGAAGATCAGCGGAGACTGCTCAATCGGAACGCGACGAAATTTTACAGGGTTGTTGTAGACTCAATTTCGCACAATTTAACTGAAGGAATCGTCAAAGTGATGTTCGAGGAGGTGGTGGCAGCGGATACAAGTTTGCTGTCCGGAAAAACAGCACGGTCGCCCAAGGGCAATGTTGTCGTTGAGCCCCCGAGCTCCAAGGATGATTCCTCCATGATCATGATAGAGATCGGAGTTGATGTTTGATGAAGGCCTCATCCAAACATGACGATCGGAGGCAAGGCTCAGTCCTCGGTCAAGCCAAGGTGACCAGTCGAGCCGGCGACGAAGATGCCGACGTCGCAGTTGATCTGCAGGCAAGCCATTGATTCTTTGTCGATCTCACAACGGAACTCTCAATGAAAGCACTATTGTCGGTGTCAAAACCAGCAGATCTCGGGGTAGGGGTCCCGAGCTGTGGATTCTCGGATCAATGGTAACAGGAACGAAGGAGATGGTTTTTTACCCAGGTTCGGGCCCTCTTGATGGAGGTAAAACCCTACGTCCTGCTCTTGTTTATATTAATGGAGTATCAAGTACAGAGTTGATCTACCGCGAGATCACATGTTGTGGCCTAAAACCTAAGGGTATGATGAATATGTCATAATAATCTAGCGACTAGCCTGGCCTCGACTTATATAATGTACCGGAGGCCTAGGATAACAAGAGTCCTAGTAGAATCCGTTGGTGGAGAGGAGTCCTTGTCTTGATCATCAAGTCTTGTGGAATCTTCCTCGTGTGCGGCATGGGCTGCCCGAAGTGGCCCATGAGTGAACAGCCATGGGGTTCCTCGGCCCGATCTAGCTGGTCGGGAGACGACGTGGTGAGTACCCCCTAGTCCAGGACACCGTCAACGCTCGGACTTGGCTTCGAGGCAAAGCCAAAGGACAAGTGTGAAGCACCGCGGGCCCCAACTGCCTGCGGCCTCGGTCGACGCATGGCATTTGATGGGACGTGGGCGTCTTCGCTTCCCCACACTGCCTCGGCAACCGTTCGACTTGACGAGACCCTGCTGCATGCAGAGAAAGCCATGAATTCATGCGATCGTGGAGGCCGGCGGTTGGCCTCCCTCCGACTATAAATGAAGGGAGGGGAAGAGCCCCCTCGCTCATCTCCGCCTTCTCGCTGCTCGCTCCTTGTTCTTCTTCGTCATGTTGTAGAATCCATGGTGCCAATCAGGAGATTCTCCGCGGTGGAGAAGGGGAAAGCCCCTTGGGAGGAGCCTAAACCACTTCCGTCGAAGAACGGGTTTAGCCGTCCTCACACGCCGACGAAGGACATGCGGTGACGCGGCCTTGGTATGAGCGGCCTCCACCTGGCTTCCTTCTCCCCTTGTACGCTCGTGTGCAAGGCCCTGTGCCAGGTGGTAGTGCCCAGCACCGCACGGTTCAGGATCACGGTGGGCAGGCCGGGGCTGTGCAGCCAGCCGACCTGCGAACTCACGCCGAGGTCTCCTCGCGCGAGTTCGTGATATGGGCGACAATGTCGCCGCGCACTTGGATCCGGTTCCCTGAGTTCTTCGCCGTGGAGATGCCGCCGAGAGGGCCGCTCGAGCTGTGGCTGTAGCATATTGCGTGCTGCAGCCTGGCCATAGGGTGGAGGTCGAGGTCGTTCCCCTAGGCGGGATCTTCATGACTCAAGGATGCAGCGGGGTCGCCCGCGCCTGCCATCCAGAAGGGGCCCTCGTCATCCAGTTCGAGTATGATGGCGCCTCCACATTGTTCTTCAAGGTCTTCGACGAGGATGGTCGGCGCCTGGAGTGCTGCCCTGGGGGGAGCAGCCCGCGCAGCACGGCTGGGGGTGTTAAGCTCGCCCCCGGACTCGCCGGCAGCTCCTCTAGCAGTAGAGATGGCTCCCTGGAATCGAGCGACTCCCCCGAGTCCAGTGAGTCTCCGGAGTCCAGCGACAATAGCTACGTGCCATCGAGCTCTCGCCGTGCCCGGAGCGCGGCAGTGGCGTCTGCTTGGCATCGTCGGTGATACCCAGCGGCCGGGGTCCTCCGAGGTCTTCTTCTTTTGTTTCCCTGCGCAGAATTGTGACAGGTCCCGCGGGGACATGTAAAAAACTGTTGAACTTTTGGTTTAAATGCTATCCTCCCTAACGTAATGTTGAAACTGCATATTTCACTCCGGCACGGTTTCCCCTTTTCGTTCTTGCGGTAGCTTAGCACTCTACGCCAACAGGACCTAGTCCCCAGGCAGGCTTCAGCCGTTGCTGGTATTGCAGGTCGCGACACCGTGGTCAAGGCCAGGAGGTGAGCGGCCCAAGGTCCGGTGAGAGCACCTGAGGCGTGATGCTCAAGAGGTCCCCTTTGGCATCCAAGTAGCTCCCTGAAGGCCGAAAAGGAAAGTGGCATTGCCCGAGCGAGGCTGCGAGAGTCGAGGGATCGAGTGGCAAAGTTCACGCCGATATGTCAGGGTGACTTATCTCAGTGAGCCACGGCGGTTTTCTTGCACAGCGCATGGTCGCGCCTTAGTGGTGGCACTTCTAGGTAGGGCTCACCCCGACCTCCCCTTTTCCTTGCTCATCTCGATGCTCTACATCCTCGGGTCCCGGCCCTCGAGCGGGGCTCAGCCGCCGCTGGTATGCCAGGTCGCGATGCCGTGGTGAAGGCCAGGGGTGAGGGCTGGAGAGCCAGTAGGGACTCCTGACGCGGGGTGCTCAGGAGCCCCCTTTTAACGTGCAAGCGAATTGCGGGAAAAAGGGACGATCCGCAGGGGCCTGCACATAGTCAAGCTCCGGGGGTCCCTCCAAGTTAGTCCAAGGAGGAGAACATGTCACAATCTGTAACTTTCGTATACTTCTCTAACTTCAAAAATTATAAAAATTTAGGAAAATCTAAACAATTCACAGAGCAATAATGTGTCAAAATTTAAATATTTTATCATGCTCCAGTAAAAAATGAAAATTAAAAGACTACAGTAAAAGTTTCTGTTTTTCTGATGCACACACCAAACAAGAAATTTAAACATTCTAAAACCAAACCATGACACATTATTTTTATAATACAATGAGTATATACAAGGGGATACTTATTTTTGAGAAACTTCCATGAGCATGAACACAAGTGTTCAAGGTCGACCCTCACTTCTCCAATGCACAACCTTCCAATCACTTCCCTTTTTGAAAAAGTTTTTAGGCATAAGAGGCAAGTAAATTTTTTTGTATTTTGTATCTTGCATTTTCTAATTTTTTTGTTTGTTTTACCCACAACTAAATAAGAGGCAAGTAAATTGTTAACAAGATCGGTAGTCGTCATTGCAATTTCATATGAGGGAGACGCATAAGCTAACATACTTTCTCTTCTTGGATCATATGCACTTATGATTGGAACTCTAGCAAGCATCCGCAACTACTAAATATCATTAAGGTAAAACCCAACCATAGCATTAACATATCAAGTCCCCTTTGTCCCATACGCAACAACCCCCTTACTCGGGTTTAACCTTCTGTCACTCTAGCAATCCACTATAAGCGAATCATGAACGTATTGCAACACCCTATAGTAGGAATCCTCAAGTGTGCGCGGCACAGAAGGCACTATAGGACATCACCAAAATAAAACATACAACTCGTACCAATCTAGGTCATCAATCAACCCAAAGACAAAAGAAATCTACTCAAAAAATCATAGGATGGCAACACATCATTGGATCATAATATGTGGCATAGAGCACCATGTTCAAGTAGGGGATTACAGCAGGGTGCAGGAGAGTGGACCGCATAAAAGAGATGAGGATGGTGGTGATGAAGATGGTGATGTTGATGAAAACGACCACCACGGCGATGATTCCCCCGATGGCACTCTGGCGCAACCGAGAGAGAGCGGGAGAGGTTCTCCCCCTTGTGCTTCCTCCTCCATGGCTTCCCCCCTAGATGGGGAGAGGTTCTCCCTCTGGTCCTTGGCCTCCATGGTGATGATGGCCCCTCCGGGATCCTTCTCCATGGCCACCGGTGATGATGGCCCCCTCTGACAGGGTGCCAGAGAGGGCCTAGATTGGTTTTTGGTGGCTACAGAGGCTTACGATGGCAGAACTCCCGATCTCTCTTCTGTTCTGGGATTTTTTGGATTTATAGGAAGTGTTGGCATCGGTTTCATGTCAGGGGGGCCCATGAGGCGATCACAAGGTCGAGGGGCGCACCCTAGGGGGTGGGGGCACCCCCACCCTTGTGGTGGCCCCAAGACTCCTCTTACGTATATTTTTCTTCCAGTATTTTTTATATTTTCCAGAAAAAATCTCCGCAAATTTTCAGCCCATTGCGAGAAATTTTATTTCTGCACAAAAACAACACCACGGTAGTTCTGCTGAAAACAGCGTCAGTCCAGGTTAGTTCTAATCAAATCATACCAAAATCATATGGAATTGTTGTAAACATGGCCTGAATACTTCATAAATTATAGATACGTCGGAGACATATCACATACATGTCATCACAATAATCATCATAGATAGCAACTTTGCTCTCATAATCAATTGGAACCTCTTCCAAAATAGTGGATTCATCACTAAATAAAAACATGAACTCTCCAAATCCACTTTTATAAATATAATCATCATAAATAGGAGGCATTCTATCATCATAATAAATTATCTCATCAAAACTTGGGGGACTAAAAATATCATCTTCATCAAACATAGCATCCCCAAGCTTGTGGCTTTGCATATCATTAGCATCACGGATATTCAAGGAATTCATACTAACAACATTGCAATCATGCTCATCATTCAAAGATTTAGTGCCAAACATTTTAATGCATTCTTCTTCTAACACTTTAGCACAATTATCGGAATCCATATTTTCATGAAAGACATTAAAAAGCTGAAGCATATGAGGCAACCTCAATTTCATTTTTTGTAGTTTTCTTTTATAGACTAAACTAGTGATAAAACAAGAAACCAAAATATTCAATTGCAGATATACCTTCAAGCACTCCCCTCCCCGGCAATGGTGCCAGAAAAGAGCTTCGTTGATGGGATGTGAATGTCGCTTACCTAGCCTCCCCGGCAACAGCGCCAGAAAAGAGCTTGATGTCTACTATGCAACCTTCTTGTAGACTCGTGTTGGGCCTGCAAGCGCAGAGTTTTGTAGGACAGTAGCAAATTTCCCTCAAGTGGATGACCTAAGGTTTATCAATCCGTGGGGGCGTAGGATGAAGATTGTCTCTCTCAAACAACCCTGCAACCAAATAACAAAGAGTCTCTTGTGTCCCCAAAACACCCAATACAATGGTAAATTGTATAGGTGCACTAGTTCGGCGAAGAGATGGTGAAACAAGTACAATATGGATGGTAGATATAGGTTTTTGTAATCTGAAAATATAAAAATAGCAAGGTAACTAGTAACAAATGTGAGCAAAAATGGTATTGCAATGCTTAGAAACATGGTCTAGGCTTCATACTTTCACTAGTACAAGTTCTCTCAACAATGATAACATAATTAGATCATATAACAATCCCTCAACGTGCAACAAAGAGGCACTCCAAACTCACTGATAGTGGAGAATAAATAAGAGGTTATTGTAGGGTACGAAATCACCTCAAAGTTATTCTTTCTGATCAATCTATTAGGCTATTCCTATAAGTGTCACAAACAGCCCTAGAGTTCGTACTAAAATAACACCTTAAGACACACATAAACCAAGACCCTAATGTCACCTAGATACTCCAATGTCACCACAAGTATCCGTGGGTTTGATTATACGATATGCATCACACAATCTCAGATTCATCTTTTCAAACCAACACAAAGAACTTCAAAGAGTGTCCCAAAGTTTCTACCGGAGAGTCAAGACTGTAACAGCCACGATGCGGCTATATCTCCCATGTGTCGGAGCACGACTTAGAGGCATAAGCGCATTGTAGGCAATGTCGCAAGAGGGGTAATCTTTACACAACCCATGTACTGAATAAGAAAAGAGATACATAGTTGGCTTACAATCGCCACGTCACACAATAGCATAAATATATCATTACAATCATCCAGATACAATCAAGGTCTGACTACGGAACCAAAATAAAGATAACCCCAAATGCATAATGTCCCCGATCGCCCCAACTGGGCTCCACTACTGATCGTCTAGAAAGGAAACGTAGTATCGTCCTGAGTCCTCATCGAACTCCCACTTGAGCTCAGTCGAATCTCCTGGAATGGTATCATCGGTCCCTGCATCTAGTTTTGAAGTAATCTGTGAGTCACGGGGTCTCAGCAATCTCACACCCTCGCGATCAAGACTATTTAAGCTTATAGGTAGGGTAAAAGGTATGAGGTGGAGCTGCAGCAAGCACTAGCATGTATGGTGGCTAACGTACGCAAATGAGAGCGAGAAGAGAAGGCAAGGCACGGTCGAGAAACTATGATCAAGAAGTGATCCTAGAATAACCTATGTTCAAGCATAACACGAGACTGCGTTCTCTTCCCAGACTCCGCCAAAAAGAGACCATCACGGCTACACACGTTGTTGATTCATTTTAATTAAGTTAAGTTTCAGGTTTTCTACAACCAGACATTAACAAATTCCCATCTGCCCATAACCGCGGGCACGGCTTTCGAAAGTTCAAATCCCTGCAGGGGTGTCCCAACTTAGCCTGTCACAAGCTCTCACGGTCAATGAAGGATATTCCTTCTCCCAAGATAACCCAATCAGACTCGGAATCCCGGTTACAAGACATCTCGACAATGGTAAAACTAAACCAGCAAAGCCACCCGAATGTGCCGACAAATCCCGATAGGAGCTGCACATATCTCGTTCTCAGGGCACACCGGATTGTCCAAACTTCCGGTAGGCCAGCCCAGAGTTGCCCCTGGTGGCCACCGGCGGCTGACAAGTTGGACCAACACTCGGAGGAGCACTGGTCCGGGGGTTTAAAATAAAGATGACCCTTGAGTCCGCGAAACCCAAGGGAAAAAGGCTAGGTGGCAAATGGTAAAACCAATGTTGGGCCCTGTCGGAGGAGTTTTATTGAAGGCGAACTGTCAAGGGGTTCCCATTATAATCCAACCGTGTAAGGAATGCAAAATCAAGGAACATTACACCGGTATGACGGAAACTAGGACTGCAAGAGTGGAACAAAACACCAGGCATAAGGCCGAGCCTTCCACCCTTTACCAAGTATATAGATGCATTAAGTAGACAAGATATAATAATGATATCCCAACAATAAACATGTTCCAACAAGGAACAAACTCCAAACTTACACCTGCAACTAGCAACGCTATAAGAGGGGCTGAGCAAAGCGGTAACATAGCCAAACAACAGTTTGCTAGGACAAGGTGGGTCAGAGGTTTGACATGGCAATATGGGAGACATGATAAGAAAGTGGTAGGTATCGTAGCATGGCCATAGCAAAAGAGCGAGCATCTAGCAAGCAAAGATAGAAGTGATTTCTAGGGTATGGTCATCTTGCCTGCAAAGTTCTCCGAGTTGACGTAAGCTTGATCCTTGTAAACATTCTCAATGGGTTCCTCGATCACGTACTCGTCTCCTGCTCTACCCAAAGCAAGAACACAAGCAAAGGGAGACACAATCAACCACGGTGCAATGCACAAGCAACATGATGCAAAACATGGCATGATATGCGGGATGTGATATGCAATGCATATGCATGTTTCGGAAAGGAAAGATTGAACCAGGCCTCAACTTGGAAAACCAAGAGTGCCGCTGGAAAGATGGGTTGATTTCGGTCGAAATCGATATAAAGATCACCGGAATCGGATGCACGGTTTGCAAATGGCAAGCAAAACAAATATGGCACCGATCTGTGATTAACATCACGAGGCCATCTAAATGCATCAAGAACAACAAGATACTGCACTCTAACATAGAAACAAAACACATGGCAGTAATCCACTCAAGATGCTTGACAAAAGAAGAACACTGAGCTATGGCTAATTCACACAATAGAAGGTTCAAACAAGCATGGCAAAAGTGCAAAAGATATCAGGTTACAGACTTAGTGAAAATAACAACATGGCAGGAATTTAACATCAGGAAGCAATGTTTAGAGCAAGATAACAACATGCTACAGGAACATATCGTGGAAAAGCAAGGCATGGCACGAAGCTACTCAAAGCATACAACAAAATTCCCTTACTGACCATGAGCCAAAAGGGATCAGAAAATACAATGGCAACCATGTGAACATAGCAACTTTCATTAACAGATTCAGACTTAGCAGAAAACTGGAACATGGCAAAACAGATTCACGTAGGCATGTTTATGAGCTCGCTGCACTCATCACAAGGCAAGGCATGACAAACTAAGCATACACCCAGCAAGTAGACATGGCATAGAAGCTAAACATGGCAAGAACAACCTCATAGCATGCACGGATCAACTACAACAACCTCGGCAAAATTGCTTAACATGTAAACAATCTGCCAGGAACATTTTGTAGCAAAAGTAGAGCAAGATTGAGTCATGCTAGGGTGGTCCATAATTGTAAACGAAGACATGGATGGATAGAGCACAACAATATCTCAAAAACATCCTTACTGAACATGCTCAAAAGAGGCATGGATCACTCTGTAGCAACAAGAATACATGGCATAAAAATATTAACAGGGCAAAGACTTAGAAGATTTCTAAGTCCCTGAAATCAGCAACATTACAAGAGCTACTTTCCATGCTTGTGCTAGTCACCACAAAGATCACAAATATACATGGCATACACCCCTGTAAAGATGGCATGGCATACTTCAAAACACATGAAGGGCTCAAGTTCATAGGAGGCACACATTCATCATGGCAAAAATGACAAATGTCCAAACTCTGCTAAGAATCTGAAACTAACATTGCATAGCACTCTTGCAACAGCATTTAGGGCATCAAGATGAGCTCACATGAACATGGTGCAATGGAATGAAATGAAGTACACATCGAGACGAACAATTTGACATGCTACACGCCCAAAATGGAGCCACGGATGATGAGTTATGATACGATGAAGAATGCAAAAAAAATACTGGGACTTAGGAGAAAAAAGACCTTCGGGATCTAGGGTTCGTCCGGGACACGCGAACCGAGGTTGGACCTCGAGCTCGCCGGAGTTAGAGGTCGCCGGAGGAGGGACGGGGGAGGCCGGACCTGGCCGGATCCGATCGCCCGAGGTGCGCCGGCGACGAGGGGGCGCCGGACGGCGAGGGCGCGTCTCCCGCGGCGGATCTGGCCGGCGGAGGCAGTGGGCGATGCACGGGGCGGCGAGCGGCGATGGCGGCCATGGTGGCCGGACTTGGCGGCCGGCGAGGAGGAGGAGATGGCGGCGCGGCGGAGCTCGGGCGCGGGCAGGAGGGGGGTGGCGCGCGCGCGTGCCCGGGGGGCCTGCCCTGGGCCTGGCGGGCCGGCGATGTGGGGCGCGCAGGCGGGCGAATGGCGAGGCAACAAGTGACAGTGGCGGTGGCGGGATTCTGTGCGGCGGCGGGCGGACGCGTCCGGCCGCGCAGAGGGAGCGGGGGCTAGTGTTAGGGTTGGAGTGGATCTGAGATTTTCGGGGGAGATGCCTTTTTATAGGTAGGGGGAGCTAGGAGGCTCCAAATTGAGCACGGTTTGCGGCCACGCGATCGTGATTGAACGACCGAGATGATGGAGGAGGTTTAGGTGGGTTTTGGGCCACTTGGAGGGGTGTTGGGCTGCAACACACACGAGGCCTTTTCGGTTCCTCGGTTAACCGTTGGAGTATCAAACGAAGTCCAAATGGCACGAAACTTGACAGGCGGTATACCGGTAGTAAACCAAGGCCGCTTGGCAAGTCTCGGTCCAATCCGAGAACGTTTAGCACCCGCACACGAAAAGAGGTAAAAGGGGACACCGGAGGACATAGGAGCGCCGGAATGCAAAACGGACAACGGGGAAAATGCTCGGATGCATGAGACGAACACATATGCAAATGCGATGCACATGATGACATGATATGATATGCATGACAAAGACAAAAGCAACACGAAGACAAAACCCAACAACAAGGAATCTCATAACTTAGTGCCGGAAATGGCTAGAGTTGGAATACAAATATGGCAGGTTACATATGGGGTGTTACAACACTCCACCACTACGAAAGGATCTCGTCCCGAGATCTAGGACTGGAAAAACTCTGGGTACTCGAAATGGAGGTGGTCCTCGCGTTCCCAGGTGGCTTCATGGTCTTAATGATGTGACCACTTCACTTTTCAGGAATTTGATAGACTTGTTGCGAGTCTTGCGCTCAGTTTCTTCAAGAATAGCAATGGGGTGCTCATGATAAGACAGGTCTTCTTGGAAATCAATGTCTTCAAAGGTGATGGTGCGGTCAGGAGTCTTGAAACACTTGCGGAGTTGAGACACATGAAACACGTCGTGCACATTTGCAAACTTGGATGGAAGCTCAAGTTGATAGGCGAGATCGCCTCTTTTGCCAATGATCTTGAAAGGACCCAAGTATCTAGGGGCAAGCTTCCCTTTGATACTGAAGCGACGAGTACCTTTCATTGGAGAGACGTGGAGGTAGACATGGTCTCTTTTGGTGTCAAAACCGGCAGATCTCGGGTAGGGGGTCCCGAACTATGCGTCTAGGCCAGATGGTAACAGGAGGCAAGGGACACGAAGTTTTACCCAGGTTCGGGCCCTCTCGATGGAGGTAAAATCCTACGTCCTGCTTGATTAATATTGATGATATGGGTAGTACAAGAGTAGATCTACCACGAGATCGGAGAGGCTAAACCCTAGAAGCTAGCCTATGGTATGATTGTTGTTGTGTATGTTGTCCTACGGACTAAAACCCTCCGGTTTATATAGACACCGGAGAGGGTTAGGGTTACACAAAGTCAGTTACAATGGTAGGAGATCTGCATATCCGTATCGCCAAGCTTGCCTTCCACGCCAAGGAAAGTCCCTTCCGGACACGGGACGAAGTCTTCAATCATGTATCTTCATAGTCCAGGAGACCGGCTGAAGGTATAGTCCGGCCATGCGGACACCCCCTAATCCAGGACTCCCTCAGTAGCCCCTGAACCAGGCTTCAATGACGACGAGTCCGGCGCGCAGATTGTCTTCGGCATTGCAAGGCGGGTTCCTCCTCCAAGTACTTCATAGAAGATTTTGAACACAAAGATAGTGTCCGGCTCTGCAAAATAAGTTTCCACATATTACCATAGAGAGAATAATATTTACACAAATCTAATCTGCTGACGTATTCCGTAGTGTGACACACCACGGCCAAGCCTTTATTCGAGTCGTTTCATTATCCCACCTCAGCGCGTCATGCGAGGCGGTTTCCTTGGCACGTCTTGTTAAAGCAGAGATCGTGTCCCCTTATTCCGGGATTCTCATCAAAACGGGCGTGGGTAACCCAACCGCGCCATTGATTACGGCGCTTGGAGATAAGCGAGTTTTACCAGGCTGGTGGGGACATGTAGTTGCGTCCACCCATATAAGGGGATAAGGATCCACCTTTTCACCTACGCCTTCTTCCTCCCTTGCTTATCCATTCTCGCGCACTCGAGCTCCAGCGCCCAAGTCCGCACTCCCCACCTCAACCTTCTCCAGCCATGTCCGGAGCGGGAGGCAAGTGGATGGTCTCCTCCGTCACGGAGGGACACATCGAAAAACTGAGGAAGGCCAGATACTTGTCTAACGACATTGCGTACCGGCTTCCCGAAAGGGGCAGCTCATCCCCACCCCTAGGCCCCATGAGAGGGTGGTGTTCCTCCCCCATTTGCTCCGCGGACTGGGCTTCCCTCTTCACCCATTTATCCGGGGGCTCATGTTCTACTATGGCCTGGATTTCCACGATCTGGCCTCGAACTTTGTCCTCAACATCTCGGCGTTTATCATCGTGTGCGAGGCTTTCCTCCGTATCCGCCCCCATTTCGACCTATGGCTCAAGACTTTCAATGTCAAGCCGAAGGTGGTGCACGGGAACCAGGCGGAGAGCGGAGGCGCCATGGTGGGCAAGATGGCCAACGTCTTATGGCTCGAGGGCTCCTTTGTGGAAACCCTGAAGGGGTGGCAATCGGGGTGGTTTTACATCACCGAGCCGCGCGACGCCGAATGGGTCGCAGCCCCCGAGTTTCGATCGGGACCCCCTACGCGGCTCACCTCCTGGAAGGAGACGGGCCTGTCGTGGGGTAAAAAAGGAGAGCTGACCGGACTCCAAACATGCGTCCAAACCCTGGTGGACAAGAAGCTCAAACTTGTCAACGTAGTCCAGGTTATGCTCGTCCGCCTGATCCTCCCGTGTCAACAACGGGCTTTCAACCTGTGGGAGTTCGACCCGGTGCGGCACCAAAATCTAAGCAGGCTCTTCGACACGATGTATGAAGATGCCTGGAAGGTGCTTTTCAAGGGCGCCAAGGCCCCCGCATCCGCTACCGAGGATCTCGGATTCAGTACGCAGCGTCACGCTCATGCGGTAAGCTATTTTTCCTTTTACAGGGTATCAATTTTTCATAGTTTGACTCCATGCGGGATCTAAGCTCCCTTACCTTTGACAGGATTGGCAGGTGACGTCCGGACAGATCAACTATCCGGCTCCTTTGCCCGAAGGCCCAGCGGACGCTCGCTTGGCGAAGCTGCTGGTTCCGGCACCCTATGTGGCACCGGACAAGAAGGCCGTGAAAAAGGCCATGGGGACTCGAAAGAGTGCCCGGCGTCAGGAGGTGTCGAATCCATCATCCGACGGTTCCGAGACGCATTCCTCCCATGAAGACGAGGAGGATAGCGGCGGGTAAGGCATTCTTTATGCAAAGAAAACACATAAACGTGAGTTACTTTTTACTTACCCGAATCCGGAGCTCTCCAGGAGCGTTCGCAGATCTTCCCCGGAGTGTGTCCGATGCCGCCGCATTCTATCGAGCCGAGGAGGGCAGCTCGACAGAGAAGGTATTCTGGTCTCAGTATGCCGAGGCCGGACACCCCGTGCCCCTAAGCGACCAGCTGAAGCAACTGGTCGAGCTCCACAAGGCGGCCGAACAGGCCATGAAGGGCCTCATAGTTCGGCTGTGGCCTGGAGGGGCTCTGCCTGGGAGCTATTTCGGGCTAGTGCGGCGGCTGGTGGAGGCCTGTCCAAGGCTCGAAGTCATCAAGTGCTCCGTCTGCATTGAAGGTGCCCGTAGGGCCCTTGCCCGTGCTAAGGTGCACTGGGGCAAGCTGGATGCTGAGAAGCTTGTCAAGGACGGGCCACCGCCGGGGAAAGAGCATCGCAAGCCCGAGAATTATTATAAGGATGTTCTGAAGGATGCCTGCCTTGTGGCGGATGAATGTTCTAGGGATGTAATTTTTTAGTGAAACTTGCTCGTTTTGTCCTGTGCGCTGAAAACTTGTTCGTATGCGCTAAGCAATGCTGTTGGAATTTAAAATATTACCTTCTGTGCGGCTGTTTATCAATTCTGAGAGATGGCAAGTCGTTGGCTTCTGCCCCCGTGCCGCTAGTGCTGGGGTGCTCGGGGATAAACCTGAGCGCTCTTTTTCCCATGTTTGGGTCCTTCGAGGGAGGCGCTCAGCCCAACGAACAAGGCAATCGGACTATAATGCGTGAACACTCTCACTTAGCCATAGAATTCTATAATTTTAAATTTCGGCGAAGCCCCTGGTATTCGGAAAACCGAGTTTGGGGCGCTATCCACGCCTTGGCCGGACAGAGCCAGCTCCTCGCTCTAAGCGGCATAAGTCTTTAGGTACTCGAAAAACCTCTCGAACAACGACCAGCTCTCGCTTCATCATGACAGTCAGTTTTAGCTTTCTCCACTGAGGTGCTCGACCCAGCTCAACTGGGGCACAATCGCAGTGGTTCTCCTAGTGCTACCTTAGCCGATATAGCGGAACGTAAGGCACCAAAACATAGGAGCCGGGCAAACCCAACTATTGACCCAAGACATGATTCGGAGCCGATGCATATAATGCTATTAGTTCGGGGTGCCGCACTTGTTAAAGTGTTCGGACTTCTCACACCATATTGAGGGGTACTAAAGCCCCTGGCGTATTTTGGTCATACCAAACTGTACGGATGCAACATGTCGTTAAGGAACATATATTAAAAAGGAGTAATGCAAAAATAGACAAAAGCTATGCATTGTTTATTAAAGAGGGCTGCGATCAAAGCAGAACGATACAAATAATGCGATAAGCAAAAGGTTGGACTATTTAACGTGTCCGTTCCAGGGGCAAGCTGCGGAATAGTATGCGAAATAGGTATACTGCTCGTGATAGAGACCACCTTGTAGTTCCGTAATGCGGCGTGGCTTGTCTGCTTCCCTGGTTCTTGCGTCATTTGTTCGGCAATTGAACTGCCGAACGGGCCTTCCGAAGAGTGGAGTCCTGAAAGTAAGAGAAAATTAAAAAACGGCAGCCCCTGGTGCGGTTTAAGCCGTGTTTCGGGCGTGCCGTGATGGTGCCCCTCCCCCTGTACCCATGGTATTTCTAGAGCGTAGTTATGTACGCGAAGTACTGGTATCGCATTTTTGCGAGGGCTGGAGTTGGGGCCGCATTGCTACGCCTGCTCGGGTCGTGCCAGGCGGTCTTGTTGTAGGTAACTCCGGGCGCGCTTGACGGTGTCCGGTCGTTTAATGGCCGGACAGGCTGCTTTGTACTTCTGCTCCAAGGGCCACCGTGTGCTCCTCCGTTCGGAGGGAGCGTTCGGTGTTTCCATTGACCATAATTACTCCTCGAGGGCCTGGAATTTTGAGCTTAAGGCATGCGTAGTGCAGTACCGCATTGAACTTGGCGAATGCGGTTCGCCCGAGCAGTGCGTGATAGCCACTGCGGAATGGGACTATGTCGAAGATTAACTCCTCGCTTTGGAAATTATCCGGAGATCCGAAGACCACTTCAAGTGTGACTGATCTTGTACAGTTGGCCTCTACACCTGGTATTACGCCTTTAAAGGTCGTTTTGGTGGGCTTAATCCTCGAGGGATCTATGCCCATTTTCCGCACTGTATCCTGGTAAATCAGGTTCAGGCTGTTGCCGCCGTCCATAAGGACTCTAGTGAGATGAAATCCGTCAATAATTGGGTCTAGAACCAATGCGGCGAATCCTCCATGATGGATGCTAGTGGGATGGTCCCTTCGATCAAAGGTGATCGGGCAGGAGGACCATGGGTTGAACTTTGGGGCGACTGGCTTTACCGCGTATACGTCCCTTAACGCGCGCTTCGGCTCCCTTTTGGGGACGTGGGTTTCGTATATCATGTTCACCATCCGCACTTGTGGAGGAAAACCCTTCTGTCCACTGTTGTTCGGCGGCCGAGGCTCCTCATCGTCATCGCTATGCAGCCCCTTGTCTTCATTTTTGGCGTTTAACTTGTTTGCCTACTTGAACACCCAACAATCCCTATTGGTGTGATTGGCCGACTTTTCGGGGGTGCCATGTATCTGGCACAAGCGGTCGAGTATTCGGTCCAAAATGGACGGGCCCCTAGGATTCCTTTTGAATGGCTTTTTCCGCTGACCGGATTTATAGCCTCTGAATCCGGCATTAACTGTCGTATCCTCAGCATTGTCGCCGTTAATGCGGCGCTTCTGCTTGTTGCGACGCGACATGCCACTACTGTCCCTGGTATCCGAATTACCAGGGTTCTTGGTCATATTGTTGCTATGAGCAAGCCAGCTGTCTTCTCCCGCACAAAAGCGGGTCATGAGTGTCGTGAGTGCTGCCATAGACTTCGGCTTTCCCTGTCCCAGGTGCCGGGCTAGCCACTCGTCACGGATATTGTGCTTGAAGGCTGCTAGGGCCTTAGCGTCCGGACAGTGGACTATTTGATTTTTCTTTGTTAGGAACCGTGTCCACAATTGCCTGGCCGATTCCTCTGGCTGCTGAATTACATGACTTAGGTCATCGGCGTCTGGGGGTCGCACATAAGTGCCCTGGAAATTGTCGAGGAACGGCTTCCAGGTCCTCCCAACAACTGATTGATCCTGTTGGCAAGCTGTTAAGCCAATGCCGAGCTGTTCCTTTAAGCTTGAATGGGAGGTATTTGATGGCGTGGAAATCATCGCCACGGGCCATGTGGATATGAAGGAGATAATCCTCGATCCATAGCGCACGATCTGTTGTGCCATCATATGATTCGATATTTACGGGTTTGAAACCCTCGGGGATTTGATAATCCATTATTTCGTCTATGAAGCATAGTGGGTGTGCGGCGCCTCTGTACTGGGCTATATCACGACGTAGCTCCAATGAGCTTTGTCTACTGTGTTCGGCCCTGCCGAATTTGTGGACGGCGTGACGGTTACCGTCTCGAGCCGTGGGGCGCCCACGTGATCCGTAGATCGATCTTGTTTTGTCTTGCCTTGTCCTCCAACATATCTCGTAAGTCCGGCGCATATTCCCATGCCTTGGTACGGGGTGGGGCTTGAGTGGAGGGCCGGGAGGCCTCTCTGTCACGGCCACGAGGTGGCCGGTCGGCCGCATCAAGTGCTTCCTCCTCTAATCGGGGTAGCAACCTGCGCTTTGGGTAGCTCTTGGAGGGGCATTCGAGTTTATGCTCTTCGGCCGCAAGGACTTCAGTCCATCTGTCGACTAGCAAATCTTGATCAGCTCTAAGCTGTTGCTATTTTTTCTTGAGGCTTCTTGCCGTGGCCATAAGCCTGCGTTGAAAATGCTCTTGCTCGACGGGATCCTCTGGCACGACGCATTCGTCGTCGTCGAGGCTTGCCTCGTCTTCGGAGGGAGGCATATAATTATCGTCCTCGACCTCTCTGTCTGCCGCTCTCTCATGAGGGCTGGTTTCTCCATCCTCCTGTGCTAAATCTTGCTGGAGGGGGTTTTCTTCGGCACTTTCCGGAGTATTATTATCTCCCGTGCTGGAATCACCGTATTTGTTTTGGTGGGATTTTGAGCGGCGCCGCTGACGCCAATGCTTAGGCTGTTTCTTGGAGGGGTCATCCTCCACTGTTCCATCGCCATCTCCTTCTTTTGGGGTGTCCACCATGTATATGTCATATGACGAGGTGGCTTTCCAGGGCCTGATAGGCGCTGGTTCTTCATCGTCTCCTTCATTGATGTCCATACCGTCGATGTCTTCGGAGTCGAGCATGTCGGTTAAGTCGTCGACAATGGCTACAAAGTGGGTGGTGGGTGGGCTTTGAATTTCTTCATCGTCCGAATCCCAACCTTGCTGACCATAGTCCGGCCAGGGCTCTCCTGATAAAGGGAGAGACTTCAGTGTCTTCAGAATATCGCCGAAAGGCGAGTGCTGAAAGATGTCCGCGGCAGTAAACTCCATAATCGGCGCCCAATCGGATTCGATCGGCAGGGGCGCGGAGGGTTCGGAGTCCGGAGAGGAGTCCGGCTCCTTGGAGTCCCGAGTCTCGCAGAGTGTGGGGCTGGTGTTCGGCTCGATCGCCGTTGGGATCGCAGCCCCCGAGGCGGCGTCCAACCACCTATCCTCGATCGGCGCAGTTGGCTCCGAATTAAGGGTCGAAGCCGATGCGGGTGCGGCCTCCAGGGCACTGTTCGGCGGCAGAGCTAGATCATGCTTGTGGTGACAGTGCGGCGTGCTCGGTAGTGGCTCGAATCCGTCGAAGATCAAGTCCCCGCGGATGTCAGCCGTGTAGTTTAAACTTCCAAATCTGACCTGATGGCCAGGGGCATAGCTTTCGATCTGCTCCAGATGGCCAAGTGAATTGGCCCGCAATGCGAAGCCGCCAAAGACGAAGATCTGTCCGGGGAGGAAGGTCTCACCCTGGACTGCATCGCCATTGATGATCGTAGGAGCCATCAAGCCTAACGGCGACGACACGGAGGAACTCTCAATGAAAGCACCAATGTCGGTGTCAAACCGGCAGATCTCGGGTAGGGGGTCCCGAACTGTGCATCTAGGCCGAATGGTAACAGGAGGCAAGGGACACGAAGTTTTAGCCAGGTTCGGGCCCTCTCGATGGAGGTAAAACCCTACGTCCTGCTTGATTAATATTGATGATATGGGTAGTCCAAGAGTAGATCTACCACGAGATCAGAGAGGCTAAACCCTAGAAGCTAGCCTATGGTATGATTGTTGTTGTGTATGTTGTCCTACGGACTAAAACCCTCCGGTTTATATAGACACCGGAGAGGGCTAGGGTTACACAAAGTCGGTTACAATGGTAGGAGATCTGCATATCTGTTGGGGATATTACTGCTGGGCGTAAACCGGCCTATCTGGGCCGGGTCAACTTCATCAGTAGTTCAAGAGTGATAAAGCCCAGGAAGGCAGATGAGGGCCTAAGGCCCGTAGCCGGTTCAAGACTTGTAGCTATAAACCGGGATTTGTATATAAACTTGTATTGTAAGTTAGGAATAAGGAGAGACCAACCCGGAATACGAATATCGACCGGTGTTGGGACTCTGTGAACCGACGGGTGTCACCCGTGTATATAAGGGGACGACCCGGCGGCGGTTCAAAGAGAGACAACAACTCGAGACATAGGCGAAGCTTGTTTGCTCCCTAGTCATCGAAACCCCATCAATTCCATCACAACTAGACGTAGGCTTTTACCTTCATCAAAGGGGGCGAACTAGTATAAACTCTCTTGCGTCCCTGTGTCCGCTTTAACCCCTTCAAGCTAACCCGTCGCGATGGCTCCATGACTAAGTCCCTTCTCTAGGACATCTGCCGTGACAAAGCCACGACAGTTGGCACCCACAGTGGGGCTATCGCACGATGGTTTCCGGTTCTTGGAGGGCCGCTTCGAAGGACTCGAGGGCTACGCTGTAGGCTGGATGACTAAGAGTCGTCGCTGCAAGTTCTACATCGACGACGCAGGCTGGGGCCCCGAGGCCGGCTCAATTGAGTATGGGTACCGGGTCCCCTTTGGTGGCATTCATGTTTTCATTGGCAAGATCGGTGAACCGGGCCCTGAGCCGGACATCTGCACCGACCTCGTCGAGACGGCTCAGCGTGCGCGATCCGCCCGGGTTAAACCGGCCATGAAGCGTGCCTTCGTGGGAGTCATCCATGGAGGAAGTTATGAGGATGGATCGGAATCTTGCTGCGATACCGTCGTTTGTTCCGATGACGAGTCATCGACCGGAGAAACCGAATCTCTTTATCAGCTGCAAGACGGCCGGATTGGGGGCTGTTCCGATGGCGACAGTATTACGGACCCCTCTGATCTGCCCAACCGGGTTGGAATATTCATGACTGGCACACAAGCAACGCTTCATTCTTCGACTGCTGCGGCAACAACCTCCGGTTCAGCAGCGGCGACGGCTGCCGGGGCAGGAGGCCCTGTGCGCCCGCCGGCTCAAGTTCTGTCAGAGCTATTTGATGCATTGGCTGTGCTTATGGCGGAGGCTAATCCAGCGGATCAGGGCATTCACAACGCCGAGATTGCAAAAGTGATGGAACAGATCACCCAGGCCAAGGCAGATCTGGTAGCTGAGGACACCAGGATGGCCACGGAGCGGGCCGCGTTAGACGCGCAAGCCTACAGGCTCATGTTGGACCAGAGTGCGTCGCAGGAAGTCATGAGGAGGAAGTACCAATCCCGTTTGCCTCCGATTTTTGAGGCCAGAGACCTTTTCAACACTCCAGGAGTAGGAACCGGCAATCCGCTGGAGGGAAACCGGGCGGAAGCTCCCGGGACCGGTGCACCAGTTTAGCCTCGTCAGATGGACCCGCCTCGTCAAAACACCATTATACCTCAGGCTGTTTTAACACCTCCGGGTCACTACTCCAACTCGATGGACAATCTCGTTTCCGCTGCTGCACGGCTGGAGGCCATTCCAATTGAAGGTGATTTGCCGCAGGCAGTAGAGACGCGACGGGTCAAGGAGCTTCTGAGGACAGCTTTGGTCCAACAGGAAGCATACTCGTACAGTCGCGACCGGATCCACTCGACCCCCCGTCCAAGCCGGAGCTATAGCAGACATATGGATGAACCGGCAGTGTCGAGTAACGAACGACGTGGAGCGCCCCATGGCAACAACCCGACGGGTGGTGCTGATAACGCTCAGGAAGTGGTGAACCGGGCCCGAGCGCGCAGGGAGGCCGAGTTAGCCACACAGCATCAGGCTCGGCAGCTCACGCCGGTTCGTCCAACCATTTCGATCGAACCTGGTGTTACTTCTAGTTCTTTGGGGGTGCCTTGCCTTATCCCCGCTTTACGCAATGTGTGCCTGCCCAAGGATTTCAAGGGCCCGCGCAAGGTACCAAATTACACGGCGGATCAGCCTCCGGAGACATGGGTGGAGAGCTATGAGATGGCCATGGAGATTCTTGATGTGGATGACGCGGCATGTGTGAAATACTTCACCATGATGCTTGAAGGAACGGCCCGTACTTGGTTAAAAAGCTTGTCGGCTAATTCTATCAGTTCATGGGCCCAATTACGAGCCTGGTTTATCAGCAATTTCAAGGATACATGTAAACAGCCTATGTCGATAGTGGACTTAGCTGCATGCGTCCACGAGGAAGGAGAATCAACGACTCATTGGGTGCACCGGGTTTCACAAGTGTTGCACTCATCAGACCGCATCAATGCTGACACCGCAGTATTAACCCTAGAAGGCAACTGCCGGTTTGGGCCCCTGAAGCTGAAGTTGGGACGGATGAAGCGTCATTGCACTGACATGGGGACCCTCATGGCCGCTTTGGTGAAATATGTTGATTCTGATAGTACCAAGGATCCCGAATCTGATGATGACAAGACAGGGAAGGGAAAGAGGAACAACAACTCCAAAGGTCAGCAGCATCACTGGGCAGGCAATGGTGGTTGAGGCAAGCGGATGGTAACATGGACTTTGTGGCTAATACCAACGCACAGGACAATGGCCAGCGACGCAAGGGTAAACCGAAAAATCGTAATGGGGCACCCAACCCTAACCCAGACCGCCTAAACTATCTGCTAAGCCATCCCTGTCCAAGACATGGGACGAAGGAGGCGCCAGCAAACCACCTTTGGAAGGATTGCTTTATTATGCAGGAGTTCAAGAATTCTAATAATTTCCGGTATGATCATGAATCTGGCGGTGGCTCAGGATCCGGGCCGGGTTACGGTGGAGGAAGTTCCGGTTCAGGATTTAATGGTAATCCGGGCGGACATAATGGTCAAAATAGTCAGAACAACCAGGGTGGTTACAACCAACAGCAGCAACAGTCAGGTTACCAGAGCAACCCAAAGCAGTTGAGTAGTGGGCAGTACCATGTCTTCACCACTAGCTTGGACAAGCGAGACCGGAAGGTTCAGAGGCGGGCGGTCAACTCTGTTGAACCGGCCATACCCCATTATCTACGTTGGTCTGAAAAGCCAATCATATGGAGCAGAGAGGATCACCCTCCCCAGGTCGATAATCCGGGTGAGTTGGCTCTGGTGGTGGCGCCTCAGGTGGGAGGTTACAAGTTCACCAAGGTGCTCATGGATGGAGGTAGCAGCATTAATATCTTGTACTATGAGACCTTCCGTCGTATGGGACTGACAGATAAAAATCTTAAACCGTCTAATACGGTGTTCCACGGTGTAGTACCTCGCCGATCAGCATATCCTGTTGGTAAGATAGCTCTGGAAGTGGCCTTTGGGGATGATCATGATTCCAGGTCAGAGACATTGATGTTTGAAGTGGTGAAAATCCAAAGTCCATATCATGCCCTATTTGAGCGACCGGCCTACGCCAAGTTTATGGCACGGCCCTGTTATGTGTATTTGCAGCTCAAGATGCCGGGTCACAAGGGGACAATAACGGTTCACGGAAGCCGCAAAATCACTTTGGAGTGCGAGGAAGGTGATGCGGCCTATGCAGAGTCGGTTTGTGCCACCGAGGAGCTGAAGTATTATAAGGACAATGTTGATCCGGCGGACATGACTCCATTAAAGAAGCCAACTACGGAGCATGATCCGGCCCTGAAGTTCAAATCGGCAGCAGAAACAAAGCTTGTTGACTTTGTACCCGGCGATTCGTCCAAGCAGTTCAGCATCAGTGCTAATTTGGATCCGAAATAGGAAAGCGCGCTCATCAAGTTCATCCGTGAGAATCGGGACATTTTTGCATGGAAGCCCTCTGACATGCCAGGTGTACCGAGGCAACTCGCTGAGCACACCCTTAACGTGGATCCTAAATACAAACCGGTGAAACAGTTCCTCCGCCGGTTTAACAAAGAAAGACGCAAGGCAATTGGAGAAGAGGTAGCCAGGCTCTTAGCAGCTGGTTTTATTGTTGAAGTTTTTCACCCTGAGTGGCTTGCCAATCCGGTGCTGGTCCTTAAGAAAAACGGCACCTGGCGCATGTGTGTGGATTACACAGATCTTAATAAAGCTTGTCCAGCAGATCCTTTTGCCCTCCCCCGTATTGATCAAATTATTGATGCTACGGTGGGTTGTGAGCGTTTAAGTTTTTTGGATGCATATTCTGGCTATCATCAGATCAAAATGGCAGTTAAGGACCAGGAGAAAACGGCATTCATAACTCCCTTTGGACCCTTCTGCTATGTGTCTATGCCCTTTGGGCTCAAGAGTGCCCAGGCAACTTTATCAACGTTGTGTGCAAAATTGTCTACACAAACAGATTGGCCGTAATGTACACGCCTACGTGGATGATATCGTGGTTAAATCCCGGGAGAAGGAGACTCTAATTGGTGATTTAAAGGAAACTTTTGATAACCTGAGGACATACAAGATGATGCTTAATCCGGACAAATGCGTCTTTGGTGTACCGGCGGGCAAGTTATTAGGCTTCCTGGTGTCCAATAGGGGAATTGAGGCTAATCCAGAGAAGATCACAGCCATCACCTCCCTGGCTAAACCGAAGTGTATCAATGATGTTCAACGCCTGGCAGGCCGAATTGCCGCGTTAAGCCGGTTTATTGGTCGTCTTGGTGAGAAGGCAATCCCTTTGTATCAGATGTTGAAGAAGACGGATCAGTTTGTCTGGAGTTCTGCTGCTGATGAAGCATTTGAGGACTTAAAGCGGCAATTGGCCAATCTGCCTGTGCTCGCCGCTCCCATTGACAAGGAGCCGTTACTGCTATATGTTGCTGCTAATGCTCGGGCGGTCAGCGTGGCTATTGTGGTGGAGCGAAAGGAGGCAGGTAAGGAGCATCCGGTTCAATGTCCGGTCTATTATATCAGCGAGGTGCTCATTGAGTCCAAGCAAAGGTATCCGCATTGGCAGAAGCTGGTGTATGGAGTTTTTATGGCAAGCCGGAAGCTTAAACAATACTTCCAAGGGCATCCAATTACGGTGGTCAGTTCTTCTCCTTTGGGGGATATCATCCAGAACCGGGAAGCAACTGGCCGGATTGCCAAGAGGGCTATAGAGCTTGGGCCGCACGATTTGAAGTATGTGCCTCGGACAGCGATTAAGTCTCAAGCACTGGTTGATTTTATCAATGATTGGACGGAAATGCAAGCACCTGAAGAAAGGCCGGATCACACATATTGGACCATCCATTTTGACGGATCCAGGCAATTGGAAGGTTCGGGGGCTGGAGTCGTATTAACTTCCCCATGAGGTGATAAGTTTTGTTATGTTCTCCGCTTAATGTTCCCTTGTACTAACAATGCAGCTGAGTATGAAGCCTTGCTCCATGGTCTCTGGATGGCTAAGGAGATGAATCTAGGTCGAGTTAAGTGCTTCGGTGACTCGGACCTCGTGGCTCAGCAAGTGTCTGGCACTTGGGACTCCAAGGATCCACTCATGGCAGCATATCATCGTGAGGTGGATATTGTTGCAGGTCATTTCAAAGGCTATCAGGTGGACCACGTGGACCGGCGGAAAAATGAAGCGGCGGATGCTTCAAGCCAGCTGGGCTCTCAGCGCAAACCAGTTCCGCCCAATGTTTTTCTGGATGTGCTGCACAACCCGTCGGTCAAGATCCCTGGTGAAGCAGATTTGGCTATTCCTGATCCGGAGGCTCAATTGGTGGCAGCCCTTCATGTTATTCCGGATTGGACGCTTCCCTACCTGGCGTACAAGAACCGGGGCGAGTTACCAGAGGATGAGACTCTGGCCAGACAGATAATCCTGCGATCCAAGTCCATGACTATTATCAACGGCGAGTTGCATCATTGCAGTGTGTCAGGAGCATTTCAACGCTGTGTGTCTCTTGAAGAAGGCCGTGAAATTTTGCGTGAGATCCACGCAGGAGATTGTGGTCACCACGCCGGTTCAAAATCTCTGGTGGCTAAAGCGTTTCGCCATGGCTTCTATTGGTTAACTGCTCATGCTGATGTAGAGGATCTAGTCAGACGATGTGATGGTTGCCAAAAGTTCTCAAGACGTGCTCATGTACCAGCTCAAGAATTGAGAATGATTCCAATTACTTGGCCGTTTGCGACTTGGGGGCTGGATATGGTTGGGCCTTTCAAAAGGTCCAAAGATAAGAAGACCCACCTCCTGGTGGCGGTTGACAAGTTTACAAAGTGGGTGGAGGCAAAACCTG
This sequence comes from Triticum urartu, assembly GCF_056163025.1. NCBI lineage: Eukaryota > Viridiplantae > Streptophyta > Magnoliopsida > Poales > Poaceae > Triticum > Triticum urartu. Next base: position 164,792,068 of record NC_141874.1, read on the forward strand.
TTAGCAAGTGTGATGCAGCCACGGCGGTTCAGTTCATTAAAAAAGTGATTTTCCGGTTTGGCTTTCCACACAGTATCATCATAGATAATGGTACCAATTTGTCCAAAGGTGCCATGAAGGAGTTCTACGAACGGGAGCACATCCGGCTCGACGTTTCATCAGTGGCACACCCACAGTCCAATGGTCAAGCAGAAAGAGCTAATCAAGAGATCTTGAGAGGCATCAATCCCCGGCTCATGGTTCCTTTGCAGAGAACGCCGGGTTGCTGGGTAGAAGAATTACCATCTGTGTTATGGAGCATCAATACAACACCCAACAGGTCAACAGGATACACACCGTTCTTCATGGTTTATGGAGCGGAGGCGGTTCTCCCTAGTGATATCCGTCATGATTCACCTTGTGTGACGGCTTATATTGAAGCAGACAACAAGACAGCACGGCAAGATGCTTTGGACCGGTTGGATGAAGAGCATGACATAGCAGCCGCCCGATCGGCGATTTACCAACAGGATGTTCGTCGTTATCACAGTCGCCGAGTCAGAACCAGAACCTTCCAGGAAGGAGATTTGGTGCTTCGGCTCATCCAAGATCAGACTGATATGCATAAGTTATCCCCACCTTGGGAGGGGCCTTTCGTGGTCAGCAAGAATCTGCACAACGGGTCATACTATCTGATCGATATTCGAGAGCATAAGGACTCATGTACATCAGAGGAGGAGACCAACAGGCCGTGGAACATAGCTCATCTTCAGCCTTATTATACCTGAGCCATTGGTTCTACTTATGTACATATTACAATGATGTATATATCATGATTAAATATAATAAACCGGAACCTCAGCTAAAGCGGGGTATCTGTTCTTTTACATCATGTGTGGTTACACGGAGTTGTTCTAAAGCGGCCTCTGGTTTACCCCTTGAGTTCACTTTTTAAAAGCATCATGTTATATCACTTGGAGGTTTGGTCGTGTCCGAACCAATACCATACCTCTTGATAGGCGAGAGCCACCAGATCACTTGGGGACTTGGTCACGTCTGAACCAGTCATGCCTCTTGATCGGCCTAAGGCAACAGAATCACTTGGGGGCTTGGTCGAACCCGAACCATTTCCATGCCACTTGGTCGGCATAAATGCCATGGTTTCATTTGGGGACCTGGCTGACTAGAACCATAGTTACACCTAACGGGAGCTTGGTCGTGTTCGGCCATGGTAACGCCATTTGATCAGCTCAAATAAACCTTTTGTACAAACGGTTTTGTCATTGCTTTTGCTTCGCACTTTTCTTTGCAAGATACTTTTTTCTTTTTTATTGCGTTTTTTTAAACCGACAAAGTTTTCAACCAATCAATTGACGGAACACAGTTCACGTCAATCCGGAGACTATTCGCCCGGTTTGATCCTTGTCGTTAACATCCTCTTATGGAGTAGCACGGTGTTTATTATAACCCGGCATGGTTTACATGGTAAACCAGCGTCATATATATACAGGAGCTGTTATCTCCTCCAACAGTGTGGGTTTGCAAAACTCTGCTTCAAGATTGGCCAAGCCAACTTCACGCTCAACGATGGCAGGTATTATGTATCTCAAAAATTTGGTCATATACTTAAAATTTTTTGGATGTTTTGACTTCATATATGCAAACATCATATTCCTCCTGACGGTACAACCGCGGTGGCACTTGAAGAGTTTCTTATTGCAGAAAGTGCTTTGGAAAGTTCATCACCACAGGAAGAACAAATTATGCACGAAGGCATATCAACATCAAAAGTATCAGCTAGCCTATTACAAGGCAACACGGTGCCCATAATAATATCATTGTTTTTTGCAAAGGAGAGGCAGTTTTAAAACCGGCTTCCGGTTCAAGCTTGGTCACCAGCCTGGCCTGATGGTTGTGAGTCATCCTGCGCCGCTTCAGCCTCCGTTTCTCTACCCAGTGGCTGGAAATCAACAGTTGTCCAGTCGATTCCCATTAATGCTTGAAAAACAGCTTCATCATGGATCAGCAATGACGGGTCAATATCGGGAGCGTAAGTATGCTTACGGATTGGAGGGATCAGATTTTCCGATTCATGGATTGGTGCAGCTATTCGCTTGTTCTGATTGTCATATTGGGCTTGATAATGAGACAAGTCTGCTTCTTCAGCCAATTGACAAGCTAGCGGACGTACCTCCCGGTTTATTGCTCGCAGATCCGCTTCACCAAACTCTGACCCGTCTTCCCTCAAGCTGGGATAGCCCTGAGCCGCTTCAATAGGATCAAAATCTGGCACCCAGGATTATGCCTGGATTAAGGCAATGATCGCACCGGTTCGAGCAGCAGATTTCTTCAGCTCTTCAACCCGGGCAGGAAGCACCGACAGTTTCATCAGAGTGTCTTGAATCAAAGTGGGCGCCGGTTTGTTATGGGATGTGGTACAGATGATCCGCTGGGCACCAGTATACAATTGTTCAACCAATGTATAGGCGGCTTTCAGTTTCTTCCGCACATCTGACCCCAATTGACCAATGCGTGTCCCTGAAATACCATAAAGGGTTAATAAACCGGCAACTCTGTAAGAAGGCAGAGCCAATTCAGAAGTCAAACTGCCTTACCAAAGATAGCAGTAGTCATGTCATGCACGTGCCGCTTTATGCTAGTCAGTTCATCCGCCACTGGTTTTAGTGCAGCCTCGGCATCCTCTGCTCGTTTGATTAAAGCAGACTTTTCAGTGGGCCAATCCGCCCGCTTCTTCTTGAAGCTCTCCTTAAGCTGTTCCATGGCGCTTAAAGCGTTGGCTAATTCCTCTTTTGCTTTGGAGGTTTCAGCTTGTTGGGTTTTCAGATTTTCTTGGAGATCGGCGACTTGGCTTTCTTTCGTCTTCAGCTCCGCCTGCATGCAGACAGTTATATGCTTCAACAAAACGGTACAAGGATTGAAGTACGAACCACATAACAAGTTATGCACTTAGCACTTGGGGGCTAATGCATATTCGATCTTCATCTTTCAATTGCTTACAAAGTCCCAAGATCAATACAAGTATTCAACTTGGCACTTGGGGGCTAATGGCTATTTGCTCGTATATATATTCTGATGCGGCAATCTTAATTACTTAAAGTATCGGTTTAACTACGCTAAGTTGAACCGGCCCTTGGGGGCTACATTGGCGAATTTCAAAGTATTAAGATTTATATTAGTAAGTCCCGGTTTGAAAGAAGATTACAAATCGGCCCTTGGGGGCTAGGAGAGTTAGCAAGTATTGAAGCATACAAGCAGGAAAGAGCATATGGAAGTTACCTCGTATTTATCCTTCATCATATTAACCTGACTGGCTTCATAGTCACGGCTGGTATACAGCCGGTTCAGGTAGCTGGAATGGATATCTTGGGCGTTCAGAGCAGCGTAAGTTGCCAGATCAGCATTCCACTTGCCTTTACCAAAGGCAGCAAATTCTTCCTTGGCAGAATGTTTGGACAAAGCAACAGGATTGCTTGGCTCAGTATGGCCAGTGCCAGTAATGACAACCTCATCCTCCTGAGTATCGCCGGTTTGCACTGGGGCTGTTGGCTTGTCAGTAGGTTTTGCTGGACCGGTGGATCTCTCAATCCAGATGGAGCCTGTGGGCCGATTGACAGGACCTGAGGCATCAGTAGGTCTCTCTTCAGCAATAAGATCGTCGTCTTGCTGCGGTGGATCGTTGGGTATATCCTCAGGAATAGCCGCTTCAAGATCGGGTGTCTTGCCTGGCTCAAGAACGGCATCTTCTTCGGCCGCTTTGTCCAGGCGGGCCTTCTTTCTTGGCCTAGGTTTGGCCCTGAAAAGAATAACAAAATCAAATACAGCATATGTTCTAAGGCAATGTGCTGCAAGTATCATAATAAGTATAGCTTACCCAAGCACCGTTTTGAGCGGTGGCAGCTGAGTAGCCGATGACTCGCCAGAAGATGAGCGGGAAGTAACCTAGTAATCGGAGTCAGATGGATTAAGAGGTTGACGAAAGCAGCCCTCTTTAGGACAATCACTGACAAGCAAATTACAGACCTCTGAACGGCGTTTCCGAACCGAACTGTTCGGTAAACCGGCGGCGGTAACTACCTGGCCGCTGTGCCGGGTTGTGCGACGAGCTTCGTGCTGTTGGGTATTCATAAGAAATTTGGGATCCAAATAAGAAAGAGGATGAGAAAATTTAACTTTCCGGTTTGCCTGACGGATTTTTAGCGAAGGCAAAGGTTCTGAATTGGAAGAGAGAATAATTACCTCTGCAGCATTAGCGTGGCTAGCTTCGGCATCATCCTGAAAAATATCATCATCAATAAGACGCATGAAAAATAAGCCAAGTGAGTCAAGCTCTACCTCAAGGTCTGGATTATCCACATCATCATCAGGGGCCGGATTAGAAGATGCAGTAGTTCTTTTCCTGTGGGCAGTTTTCTTTACAGCTTTAGTCTTTTGCCGGGTTGCTCTTTCCGGTTTGTCTGGTTTTTCCGGTTTCTCCTGCGGCAATTTCTTGCTCCAAAACGGATCATTGCCCTGATTACACAGACACTGATATTAAACAATGACCAGATATATCAATAACAGATTCAGCAAAAGGAAAAATCAAGGTCTTACAGCTGGCGGTTTGTTGGTGGCACAGAAGGGAAGCAGGCCATTTTTAGCACAGATATGTTCCGGTTCATTCAGCATCTTATTCACAGCCTCTATGATTTCTTCATCGCTGAGCTGGATTTTGGAATGTCGCAGTGGGTCATCAACACTGTCGGTATACTCGCACATCAAACCGGAGCGCTGACTAAGGGGGAGTATGCTCCATGATATCCAACAGCGAGCGAGATCAACCCCTGTTAAACCGTTGGCCATAAAGGCTCTGATCTTCGACAGTTGAGGAGCATATTTGCTTCTCTCCTGGGCAGTCAATCTTTGCGGAAAAGGGTGTGTATTGCTGAGCCGCTCCGGACGAAAGTCGGGCAAGGGATTCTCACCAGCAGGGGAGGTGTCTTTGCAATAGAACCATGTCTGATTCCACTCTTTGGGGTGGCTGTGCAGTTTGGCGTGAGGGTATGTGACCTCTTTCCTTTTCTGGATCGCCACGCCACCCAACTCCGTATTGGAGCTGTCAGTAAACTCAGTACGACGGTTTAGATGGAAAAGGTCTCTGAGCAATTCCACTGTGGGCCCCTCTTGAAAGAACGCTTCACAGAGCACTTGGAAGTGACACATATTTGTAACAGAATTGGGGCCAGTGTCTTGTGGATGGAGTTGGAAATCGGCCAAAACATCCCGGTAAAATTTGGAACCGGGCGGCTTAAAGCCCCGAGCTAAGTGATCTACGAAAACAACAACCTCTCCTTCTTGAGGAGTGGGACGGCATTCTTTGCCAGGAGCCCTCCAATGGATGGTATCTTTGCTTCCTAAAGCGCCGATCAGGATGAGATCGTCCAGCTGAGCCTCTATGACGCAAGAAGGAACCCAATTGCATTCATATACTTGCTTGGCCATGATGGAATCTACAAGGTAGAAGATCCCGGTTCAAAAATGCATTTGATCAAGGTACATTGGTATGTGCAATGTTAAACCGGAGACAGATCTATCTGAACCGGAGTTTTATGAAGCAACAACATCTGGCGGTTCAACAAGGGGACTAATGGTATATACCGGTTTGGCAATTTTTTTCTACAAGGTTAAACCGCCTGGTTTAAACATTGAAGCAGATGAGTAAGTTTATAGAAACAGATTTCGTAAGATTTCTCTACAGCGATGGATCTGAAGCAAGTTCAGAAAAAAGATAAATATTCAGAGGTCCAAAGGGAGCAGTACCGAAACAATGAGCAAGACGTACATACATATCTATGGTTTTGAGATGTGTAAGTGAAAGCGAAGGGTAAACAGCTACCATGGCACAGAATAAAGATTTGCGGAGCCATCTAAAGATCTATCGTATGAGCAAGAGGCAGACGATGAACACTGAAGAACTGTGAAACCCTAGGTCAAATCTGCGGGGGAAAGGATAGAAGATTTACCGGAGCTGAGGAAGACGCGGAAGGTTGCCGGGATGCTCTGGTGCGCTCAGGTTGATGCAGTGGCCAAGGTTGAGGCAGAGGTCGACGGGGGCGGCGGAGCTCCGAGGCTGGCGACGCGAGGAAGACGAAGAAGGCACGAAGGGGAGAAAAGAAATGACCCTTCGGTCCTATTTATAAGGCGAAAGAACATGTGTCAGGCGCGATAATCAAGGGGCCACGAAACGGAGCTGTCGCCTCGATTTCCACAGATCTATTAAACAAAGAAGCATAATGGATAGCTTCGTTATGACAGGTGACGTCACTCCGGTTTACAGCAATCAGAGAAGATGACATCATGGCGGTTTACCAATTTATGAGAAGATGTTGAAGATGAAGCTTTTGTTAAAGGATTGACATGAACCCGTTCAAATCAATCTGGGGCCTAATGTTGGGGATATTACTGCTGGGCGTAAACTGGCCTATCTGGGCCGGGTCAACTTCATCAGTAGTTCAAGAGTGATAAAGCCCAGGAAGGCAGACGAGGGCCTAAGGCCCGTAGCCAGTTCAAGACTTGTAGCTATAAACCGGGATTTGTATATAAACTTGTATTGTAAGTTAGGAATAAGGAGAGACCAACCCGGAATACGAATATCGACCAGTGTTGGGACTCTGGTGAACTGACGGGTGTCACCCGTGTATATAAGGGGACGACCCGGCGGCGGTTCAAAGAGAGACAACAACTCGAGACATAGGCGAAGCTTGTTTGCTCCCTAGTCATCGAAACCCCATCAATTCCATCACAACTACACGTAGGCTTTTACCTTCATCGAAGGGGCCGAACTAGTATAAACTCTCTTGCGTCCCTGTGTCCGCTTTAACCCCTTCAAGCTAACCCGTCGCGATGGCTCCACGACTAAGTCCCTTCTCTAGGACATCTGTCGTGACAAAGCCACGACAATATCCGTATCGCCAAGCTTGCCTTCCAAGCCAAGGAAAGTCCCTTCCGGACACGGGACGAAGTCTTCAATCTTGTATCTTCATAGTCCAAGAGACCGGCTGAAGGTATAGTCCGGCCATCCGAACACCCCCTAATCCAGGACTCCCTCAGTCTCTGATCTCGAAAGCCAAGTCACGATGCTTGCTATCATAGTAACTCTTCTGGCACGATTGTGCTGCTTTGAGATTTTCACGAATGACTTTGCACATTTCTTCAGCCTCTGTGATCAAGTCATTTCCAAGAAGTTGGCGTTCACCAGTCTCTGACCAGTTAAGAGGAGTACGGCACTTCCTGCCATAGAGAATCTCGAATGGGGCCTTGCCCGAACTCGCTTGGATGCTGATGTTGTAGGAGAACTCGGCATATGGAAGACAATCTTCCCACTTCATACCAAAGGAGATGACACATGCCCTGAGCATATCTTCAAGAATTTGATTGACCCGCTCGACTTAGCCACTGGTTTGAGGATGAAAGGCTGTGTTGAAGAGAATGTTGGTGCCCATGGCCTTCTGAAAAGAATCCCAGAACTTAAAGGTGAAGATGATACCACGATCTGAAGATATCAACTGTGGAATGCCGTGCAGAGAGACAATCCTGGAGGTATATAGCTCTACCAACTGAGCTGCTGTGATAGATTCTTTGATAGGAAGAAAATGAGCCACTTTAGTGAGTTTGTCGATGACAACAAAGATAGCATCATTGCCACGCTTGGACTTGGGAAATCCAGTCACGAAGTCCATCTCAATATGGTCAAACTTCCATTCTGGAATGGCAAGAGGTTGGAGGAGACCAGCTGGTCATTGGTGTTCTGCTTTCACCCTTCTGCAGACATCACATTCATTCACGAACTGAGCAATCTCGCGCTTCATCCGAGTCCACCAATACGACTGCTTGAGGTCATGGTACATCTTTGTACTTCCAGGGTGAATAGAGAGGAGTGAATTGTGAGCCTCCTTCATAATGACTTTACGAAGGTCACCTTTAGGAACAACAACATGATCCTCGAAGAATAGAGTATCCTTGTCATCAAGGCAATAGCACTTGTACTTGGTTTGGCTCTTGGCAATCCCAATCTTCACCTTCTTCACCATAGCATCAAGAAGTTGAGCCTCACGAATCTGATCTTCCAAAGTAGGAGAGACTTGGAGGTTGGCAAGGAATCCTTGAGGAACAACTTGGAGATTAAGTTTGCGGAAAGCTTCACAAAGCTCTGGTTGGTAGGGCTTGATAATCAAACTATTGCAGTAAGCTTTCCTGCTCAATGCGTCAGCAATTACATTGGCCTTTCCTGGAGTATATTCAATACTCGGATTATACTCTTGAATCATTTCGACCCAACGAGTCTGCCTGAGGTTGAGGTTTGGCTGAGTGAAGATGTATTTGAGACTCTTATGATCAGTGAAGATGTCCACTTTTCTTCCCAACAAGAGATGTCTCCATGTTAAAAGAGCTTGGACAACTGCCGCCAACTCGAGGTCATGAGTGGGGTAGTTCTTTTCGTTGGTCTTCAACTGGCGAGAGGTATAGGCCACAACTTTCTTCTCTTGCATCAACACTGCACCGAGACCTCGAAGGGAAGCATCACAGAAAACCTCGAATGGTTCGGATTCATCAGGAGCAGTGACTAACTTCTCTTTGAGGGTGTTGAAAGCGATGTCACATTCAGGCGACCAGTCATACTTCACATGCTTCTGGAGAAGGTTGGAAAGAGGCTTCGCGATCTTAGAGAAGTTGTCAACAAACCTTCGACAATAGCTTGCGAGCCCAAGGAAGCCGCGGAGTTGCTTCACGTTCTGAGGCGGTTCCCAATTCACAATTGCAGACACCTTCTCAGGATTCACAGCTATACCCTTGGCGGAGATGATATGCCGAAGGTAGAGAACCTCATCGAGCCAAAACACGCACTTTGAAAACTTCGCATAGAACTGATGTTCTCTGAGTTTATCCAACACCAATCTCAAGTGCTTGGCATGATCCTCCTTGTTCTTGGAAAAGACCAAAATGTCATCGAGGTAGACCAAGACGAAGTCATTTGTGTAGGCATTGAAGATGAAGTTCATCATGCGAGAGAATGTTGGAGGAGCATTGACGAGGCCGAAAGACATGACAGTGTATTCATATGAACCATAGCTTGTTCTGAACGCCGTCTTGGGGATATACTCTTCAAGAATGTGAATCTAATGATAGCCCATACAGAGGTCAAGCTTGGAGAATACTTGAGCACCTTTGAGTTGTTCGAAAAGCTCATTGATGTTGGGAAGTGGGTACTTGTTATTTATGGTCTTCTTGTTCAATGGACGGTAGTCGACACAAAGCCGGTCCATTCCATCCTTCTTGACAAAAAGAACACCACAGCCCCATGGAGAAGAACATGGTCGGATGGGACCCATACGCTCTTGAATATCGAGTTGTTTCTTCAGCTCCTTCAACTCTTCAGGTCCAAGCTTGTAAGGACGTTTGCAAATAGGTTCCGTGCCAGGCTCAAGATCGATGACGAATTCAACTGGCCGGTGAGGAGGCATTCCTGGAAGCTCTTCTGGAAAGACGTCTTGATATTCACAAACGACTGGAATCTGAGAGATGGCATCCAACTCGCCCTTCTCATTGAGAGAAAACAGTCGAATGGTATCATCACGAGCGGCAAAGACGATTACATCCTCAGACGAATGTGTCAATTGAATCTGCCTGGCAGCACAATCAAGCTGAGCCTTGTGCTTAGAAAGCTAGACCATTTCGAGAATAAGATCAATATCCGAGTTACCAAGGACCATTGGAGAAGACAGAAACTTATAGTCGCCCATCGTGATGGTAACATCCGGAACCATGGAGTTGGCGTTCATGAGTTTACCCAGAGAGACAACTGCTAACGGACTAGGCAAAACTTGGAAAACCAAATCATGCTTAGATGCAAACGGTCTCGAGATGAAACAATGCGATGCACCAGTGTCAAAAAGAACTTTTGCAGGGATATCGCTAACAGGAAGGTTACCCATAATCATATGTGATGAGTCCTCTACCTGAGCTGCGTTCATCATGTTGACCTTTGCAAACTTGGGATTATGCTTGACCACTGCGGTACTAGCAGATCTCACAGGAGGAGGAGGAGGAGGAGGAAGACGCCTCTGATTGAAGCATTTGTTGGCATAGTAACCCTTCTGCTGACACTTATTGCACGTGACCTCTAAAAGCGGACGGTGATACGGAGCACTTGATCTTGGAGCGTGAGACGAAGTCTTGTTCTGAAAGCCTAGGTTGGGTGGGTGGGAAGATCCATTGCCACCTTTGCTCTTCTGCTGATAAGGCTAACGGAACGGGGGAGGAGGAGGCAACCAATACTTTTGCTGCTTAGTTGCCACTTGATTTGAGGAAGAAGGAGTTGCATCCCTGACTTGTTTCTTGGAAGCATCGCACTTAAGTTGAGCAGTCTCTTGTTTCAGTGCCATATTGTAGAACTCATCGTACTTCTTCGGCTCAAAAAGCACAAGATCTAGTTGGAGATCTTCTCTGAGGCCACCTCTGAACTGATAAATCATGCTCTTCTCGTCAGGGACGTCTTGCTTAGCGAAACAAGCGAGCTTCTGGAACATGATGTTATACTGGTAAACAGACAAGCTGCCTTGCTTCAGGTTGCGGAACTCCTCACGCTTGCTCTCAACAACACTCTGAGGGACGTGGTGAGCTTTGATGTCTTGACGGAATTCATCCCAGGTAATCACACGACCTCCTCTGGAATCTTTGTATTGCTGATACCATTCAGCAGCTTGGTCTTTCAGTTGGAACAAGGCAAACTTGACAAAGTCCTCAGGCCTGACGTTGCTGCACTCGAAATGCTTGCAGATATCCACGAGCCAATCATCAGCGTCTGTTGCCTCGACACAGTTACTGAAGGTCTTTGGCTGGTTTGCGAGGAACTGGTTGAGTGTAGCAAACTGATTCTGATTGTTGCCATGGCCTTGATTTCCTTGGTTGCGCTCTTGCAAGAGTTGCATGAGCATCTGCGTGTTGGCATTGGTAGCGGCCATCACAGCTTGCCATGCCTCCGAAGGTGGAGGTGGTGGCGGCGGTTCAGGATTCTGACGCGTTGGAGGAGCCATCCCAAAGCTAGCAAATCCTACATCCAGCTGTATCCATCCTTCAACACATAACCAAGAAACCTTTGGAAATCATTTACCTCAACCTTCAAAAAGCATCCGTTATACGAGTTATGGCAATACTCCCGAACTCCCGCCCCAGTACTGGGTGGCGTCGAGGTTATCTCACCGACAACTGCATAAAAGAGATTTTCGATGTCGGTGAAACTCAGGCATTCCAGAATTACAACGATAAAATTGTGACGACAACACCTCAGAGCTCAACTCCCCGGGACACTTCCACAACCCCTAAATGTCAGGAAGCACCAAGAACAATGTTCTCGTCACAAAACCATCAAAATGATTCCAAGATACCCGCGTGATCCTAAACTTTTTAGTGAAATTTGAGAAGAGAAGAGTCAAAACTCTACGTCAGGATGCCTCACCAGAGCGACGAAAGGACTAAGGAGTAAAAAGAATCCTACTCTCCGATATATATAATCCTAAATGACTCAAAACATTTTTCTAGACTCAACAACGCCAGCGATTCGATCAAGCAGGGGGCTCCTAAGTCGGGGAAGGCTCTGATACCAACTTGTAACACCCACGATGCGGCTATATCTCCCACGTGTCGGAGCACGACTTAGAGGCATAACCGCATTGTAGGCAATGTCGCAAGAGGGGTAATCTTTACACAACCCATGTACTGAATAAGAAAAGAGATACATAGTTGGCTTACAATCGCCACGTCACACAATAGCATAAATATATCATTACAATCATCCAGATACAATCAAGGTCCGACTACGGAACCAAAATAAAGACAACCCCAAATGCATAATGTCCCCGATCGCCCCAACTGGGCTCCACTACTGATCGTCTGGAAAGGAAACGTAGTATCGTCCTGAGTCCTCATCTAACTCCCACTTGAGCTCATTCGAATCTCCTGGAATGGTATCATCGGTCCCTGCATCTGGTTTTGAAGTAATTTGTGAGTCACGGGGACTCAGCAATCTCACACCCTCGCGATCAAGACTATTTAAGCTTATAGGTAGGGTAAAAGGTATGAGGTGGAGCTGTAGCAAGCACTAGCATGTATGGTGGCTAACATACGCAAATGAGAGCGAGAAGAGAAGGCAAGGCACGGTCGAGAAACTATGATCAAGAAGTGATCCTAGAACAACCTACGTTCAAGGATAACACGAGACCGTGTTCTCTTCCCGGACTCCGCCGAAAAGAGACCATCACGGCTACACACGCTGTTGATTCATTTTAATTAAGTTAAGTTTCAGGTTTTCTACAACCGGACATCAACAAATTCCCATCTGCCCATAACCGCGGGCACGGCTTCGAAAGTTCAAATCCCTGCAGGGGTGTCCCAACTTAGCCCGTCACAAGCTCTCACGGTCAACGAAGGATATTCCTTCTCCCAAGACAACCCGATCACACTCGGAATCCCGGTTACAAGACATCTCGACAATGGTAAAACTAAACCAGCGCAAAGCCACCCGAATGTGCCGACAAATCCCGATAGGAGCTGCACATATCTCGTTCTCAGGGCACACCGGATTTGTCCAAACTTCCGGTAGGCCAGCCCAGAGTTGCCCCTGGTGGCCACCGGCGGCTGACAAGTTGGACCAACACTCAGAGGAGCACTGGCCCGGGGGTTTAAAATAAAGATGACCCTTGAGACCACGAAACCCAAGGGAAAAAGCTAGGTGGCAAATGGTAAAACCAATGTTGGGCCTTGATGGAGGAGTTTTATTCAAGGCAAACTATCAAGGGGTTCCCATTATAACCCAACCGTGTAAGGAACGCAAAATCAAGGAAAATAACACCGGTATGACGGAAACTAGGGCGACAAGAGTGGAACAAAACACCAGGCATAAGGCCAAGCCTTCCACCCTTTACCAAGTATATAGATGCATTAATAGACAAGATATAATAATGATATCCCAACAATAAACATGTTCCAACAAGGAACAAACTCCAAACTTCACCTGCAACTAGCAACGCTATAAGAGGGGCCGAGCAAAGCGGTAACATAGCCAAACAACGGTTTGCTAGGACAAGGTGGGTCAGAGGTTTGACATGGCAATATGGGAGACATGATAAGCAAGTGGTAGGTATCGTAGCATGGGCATAGCAAAAGAGCGAGCATCTAGCAAGCAAAGATAGAAGTGATTTCGAGGGTATGGTCATCTTGCCTGCAAAGTTCTCCGACTTGACGTAAGCTTGATCCTCGTAAACATTCTCAACGGGTTCCTCGATCACGTACTCGTCTCCGGATCTACCCAAAGCAATAACACAAGCAAATGGAGACACAATCAACCACGGTGCAATGCACAAGCAACATGATGCAAAACATGGCATGATATGCGGGATGTGATATGCAATGCATATGCATATTTCGGAAAGGAAAGATTGAACCAGGCCTCAACTTGGAAAACCAAGAGTTCCGCTGGAAAGATAGGTTGATTTCGGTCGAAATCGATATAAAGATCACTAGAATCAGATGCACGGTTTGCAAATGGCAAGCAAAACAAATATGACACCGATCTGTGATTAACAGCACGAGGCCATCTAAATGCATCAAGAACAACAAGATACTGCACTCTAACATAGCAACAAAACACATGGCAGTAATCCACTCAAGATGCTTGACAAAAGATGAACACTGAGCTATGGCTAATTCACACAATAGAAGGTTCAAACAAGCATGGCAAAAGTGCAAAAGATATCAGGTTACAGACTTAGTGAAAATAACATGGCAGGAATTTAACATCAGGAAGCAATGTTTAGAGCAAGATAACAACATGCTACAGGAACATATTGTGGCAAAGCAGGGCATGGCATGAAGATAATCAAAGCATACAACAAAAGTCCCTTACTGACCATGAGCCAAAAGGGACCAGAAAATACAATGGCAACCATGTGAACATAGCAACTTTCGTTAACAGATTCAGACTGAGCAGAAAACTGGAACATGGAAAAACAAATTCACGTAGGCATGTTTACGAGCTCGATGCACTCACCACAAGGCATGGAATGACAAACTAAGCATACACCCAGCAAGTAGACATGGCATAGAAGCTAAACATGGCAAGAACAACCTCATAGCATGCACGGATCAACTACAACAACCTCGGCAAAATTGCTTAACATGTAAACAATCTTCCAGGAACATTTTGTAGCAAAAGTAGAGCAAGATTGAGTCATGCTAGGGTGCTCCATAATTGCAAACGAAGACATGGATGGATAGAGCACAACAATATCTCAAAAACATCCTTACTGAACATGCTCAAAAGAGGCATGGATCACTCTGTAGCAACAAGAATACATGGCATAAAAATATTAACAGGGCAAAGACTTAGAAGATTTCTAAGTCCCTGAAATCAGCAACATTACAAGAGCTACTTTGCATGCTTGTGCTAGTCACCACAAAGATCACAAATATACATGGCATACACCCCTGTAAAGATGGCATGGCATACTTCAAAACACATGAAGGGCTCAAGTTCATAGGAGGCACACATTAATCATGGCAAAAATGACAAATGTCCAAACTCTGCTAAGAATCTGAAACTAACATTGCATAGCACTCTTGCAACAGCATTTAGGGCATCAAGATGAGCTCACATGAACATGGTGCAATGGAATGAAATGAAGTACACATCGAGACGAACAATTTGACATGCTACACGCCCAAAACGGAGCCACGGATGATGAGTTATGATGCGATGAAGAATGCAAAAAAATACTGGGACTTAGGAGAAAAACGACCTTCGGGATCTAGGGTTCGTCTGGGGCACGCGAACCGAGGTTGGACCTCGAGCTCGCCGGAGTTAGAGGTCGCCGGAGGAGGGACGGGGGAGGCCGGATCCGGTCGCCCGAGGTGCGCCGGCGACGAGGGGGCGCCGGACGGCGAGGGCGCGTCTCCCGCGGCGGATCTGGCCGGCGGAGGCGGCGGGCGACGCACGGGGCGGCGAGTGGCGATTGCGGCCATGGTGGCCGGACTTGGCGGCCGGCGAGGAGGAGGAGACGGCGGCGCGGTGGAGCTCGGGCGCGGGCAGGCGGGCGGCAGCGCGTGCAGGGGCCCGGGGGGCCTGCCCTGGGCCTGGCGGGCTGGCGATGTGGGGCGTGCGGCGGGCGAATGGCGAGGTGACATGTGGCAGCGGTGGCGGCGGGATTCTGTCCGGCGGCGGGCGGACCCGTCCGGCCGCGCGGAGGGAGCGGGGGCTAGGGTTAGGGTTGGAGTGGATCCAGGATTTTCGAGGGGAGAAGCCTTTTTATAGGTAGAGGGAGCTAGGAGGCTCCAAATTGAGCATGGTTTGCGGCCACGCGATCGTGATCAAACTACTGAGATGATGGAGGAGGCTTAGGTGGGCTTTGGGCCACTTTGGAGGGGTGTTGGGCTGCAACACACACGAGGCCTTTTCGGTTCCTCGGTTAACCGTTGGAGTATCAAACGAAGTCCAAATGGCATGAAACTTGACAAGCGGTCTACCGGTAGTAAACCAAGGCCGCTTGGCAAGTCTCGGTCCAATCCAAGAACGTTTAGCACCCGCACACGAAAAGAGATAAAAGGGGACACCGGAGGACATAGGAGCGCCGGAATGCAAAATAGACAACGGGGAAATGCTCGGATGCATGAGACGAACACGTATGCAAATGTGATGCACATGATGACATGATATGAGATGCATGACAAAGACAAAAGCAACACGAAGACAAAAACCCAACAACGAGGAATCTCATAACTTTGTGCCGGAAATGTCAAGAGTTGGAATACAAATATGGCAGGTTACATATGGGGCGTTACAAAGACGAAAATGTGTGCCAACCCCTATGCATAAGTTCACAAGGTCACAGAACCCGCAAGTTGATCACCAAAACATACATCAAGTAGATCACGTGAATATCCCATTGTCACCAAAGATAAGCACATGCAAGACATACATCAAGTGTTCTCAAATCCTTAAAGACTCAATCCGATAAGATAACTTCAAAGGGAAAACTCAATCCATTACAAGAAGGTAGAGGGGGAGAAACATCATAAGATCCAACTATAATTGCAAAGGTCGCGGTACATCAAGATCGTGCGAAATCAAGAACACGAGAGAGAGAGAGAGAGAGAGAGATCAAACACATAGCTACTGGTACATACCCTCAGCCCCGAGGGTGAACTACTCCCTCCTCATCACAGAGACCACCGGGATGATGAAGATGACCACTGGTGATGGTTTCCCCCTCTGACAGGGTGCCAGAATGGGCTGATTCGTTTTTCATGGCTACAAAGGCTTGTGGCGGCAGAACTCCCGATCTAGGTTTCTTTTCAAGGGTTTCTGTATTTATAGGAATTTTTTGCCTTGATTTCGCGTCAGGGGGGTCCACGAGTCAACGACAAGGACGGAGCACCTTCCCCGGGGGATAGGGCGCGCCCTCCATCCTTGTGGTTAGCTCAGGACTCTTCTGGCCCAATTCTTTTGCTTCAGGGGCTTCTTCTAGTCCATAAAAAATCACTGTAAATTTTCAGGTCATTTGGACTCCGTTTGATATTCCTTTTCTGTAAAACTCAAAAAACAAGGAAAAAACAGAAACTGGCACTGGCACTGGGCTCTATGTTAATAGGTTAGTCCCAAAAATCATATAAAATAGCATATATATATATGCATATAAAACATCCAAGATAGATAATATAATAGCATGGAACAATAAAAAATTATAGATACGTTGGAGACGTATCATTGGCTCTGCAGCAGCAATGGCGAAGTAGATTCGCTGCATAGAAACTTATATAGGAGTTTGTCCATGAACGTGAGTTCAAGTTTCAATCATTTTGTGCATGCTAGAGAGTGATGGCACAAGCGTGCATGCTAGAGAGTGATGGCACAAGCGTCAAAAGCCACATTCCATTTGCATTTGAACCTTAGTTGTGAGGCAGCTTGCTGAACAAAGGATATGATGTCGGGCAACCGGCCTGCCAAAGGGGCTAGGAGCAACCGATGCCAGAGGGCAGACGCCGCCCGACAACGCAGAACTATGTGATGAACTAACTCCACTGCGGGACAAAGATCACATTCTGCACTCGGAGCGATAGCCACCCAATGTTTCTTGATCATATTATTTCTGGTGTTGAGACGGTCCCAAAAGGCCAGCCAGAGGAAGGTTTTGTGCTTCAGAGGGATCAATGCATCCCACACCCAACTATGGAAAGCACAACTGACTCCTCGGAAAGTCAGCAGCCGGTAGAAGTTGCCTGCACTGATCTGCTTAGCAACCATGGAGGGAGTGCGTGCATCCTTGCGTGAGCCGTCAGGAGTTGTATCTGCGATGAGTTGGTGCAGCAAGAGAAGCTCATGCTCGGCAGAGCGGGAGAGGTTTGGGTGGAGCTGCACTGACGAAGACCCATCCAAGAACTGCGACTGAACCGAACAACAATGGTTCCTGGCAAAGGAGTATAGGACTGGCAGCAGCAAACAGAGTCTACCATTTTCAAGCCTTTGATCATGCCATAAGAATATGAGATTTCCGGAGCCCAACGCACACCGCGAAGAGTTGATAACTAGAGGGATATGATCCTTGAAACCTCTCCACAAGGTTTTATCTCTGTTGTTAGCACCATAGGGTATGGACTTCTTGCAATATTGTGAGGCAAACCGCTGGTAGCAAGGAATATCATAAGACTACGGAATCTTGGAAAGAAATTTGCATAACATCGCCTGATTATGGGCTTGCAGATTCCTCACACCCAGGGCACCACTTTCCCGGTGAAGAGTGGCCTTGTCTGAAGCCACAAGACACTAGCCACCTTTAACTTTGTTCTTGCCTTGCCAGAGAAAAGCACGCAGAAGGCTGTCAGCACAGTGATGGACACCTTAGACCATGGAAAGCAGGACATGAAATAACTAGGTATGCCGGCCAGCATAGAGTTGACGAGCGTGAGCCTTCCTTCCAGTGTTAAGAAAGTAGCCAGACAGCCCGAGATTCCACGGTCTACTTCATGTATGATTGGCATTAACATCCCGTGTGTGATCTTATTCAAAGACAGAGGCAGCCCAAGATATGTGCATGAAGCAGAGGACAGAGGACAGCCAAATAGCTGAGCAATCTCACAAGCCAGTTGCGTCTATAAAAATTGGTACCAACGCACTCTTGTAAAAATTGATAGAAATTGATAACCACGGTGATCAAGAACATTCTGGCCTCCTTCTCAGCTTTCTCAGGAACCACCCCTCCTCGCGACGCTCGATGCACGCCATGAAGGTGCGCTAGGGGACCGGGTTGCCGTTCGAGACAAGTGAGTGGGAGGCCGGAGGGCCGCAAGGGCCCATCCTCCTCGCTGTTCGCAGTGGTGCCTCTGCCGCCCCTGCGAAGGTGGAAAGACCGGCCCAGCGGCTGATAACCCACAAGTATAGCGGATCGCAACAGCTTTCGAGGGTAGAGTATTCAACCCAAATTTATTGATTCGACACAAGGGGAGCCAAAGAATATTCTCAACTATTAGCAGTTGAGTTGTCAATTCAACCACACTTGGAAACTTAGTATCTGCAGCAAAGTGTTTAGTAGCAAAGTAATATGATAGTGGTGGTAGCAGCAACAAAAGTAAAGATAGCAAAAGTAATGTTTTTGGTATTTTGTAGTGATTGTAACAGTAGCAGCGGGAAAGTAAATAAGCGTAAACCAGTATATGGAAAACTCGTAGGCACCGGATCGGTGATGGATAATTATGTCGGATGCGGTTCATCATGTAACAGTCATAACATAGGGTGACACAAAACTAGCTCCAATTCATCAATGTAATGTAGGCATGTATTCCATATATAGTCATACGTGCTTATGGAAAAGAACTTGCATGACATCTTTTGTCCTACCCTCCCGTGGCAGCGGGGTCCTATTGGAAACTAAGGGATATTAAGGCCTCCTTTTAATAGAGAACCGGAACAAAGCATTAGCACATAGTGAATACATGAACTCCTCAAACTATGGTCATCACCGGGAGTGGTCCCGATTATTGTCACTTCGGGGTTGCCGGATCATAACACATAGTAGGTGACTATAGACTTGCAAGATAGGATCAAGAACTCACATATATTCATGAAAACATAATAGGTTCAGATCTGAAATCATGGCACTCGGGCCCTAGTGACAAGCATTAAGCATAGCAAAGTCATAGCAACATCAATCTCAGAACATAGTGGATACTAGGGATCAAACCCTAATAAAACTAACTCGATTACATGATAAATCTCATCCAACCCATCACCATCCAGCAAGCCTACAATGGAATTACTCACGCACGGCGGTGAGCATCATGAAATTGGTGATGGAGGATGGTTGATGATGACGACGGCGACGAATCCCCCTCTCCGGAGCCCCGAACGGACTCCAGATCAGCCCTCCCGAGAGGTTTTAGGGCTTGGCGGCGGCTCCGTATCGTAAAATGCGATGATTTCTTCTCTCTGATTTTTTTCTCTCTGAAAGAAAATATATAGAGTTGGAGTTGGCATCGGAGGGCATCTAGGGGGCCCACGAGGTAGGGGGGCGCGCCCCCACCCTCGTGAGAAGGGTGTGGGCCCCCTGGTCTTCATCTTTGGCGAGGATTTTTTATTATTTTTTCTAAGATGTTCCGTGGAGTTTCAGGTCATTCCGAGAATATTTGTTTTCTGCACATAAAACAACACCATGGCAATTCTGCTGAAAACAGCGTCAGTCCGGGTTAGTTCCATTCAAATCATACAAGTTAGAGTCCAAAACAAGGGCAAAAGTGTTTGGAAAAGTAGATACGACAGAGACGTATCAACTCCCCCAAGCTTAAACCCTTGCTTGTCCTCAAGCAATTCAGTTGACAAACTGAAAGAAAGAAAGAAAAACTTTTACAAACTCTGTTTGCTCTTGTTGTTGTAACTATGTCAAGCCAGTATTCAAGTTTTCAGCATAGATCATAACTAACCACATTTGCAATAATTCTCAGGTCTCACAATTACTCATATCAATAGCATAATCAACTAGCAAGCCATAATAATAAATCTCGGATGACAACACTTTGGCAAAACAATCATAATATGATATAACAAGATGGTATCTCGCTAGCCCTTTCTGAGACCGCAAAACATAAATGCAGAGCACCTTTAAAGATCAAGGACTGACTAGACATTGTAATTCATGGAAAAAGAGATCCAATCATAGTCATACCCAATATAAATTAACAGTGATGAATGCAAATGACGGATGTGCTCTCCAGCTAGTGCTTTTAATAAGAGGGTAATGACTCAACATAAAAGTAAATGGATAGGCCCTTCGCAGAGGGAAGTAGGGATTTGTAGAGGTGCCAGAGCTTAGTTTTGAAATAGAGATAAATTGTATTTTGAGCGGTATACTTTCATTGTCAACGTAACAACTAAGAGATGGCGAAATCTTCCATGCTGAACACATTATAGGTGGTTCCCAAACAGAATGGTAAAGTTTATACTCCCCCTCCACCAACAAGCATCAATCCATGGCTTGCTCGAAACAACGAGTGCCTCCAACATACATCAGGTCCCAGGGGGAGTTTTGTTTGCAATTAATTTTGATTTAGTTTGCAAAAAGAATGGGACTGGGCATCCCGGTGACCAGCCATTTTCTCATGAGTGAGGAGCGGAGTCCACTCCTCTTGAGAATAACCCGCCTAACACGGAAGATAAGGATAGCCTTGGTTGATACATGAGCTATTCGAGCATACAAAACAGAATGTTTATTTGAAGGTTTAGAGTTTGGCACATACAAATTTACTTAGAACGGCAGGTAGATACCGCATATAGGAAGGTATAGTGGACTCATCTGGAATAACTTTGGGGTTTAAGGGATTGGATGCACAAGCAGTATTCCCGCTTAGTACAAGTGAAGGCTAGCAAAAGACTGGAAAGCAACCAACTAGAGAGCGACAACAGCCATGTACATGCATTAAAATTAATAAATATTGGATGCAAGCATGAGTAGGATATAATCCACCATGAACATAAATATCGTGAAGGCTATGTTGATTTTGTTTCAACTACATGCGTGAACATGTGCCAAGTCAAGTCACTTAAATCATTCAAAGGAGGATACCACCCCATCATACCACATCATAATCATCTCAATAGCATGTCGGCACACAAGGTAAACCATTATAACTCATAGCTAATCAAGCATGGCACAAGCAACTATTATCTCTAATTGTCATTGCAAACATGTTTATTCATAATAAGTTGAATCAAGAACGAGGGACTCATCATATTTACCAAAACAAAAGAGGTCGACTTCATACCAAATTTTCTCATCTCAGTCAGTCCATCATATATCATCATAATTGCCTTTCACTTGCACGACCGAACGGTGTGAATAATAATAAGAGTGTACATGCATTGGACTAAGCTGGAATCTGCGAGCATTCAATAAACAGGAGAAGAC
Source organism: Triticum urartu (assembly GCF_056163025.1). Taxonomy (NCBI): domain Eukaryota; kingdom Viridiplantae; phylum Streptophyta; class Magnoliopsida; order Poales; family Poaceae; genus Triticum; species Triticum urartu. Next base: position 164,813,547 of record NC_141874.1, read on the forward strand.
AAAGCAATATGGGCTCTTGGTTAAATCAACAATAATGCTTATAAGAGCCACTTCAACAATTTAATGATGGTCTTCTCCTACTGACCCCCAAAGAAAAGAAAAGAAATAAAACTATTTACACGGGAAAGCTCCCAACAAGCAAAAGAAGAATGGGAAATATTTTTGGGTTTTCTTTTTAATTATTACTACTACAGCAGAAAAATAAACTACTACTATTTTTTGGTTTTTCTTAAGGTTTAACAAACACACAAGAAGAAAGCAGGAAAAAGAAAATAATCTAGCATGGACATTACAGTGAAAAAGTATGAGCACCGACATCTAGCAATGAGTGTGTGTGAACATAAATGTAATGCCGGTGAGAAATACGTACTCCCCCAAGCTTAGGCTTTTGGCCTAAGTTGGTCTATGGCCACGGCTGGCCTGGCGGATATCCATAATAATAGTTGTTGGGGTCGTACTGTGATGAGGAAGAAGAAGGCTCCGATTGCCATTGGCTGGCAATCATCTCCGGATCCCACTGATAGTTAGACTGCCGTGAAGGATCAAATTGTGGTTCCGGTTCTGGCTCCTCGGCTGGTGCAGGGTTCCGGTAGGCATGAATAGCCATCAATGGAACAAGGTGCGTGCCTACAATCAAATCCAACAAAGAAGGAGCAGGCAGGATAATAGTCTCAGGATGATGTTTGTTAAAGAACAAATGATATTTAAGCTCTCCTGCCCTATTCTTAACAATAAAATCATGTGCTACCATACTTTTATGATCTAGATAAACACGGGGCGGCACCTTTTCTTCCTTCTCAGCATGCCTAATAGGTATGTTAAAATGTGCAGCTAGGCGTGTAGCATAGATGCCTCCAAAGATGGGACCCTTAGTACAGTTCATACTTAACCGTCTAGCAATAATACCGCCCATACTAAAAGTGTTATCACTGTATAAACCGTGGTGCAGAATAATTATATCAAGGATACTAAGGTTTCCACAGTTTCCGCGTCCAATTAAATAACGACTAGCAAATAATGCAAAGTAATGTAAAATAGGAAAATGTATGCTAGTGATTCGTGCATCGGAAACCTTCCTAGTTTCTCCTACAGTGATAGTATCAATAAACCCAGCCACATCATCATGATGTGGTTCTTTTGTCTTGCCCTCAAAAGGGACTAAACAAATCTGACAGAAATCATAAAGTGACATCTCCTTATGCTCATCATATAAATGAAACTCCACCGTAGGTGGTGAGTTCCTAGAATGAAAATGAAAGTTTTGCACAAAAGTATTTGTGAGTAAGAGATACTGATCGCATTGGTCGTGGAGGAAAGCGGTGAGGCCTGCATTGTGAGCCAGTTCATGAAAATCTTCATAGATACCGGCTGCTCTCAAGAAATCATCAGAAGGACATTTACATGCCCGAATCTCCATGGTGCGCGGCAAATTATACTTAGGCTCTGGTGCCTTTTCCTTCGAGCGTTGGCTTGATGAGCCCCTCAAAAATCTCCTCATTATTTTTCTGAAATAATCTGAAATTTTTAGTAACTTCAAACAAAAGTGAACCAACTTCAGTAAAACTGATAGCAACTACTCCTACAAGTGCCTAGAGCCTAAATCAAGCATTAGAACTACTTGGAACCATATAAATTTGACATGCAAGCTCAAGAACATGGTCACCTATGCAGCACAAATTTGCAAAGAATAAAGTACTAGAACAAAAACTAATTGGACCAATGGAGGAGTCACATACCAAGGAACAATCTCCCCAAGCAGTTTTGCGAGAGGTGCTTTGAGCAAGGAGATCCAAAATCACAGCAAAAGTGGCTGGAACTCGTGCTTGAGTTGGTTTTTCGGGTTTGTGTGAGACAGAGGAAGAAGATGGGTGCTGGGATAAGTGAAGGAGGGCCACCGTGGGCCCATGAGGCAGGGGGCGTGCCCTAGAGGGGGGGCGCGCCCACCAACCTCGTGGCCAGGTGGCAGCTCGGACCGCGGTAATTTTTGCACAGTAAGTCCTCAAATATTCCCAAAAAAATCATATTAAATTGGCATGGCATTCTGAGGACTTTTATTTTCGGGATATTTTTATATGGCATGGATAAGTCAGGAAACAGACAGAAAAATACTATTCTTACTTTATTTAATATAAATAACAGAAAGTAAAAGTGGGGTACAGAAGGTTGTGCTTCTAGTTTCATCCATCTCATGCTCATAAAAAAGAATCCACTAACAAGGTTGATCAAGTCTTGTTAACAAACTCATTCCGATAATCATGAAACCGGAGAAATTTCGAATAACACTAAGTTACCTCAACGGGGATATGCACATCCCCTATAATAAGTATATCATATTTCTTTTTGATAGTAGGAAGAGGAAATTCAAAACCTCCTATTATAATCGATGGAATTTTTCCAATAGAATTGGTACTATGAACTTGAGGTTGTTTCCTCGGTAAGTGTACCGTATGCTCATTACCATTAACATGAAACATGACATTGCCTTTGTTGCAATCAATAACAGCCCCTATAGTATTAAGAAAAGGTCTTCCGAGAATAATAGACATACTATCATCCTCGGGAATATCAAGAATAACAAAGTCCGTTAAAATAGTAACGTTTGCAACCACAACAGGCACATCCTCATAGATACCAACAGGTATAGCAGTTGATTTATCAGCCATTTGCAAAGATATTTCAGTAGGTGTCAACTTATTCAAGTCAAGTCTACGATATAAAGAGAGAGGCATAACACTAACACCGGCTCCAAGATCAAATAAAGCAGTTTTAATATAATTTCTTTTAATGGAGCAAGGTAAGTAGGTACTCCGGGGTCTCCAAGTTTCTTTGGTATTCCACCCTTAAAAGTATAATTAGCAAGCATGGTGGAAATCTCAGCTTCCGGTATCTTTCTTTTATTAGTAATGATATCCTTCATATATTTAGCATAAGGATTTGTTTTGAGCACATCAGTTAATCGCATACGCAAAAAGATAGGCCTAATCATTTCAGCAAAGCGCTCAAAATCCTCATCATCCTTTTTCTTGGATGGTTTCGGAGGAAAAGGCATGGGTTTTTGAACCCAAGGTTCCCTTTCTTTACCATGTTTCCTAGCAACAAAGTCTCTTTTATCATATCGTTGATTCTTTGATTGTGGGTTATCAAGATAAATAGCAGGTTCAATTTCTACATCATTATCATTACTAGGTTGAGCATCATCATGAACATCATCATTAATATTTTCATTAGGTTCACGTTCATTACCAGATTGTGTTTCAACATCAGACATAGAAATATCATTTGGATTATCAGGTGGTTCAGCTATAGGTTCACTAGAGGTTTGCACAGTTCTATCATTTTTCTTCTTCTTCTTTTTAGAAGAACTAGGAACATCAACATTATTTCTTTGAGAATCTTGCTCGATTCTCTTAGGGTGGCCTTTAGGATAGAAAGGTTCCTGAGTCATTCTACCAGTTCTAGTAGCCACTCTAATAGCATAATCATTTTTCTTAATATTCATTTCATCAAGCACTTCTTTTTGAGCCTTAACTACTTGTTCTACTTGAGTGGTAACTAAGGGAGTCCTGGATTAGTGGGTGTTCGGATAGCCGAAATATACCTTCAGCCGGACTCTTAGACTATGAAGATACAAGATTGAAGACTTCGTCCCATGTCCGGAAGGGACTTTCCTTGGCGTGGAGCGCAAGCTTGGCGATACGGATGTTCAGATCTCCTACCATTGTAACCGACTCTATGTAACCCTAACCCTCTTCGGTGTCTACATAAACCGGAGGGTTTTAGTCCGTAGGACAACATACACATCAACAATCATACCATAGGCTAGCTTCTAGGGTTTAGCCTCTCCGATCTCGTGGTAGATCTACTCTTGTACTACCCATATCATCAATATTAATCAAGCAGGACGTAGGGTTTTACCTCCATCGAGAGGGCCCGAACCCGGGTAAAACTTCGTGTCCCTTGCCTCCTGTTACCATCTGGCCTAGACGCACAGTTCGGGACCCCCTACCCGAGATCCGCCGGTTTTGACACCGACATTGGTGCTTTCATTGAGAGTTCCTCTATGTCGTCGCCGTCAGGCCCGATGGCTCCTACGATCATCAATGGCGATGCATTCCAGGGTGAGACCTTCCTCCCCGGACAGATCTTCGTCTTTGGCGGCTTCGCACTACGGGCCAATTCACTTGGCCATCTAGAGCAGATCGAATGCTACGCCCCTGGCCGTCAGGTCAGATTCGGAAGTTTAAACTACACGGATGACATCCGCGGGGACTTGATCTTCGACGGATTGAAACCACTGCCGAGCGTGCCGCACTGTCATGATGAGCATGATCTAACTCTGCCACCGAACGGTGCCCTGGAGGCCGCACCCGCACCGGCTCCGACCCTTAGTTCGGAGTCAACTGAGCTGATCGAGGATGGGCGGTTGGATACCACCTCGGGGGCTGCGACCCAAACGGCGATTGAGCCGAACACCAGCCCCGTACTCTGCGAGGCTCGTGACTCCAAGGAGCCGGACTCCTCTCCAGACTCCGAACCCTCCGTGCCCCTGCCAGTCGAATCCGATTGGGTGCCGATCATGGAGGTCACTGCCGCAGACATCTTTCAGCACTCGCCTTTCGGCGATATCCTGAAGTCACTGAAGTCTCTCTCTTTATCAGGAGAGCCCTGGCCGGACTACATTCAGCAAGGTTGGGGTATGGACGATGAAGAAATTCAAAACCCACCCACCACCCACTTTGTACCCACTGTCGACGACTTAACCAACATGCTCGACTTCGACTCCGAAGACATCGATGGTATGGAGGCCGATGAAGGAGATGATGAAGAACCAGCGCCTACTAGGCCCTGGAAAGCCACCTCGTCATATGACATATACATGGTGGACACCCCAAAAGAGGGAGAGGGCGATGGAACAGCGGAGGATGACCCCTCCAAGAAACAGCCCAAGCGCCGGCGTCAGCGGCGCCGCTCAAAATACCGCCAACACAAAAACGGTGATTCGAGCACGGGAGATAATAATACTCCGGAGAGTGCCGAAGAAAACCCCCTCCAGCAGGGTTTAGCACAGGAGGATGGAGAAACCAGTCCTCATGAGAGAGCGGTAGACAGAGAGGTCGAGGACGATAATTATATGCCTCCCTCCGAAGACGAGGCAAGCCTCGACGATGATGAATTCGTCGTGCCAGAGGATCCCTTGAGCAAAAGCGTTTCCAACGCAGGCTTATGGCCATGGCAAGAAGCCTGAAGAAAAAACAGCAACAGCTCAGAGCTGATCAAGATTTGCTGGTTGACAGATGGACTGAAGTCCTTGCGGCCGAAGAGCATAAACTCGAACGCCCATCCAAGAGTTACCCAAAGCGCAAGTTGCTACCCCGATTAGAGGAGGAAGCACTTGATGCGGCCAAACGGCCACCTCGTGGCCGCGACAGAGAGGACTCCCGGCCCTCCACTCATGCCGCACCCCGTACCAAGGCACAGGAATATGCGCCGGACTTACGAGACATGTTGGAGGACAAGGCAAGGCAAACACGATCGATCTACGGATCGCGTGGGCACCCCACGGCTCGAGACGGTAACCGTCACGCCGGCCACAAATTCGGCAGGGCCGAACACAGTAGACAAAGCTCATTGGAGCTACATCATGATATCGCCCAGTACAGAGGCGCCGCACACCCACTGTGCTTTACAGACAAAATAATGGATCATCAAATCCCCGAGGGTTTCAAACCTGTAAACATCGAATCATATGATGGCACAACAGACCCTGCGCTATGGATCGAGGATTATCTCCTTCATATCCACATGGCCCGCGGCGACGATTTTCACACCATCAAATACCTCCCACTCAAGCTTAAAGGACCAGCTCGGCATTGGCTCAACAGCTTGCCAACAGGATCAATCAGTTGTTGGGAGGACCTGGAAGCCGCATTCCTCGACAATTTCCAGGGCACTTATGTGCAACCCCCAGACGCCGATGACCTAAGTCACGTAATCCAGCAGCTAGAGGAATCAGCCAGACAATTCTGGACATGGTTCCTAACAATGAAAAATCAAATAGTCGACTGTCCGAACGCTGAGGCCCTAGCAGCCTTCAAGCACAATATCCGTGACGAGTGGCTGGCCTGGCACCTCGGACAGGAAAAGCCAAAATCTATGGCAGCACTCACGACACTCATGACCCGCTTTTGCGCGGGAGAAGACAGCTGGCTCGCTCGTAGCAACAATATGACCAAGAACCCTGGTAGTTCAGACACCAGGGACATTAGTGGCAGGTCGCGTCGCAACAAGCAGAAGCGCCGCATTAACGGCGACAATGCTGAGGATACGATAGTTAATGCCGGATTCAGAGGCTCTAAATACGGTCAGCGGAAGAAGCCATTCAAAAGGAATCCTAGGGGCCCGTCCATCTTGGACCGAATACTCGACCGCTTGTGCCAAATACATGGCACCCCCGAAAAGCCGGCCAATCACACCAACAGGGATTGTTGGGTGTTCAAGCAGGCAGGCAAGCTAAGCGCCGACAATAAAGACAAGGGGCTGCATAGCGATGACGACGAGGAGCCCCGGCCGCCGAACAACAATGGACAGAAGGGTTTTCCCCCACAAGTGCGGACGGTGAACATGATATACGCCACCCACATCCCCAAAAGGGAGCGGAAGCTTACGTTAAGGGACGTATACGCGGTAGAGCCAGTCGCCCCAAAGTTCAACCCATGGTCCTCCTGCCCGATCACCTTTGATCGAAGAGACCATCCCACTAGCATCCGTCATGGCGGATTTGCCGCATTGGTTCTAGACCCAATTATTGACGGATTTCATCTCACTAGAGTCCTCATGGACGGCGGCGGCAGCCTGAACCTGCTTTACCAGGATACAGTGCGAAAAATGGGCATCGATCCCTCGAGGATTAAGCCCACCAAAACGACCTTTAAAGGCATAATACCAGGTGTAGAGGCCAACTGTATAGGCTCAGTCACACTTGAAGTGGTCTTCGGATCCCCGGATAATTTCCGAAGCGAGGAATTGATCTTTGACATAGTCCCATTCCGCAGTGGCTATCATGCACTGCTCGGACAAACCGCATTCGCCAAATTCAATGCGGTAGTGCACCACGCATACCTTAAGCTCAAGATGCCAGACCCTTGTGGAGTAATTACGGCCAATGGAAACACCGAACGCTCCCTCCAAACGGAGGAGCACACGGCGGCCCTTGTAGCGGAGTTACAAAGCAGCCTCTCCAGGCAGTTCTCCAGTCCGGCCATTAAACGTCCGGACACCGTCAACGCGCCCAGAGTAACCTACAACAAGACCGCCTGGCATGCTCCGAGCAGGCGTAGCAATGCGGCCCCCACCCCAACCCTCGCAAGAAGGCGACGCCAGTACTTCGCGTCCATAACTACGCCCTAGAAATACCATGGGTACAGGGGGAGGGGCACCATCACGGCACGCCCGAAACACAGCTTAAACCGCACCAGGGGCTGCCGATTTTTTAATTTTCTCTTACTTTCAGGACTCCATTCTTCGGAAGGCCTGTTCGGCTGTTCAATTGCCGCACAAATGATGCAAGACCCCGGGAAGCAGACAAGCCATGCCGCATTACGGAACTCCCAGGTGGTCTCTATCACGAGCAGTATACCTGTTTCGCATACTATTCCGCAGCTTGCCCCTGGAGCAGACATGTTAAATAGTCCAACTTTTCATTTATCGCATTACTTGTATCATTCTGGTTTGATCGCAACTATTTTTAATAAACAATGCATAGCTTTTGTCTATTTTTTGCATTATCTTTTTATAAATGAATGTTCCTTAACGACATGTTGCACCCGTACAACTTGGTATGGCCAAAATACGCCATGGGATTTTAGCACCCCTCAATACGGTGTGAGTAGTCCGAACACTTTCACAAGTGCGGCACCCTGAACTTATAGCACTATATGCATCGGGTCCGAATCATGTCTTGGGTCAATAGTTGGGTTTGCCCGGCTCCTATGTTTTGGTGCCTTACGTTCTGCTATATCGGCTAAGGTAGCACTAGGAGAACCACTGCGATTGTGCCCAGTTGAGCTGGGCCGAGCACCTCAGTGGAGAAAGCTAAAACTGACTGTCATGATGAAGCGAGAGCTGGTTTTTTCGAGTCCCTAAAGACTTATGCCGCTTAGGGCGAGGAGTCGGCTCTGTCCGGCCAAGGCGTGGATAGCGCCCCGAACTCGGTCTTCCGAATACTAGGGGCTTCGCCGAAATTTAAAATTATAGAATTCTATGGCTAAGTGAGAGTGTTCATGCATTATAGTTCGATTGCCTCGTTCGTTGGGCTGAGCGCCTCCCTCGAAGGACCCAGGTTTATCCCCAAACACCCCAGCACTAGCGGCAAGGGGGCAAAAGCCGACGACTCGCCATCTCTCAGTATTGATAAACAACCGCACAGAAGGTAATATTTTAAATTCAAGCAGCATTGCTCAGCGCATATGAACAAGTTTTCAGCGCACAGGACAAACACGAGCGAGTTTTACTCAAAAATTACATCCCTAGTACATTCATCCGCCACAAGGAGGGCACCCATCAGAACATCCTTATAATAATTTTCTGGCTTGCGATGCTCTTTCCCCGCTGGTGGCCCATCCTTCACAAGCTTCTCGGCATCCAGCTTGCCCCAGTGCACCTTAGCACGGGCAAGGGCCCTACGGGCACCTTCAATGCATACAGAGCGCTTGATGACTTCGAGCCTTGGACAGGCCTCCACCAGCCGCCGCACCAGCCCGAAGTAGCTCCCAGGCTGAGCCTCTCCAGGCCACAGCCGAATTATGAGGCCCTTCATGGCCTATTCGGCCGCCTTGTGGAGCTCGATCAGTTGCTTCAGCTGGTCGCTCAGGGGCACGGAGTGTCCGGCCTCAGCATACTGAGACCAGAACACCTTCCCTGTCGAGCTCCCCTCCTCGGCTCGATAGAATGCGACAGCATCAGACACACTCCGGGGAAGATCTGCGAACGCGCCTGGAGAACTCCGGATTTGGGTAAGTAACAAGTAACTCACACTTATGTGTTTGCTTTGCATAAAGAATGCCTTACCCGTCGCTATCTTCTTCACCTCATCCAACTACTGGAGGGTCTTCTGGGATTTGGCCTTGGCAGACTTGGCACTTTCAATAGCCGCCGCGAGCTCGGACGCTCGCGTCCTTGAGTCACGCTCCAAACTATCATGTTTTTCCATGACAGCCTGGAGCTCTTGCTGCACCTTGCCAACCTCGGCCTCATACTTCTCCCGCTCGGTGCGCTCTGAGGCCGAATTCGTCTCGGCCTCGTCCAGCGCTTGCTTAAGGGTCGCCACTGATGAAGCTATGTACCTAGGGTAGGGGCGTGGACCTGTCCTAAGTACCCTACCCAAGGACATCCCTAGAAAAAGTCACCTTTCAATCGACTTGGAGGTGTTCCAGTCGACAGACTCAAAGACATTTGACCAAGAAGCAATTACTCGACCAAGATCCAACCACTCGACGGCCAGGAGACCTAAAGTCACTCCGCACGCTAACGGTCGGTCATTAAGTAGCTTTTATGGTCATCATAGCACTTTATTACTAGCGTTATCAGTAACGCCCTACCTTAATGTACATTGAACCCTTCGTAACGTGGGCTGGCCGGGGTCCTGGCGCACTCTATATAAGCCACCCCCCTCCTCCGAGACAAGGGTTCGCACCTCTGTAACTCATACACACATAATCCAGTCGACCGCCTCCGGGCTCTGAGACGTAGGGCTTTTACTTCTTCCGAGAAGGGCCTGAACAAATAAACCTTGCGTTCTTACAACCTCTCCATAGCTAAGACCTCGCCTCTCTATACTTACCCCCCTACATCACTGTCAGAGTTAGAACCACGACAGTTGGTGCCCACCGTGGGGCTAGGAGTCTTAGCGCCTAGTTTGAGAAGTTGCGATCTTTTCCGATCTCCTTGATCATGGTTTCGGGCGGAGCTTTGGTGGAGGGCCGCGAGATCCATCTCGGCGCGCTCACGTTCATCACCGACGACTCTGCTTGGCTTCAGGAGGCTCCACTCGACGTTGATGCGCTCCCTGTCCGTGGGGCGACGCACTTTCGCGCATGCGTCTGTGGTGTCCTCCTGCGGCAGCCGTCGACCTAGTATCGGTCAGCTCCCGTGGCACCTCCCCGCCCTGTTTCTCGCCGGCGCAAGCGCTCCAATCGGTCGAGGCTTCAGAGGTGGGTGAGGCATGCGGTGGCCCGCTAGTCGGCCACCCCACAAGTCATGGCAATCGAGCCCGACGAATCCCTCTACGGCCTGTTTAACCTGTCGACTGGCTCCGCAGAGACCGCATCCGAATGCGGCAGCAGTGACCCAGCTGCAGAGGTTCTGGTGATCGATGGGCCACACAGTCCTCCCGGTTTCCCCCGCGCTGACGAAGGCACAGATGGGGGCGACCCGTCGCGTCCTCACGAGGAGTATCTCCCCGAGCCTCTCACGTCGTTGCAGCGGGAGGAACTTCGCCGCTGGAACATGGATGCACTCCACACTCCTATCATTGGAGAAACCCCCGAGGCCCGAGCCTTGGAGGACGCGCGCTTGGCTAACTTGGCCGAGCACACTCGACTGGAGAATCTCCAGCGAATACTCGATGGGCGAGTGCGTCAACGAGCTCCAGAATCCAGTCGACGTCAACTCTTTCCGCCCCCGTAGGTATATCGTACTCCGATTCAGAATTTGGCGGCTGCGGCCCGTATAGCAGAGTCGATTCAGCCCTCCCAGTCAGAGGCTGGCAGAGGCTTGTTGCAAATCAGAGCGTTGCTCCCAGCAGCGGGAGACCAGAATTCCGCTGTTTCTCAGTCGCGGAACAGGATCCACAGTCGATCTGTTGCAGCGGATACAGTCCAGTCGGCTCACAGCCCAAGATCGCTTCCGAGGCGTGAGGGACGTGGAGACCGGTGTGATCAGTACAGAAGGAATGAGCAGTATGATCACCGATTCGATCGTGATGATCGACGTCGAGTGCCAACCCCTCCCCCGAGGAGTGGATCATATGTGCCTCGACAGCAGGTGGACAGACACCCTCATAGTGTTGGGCGGAGAATTCCAGTCAACCCCAGGGAACCAGGCTTTGATGCGAGATCCATTCTCGTTCAAGGTTTGGTCGACAGGAATAGAGCTCACCGAGAAGGCCACGACAGAGATGCGCCTACCAGTAGCATAGTACATGTTTCAGGGCCGGAGTGTTTCAGTCGAGCCATCAGAGCCGCTGTAATTCCTCCCAACTTCAGGTTGGCGACTGGACTTAGTAAGTTCACCGGTGAGTCCAAGCCCGATACTTGGCTCGAAGATTACCGTGTGGCTGTCCAGATTGGCGGTGGGAACGATGAGGTAGCCATGAAACACCTGCCTCTCATGTTAGAAGGCTCGGCCAGAGCGTGGCTGAATCAGTTAGCACCCAGCAGCATTTACACTTGGGAGGATCTCTCCCGAGTGTTTGTCACCACATTTCAAGGAACATGCAAGCGACCTGCAGGCCTTACGGAATTGCGGTCTTGCGTGCAGAAACCAAATGAAACTCTGAGGGATTACATCCAGAGGTGGATCACATTGCATCACACAGTTGAAAATGTACCAGATCATCAAGCAGTTTGTGCCTTTAAAGAAGGCATTAAGTACAGAGAATTGAATCTGAAGTTCGGTCGAACCGGAGAGATGTCTCTGAATCGGATGATGGAGATTGTCACCAAATACGCTAATGGTGAAGATGAGGATCGACTCCAGAGAGGCAAGCATAAAGCAGTCGCCCAAGAAACCGAAGGAAATTCCAGTCGGAAACAGAAGCGGAAAGCCGAGCCAGCCACTCCTGGGGAGGCCCTGGCCGTAACACAGGGAAATTTAAGGGAAAACCTGAAGGACCTTGGAACCCCAAGAAAGTTAAAGACCAAGATGGAAATGACGTTTTGGATCTACCATGCCACATCCACACCAAGAAAGATGAAGAGGATAACTCATTTACCCAAAGCATACCACTCGATAGTGTCGGCTTCTGATCCAGCAGTTTCAGGGCAAGCAGTCCAAAGATAAGGAAAAGGAGTCGGACAAAGTTGAGGACAAGGAAGATAGTGACGATGGGTACCCCCAGGTCAATTCCACCCTGATGATTTTTGCTGATGTTGAGAGCAAAAGTCGACTGAAGGTTATTAACCGTGAGGTAAATATGGTTGCTCCGGCAACACCCAATTATCTGAAGTGGTCCCAGACTGCCATCACATTCGCCCAGTCTGATCACCCTACGCACATTGCCACCCCTGGGAGGCAAGCTCTGGTGGTCGACCCAGTTGTCGAAGGCACTCGACTGACCAAAGTCCTGATGGATGGAGGCAGCGGTTTGAACATACTGTATGTAGAAACATTGAAAGGGATGGGCATTTCGATGTCCAGGCTCAGCACCAGTAACATGAGTTTCCATGGAGTCATTCCTGGGAAGAAAGCTGAGTCACTCAGCCAAATTGCTCTTGATGTGGTTTTCGGTGATTCCAAGAATTACCGCAAGGAAAAGTTGACATTCGAAGTTGTGGATTTCCAAAGTGCTTATCACGCTATTTTGGGCAGGCCAGCTTATGCACGCTTCATGGCTCGACCATGTTATGTGTATCTCAAATTGAAGATGCCTGGTCCCAAAGGTGTGATCACTGTTACAGGCAATCGGAAGAAAGCAGAAGAGTGTTTTCAGAAAGGCTCAAAGATTGCTGACGCTCAGATGGCGGTGGTCGAGCTGCAAGAGTATCAGAAGACTGCAGATCCGAGTGAGTTGCTTCAGAGTCAGCTTTTCAGTCGTCCGGTGAAACGAAGGCAGTTCACATTCACCCGACCGATCCAAATCCCGCTCCGACTCACATCTCAACGACGGTCGACTCCAAATAGGAAGAAGCGCTCATCTAGTTCCTCCGTGAGAACTGGGACATCTTCGCATGGAAGCCTGCTGACATGCCTGGAGTTCCCAGGGGGCTGGCTAAGCACCGTCTACGAGTCAACCCAAAATTTAAACCTGTGAAAGAACACATTCGACGGTCCGCTGTCCAAAAGAGGAAGGACATTGGCGAGGAGGTGGCTCGGCTCTTAGCAGCGGAGTTCATCCGAGAAATTTACCACTCCGAGTGGCTCGCCAATGTTGTCATGGTCCCCAAGAAGGACAAGTCACTTCGCATGTGCATTGATTTCAAGCATGTCAATCGGGCCTGCCCGAAAGATCATTTTCCTCTCCCCCGCATCGACCAGATAGTCGAATCGACTACGGGATGTGAGCGTTTGTCTTTCCTAGACGCCTATTCCGGGTACCATCAGATCCGTCTGTACGGGCCCGACGAGATCAAAACAGCTTTCATCACTCCATTCGGGTGCTTCTGTTATGTTACCATGCCGTTCGGCCTCAAGAATGCCGGAGCCACATTCATGAGGATGATTCAGAAGTGTTTGCTCATTCAAATCAGTCGGAATGTGGAGGCATACATGGATGATATTGTGGTCAAGTCACGGAAGGGTTCCGACCTGCTGACTGACCTAGCTGAAACCTTTGCCAACCTCAGGAGGTATGATATCAAGGTCAATCCGTCAAAGTGCACGTTCGGAGTTCCAGGTGGGAAGTTACTCGGTTTTCTCCTTTCCGAACGGGGAATCGACGCCAATCCTAAAAAAATTGGTACTATACTCCGGATGAAACGTCCTGTGCGTGTGCATGACGTCCAGAAGCTTACAGGATGCTTGGCCGCTTTAAGTCGATTCATCTATCGCCTCAGTGAAAAGGCATTGCCTCTTTACCGATTGATGAAGAAGTCCGACAAGTTCGAGTGGACTCCAGAAGCTGATGCAGCATTTACAGAGCTCAAAGCTCTGCTCTCCACCCAGCCGGTGCTTGCTGCCCCAATCAGCAAGGAGCCTTTGCTGATTTACATTGTAGCCACAGGACAAGTTGTCAGTACAGTACTTACGGTCGAGCGGGAAGAAGAAGGAAAGGCCTTCAAAGTTCAGCGCCCAGTATATTATGTTTCTGAAGTTTTGACTCCTTCAAAGCAAAGATATCCTCATTACCAGAAGCTTGTATATGGGATTTATATGACCACGAAGAAGGTTGCACATTACTTCTCTGATCATTCCATTACAGTCGTCAGTGACGCTCCACTATCAGAGATTTTGCACAACAGAGATGCAACTGGTCGAGTGGCCAAATGGGCGATTGAACTTCTTCCCCTAGATATCAAGTTTGAGGCGAAGAAATCTATCAAGTCCCAAGCAATTGCAGATTTCGTCGCCGAGTGGATCGAACAGCAACTTCCGACTCAAGTTCACTCGGAGCACTGGACCATGTTCTTCGATGGATCTAAGATGCTGAATGGTTCCGGTGCTGGGGTAGTATTGGTTTCCCCCCGAGGAGATAAGCTCAGATATGTTCTCCAGATTCACTTCGATTCCTCCAATAACGAAGCAGAATATGAAGCACTTATGTATGGGTTGCGCATGGCCATTTCACTCGGCGTCCGTCGCCTCATGGTCTATGGCGACTCAGATTTGGTGGTTAATCAGGTGATGAAAGAATGGGACGTCAGAAGTCCAGCTATGACTGGTTATCGCAATGTAGTGAGAAAGTTAGATAAGAAATTCGAGGGGTTAGAGCTTCATCACATCCCCCGACTGAAAAATCAAGCGGCTGATGATTTGGCAAAGATTGGCTCCAAGAGAGAAGCCATCCCCAGCAATGTGTTTTTGGAACACATCCACTCGCCATCAGTCCAAGAAGGTCCTTTTACAGATGAAGCCCCGCAGCTAAAGAGTGCCACAGATCCGACTGAAGTTGAAATTCCGGCAGTGGTCGACCTAATCATGGAAGTTTTGGCAATCACCCCTGACTGGACGATACCGTACCTCGCGTATATACTGAGAAAGGAACTCCCGGAGGACAAAGAAGAGGCTCGACAGATCGTCCATCGATCCAAGGCCTTTACAGTCATAAAGGGACAGTTATATAGAGAAAGCGCGACTGGAGTCGGTCAGAAGTGTATAACACCAGAAGAAGGTCAGATAATCCTTGATGATATCCACTCGGGGACCTATGGTCATCATGCGTCCTCTCGGACCATTGTGGCTAAAGCATACCGAGCGGGATTTTACTGGCCAAGAGCGAATGAAATGGCAAAAGAGATAGTCGACAAGTGTGAAGGGTGCCAGTTCTACTCCAACATGTCGCACAAGCCTGCATCAGCCCTGAAGACCATTCCACTCGTCTGGCCCTTCGCTGTTTGGGGACTGGACATGGTTGGCCCATTGAGAATAGGCAGGAGCGGTTTCACACATGTGCTTGTGGCAGTCGACAAGTTTACCAAATGGATTGAAGCTAAGCCTATCAAGAATCTTGATGCTTGCACTGCTATCAGTTTCGTCAGAGAGTTACCATTCAGATATGGATTCCCACATAGCATCATCACCGACAATGGGTCAAACTTTGATTCAGACAACTTCAGAGCTTTTTGCGCCTCTCAAGGCACACGAGTCGACTACGCATCGGTCGCCCACCCCCAGACGAATGGACAAACAGAAAGGGCAAATGGTCTGATTCTCAAATGACTAAAGCCTCAGCTGATGCATGATCTCAAGCACACAGCAGGCGCTTGGGTCGACGAGCTTCCGTCGGTTCTGTGGGGATTGAGGACTACCCGAATCGGTCGACTGGAAGAACTCCGTTCTTTCTGGTTTACGGAGCGGAAGCAGTCCTGCCGAGTGATCTACTTCACAATGCACCCCGAGTCGAGCTTTATACCGAAGATGAAGCAGAACAAGCCCGGCAAGACGCAGTCAACCTCCTGGAAGAAGAAAGAGAAATGGCTATGATCCGATCGACCATTTATCAGCAAGACTTGCGTCGATTCCATGCCAGAAATGTGAAGAGTCGAGCCTTCCAAGAAGGAGATTTGGTCCTCCGAGTGGATCAACAGAAACCACACAAGCTCGCTCCTACTTGGGAAGGTCCCTTCATCGTCACCAGAGTCCTCCACAATGGAGCGTATCACCTTTACAATGTCGATCGCCAGATCGATGAGCCACGAGCTTGGAATGCAGAACTGCTCCGCCCCTTTCACACTTGAATTCTCACTCGGATGAGATGTAATAAGAAAAACTTTTGTAGTCTATTTATCAAAGACAAGAGTGCTACAAATTTTCCTATAATTGTTGTTGCTTTTGTTTGCGTGTGAAATCCCCCAGTGGGTGGCTTAGCTGCGAATCCGTTTCTCCTAAGTTTGTAAAAAAAATCCTACCGAGTGGCAAGCCAGACTCCCACTCGGAGGCTTAGCTGCAGCTCAGTGCTCGCCTAAGTGTTTAAAAATCCTACTGAGTGGTGAGCCAGACTCCCACTCGGAGGCTTAGCTGCAGCCCAGTGCTCGCCTAAGTGTTTAAAAATCCTACCGAGTGGAGAGCAAACCTCCCACTCAGAGGCTTAGCTACAGCCCAGTGCTTGCCTAAGTGTTTAAAAATCCTACCGAGTAGAGAGCAAACCTCCCACTCGGAGGCTTAGCTGCAGCCCAGTGCTCGCCTAAGTGTTTAAAAATCCTACCGAGTGGTGAGCAAACCTCCCACTCGGAGACTTAGCTGCAGCCCAGTGCTCGCCTAAGTGTTTAAAATTCCTACCGAGTGGTGAGCCAGACTCCCACTCGGAGGCTTAGCTGCAGCCCAGTGCTCGCCTAAGTGTTTAAAAATCCTACCGAGTGGTGAGCAAACCTCCCACTCGGGGGCTTAGCTGCAGTCCAGTACTCGCCTAAGTTTGAAAAAATCCTACCTTGTGGAGAGCAGACCTCCCACTCAGGGGCTTAGCTGCAGTCCAGTACTCGCCTAAGTTTGAAAAAATCCTACCGAGTGGAGAGCAGACCTCCCACTCGGGGGCTTAGCTGCAGTCCAGTACTCGCCTAAGTTTGAAAAAATCCTACCGAGTGGAGAGCAGACCTCCCACTCGGGGGATTAGCTGCAGTCCAGTACTCACCTAAGTTTTTAAAATCCTACCGAGTGGAGAGCAGACCTTCCACTCAGAGTCTTAGCTGCAGCCCAGTGCTCGCCTAAGTGTTTAAAAATCCTACCGAGTGGTGAGCAGACCTCCCACTCGGGGGCTTAGCTGCAGTCCAGTACTCGCCTAAGTTTGAAAAAATCCTACCGAGTGGAGAGCAGACCTCCCACTCGGGGGCTTAGCTGCAGTCCAGTACTCGCCTATGTTTGAAAAAATCCTACCGAGTGGAGAGCAGACCTCCCACTCGGGGGCTTAGCTGCAGTCCAGTACTCGCCTAAGTTTGAAAAAATCCTACCGAGTGGAGAGAAGACCTCCCACTCGGGGGCTTAGCTGCAGTCCAGTAGTCGCCTAAGTTTTTAAAATCCTACCGAGTGGAGAGCAGACCTTCCACTCGGAGGCTTAGCTGCAGCCCAGTGCTCGCCTAAGTGCGGAACACATCCCAATCCGCAAGGACGACGAGGTGCAAATCGACTGCTACCTTCTCCTTCGGAGCTGCACCACAAATACAAAGTTATTTCGAGTAAAGAACAAGTTCCACTCGACAGATAATTCATGAAGATATTCAACGATAAATCAAGTTCAGATAAGATCCAAAGGTCCTAGACCGCAGATCAAAGTACTCGAGCCTCCAGCTCGACAGAGTTTAACGGTTACAAAATCCACTCGGCATTCCGAGGCAAATTTAAAGTGAAGCATAAAAGTTTTTGTTCCTCAGGCGGAGGACTGGAAGGGGCGACGAACTCGTCCAAGTCGATCCCGTCTGCAATGCGAGTGGCAGCAGCAATGAAAGTCTCCATGAAGTCTTGAAAGTTGTGCTTCCTGGTATTGGCAACTTGGATGGCGGCCAACTTTTCTTCTCGCGCCTCCTTGCAGTGGACGCGAACCAGAGACAGAGCGACGTCAGCGCCACATCTAGAAGAAGATTTCTTCCATTCCGCCACTCGATCTGGGACTTCATTCAGTCGAGTCATCAGGGACTCGAGGTCATTCTCAAGCGTCGTCCTAGGCCAGAGCGACGTGTCGATCCGTGACATCGCAACCTTCAACCGAGCAAGATAGTCAACAATGCCGGCAACACGAGATTCTAGTCGGAGCACGTTCATAGCAGCCTCGTCCTTCACTGGAGAATTGATGGGGTCCAAGTCTGTCTCCACTCGACTGGTCTCCTCTTCGAAATTCTGGCAGAATTCTGTAAACACAATTCAAGGATAAGTCAGTGGCTCTACGCAGGTTTGGTAACTGCAAGTCAGTCGGGCCGGAGTAATTACCCTCGAGCATGACGAACAGCTTCTTGGCGAGTCCACCGAGATAAGCCTCCAGATCGTTCCTCTTCCCCGCCAGTTCACTTGCCTTGTCATTCAGAGCTATATTGCCATTCTTCAGACGGCTGATCTCTTGATTAGCCACATCGAGAGCAGTTTTCAGCCTGGAGTTTTCCTTTTCAAGAGTACCGACTAAAGCCAATTTTTCTTCAGCAAGCTTCGTTCTGTTCAGGGCCTCCTTCTGCACTTCGGCAAGGTCTTGATCCTTCTTCTTCAGAGCCTCCTCCATTTTGTCTGCGAAATAGCAAGTGAGATCAACATCGAGGACGGCCAGAAAGAAAAGACAGTCGACAAAAGCTCACCAGCCATACCTTTTGCTTCGTCCCTCGCCTTCTGCAAGTTCTCCTGAGCAAGCTTCAAGTCAAGGTTCAGCTGGATCTGTTTGTTCTCCAACTTAGTGTAGCGAGCCACAAGTTCGCAGGATTTCTGCAAAAAATCAGTCGACAGACATCCAAGATAAGTTGCTTCCGAGTAACCAAGAGACAATGATGGCGTTTCTAAGACTACAGCCGAATCAAAAACATTCGACAGTAGTCTCGGGGACTACACCCAGTGGGTGCACTCAGCGTGCCCCCACTGGTTCGACCAAAAAAAATCGACTCCCCGCAGTCGACCGTGTACAGTTCCATTCGACATGGCCTGACCAGACCGAGTGAAGAAGTTCAACTAAAGCAACACAATATAAAGACTACAGTCGACTGCCAGCAGTCCACCATAGTCTCAGGGACTACACCCAGTGGGTGCACTTAGCGTGCCCCCACTCATCAAAAATATTAATAGACACACCCAGTGGGTGTACAGATATAAAGATCTTCGGAAAAGAGATTCTTCAGATAGCATATCCTAACAGAACAGGCGGTGAATCGACTGACCTGGACGTTGCTCTGAAGAGCTGAGCTCGCGTCATAAGCTGCTTGGCTGGCTTCCCGAACCACCTTCACTTGCTCCATCATGATCCCCTCCTGGCGTATAGCCTCTTTAGCGGCACCCACTTGGTCCCCAGGGACGTGGTGTGTGGCAAAA
The DNA here is from genome assembly GCF_056163025.1 of Triticum urartu. Classification (NCBI taxonomy): domain Eukaryota; kingdom Viridiplantae; phylum Streptophyta; class Magnoliopsida; order Poales; family Poaceae; genus Triticum; species Triticum urartu. The sequence goes on from NC_141874.1 coordinate 164,832,912, forward strand.
AGCGAAGGCGGATTTGCAATCGACGTCGAAGGCCGGACACTCGTCAAAGGTTCAGCGAAGGTCACAGAAACCCGAGTGGTATCACCACCCTCCCGGACTGTGGCCTCAGGCGCCGGAGTAGTTTGTGGGGTCTTGCCAGCAGGCGCCCTCCTGTTCCTTCGCGCCATCAGCGGCGCTTCGTCGTCATCATCAGGGAGGTCAATGACATGAGGAGGAGCTACAAGAAAAATCCAATCGACCGGAATTATAAGAAATCATCAGTCGACTGAAAGCAAAGCATCAGTAATCATACCGGGGTTGGAGGTAACAGCGTCTTCCATCTCTTGATCATCGTCCTTGGCGGAGATCTCCGAGGTGGCAGCACTGCAAATTTTGAAAGTCGGTCAGCTTATTCAATGAGTCGACCAAGAGTCCGTCACGTTCGACAAAGGAAAACAAATTCTACTATTACCCAGAAATGGTGGGGACAGTCATCCTCATCTTGGGCAGAGCCTTGGGCGGCTTGGACGGCGTCGCGCATGGGTGCTTGGGAGCTTTTTCTGTCGGCGCTGGAGATGAGGTCCGAGGGCGCTTCGATGACTGCCCAACAGGGACAGTCGCCTTACCACGTTCCCGCGCAGGGTCGTGTGTAAGCTTGGATCGCCGTTCCGAGCGGGGAGGTTCGACTTCTTCCTCCTCCTCTTCACTGGAGTCGTCGTCATCCCCCTCTCCTTCGCTGTCAGGTTCCCACTCTTCTCCCCCGTCTCCACTTTTGCCTCCACTCGCCTCTCCTTCCTCGGCCTGCTCCTGTGCTCCATTGGTGTCGAGTACATCTCAGTAGTGGCCTAGAGGATAACAAACGAGACAAAAATCAATCGACTAAACCAAAAAGAACAAATAAAGAAAGCAAAGATCACAGTCGGAAATGCAAGGTCAGACCTTGTCCACTTCGTATGTTTGGTCGAGTGGAGGAATCCTCCTGGCTCCTCGGGGGTTGTCCTTGTTCCCTGTGATACTCGACAGCCACCCTTCCAGCATCTTGTCAGTGACCTCCTCTGGGTGAATCCGAGTGGTGTCTTCGAGACCCGAGTACAGCCACATCGGGTGGTCACGAGCCTGAAGCGGTTGGATGCGCCTCCGAAGGAAGACTTCCAACAAGTCCATGCCAGTCACACCCTCGCGGACAAGCTGAACCACTCGACCGACCAGCACCTTGACTTGCGCCTTTTCCTCCGGCGTCACTTTCAGAGAGGCAGGTTTTTGTGCTCGATTCAGAGAAAAAGGGGGAAGCCCAGTCAACTGTCCTGGGGTCACCTGGTCTTTACAGTAAAACCAAGTCAACTGCCACCCACAGACTGACTTGGGAAAAGTGATAGACGGAAAGGAACTTTTTCCCCTCATCTGGATCGCCAGACCCCCGCACAGCTGGATCACCAGCGTCCGCTCGTCACTCGACTTGGCTTTCTTGACCGACTGAGAGTGGCAAGTGAAGATGTGCTTGAAGAGTCCCCAATGGGGGCGGCAACCCAAGAAGTTTTCACACAAGGAAACAAAAGCAGCAAGATACACAATAGAATTGGGAGTAAAGTGATGGAGCTGCGCTCCGAAGAAGTTCAAGAAGCTCCGGAAAAAAGGATGAGGAGGCAGAGAGAATCCACGATCGATATGGGTGGCGAGGAGGACGCACTCACCATCAAGAGGCTGGGGTTCGACTTCTTTCCCCAGGAGGCGCGTAGATTCGTGGGGAATGAATCCCCCCTCGACCAGATCATCGAGATCATCCTGCCGAATCACCGACGGCATCCAGTCGCCCTGGATCCAATCCTTGGGCAGAGCAGTCCTCGCGGAAGATCCGCCCCGAGCAGACTTCTTCCCCTTCCCCTGCACCGCCGCCTTCTTCGCGCGCTCCAGAGCCGACGTCTTCTCCTTCACCATCGTCGCCGGTGAAGCTCGAACAGACCTACGGCACCAAGGTGGGAGCGGAGGTGGCGGAGGATCTTTTGAAGGAAGGGGGAAAAGTGAAGGCGCACTGTTCGGGGGTCCCGAGCCGGCAGCTTATAGGAGGTCGCTTCCGAGTGGCTGACTGGTAGGCCCAGGCAATCCCGTCAAATCCCGCAACGGGCGCGCGCGCGGTACGTGGCGAAAAAGGTGGCGTAGGGATCGAGGAGCTTCCGTCCTATCCCATCCGATTACTGTGGCCGCCCCCGTCCCGCGCGCTTCCCGAAATTCAAATCCCGCAAAATACGCGGGCCACAGAACAACTCATCAAACAGAAGATCCCTTTCACACCATCACTCGGAACTTCACAAGTAAAGAAATTCACTCGACAAGAGGCCAAGAATGGATCAAGGCGACTGAAAGAAGTTGACGACGTCATCCGTGACAATTGATCCAAAACAAGACGTTCATATAACATGAAGAACCAGTCAGAAAGATCCCCAACTCCTTCCCCACTTGAACCTCGATCCATTCGGGGGCTAATGATGAAGCTATGTACCTAGGGTAGGGGCGTGGACCTGTCCTAAGTACCCTACCCAAGGACATCCCTAGAAAAAGTCACCTTTCAATCGACTTGGAGGTGTTCCACTCGACAGACTCGAAGACATTCGACCAAGAAGCAATTACTCGACCAAGATCCAACCACTCGACGGCCAGGAGACCTAAAGTCACTCCGCACGCTAACGGTCGGTCATTAAGTAGCTTTTATGGTCATCATAGCACTTTATTACTAGCGTTATCAGTAACGCCCTACCTTAATGTACATTGAACCCTTCGTAACGTGGGCTGGCCGGGGTCCTGGCGCACTCTATATAAGCCACCCCCTCCTTCGAGACAAGGGTTCGCACCTCTGTAACTCATACACACATAATCCAGTCGACCGCCTCCGGGCTCCGAGACGTAGGGCTTTTACTTCTTCCGAGAAGGGCCTGAACTCGTAAACCTTGCGTTCTTACAACCTCTCCATAGCTAAGACCTCGCCTCTCCATACTTACCCCCCTACATCACTGTCAGAGTTAGAACCACGATAGCCATCTCAGACGTGGCCCCTGCAATAGCCACGATAATCCTATCATTTTTTGCAATTGCACCTTTATATATATATATATTTAACAAGGTATTTCTTACCTTCATTGTCCTCAAGCTTCTTCTTGGCACGCTCGAGCTCTTGCTCGGACCTTTCGAGGTCCTGCGATAGCGTGTCCACTTCCGCAGTCAGTGCGGCGGACGCAAGCAGGGTAGCCTCCACATGCATATTGACTCATTTTTGTTAGACTCCTGCGAATTCTATTTGATCCTCTATTCGGCTTTTCTTCCCGAACGCCAAACAGAGCATCAGGGGCTACTGTCTATGCGGTACTATTATTTACACTTTCTTTACTTACCTCGAAGCCTGTTAAAAGGCTAGTATAAGCTTCAGCCAGTCCGTTTTTTGTGGACTGAACCTTCTGGACCACCGCACTCATAATAGCGCGGTGCTCCTCGTTGATGGAGGCGCCTTGGAGCACCTCCAGCATAATGTCCGGCGCCTCCGGTTGGACGGAGGCCGCCGACACGGTGAACTTGCTCCTCTTGGAAGGAGGTCCCCCACCGGACTCTGGAACCTTTGAAGGTTCCGGAGCGGTGTCCGGCCTAGAGCCGGACTTGGAGCCCTGGGGGTTTCATCCCCTTTACTCCTGGAGTCCGGGAGGTCGCCTTGCGGCGCCTCCGGGACCACCTCCTCCCTGCTTGGAACCTGTTGGGACAACACCTCAGTGTCGTCCATAGGGCGGGGGGAGGAAGTCGTCGGAAGCGAGTTCACCTCCGACGAGTCCAGTGAGCCACTCGACGATGCGTCGAGCCGGTCTTTGGGTGGGCTGCATAAGCATATTCGACATAAGGGAAAGTTGTGCAATAAACGAATACTATGAATTACTCTGGTATCCGGATACTTACGATTTTGCCAGGGGCTTGGTCCTGGGCTGCCACTCATCTCCGCCGTCGTCGGCGTCGGCGGAGTAGTCCGGAGGAAGGGTTTTCCCCTTCTTGGACCCTACAGCCTCCTCATAGAGGGCGGCCTTCCTTTTCTTTCCTTCCCCCGCTGGAGGGGCAGGGGTCTCTTCTTCCTCCTCCTCGTCTTCACGGGAGGAGTGCGTCTTGGATTCGTCGGATGATGAATCCGACACCTCCGGGCGTCGGGCACTCTTTCGAGCCCTCGTGGCCTTCTTCTTGACCTTCTTCTCCGGCACCACATAGGGTGCCGGAACCAGCAGCTTCGCCAAGTGAGCGTCCACGGGGCCTTCGGGAAAAGGAGCCGGACAGTTGATCTGTCCGGACGTCACCTGCCAATCCTGTCAAAGGTAAGGGAGTTTAGATCCCGCATAGAGTCAAACTATGGAAAACTGATACCCTGTAGAAGGAAAAAACAGCTTACCGCAAGCGTGTGACGCTGCGCGCTGAATCCGCGATCCTCGGTAGCGGATGCGGGAGCCTCGGCGCCCTTGAAAAGCATCCTCCAGGCATCTTCGTACGTCGTGTCGAAGAGCCTGTTTAGAGTTTGATGCTGCGCCGGGTCGAACTCCCATAGATTGAAGGCCCGTCGTTGACACGGGAGGATCAGGCGGATGAGCATAACCTGGACTACATTGACAAGCTTGAGCTTCTTGTCCACCAGGGTTTGGATGCATGTTTGGAGTCTGGTCAGCTCTCCTTTTTTACCCCAAGACAGGCCTGTCTCCTTCCAGGAGGTGAGCCGCATAGGGGGGCCGGATCGAAACTCAGGGGGTGCGACCCATTCGGCGTCGCGCGGCTCGGTGATGTAAAACCACCATGATTGCCACCCCTTCAGGGTCTCCACAAAGGAGCCCTCGAGCCACAGGACGTTGGCCATTTTGTCAACCATGGCACCGCCGCACTCCGCCTGGCTGCCGCGCACCACCTTTGGCTTGACGTTGAAAGTCTTGAGCCATAGGCCGAAATGGGGGCGGATGTGGAGGAACGCCTCGCACACAACGATGAACACCGAGATGTTGAGGACAAAGTTTGGGGCCAGATCGTGGAAATCCAGGCCGTAGTAGAACATGAGCCCCCGGACAAATGGATGCAGAGGGAAGCCCAGTCCGTGGAGGAAATGGGGGAGGAATACCACCCTCTCATGGGGCCTAGTGGTGGGGATGAGCTGCCCCTTTTTGGGAAGCCGGTGTGCGATGTCGCTAGCCAGATATCCGGCCTTCCTCAGTTTTTTGATGTGTCCCTCCGTGACGGAGGAGACCATCCACTTGCCTCCCGCTCCGTACATGACTGGAGAAGGTTGAGGTGGTAGTGCGGACTTGGGCGCTGGAGCTCGAGTGCGCAAGAACGGATAGGCAAAGGAGGAAGAAGGCGTGGGTGAAAAGGTGGATCCTTATCCCCTTATATGGGTGGACGCAACTACGTATCCCCACCAGCCTGGTAAAACTCGCTTATCTCCAAGCGCCGTAATCAATGGCGTGGTTGGGTTACCCACGCCCGTATTGATGAGAATCCCGGAATAAGGGGACACAATCTCTGCTTTAACAAGACGTGCAAAGGAAACCGCCTCGCATAACGCGCTAAGATGGGACAGTAAAACGGTTTGAATAAAAGCTTGGTCGTGGTGTGATGTCACACTATGGAGTACGTCAGCAGATTAGATTTGTGTAAATATTATTCTCTCTATGGCAATATGTGCAAACTCATTTTGTAGAGTCGAACACTTTCTTTATGTTCAAAATCATCTATGAAGTACTTGGAGGAGGAACCCGCCTTGCAATGCCGAAGACAATCTGCGCGCCGGACTCGTCGTCATTGAAGCCTGGTTCAGGGGCTACTGAGGGAGTCCTGGATTAGGGGGTGTTCGGATAGCCGAACTATACCTTCAGCCGGACTCCTGGACTATGAATATACAAGATTGAAGACTCCGTCCCGTGTCCGGAAGGGACTTTCCTTGGCGTGGAGGGCAAGCTTGGCGATACGGATGTTCAGATCTCCTACCATTGTAATCGACTCTATGTAACCCTAACCCTCTCCGGTGTCTATATAAACCGGAGGGTTTTAGTCCGTAGGACAACATACACATCAACAATCATACCATAGGCTAGCTTCTAGGGTTTAGCCTCTCCGATCTCGTGGTAGATCTACTCTTGTACTACCCATATCATCAATATTGATCAAGCAGGACGTAGGGTTTTACCTCCATCGAGAGGGCCCGAACCTGGTAAAACTTTGTGTCCCTTGCCTCTTGTTACCATCCGGCCTAGACGCACAGTTCGGGACCCCCTACCCGAGATCCGCCGATTTTGACACCGACAGTAACCATAGAAGCATGTTTGCTAACAAGTTTAAGTTCACCTTTAATATTAGACATATAATCACCCAAGCGTCTAATCATATAAGCATTTTCTTTTAATTGTCTACCAAAATAAGCATTGAAGTCGTCTTGCTTAAACATAAAGTTATCAAACTCATCCAAGCACTGACTAGCAATTTTAGTAGGAGGGACTTTAGCTTTATCATATCTATAGAAAGAATTTACCTTTACTACCTGTGTCGGGATATCGGTATCAGGAGGTTCTTCAATAAATAAAGAATTGAGATCATATGTTTCTTCAATAGGCGGTATATTAAGACCATGTATTTCTTCAATAGGAGGTAAATTCTTAACATCTTCAGCTTTAATACCTTTTTCTTTCATAGATTTCTTTGCCTCTTGCATATCTTTGGGACTGAGAAATAGAATACCTCTCTTCTTCGGAGTTGGTTTGAGAATAGGCTCAATAATTGGAGCAGGAGCTGGCTCATGAGGTGCCCAATTATTTTCATTTGTCAACATATTATTCAATAGAATTTCAGATTCATCCGGTGTTCTTTCCCTGAAAAGAGAACCAGCACAACTATCCAGGTAACCTCTGGAAGCATCAATTAGTCCATTATAAAAGATATCAAGTATTTCAGGTTTCTTAAGAGGATGATCAGGCAAAGCATTAAGTAACTTGAGAAGCCTCCCCCAAGCTTGTGGGAGACTCTCTTCTTTAATTTGCACAAAGTTGTATATTTCCCTCAAAGCAGCTTGTTTCTTATGAGCAGGGAAATATTTAGCAGAGAAGTAATAAATCATATCCTGGGGACTACGCACGCAACCAATATCAAGAGAATTAAACCATATCTTAGCATCACCCTTTAATGAGAACGGAAATATTTTAAGTATATATAAGTAACACGATCTCTTATCAATAGTAAATAGGGCAGCTATATCATTTAATTTAGTAAGATGTGCCACAACAGTTTCAGATTCATAGCCATAAAACGGATCAGATTCAACCAAAGTAATTATATCAGGATCAAAAGAGAATTCATAATCCTTATCAGGAATACATATAGGTGAAGTAGCAAAAGAAGGGTCAGGTTTCATTTTATCTCTAAGTGATTCTTTGTTCCATTTAACTAATAACCTCTTAAGCTCATATCTATCTTTGCAAGCAAAAATAGCGGCAGAGGATTCCATATCAAAAAGATAACCCTCAGGAATAACAGGCATATTTTCATCATCACTATCATCATCGTATTCAGATTCAATAATTTCTTTTTCTCTAGCCCTAGCAATTTGTTCATCAAGAAATTCACCAAGGGGCACAGTAGTATCAGGCATAGAAGCAGTTTCATCATAAGTATCATGCATAGCAGAAGTGGCATCATCAATAACATGCGACATATCAGAACGAATAGCAGAAGCAGGTGTAGGTGTCGCAAACTTACTCATAACAGAAGCTGAATCAAGTGCAGAGCTAGATGGCAGTTCCTTACCTTCCCTCGTAGTTGAGGGATAGATCTTGGTTTTTGGATCTCTCAAGTTCTTCATAGTGTCCAGCAGATATAAATCCCAAGTGACTCAAAGAATAGAGCTATGTTCCCCGGCAACGGTGCCAGAAAATAGTCTTGATAACCCACAAGTATAGGGGATCGCAACAGCTTTCGAGGGTAGAGTATTCAACCCAAATTTATTGATTTGACACAAGGGGAGCCATAGAATATTCTCAAGTATTAGCAGCTGAGTTGTCAATTCAACCACACCTGGAAACTTAGTATCTGCAGCAAAGTGTTTAGTAGCAAAGTAATATGATAGTGGTGGTAGCAGCAACAAAAGTAAAGACAGCAAAAGTAATGTTTTTGGTATTTTGTAGTGATTGTAACAGTAGCAGCGGGAAAGTAAATAAGCGTAAACCAGTATATGGAAAACTCGTAGGCACCGGATCAGTGATGGATAATTATGCCGAATGCGGTTCATCATGTAACAGTCATAACATAGGGTGACACAGAACTAGCTCCAATTCATCAATGTAATGTAGGCATGTATTCCGTATATAGTCATACATGCTTATGGAAAAGAACTTGCATGACATCTTTTGTCCAACCCTCCCGTGGCAGCGGGGTCCTATTGGAAACTAAGGGATATTAAGGCCTCCTTTTAATAGAGAACCGGAACAAAGCATTAGCACATAGTGAATACATGAACTCCTCAAACTACGGTCATCACCGGGAGTGATCCCGATTATTGTCACTTCGGGGTTGCCGGATCATAACACATAGTAGGTGACTATAGACTTGCAAGATAGGATCAAGAACTCACATATATTCATGAAAACATAATAGCTTCAGATCTGAAATCACGGCACTCGGGCCCTAGTGACAAGCATTAAGCATAGCAAAGTCATAGCAACATCAATCTGAGAACATAGTGGTTACTAGGGATTAAACCCTAACAAAACTAACTCGATTACATGATAAATCTCATCCAACCCATCACCGTCTAGCAAGCCTACGATGGAATTACTCACGCACGGCGGTGAGCATCATGAAATTGGTGATGGAGGATGGTTGATGATGACGACGACGACGAATCCCCCTCTCCGGAGCCCCGAACGGACTCCAGATCAGCCCACCCGAGAGGTTTTAGGGCTTGGCGGTGGCTCCGTATCATAAAACACGATGATTTCTTCTCTCTGATTTTTTTTCTCTCCGAAAGCAAATATATAGAGTTGGCGCCGGAGAGCATCCAGCGGGCCCACGAGGTAGGGGGCACGCCCTAGGGGGCGCGCCCCCATCCTCGTGAGAAGGGTGTGGCCCCCCTGGTCTTCATCTTTGGCGAGGATTTTTTATTATTTTTTATAAGATGTTCCGTAGAGTTTCAGGTCATTCCGAGAATATTTGTTTTCTGCACATAAAACAACACCATGCCAATTCTGTTGAAAACAGCGTCAGTCCGGGTTAGTTCCATTCAAATCATACAAGTTAGAGTCCAAAACAAGGGCAAAAGTGTTTGGAAAAGTAGATACGACGGAGACGTATCAGCGGCCGCAGGCTCTCGACCCGCACATCGTCCAAGCTCCTGAGCAGCTTGCCCTGCGACTACGATAGCACGACCACGATGATGCGGATCTGCTGTTCGGAGAAGCTGAGGTCTGCGCACTCCGTTCCCTGGTGCACGCCCCCTCCCACAGCCGTTCATCTTGAGCGAGGTCCCGCCAGCCCCAGCTCACGCAAATCGCGCGGTCGGCCAGTGTTCGCGCCTGTCACGACATAATTCCCATCCATGGATGGTTGATAGGATGCTGCAGGAATTTGATACCGGAAGGAGAATAGAAGTACAGGGAGGGAGAGAGAGAGGTAGGTGAGACACAGAAACAAACGGAGGAGAGGTTCATAGTTCTCTTCGTACGCACCCCACGCGCAGATCAACAGTGCCCTATATAAGAGCAACTTCAATCCGCCGATCCAAACGAACGGTGATTTTATCATTTTTTGTCCATTTAAGTCGGCCCAGCAAACATTCATATCAGCTTTCGCTCTTGGGTCGACGCTTGCGCCTAACGTAGGGCCGATCCATGTTTTAAGTTCGCATAAAAAATAAAAAACACAAATATTTTGAAATTAAAGATGTTAACTAAACATAAATGCCGGCCACGAAGGCCGGCTATAGTCCATGAGTCCACATTATATTAATTAAAAACATTTAATTCAACTAAAAACTAGGTGGAGGAACGCTGCCCGAGGCCTCCTCGTCATCATGGTTGGGGCCGATGAAGTCGATGAGCGTCGGCGCCGGGCCAGCCCAGGGGAACACCATCTCCCAAGTTGTGGCGACTCCAACCGGCCGACCCAAACGGACAACGATTTTGTTTGTTTGGGTCGTCCTAGTGGACAGCCATGTCCGTTTTCACGTTTGGGTCGGCGCTTGCGCCCAATGCAGGGCCGACCCATTTTTTAAGTTCGCACACGAAAAAAAATTAAAAAGCACAAATATTTTGAAATTTAAGACGTTAATTAAACATAAATGCCGGCCACAAAGGCGGGAGTAGTCCATGAGTCCACATTACATTAATTAAAAATATATAATTCAACTAAAAACTAGGTGGAGGAGCGCTGTCCGAGGCCTCGTCGTCGTCATGGTCGGGGTCGGGAGGTCGATGAGCATCGGCGTTGGGCCAGCCCAGGCGTACGTCGTCTCCCAAGCTGTGGCGACGTCCTGCGGCGCCGGCGTGACCGCCGCCGGCTGGGCAGCGCGGGCCTGGCGTGTTGGGAAACATAGCATGCAATTTCAAAAAAATCCTACGCTCGCGCAAGATCTATCTAGGAGATGCATAGCAATGAGAGGGGAGAGTCTGTCCACATACCCTTGGAGACCGAAAGCGGAAGCGTTTGACAACACGGTTGATGTAGTCGAACTTCTTCTCGTTTTGACCGGTCAAGTACCGAACGTACGGCACCTCCGAGTTCTGCACACGTTCAACTCGATGACGTCCCTCGAACTCTTGATCCAAAAAAGTGTTGAGGGAGAGTTTCGTCAGCACGATGGCATGGTGACAACGGTGATGAAGTGATCCGCTCAGGGCTTCGCCTAAGCACTATGACAATATGACCGGAGGCGTAAACTGTGGAGGGAGCACCACACACGGCTAACAATCGTTGTTGTGTGTTCTAGCGGTGCCCCCCCCTCATATATATATATATATATATGTTGGAGGGGAGGAGAGGCATCCAAGGGAGCGTCGTAGTCCAATTCGCCCCCCCCCTTTCCTTTTACCGGAAGGGGGAAAAGGGAAGAGAGGGGGGAGGCACCCCCACCTCCTTCTCCTATTCCGGCTCCTTCCTTAGGGGGGCGCACCACCCTTTGTGGTCTGGTGTGCTTCCCTCCTATGGCCCACAAGGCCCATTATTCCCCCGGGGGGTTCCGATAACCTCCCCGGTACTCTGATATGTACCCGGCATGCCCCGAAACACTTCCAGTGTCCGAATATCATCGTCCTATATATATGAATCTTTACCTCTCGACCATTTCGAGACTCCTCTTCATATCTGTGATCTCATCCGGGACTCCGAACAACATTCGTCACCAAATCACATAACTCATATAATACAAAATCATCATCGAACGTTAAGCGTGCGGACCCTACGGGTTCGAGAACTATGTAGACATGACCGAGACACCTCTCTGGTCAATAACCAATAGCAGAACCTGGATGCTCATATTGGTTCCTACATATTCTATGAAGATCTTTATCGGTCGTACTGTAATCACAACATACGTTATTTCCTTTGTCATCGGTATGTTACTTGCCCGAGACTCGATCATCGGTATCTTCATACCTAGTTCAATCTCGTTAGCGGCAAGTCTCTTTACTCGTTCCATAATACATCATCCCGTAACTAACTCATTAGTCACATTGCTTGCAAGGCTTATCATGATGTGTATTACCGAGAGGGCCCGGAGATACCTCTCCGATATTCGGAGTGACAAATCCTAATCTCGATCTATGCCAACCCAACAATCACCTTTGGAGATACCTGTAGAGCATCTTTATAATCACTCAGTTACGTTGTGACGTTTGATAGCACACAAGGTATTCCTCCGGTATCCGGGAGTTCCATAATCTCATAGTCAAAGGAATATGTATATGACAAGAAGAAAGCAATAGCAATAAAATTGAACGATCAATATGCTAAGCTAACGGATGGGTCTTTTCCATCACATCATTCTCCTTATGATGTGATCCCATTCATCAAATGACAACACATGTCTATGGTTAGGAAACTTAACCATCTTTGATTAACGAGCTAGTCTAGTAGAGGCTCACTAGGGACACGGTGTTTTGTCTATGTATCCACACATGTATCAAGTTTCCGGTTAATACGATTCTAGCATGAATAATAAACATTTATCATGATATAAGGAAATATAAAAGAACAACTTTATTATTGCCTCTAGGGCATATTTCCTTCATGGCACTCCTGTTCCTCCGCATGCCGCAGCTCCTCCTCCGTGTCGAGCTCCCACTGCTCCAGGCACTCGCCCTCGTGGCGCTCCTCCGCCAGCCGCCGCTATCACCAGTGCTCCGCGTCGGCATTGCCCCAAGCCAGATGGGTGGCGCGCTGACCCACTCGCGTACATCTCCTTGTATGGTCCACGCTGGGGCGCCAGCATAGGGGACAGCGTCGACTCGGTCTTGACGGGGGACAGCGGCGCCAGTGATGGCACGGCGCAGTCTCCGGCAGCGAAGAGTGCCATGGCCTCCGTCATGCACGCCTGGTACACCGCCTCCTCGTCCTCCTCCTTGCGCCACTCTTCCTCTTCGCTTTCATGAAGGACAGCTGCCAGTGCCGCCTGGTAGGCGGCCTCCACCGCCTGGTCCTTGTTGTGCATGATGGTAGGTGGCGGGGTGCCAGCCCGCACGTGCTAGACGCTGAGCTGACGCTGTTGCTCGTGTTGGACGGTGAACCAGACCTCCCAGTCGGGAGAGTCAGTTGCGTAGATAGGGTTGAGACGATGCGCCAGCATCAGTAGATCCCGCCGGCGACGCACCTCCTCCGCGTGAGCCCGCGCCGCCCGCGACACCGCCGGCACTAGGACCCTATATGGATCCAAATGCAAGTCATGTGGCAGCGTAACGTCGGGGTAATGGAGGGGGATGCGGTGCTCCCAGTGCCACCTCGCCTGGTGCACTGGGATGCCGATCTGTTGTGTAGTGCCCAAGATGCGATTCTATCCCAGTCACGTGATGAATTCATGATTGGGGCACAATCGCATTTCGAGCGCATAGCAAGGTGGATATCATTACAACATACCATGTACTGAATAGATGAGAATACAAGATAAAGGCTTACACTCGCCACAAGCCACAACATGAATACATCAATACATCAATACATAGCAATCATCATATAGAAGAGCAGGATCCGACTATGGATGAAATCAAACAAAAAAGAAGAACGACATCCACCCTGCTAATCCCAGGCTCCCCGACCCGGAACCTAAATCCCTTGATCGAAGAAGAAGAAGTGGAAGAACTCCAAAAGCAATCAAGCATCGCTCTCACGTCAGATTATCGCATTACCTCTACTTGCAACTCGCAACGCTATAAGAGGGGCTGAGCAAAGTGGTAACATAGCCAAACAACGGTTTGCTAGGAAGGGTGAAAAAGGTTAGAGGCTTATCATGGCAATTTGGAAGGCTTGATAAACAGGTGGTAGGTAGCACGACATAGCGATAGCATCGAGACAACTAGCATAGCAAAGATAGTAGTGAGATCCAAGGTGATGGTCATCTTGCCTGAAATCCGTCTAGGAAGAAGACCGAATCCATGAAGTAGACGAACCAACATAGTCGAACATATCTTCACAATCGCAACATTACCGGAACTAACAAGAAGAAGCAACACCGAAAAGAAGCAAATAACATGGTAAACAACCATCACATAAACATGACATGATACACACTCAAGTATAATGCATGTCCATTTTAATGAGGCATCGCAAGTGCAACAATCAATTCTACAAATTAAGTGGAGCTCAATATGCAACGAGTTGCATATTGACGAAACACCACATTCAAGTATCTAGTTCAGTCTCGTTTATGTACCCAACAATAT